>NC_056737.1:423001302-423601302 GCF_019279795.1 Protopterus annectens
TACCAAGGCTCCTGGCATTAAGTGTGGCAAGGAGAAAAGATTTGTGGTGCAGGGGAGAGCTATGTGAATGTGGTTTAAAGGTGGAATTGTGTGAAGGCCCTGGGTTAGGGTGTATGTCTCCAGAACGGAGGAAGAGGGTGATAAATTGTGAGTCGAGTATGGATAGGTATCTATGTTCTAATGGGTCATAGGTGTAGATGTTGGAACCTAATGAGATGAGTTTGGTGGATATGGGAAGTGGTTTACTATGAGTAACGAAGAGCCTCCTTTGAAATAGAAAAGATTAATTATGTTTGTAGAGGTGGGGGGAGGCTTGGGTTCTACAGGGAAAGTCTTTTTTAATGTAACTTGCACTTGTGTGAAAGGGAGGAGAGTGCTAAAGGTGTGGGAGACTAGTAAGGTAGAGTAGGCAGAAGAGGATTAGGCTTAGAAATAAGGGTAGTAGAGCACAGACAGATTTTGTCTGCATGGTGGGAGACAGAGTGTGAGTTAAGTGAGAGGGATGTGTAGGAAGAGAAATGGTTAATAAGTATGAGAGGTGAGGATTACAATGGAATGTGTGAGGGGGTACCAACAGGGATATAGAAGGGTGGAGGATGATACAAGTAGTGGGTGGTGGGTTGGTGTATGACAATAGGCCTAGGAAAGTGATAGGGTGTAGAGGGAGGGAGGGACTTAATCTGATGGATGGGGTTTATATGGGAGTGGTTAGAGAGCTATAAATGTAGTTGTACTGGGGGCGGGTGGGAACTGGGGGCAGGGTAGGGGAGCAGAGTGAGCCCATAGGGCGAACGGAGCAGGAAGAGCTGGTGAGAAGGTGGCTGGCAGAAACCAATCAGCCAGCTGTAGGAGAAATGCGGGATCTTACAGGAAGAACTGGAACAGCAAATGCAGGTGAGCTGGAGAGTGTGAGGAGAGAAAGGTAGAGAAGCAATGCACAAATTTACGCAGACTAGAGGGGTTAATGTGTGAAGAGAGTGGGGGACACCACGGGAGAGAGCAGAACAAGAATAAAAGTGATCTTTCTCAGATGAGTGGATGAGCAGTGCCACCTAGTGGCAAATATTTACATATAGTCTGTAGCTTACTGGGTGTGACAGAATAAGGGACAAAGAGAGAAATAAAACGAAAACACTGTAGGCTGCTTAGCTAGCACGGGGAAAATGTACTGGCACTATGGGTAACAACACTAGTAGTAGTTATGTTTTACAAATTGCAGTACATACACTTTTTTTAGAAATATCTTGAGGGGGCTATCGTTTGCAGGCTCCTCAGCAGGCTTAAGCAGAGTCCCGTATTAGAAGTCCTTAATAGTGAGGTATCTTAGGCTGTAGTGGATAGGGTGGAATGCAGCACGAACAGCTGTAGGGAGAAGAGCAGAACAACACAAGCATTAGATGAGCAGGGGAGGAAAAAATTACCCACAGAGGGTTGATGCAAGACAGAAGAAGAGGGAAAAATAAAGAGGCAGCAGAGAGGAAACAAAACAAATTTAGAGCAGTAAATCAGACCTATTATTCCAGTTCGAGGTACAGCTAAGAGAGTGTGGTGGGCACTGCCCTCCACATCGGGGGTGTGGAGGGCGTAGCCGCCCACATATTTTAAATATTTTGAACTAAGTACCTGTATATTTGCAACTCCAATATATTACACTTTTCTAAACATGATAAACACTTAAAATATATGGGGGGCTATGCCGCCCACACACACCCTTACTATATATACCAACTCCAGGGTCGCACTACCATGGGGAAAAGGCCATATATAAATTTCAATGAAATGTGTTTCAGTGAATTGACTTTTCAGTGAATTCTGCTTTCAGTGACTTGTGTTCAGTCATTTGAGTTTCAGTGAAATGTCCTAGATCCATACTATATATATATATATATATATATGGTTCCCTTTCATATAACTGAAACGTCAAAAGCCTGAAAACACAAAAATGCATATGACTTTATACAACATAAACCATATTAATTGCCACTAAGTATAAGTAGGGGGGGCAAGCCCCCCTACACCATGTGGGGGGCTGTGCCCCCCACACCCCCTGCTATTTAAATATGCCAACTCCAAGAAGATTGAATCTTACTGTAATGAAGTGCAATCCTGGAGTTGATATATGTTGATATATTTAAGTAGCAGGGGATGTGGGGGGGTGCAGGGGGGTTTGCCCCCCTGCTTATACTTAGTGGAAATTAATAAGGTTTATGTTGTTTAAAGTCAGTATATGCATTTTTTGTGGTTTCAGGCTTTTGTTTTCAGGCTTATGAGTTTCAGGCTTATGTTAATTCAGTCATATGAAGGGGAACCATATATATATATATATATATATATATATATATATATATATATATATATATATACACACACACACACACACACACACACACATGTAAGCAATACCACAACAGCGATCAATGAAGGACATTACTTACAGGCACACTGACTCGACATTCACAAGGCTGGGCAAGGTTACATCGATTGCCTTTTGGGCACCTAGATTTCTGACGCTACAAAAGCCCCAGGGAAACCAACTCCTGTCAAACATGCCTATGACATGGTAGTGGTACATGCAAGAGTGAATGACTTAAGAAAGAAACTTTTGCAAAAAACAGTAAAATCCTATGATTGGAGGAACTCCCTGGTCAGCCTCAGTAAAAAGCGGAGATCCCTCAAAATCCTCTAAAGCTAGTTACAAAAACAAAATTGCCACTGATTCTAAAGACAACTGCAAAGCATTCTGTAGCTATGTCAAGAACCTCAAGGGCAACACTCAGATCTGCTCTGAGTTACACCACAACAGCACTAAATATACAGAACCAACTGATATTGCCAACATCCTGGCAGACAGGTTCAGTGCTAACTTTACCCCCCTCTCTCACTCCCTAAAGGGCCCATCTCTATACCGGAAGAATGCAAAGTTCCTGTAGTCAAGGCTGGACAGGTAAAAACCACACTCTCCAAAGCCAAGAACACAGCATCCATGGGACTTGACAACATCCCAGGCTGCGTTCTACATGAACTACAGAACGAACTGGCACCCCACCTAAGTACCATGTTCAATCATAGCCTCACCTCAAGCTTTGTGTCCATTGAATGATGCACAGCGACGGTTATCCCACTCCACAAAGGGGGAGCCAGCATGGACCCCGGAAACTACCGCCGATTGGCCTGGTCTGCAAGGCTATGGAACGTATCATCATGGAACTTATAAACAATGACATTGGAAATCTCCAAACTCTGGACTCCACCCAGTTCGGGTTTGTGAAAGGCAGATCATGTCTCCTAAACCTGACTGACTTCTTTGAAGCGGTCAGCAAAGCCATAGATGAGGGTAAGGTGGTTCACACAGCCTATCTAGATCTCGCCATGGTTTTCAACACCATCCCCCACTCTGGAATTACAGATAAACTCACTAAACTAGGTATAAATCCCTATGTCACAAGATGGGTTTGCCAGCTGGCTCACTGACAGAACCCACACTGCGAAAGTTACAGACTCCAAATCTAACTTCAGACCAGTGACAAGTGGAGTACCACAGGGTTCAGTCCTGGGTCATCGCTTGCTTGGTATCTACTTCTCAGATGTATAGGCTAACACAGAAGGTCTTTGGCTAACAAAGTTCACAGATGACTGCAAACTGGAAGCCATAATCGAAACTCCTAACGATGTGGACATCCTACAAAAGGGCTTCACTGAGACAGGTGCCTGGTATCAAAGCCATGGCCTCAAGCTCAATGCCAAAAAGTGCATTGTCATCCCTTTTGGTAAAAACTCTGTACCCATGAATTACCACATAGGCAGTAGTCTACTTAACACCGAAAGTGTGATGAGACCTTGGGACACAGATGGACAGTAGTATCTCCTTTGATAATCACATCACAAAAGTAGTCAGGAAATACATCTGCATGGCACACCTCATCATAAAAGGTTTCTCACCCAGGAAAACAGAGGTCATTGTTCCCATCTACTTGTCACTCATTAGACCCATTATAGAGTACAACACCCCGTTTGGTATGTACCTCACAAGACATCTACAACAACTAGAAAGGCTGCAGAAATACCTCACAAAGAGGCTTACCAGCCTCAAATAGATGCCCTACACAGACAGTCTAAAAAAACTCCAGCTTTACTCCGTCCCATATCGCCTACTCAGAGGCGATCTCTGCCTAACATATAAAGCTATGTCAAACCCAGAGCTGTTGGACATGCTCCACCTAAAGAAATCCCAATTCCCCATGAGCTACACCCTCTGAGGACCTAAACCTTGTCACCACAATAAACAGAACATACTGGAGGGATAGATTCCTGTCCCAGAGACTTCCCATACTCTACATCAAACAAAGCTCCTCATTAGCACGCTTCAAGAAAAATCTTGATGATTGTATGGGGGATAGGAAATTCACCCTGGGAATCACTTCTGTGGCTCTGCTCAACAGGGCCACGGGAAAATAACTTTCTTGGGTGGCGAAAGCCAAATGTAGGCAAGACATTGGGCTTGAATGGAATCCATTCTTCACACTGAGCAAGTCCTACAGATAAGCAAACAGTTGGTTAAACAGCTAGTGTCATTCCAGGGGATACAGTATGTGTCAGCATGAGATGAAATCTCAACATTCCAGCTGGCTTCACTAAGGTCAGCCAGCATCTCTCATTCTAAAGCTTCTCCATACTGGCTAAGACCTTTGTTGCCCTCTCTCCAAATGCCTTTTTTAAAGCAAAGTTCACGTGATGGAAATTGCAATGTAACTAACACATCAGTCCTGAAATTGGACAACATTAATGTGGCTCTCCTCAATGTCTGAAGTCTAAACAATAACTTGCCTGATCTTGAGACACTTCTACATTTGGCAAACATCCATGAATGCAGAGTTACTGAGACTTGGTTTAAATGTAAAAAGATCACTCCCTCTTTAACTGGGTTTTGCAATTTTCATGTCTTCCGACCTGATGGCAAACATGGTGGAGTCTCCATACTTGGCAAGGAACATTTCCCACTTGTCAAGGAACACATTACCCCCAGGCAGATCCTTAGGGGACCCGCAAACTGAACTCACTGAACTACAGATCACTCTAGATAGGATCATCAATTAATAGCTTGCTATAGACACCTTCTATATCCCTTCATGAGCACGTAAAATTCTTCAGTGTTATAAAGGACTTCCTTGATAGGAAAAACTCCATTATTTTAGCTGACTACCTAACTCTCAACAAACGGGGGCACCTAAACCTCCAATGTAGGATATGCCCAAAAATTCCTAGACTGTAACAACTCTCTTAACATGTTAGTTAACAAACCTACTGGAAAACACAGCATTCTTGATGTTTATTCTTACAAATATGGCAGCCTCTTGAACTACTCCTGTGGCATCTCCTTCCCTAGTGAATTCTGAAGGCAAGCATGTGCCCTCTCCTTTAAACTTCCAAAACGTCACATAAATTAAGAACTACAAACATGCTAACCCCAACCTACTCTATGATGAAATATCAAAACTCATTTAATACTGCACCACCTAGACTTTGACACAGTAGCAAGCTTCACTAACAAATTCTACACCCATTTAGAGCTAAGTCCCTACCAGAGGCTAAGTAGCATGGCAAATTAAAAAAAAACTCCTTGGTGGTCCACCACCACCATAAATAAACTCCAGAGCAAAAGAAAGACATTCCTTAAATTATACAGTAGATTCAAAATCCCTATTCTAAAGAAAACATCAAAAGCACTACGAACAACTGCAAAACACTCTCAGCTCCATTAATGGAGCCTGTGAACTTGGGCTGGCCTCTGAAGCGAAAGATAAAAAGAAGTTATGTACTCACCATAACATTTCATCTGAGTTGTTGTTCTTCATTTGTCTTCAATCTGTGGGTTCACGGATCCGACTCGGCCACATATCTAGCATCTGATCTGAGCTCAAAGCTCCTCTCCTACCCATAATGCCCCTGTCTCCTTCCTCCCTTCAGATCGAGTTTGCTCCCCAACTAGCACCCACACCCAACCCAACAACTTGTCCCCTACTAAATGTCTGCATAAGCAAAAAAAGAGGAGAGCAAGAAATACACAGGAGGTGAAAACATCCTCTACTCGTCAGACCAACACACAGCCGGTACAAGGAGGGGGGACGGTTGAAGACAAATGAACAACAACTCAGATGGAACGTTATGGTGAGTACATAACTTCTTTATCTCAAGCTGTTGTCGTCATTTGATCTTCAACGTGTGGGACAAAGTCCCCAGCTACTAAACACATGGGAGGCCCTCATGGAGGTATATTGTGGAACATGGCGCAGCCAAAGGATGCCCTATTTCTGGATATGATGTCCAACTTATAATGAGAAATGAAGGTATGAGATGAAGCCCAAGTGTCTGCAGAGCAGATATTATCTAACAAAACTCTGGACCAAAAGGCTGCTGAAGTAGCCATAGATCTGGTGGAATGTGCCTTCACATGACCTGGCTGGGATAAACACCCAAAAGAATATGCCAGAATAATACACTGGGAAATCCAGCAGGAAATTATGACCTTAAATACTAGTTTCCCCAAAAAGGGTTTAGAGTAGGAAATGAAGAGCTGGTCAGACCTGTGAAAGGATTTAGTCCTATGGAAGAAAAAACACAACTGTCTGTGCACATCCAACAAGTGCAATTTATATTCTCCCTTGGTTAGAAATTTTGGGAAAAAGACAGTACAGTTGTGTACACTTACCATAAATGTGATGTTCGAGTGTATTCACTGTTGCAGTCATCACTTTTGGGTTATCTGCTTGCAGTAGCCCTCAGTCGGCCTGATTAACAAAGTCTTGGGTCCTGCGTTGGTTGCTGTCCCTTCTTCCATGACGTCAGGTCATCAGGGTTATAAAACATGCAGCAGATGCCATTACATCAGTTTTTCTTGCCCCAGATGTCAGGTGCCCCCTTAATGGGGAGCAATTAAATCTATAAATATACAAAGTTATACCTCCAACAAAAAAGCACCAAAAAGCTTTTGAAGGTAATAAAGGAAAGTAGAGTTATATCCAAAAAAGAAGGGGGCTGGAAAGAGGGTAACCAGGACTGCAACAGTGAATACACTCAAACATCTACATTTATGGTAAGTGTACACAACTGTACTATGTTCTTCGTGTTTCACTGTTGCAGTCATCACTTTTGGGTAGATTCCCAAAGCCAAGGATGGGAGGAGGAATTTAAATAGAATTAGGACCAACTAAAAGGCACTGCAAGACTACAGTGGCAAAACCAGCTCTGGATTTAGAGAAAATTGGCAGATGGCAATGTTTGGTGAAAGTCATGTAGCAGCTTCTAGGATGTCCCTGGTAGGGACGCCTCTAAGAAAGGCTGTAGAGGTAGATGCAGCCCTGGTAGAGTGGGGTCTGATCCCCTGTGGGATAGGTTTTCCATGGTGTTTGTAGCAAAAAAGAATGCAATGGTGCTATATAGCCTTACCCTCTGCCCCTGCAGCAAATGCCACCAGCAGTTGATCAGATTTCCTTTGAGGTTTAGTTCTGTCCAAGTAGAATCTAAGTTGTCTGTGCATGTCTAAGGAGTGCAAAATCCGTTCCCCTTTGTTCTGTGGATTAAGGAAGAAGGTTGGCAAATGTATGGACTGATTAAGGTCCACACTGGATACCACCTTGGGCATGAAGGAGGGACTGGTCCTGAGGGACACCCTGTCCGCATGAAAGATGATGAAAGGCTCCACTGACATGAGGGCCTGTAATTCTGATACCCTTCTTGCTGAAGTGATTGCTAATAGAAAGTTGTTTTCCAAGAAAGGAATTTTAAGTCTGCAGTGGCAGCTGGCTCGAAAGGAGGAAGGGTGAGATTTTCCAATACAAAGTTGAGGTCCCATGCTGGAGTTGAAGCTCTCCTGGGTGGTCGTAGATTTTTGGCCCCTCTGAGGAACTGCTTAAGCAGTGGATGAGAGAAGAGGGGTGGGTTCTGTGTTATAATGAGCTGAGATGGCTGAGGCATGAATTTTGATGGAGGAGAAAGAAAGGCCCTTATGAAGCATCTCAGTTAATTATTGTAAGATCTGAGGTAAATTGGGCACTGTTGTGCTCATCCCTTGAGAGTGGTTCCAAGCACAGAATCTTTTCCATTTTTCAGCGTAAGACTTTCTGGTACTAGGCCTCCTTGCCTCTAAAATGATATCCATCACTGGTTTACTGAGGGATGGTAAAGGAGAAATTATGTAATTAGCCAGGCTGCTAGATTCAGTGTTTGAAGTTAAGGATGCAGAATTTGGTTCTTCTGCTGAGACAATAGAGTAGGAGTCTCAGGCAGGTGCCATGGGGCCAACAGTAACACACTGCGCAAGAGGGGGTACACCAGTGTTGGCATGGCCAGTCTGGTGCAATCAAAATTGTCCTTGGTTTGTCTTGTTTGATCTGTAGTAGTACTTTGGAGAGCAGAGGCAGAGGAGGAAAGGCATAAACTTTCCAGCTGAAGGACAGAGCATCCACTTTCCAAGCTTGAGAGGAGTCCTTGTGCAGAATTTGTCCAACTGATAGTTTTGGGGAAGGCAAACAGGTCTATATCTGGGCTCCCCCATTTGCATGTCAACATGCTGAAAATCCTTTTTGAGCATGTTGAATTGAGCTTGTAAATGTACCTGACAGCTCAGGGCTGTGTTCCACAATGCCATGGCTAGTCTGCAGAGGGGATAAGAATGTGTACCCCCCTGCTTGTTTATGTACCACATAACAGTGGTGTTGTCCGTCTTTATCATTAATTGTCCTGGAAGAATGTGGTCCTTGAAGGCTGTCAGAGCATTCTGTACAGCTAACACATCTTTATGATTGATATGCAGGTGCATTTGACTTTGGTTCCATTTGCCCTAAATGCACTTCCTTGCCAGGTGGGCCCCCCATGCAATGTCTGATGCGTCTGTCGTTAAGGTTTGGGTGGCAGGGGGTAGTGTGAATGGTAGTCCCCTGTTTTTGGTAACAGGCCTCTGCCCATCAAAGGAACTCTAGGCATAGTCAAGGAATGATAGGAATCATACCCTCTAGGATCCTGTGAATGTTGACCCATAGGCTTTTGAGATACCTTTGCAGCTTCCTCGTATGCAGCCTTGCATATGGAATTAAAAGAATGCAGGAGGCCATGAGCCCCAAGGCTTGCAGTATTTGCCTTTCAGATAATTGGGTTTTTTGTGGCCACTTGTTTGAAGTAGGTTGTCAAATGAATCTGTTTCTCTGGCGTGAGAAAAGCCATCTGGGAAGTTGTATTCAAGCTTGCTCCCAGGAATATAATTTGTTGACTGAGTACAAGTTGTGATTTCTTTTCATTTATGGTGTACCCCAGACAAGTCAGTACCCTTTGAACAAAGGCCAGATGATTCAAAAGTATGTCCTGGCTTTCTCCCCGAATTAGACAATCGTTCAGATATGAGTATATTTGAATATTTCTTTGCCTGCAGAATGCAATGACTGGAGCTAGGCACTTTATGAATACCCTGGGTGCAGTAGATAAGCCAAAGGGCAGTGTAGATAACTGATAGTGCATGTAGCCTGCTTTGAAGCACAGGTATTTTCTGCAAGACTCCCTGATAGGGATGTGCAGGTATGCTTCTTTTAAGTCTAGTGTTGCCAACCAAGCATCTTTGCCTAGCATAGGAAGCAGCAGGTGAATAGGTCAGCACCTTGAATTTTGGAAAAAACAGAAAGGTACGTAGAGTAGAAAGGTCCAGGATAGGATGCCATGTATTGCCTTTTCTGGGTACCAGGAAAAGTCTCGAATAGAACCCTTCTCCTCTTCTGGTACCAACTGAACAGCCCCCATGCTTGAGAGAGAGAGTACTTGATTTTGGGCCTCTGCCCACTGATTTGGGGGTAGATCTGGCCACCCACTTGGTGTAGGTAAGGTGTGGAAGTGAAATCTGTATCCTTGGGACACTGTATTTAAAACCCATTTGTCCTGGGTAAGGAGTTCCCAGCTTTTGGCCTGCAGACCAATCTTTCCTCCTAAAGGAGCATTCAGTTGAGATGTGCTTGGAAGTTTTAGAAGCAAGTCATTGAGACTGTTTTCCATACGGGGGAGTCTTACTACTCCCTGATTTGGGTGCGGAAACCCCCCACTGCTTAGCCTTGTGTGTCCCCTGGGACTGAAACCTGGTGTTTCTGCTATGTCTGGGTTTGACTTGAGAAGACCTTGAAGAGGCTGAAAATGACCAATTCTTAGAGGGCCAGTGCCTACTAAATCTAGGAGGCTGAACTTGTAAAAATCTTTAACAGTTTGCACAGATTTAGCTTTATCTGCCATCTTTTTAAGAACTTCCTCAGCCTTGATGCCAAACAGGTGGTCCTGATTTAAGGGAGCATCCAACAATTTAGCTTTAACATGATCAAGTAAAGACTGCTCCTTAAGCCAAGCATGCCTTCTGAGCAAAGAACCAGTAACAGCAGCCCTGCAAGAGGGCTCTAAAGAATCAAATCAACATTGCAAAGTATGTTTTCCAACCTGTTCAGCAGAACGCATTAAATCCTGTAATTCTTTATTTTCCGCACAGTCAGGAATCAACATAATTTGCTGTTTAAGCAATCCAATAACATGTTGTTGATACTTTAACATATGAAACTGGCAGTTTAAAGCCCTAATGGCCAAAGTTGCAGAAGTGTAAACCTTCTTACCCCATCGATCCAGCGCGCTGGAGTCTCTATCAGAAGGGGTACGATTTTTAGCAGCAGAAGCCTTAATGCCCTTGGGTCCCTGTGAAATAGTCTCTGGATCCGCCACAGGATTTTTAAAAAGGAACTTGTGTGTATCAGGAACTCTGTAATATCTGTCAGGTTTTCTGGGAGCAGGAGGCAAGGAATCAGGGGCCAAACTGGATTCCGAAAAAGCATCATCAACAATGTCTAGTACTGGAGGAATAGCTAAAGGCCTATGCTGAGGCAGGAGTAAGAAATCCCTAAGCCTCTTTTTTGAATCAGAAAACTCCTGGCTTTCCCAGTGGAAATGCTCCCTTAGAGTATGTAAAGTTTCACCAAAAGAAAAATCCTCTGGAGGGGAAGCAGAGGGAATAGAGTCCTCTGCATCAGAATCCTCATAAATAGATAAGGGCAAATCCAGATCATCAGAAGAATCAGAAAAATCAGAATCCTGGTCAGAAGATTCATAAACAACTTCAGTCCTAGGTCTCTTAGAAGGGGGAGGCTGGCTTCCCCTGATTAGAGTTATAAGATCTTCAGCCATTCTTATCATTTGTTTTTTAGGCATAGAGGCCTGAGCATGCGGCCTGGGCGTCAGTTTTTTAGGCATGGCTCGAGATTTAGGCCTAAAAGAAGGAGGAGGCGTTGGTTTAATATGCAAGTCCGTAGGCCTAAATACACCCCTCAAAAGCCGGTGCCTGCACAGCGGCTCCGGACCAATCCAAGGTAGAGACATCCGCAGGTTCCATAGTTGAAGCATCTAGCAGGATATCGGACTCCGAATGGGTCTCAGTAGAGGCCTGCGAATCAGAAGTAGCCGGTATCAGGGGCTGTGAAAGCTCCATACTGAGTACCAGCGAACTGGTGACTGGCTTAGGAGAAGTGTCGTCGGCAGTTTTGGACCTTGACGGCCTGTCTCTGTCTTTATCCTTGCGTTTTTTTGGGAATCCTGGTAGTCGGATGGCTAATCGATGACATTTCTGGATAATTAAACCGAGAACCAAAATATTTTGAGGTGAAAATATACAGACGATGGATAGTGTGCTGATTAAATAAAGCACAAAACCGACAGCACGGTACGTTGTGGTCCGGGCCTAGACAAGGAATACAGTACGAATGAATATCTTTGAGGTATTTGCTTTCCACAAGTAATGCAATTATTAACTTTTACTGACATCGGTAAGGAGCAAGAAAAAGTTTCCCCAACGGGGTACTTAGCTTTAGTTGAAGACTTTGGTTCTGAAACTCGAAAACAAAAATTTCAGGAGTCGGTCGACCGGCATTTGCTAACTGCTTCTGCTTCGGGTGCCGTGCGGCAAGAAAGACCGATGTAATGGCATCAGCTGCATGTTTTATACCCCTGACGACCTGACTTAATGGAAGAAGGGACAGCAACCGACGCAGGACCCAAGACTTTGGTAATCAGGCCGACTGAGGGCTACTGTAAGCAGATAACACAAAAGTGATGACTGCAACAGTGAAACACGAAGAACATCAGCAGATTAATCACCTGATTAATATTGCACTCCGAAGCTAACTTAAGGAGAAAAGATGGGTTAGTTCGCAAGGATAACCTATCCTTATGAAAAATCATAAAAGGGGGCTTGACCGACAAAGTTTGAAGCTCCGAAACCCTCCTGGCAGAAGTAGTAGCAACCAAGAAGGCCGTCTTCCAGGACAGAAATTGCAGATCAACAGGGGCTGCAGACTCAAAAGGGGGCAAAATTAGAGCTTGCAGAACTAACTTAAGATCCCATGGTGGCATTGGGTCCTTCACCGGCGGCTGAAGTAGAAAGGTGCCTTTTAGGAAGGTTTTGCAAAGCTTACAGGATGCTAAGGAAGCCATAATATCACCGACATGAAAATTAAAAATCACTGCAAGTTGGACCTTGACTGTAGAAAATATGGCACTTTGCTGTAAGATCCCTACCAAAAATTCCAAAACAGCAGAAACCGAGGCAGTGGAGGGATCTAGGGCACGCTGCAAGGCCCAGATCAAAAAACGTTTCCATTTGGTGTACACCTTTCTTATCCTCGTGGCGGCTCATACTTTTAACAGGTGAAGATAAGCCGGGAGCCCTGACTATCAGGGGAACTGAAGCAGCCAAGCAGTTCTGGATGGGAAATCCCTGAAGGATAAGAAATAAGATCCGGAACTGGATCCAACGTCCATGGTGGAGCCACCAGATGAGAACACAGAGTGCGGAACCAGACCTGATAAGGCCAGAATGGGGTAATGAGGATAACTAAGCTCCTTAGCCTGCAAGCTTTCTGAAGGAATTTTGGAATCAAGAGAAGAGGAGGATAAGCATACATAAGACTGGCGGGCCAAGCATAAATCATAACGTCTCTGGGGGCTTCCCCCAGTGGAGGGTTCAGAGCAAAGAATTCTCTGCATTTCATGTTGGAAGGAGAGGCAAAGAGATCGCAGCAAGGCTGACCCCACTTGAGAAAGCTCTACTTCGCTTTTGAAGGATTTGGAGACCACTCGTAAGGATTCAGATTAGACCTGCTCAGCCTGTCCGCTAGAATGATGGACCTCCCCGGAATGTGCGTTTCCACCAGAAAACGGCCGGTGGAGATCACCTACTCCCGCACTCATGGCTTAGCGACATAGAGGGCATGACCTGGTTCCCCGTTTGTTGATGTACCAGATCACAGACATATTGTCCGTCTGGATAACAATCATTCTTGGGGGAAGATGGGCATGGAGAGCCTGCAATGCTAGAAGCACCACCCTCATCTCCAGGACATTGATGTGCAATCTAGTCTTGTAGGGGGGACCACGTGCCTTGGACTGTCCTTCCCGAGCAGTGCCCCCCCACCTTAGCAAGGAGGCATCTGAGGTCACCATCCCGAGAGGAAAGGTAGAAGAAAACAGCGACCCCGAACAAGATCCAGAGAATGAATCCACCACAGAAGAGAGTCCCTGCACACCCGAGTGACTCAAACAGGCTAAGAAAAAGGGAGATCTAACATGGACCACTGGACAGCAAGGGGCCATTGAAGAACCCGCATGTGAAAACGTGCCATGGGCAAGAGACTGATCTTGGCTGCCATGGACCCCAACACTCAATACCATTTCAGCTGTCAGTTACTGAGCTAGAAGAATGCAAAGGACATACAGATTCAGAGACTGAATTCTCTCGGAGGTAAGAAAGACTTTGGTATGAATTGTGTGCAATCGAGCCCCAATGAAATCTAACACTTGATCCGAGGCCATTGCCGACATTGACATTGATGGTAATGCCCAACCGCTGGGCTAAGAGAAGAAAGGAATCCCTTGCTTGACTGAGCTGATGCCTGGAAGGGGCAGCAAGGATCCAATCGTCCAGGTAGGGGAAGACCTGTACGCCCTGGAGTCTCAGGTGAGCCGCTACCACTGCCATCACTTTGGTGAACACACTGGGGGCTGTGGTGAGACCAAAAGCACTCTGAACTGATAATGATTGGCCGCCAGCGGAAGCGAAGTTACCTCCGAGAGTGCCTGTCCATTTTGATATGGTAGTACACATCCTGATATGGTACTACTCATCCTGAAGGTTGATCGAGCACATCCAATCATTCTCCTGCAGGAAGGGCAGGATGGACAGAAGGGTGATCATCCGGAATTTCGTCTTGGCCACTGACAGGTTAAAGGTGGAGAGATCCAAAATGGGTCTTAAGCCCCCCATCTTCTTTGGCACCAAAAAGAACCTGAAATAAATGCCTAACCCGGACTGCTCTGCTGGGATGGGTTGGATGACTCACTTTTCTAGCAGCTTTGCAATTTCCAGAGCTGCATCCTTCACTTTGTGCAGGTGGAATGTCCAGGAGGTGTCTGGGTGGAGGAGATGATGTGAGAAAGGGGATTGAATAGTCTGTGGATATAATTTGCAACATTCAACAATCTTCTGTGATGGACTCCTATGCTGTTAGGTGTAGCGACAGGTGACTCCTGACTGCCTCCAGAGATGAGGAGCCAAACAGCTGTTCAGGGTTGCTGCGTGGGTCTCTCTGAGAAAGGCTCTCGAGACCCTTGATTTCTCCGACCTCCTCTGCCTCTAGGGCAGATACTATCAAATCCCCCTCTGCCCATGGGGGAAGGTGAGTCCTGAGTGTCCAGGGAATAGCTCTGAGATTTTCGGAACCACATCTTCTTGGCCCCTCGCTGATTCCATGAGAAGGTTTGCTGAGGGGCCGAAAAACGAATCCCGATGGCACACAGTCTTCCAATCCTTCGCACTCTGAACCAAGGTGTCACGTACTGACTTCGCAAAAAAGAGAGGAACTGTCATACGGGGCATTCATAAAAGACGCGCTAAAGTGTTCTGTAAACCTCTGACCTAATTGGGGAGCCAAACCTCCAAGTTCCGAGATACCAAGGGGGAGGCTCTGCTCCAAAAGGATCGGAGCAGATGTCATCCCCTCGGATCTGGCACTGAGGCTATGGCTACGAGAGCCAGACAGATCTGACTTGCTCAGGGCCATGGCCCGCATCGAGGTACAAGGTACTAACAGAGCTGACCCCTCAACGCAGACTGCCTTCGGATCCAAGGGCTGCGAATCCAGAGGTCAGATCAGAGAAGGAGTAATAGAGATGGATGCAGACTGCATGCCCCCCCCCTGCTCCAGCGGGAGAGGGGGCAGGCAGGACTCCCAAATATATCTGAGTGCAGCTAAACTTCCACATCATCCTATCCATCTCTGCTTCGGAAAGGCTGTGGGTGGAGTGAGAAGAGGCGGCCACTGACATTAGCCTAAAGGAGTGGTGAGTGGAAGCCTGCACCGGCAACCTAGTCAGAAGTTCTTCCAGAGAGAACCGAGGGTAATGGAGCCAGGAAGACTCCATCCTCGGAGCCGACCTAATTTTTGCCGGAGGGCCTGCCGAAAACAAGCGATCCAGGCATCACTTCCTGGCCCTTTCCTTGGACTTGGCTGTTTTGTCTCCATCCCTGGACATCTTAGCGGGAGGTTGAGTCCCAGAGGCTGGGGCGGAGACGAAGTAGAAGCCAAGGCAAAAGAGGCCTGTGGCCCGGTGGTAGGAGAGGGAAGAAGGCCCTTCAAAATTAACTTATTTCTCCTGTCCATCAGTGCCCAGGGATTAAACCCAGCACAGATGAAAAAAGAGGTCTCCAAATGGGCTGCTCCAAGACATTCAATGCATAGTGTGTGGCCATCAGCTGGAGAGAGCTTGTGGCCACACACACACTGCATTTTCAGAAGCCTGATTTGGGGGTTTCTGACATACTCCCAACCACACAGCCCAACACACTCACTCACACACAGAGTACACACACACACACACACACACACACACACACACACACACACACACACACACACACACACACACACACACACACACACACACACACACACACACACACACACACACACACGAGTTAGACAGGAAAGAGAAAGAGGGTTTTATTTTGTTTGTTTTAACCGAAGCAGAGCATGCGGGGGTAGGTAAAAAAATAGAAAGGGGGGGAAAGTAGATTAGAAAAAGGAATAATAAAAGTCACTCGCCCAATAAATTTAGCAGAGTGCATGAATTGTGATGTGGACATTAGTGCGGCAAACAAGATCTGAAGGGAGGAAGGAGACAGGGGCATTATGGGTAGGGGAGGAGCTTTGAGCTCGGATCAGATGCTGGATATGCGGCCAAGTCGGATCTGTGCCAGATCCGGGAACCCACAGGTTGAAGATCAAATGAAGACAACTTCAGATCTATAAATTCTTATTTAACTAAGTTACAAAATAAACAATAGCAAACATTGCTCTAAAATTACATACACACACAAACACATATGACGCCTCCCTGTTTTGATCTAACAGACAAAATTCCATCCAAATCCGTGAAACACCTGAATTCCTTAACCCCCCCCCCCCAATTATCTCTAAAAATCATTTACTAAAAGTGCTAATCAAGACCAAAAATACTTCCTCCATTAAAAAAAAGTTTAAACTTCTTCCAAGGGACCTGAAAATATACCTGGTTGCTTAATTTAGTAGTGCTAAACACACCCTTGCAGGCCTACTCAGTAAACTTTAACAAAAATTTAACTACTGGTTTCTCCCAGGATGAGTGGCACACTACAGTGGTGATGCCCATCAGAGACTATATATGGCAGCCATGTAACATACACAGTTTATCTTGACCTGGTCAAGGCCTTCAACAGCATTCTCCATGATGGCATCTCTCAGAAGCCAAATGCTTTTTCACCTATATATGGCAAGATGGATAAAACTGGATGAAAGACCACACAATGCAAGCTGCCGCTGCCTCAACAGAAAGTTATGAAAGTGACTAGCAGTGTACTTTAGGGCTCTGTGCTGAAACCTCTCCTTTTGGGCCTTTACTTCTCAGACCTCCGAGTGCCAAGACCTCTAGTTAAAGTCTGCAGCAAATTTCAGCAAACTGCGGGGTCAAGTTACCCTCTGACACCTAAAATTTTCAGAATGAACTCCCCCAACTAAAAGTCTGGTGTACTAAAAATTATACACCAAATGCTAACTGTAGTACTGTCACCTTTGTTAGATAATCATTCTCTTCATCATACTGTACAGGCAATGGACTACTACAAAACAAAAATGTAGTCAGGGACCTAGGAACTTGGGCTGATAATTCCCTCTGTTTTAACCATTATGTGACAATGACTGCCAGAGAATCCTTTTGTTTAGCACAGCTATTTATCAAAGGATTACTATTAAGATCTAAACAGGTAATCACTTCCTTACACTCAACACTGTTCAGACCAGTGAGACAGTAAAATACCACCTTCAAAATGTAGCTCTTAAACATATAAAAGTCAGAAAGACTCCAAAGGTTCTTAACCAAAAAGATCACAGTCCTAAAGTCTGTGAGCCATCAAAGGAGGCTGGAAGCTTGGTTCCTTTATTCAGCGTCTTACAGACTTCTGAGAGGATGCATCTGTCTCTTACTGTACCATTACATACCTGGTTTGTCCTAGACCTCCTGTACCCCTGCGAGTCCAACAGCTCCACAAATGCTACAAACAGGGATCTAAATCTTCACCATCATACAAATAAAACACTGTGGAGGGACAGGTTTATAACACAGCACTTCTCTAACCTCCAGAATAATCTTCCACTAAATGTTAAGCAGTGCAACTCAATACCTTCCTTTAAACATAACCTAGATGGTGGAGTAGATTTTCACATATTTACTCATGGACTGACTGGCAAAACCCTCCTGAAGAAAAAGTGGGTGTGGCCCTGGGGAAGATACTAGCAAGACAAACATTCATAAGACTCCATAACCTTGAAATATGTAAGAATCCTTTCAATTAAGCTTTGCATGTGCTTACATACAAATTATGCACAAGGAAGATATATCAGATTTATACTGTGTCTAGTTTCTAATTTCTCTTATTTCCAAATGAAAATGCTTCATTTTGTGCATATATTGTACGCATCCATTTTACTGCATGTATCCCTATATATTGTTCTCATCTTTCAAAAATGCAAAGGCCTCATCTGTGCATATATGCTCTACTTCTCCATATTGTACTTTGCTTCTATATATTGTACTTCTTTCACTGTACTGACTTCAAGACTCCTGCAGTCCAGTCATCAAGCTGGCATAGTTAAGAGAAATAAACTCTAAGACAAGAACTGAAGACGAGTCAGTTATGGGTTTGAGGCAGGCAAACTTCATTGTCAACAGTGTGGTATTTCTTATAAATCTACAGGACATTAATCATTGCAACTGTCATAGGGATGCAGAGCAAAAACTACATAACACCATCACCTACAGTACAAACTAAACTTCTGTGCAAAACTTGTATACACATGCTACTTTCTTCTCAGACATGCATTACATTTCATACTACCACCCCACAAGTGCCTAAGTTTTCATTCTCCTTCTTATCCGACCCCTAAACCCACACTAACTTATCTCTATACTCCCCCAACCCACCACCTCCTCGTCCCACACATTACTTCTCACTTCCACCTCCCTCACTACTACTCCTACTTCCATTGCTTTTACACTTCCCCTCCACCTTACCAGTCTACTATCATACTCATTCATAGTACTCTACTGCTACACCTTCTCACGTTTACTCGGGATAGCTCTACCTACCATGCATATAACTGTATGCATCATTGGATTTGTGTTATTACACTTGGCTTGCAACTCCACTGATGTCCAAATTAAAATACTTCATTTTGTGCACATATCTTACTGCATCACTGTAATGCATTCTACCACTATACACCGTTCCCATGTTTCCAAAATGCAAAGGCCTCATCTGTGCATACATGATTCTGTTTTTGTACTGTAGTCTACCTCTGCATACTGTGCTTCATTGTACAGTACACTGCGTCTAGCCTGGGTCATGGCTGAAAAGGGTTAACAGACCAGTCTACCTCCCTGTTTAAGAAATTTAAAAAATCAATGCATGCATACATACATACATAAATAAATTAGGAAGCCACCAGAATAGCTTCAGGAAATGTATGAGCAGGTGACACACTTCAAGGAGTGGAAGGTTCTCTCCTCCAATTTCTACCCATTTAAGGAAAAACAGACCTAAGAAGATTAACTGAGATAAAAAAAAATGAAAACCACCTCCTATGATGAAATGGGTATGAGGCAGGGAAACTGATCTTAACTACATCTGTGAAAATATTCTCAGAAACTAAGATGACACCTGTCAAAAATTAAGTCCAAGACTCTGGAAGGGGAGAGTACAGAGAGAGGGAGGGAGGGAGAGAAAAGCAACAATCGCAAAGGAGCTTCTTAATCAGCAAGACCTAAGCCTAAATCTTGTCATCCACTAGAAAAGGTGGAAAGGGCGGAAAAACCAAGACAATAGAAACCACAGTAAAATATAGTCATGTGCAACTTAACCATAACAAGAAATGTTCAAGGAGGAGATTCTCATGCAGCAACAATCCTTACACAAGGCATTTGTTAGCAGACCTCTAGACGCCCCTCCAAAGGTTTCTTAGACACCCTCATAAATGTAACTCCTCCCCCACCTAATGCCAGACCAAAGATTTTTATAAAGGTGTCTATGATTATACCATTACTTATTCTCTTTACACCAAACTTTAATCTGACACTAAAATGTGGAGGAGCTGCACTCAAGGAGGCATTTGGAGATCATTCTGTAAGTTGGACGGCCAACCTAGAGGCAAATCCCTTCTATAAAGGGATACTAATGCAGAGGTAATCCCTACAAAATATCAAGTGTAACTGCCTAAATGAGGTAATAATGGGTACCACTCCATCCAAACTTAAAACAGTTTTCACATAGGGGCCACAGTGGAAGGCTTCTTGCTGGCATCAAGCTCCATACAGTCCAACTGTCAAGCTGGCATAGTCACGAGAAATAAGCTCTGGAATAAAAGGTGGAGCCAGTTGTCATGACTATGGCATTTCTTACACCATCAAAGGACTAAATTAACCACCGATAGTCACTGAGAATAAGACTGTTCTATTTCTATGAACGTTATGATAATACACAATCAGTGAAAATAATAAGGAAATGTACAGGAACATTCCCCAGTCACAGAGAGCACAGAACCAAACTCCCAAATTACTACACTAAGAAGGAAACTGAGAGGACAGTGAACCTCTTGGTAGTAGAACTGTCACTCTTCAAAGCGTCCCACTTCCAGACAATCAATTTAGATATGGTTTCTAAAGCCACAACACTCCAGGAAAAGATGAGGGAAGCAGCTCAGAGTGACCATCAGTACATTTTCTTTCACAGGGAGTAAATTACTGAAAGAGTCAAGTGAGACACCAGTTGTGTACACTCACCATAAATGTAGATGTTCTGGTGTATTCACTGTTGCAGTCATCACAATTGGGTTAGCCCTGCCAGGGTAGCCCTCGGCAGGCCTGAAGACCAGAGACTTAGTATTTCTGCAGCGGTTGCTGTCGCTTGAGGACTAACGCCAGGTCATCAGTGGTATAAAGGAAGGCATTCAATGCCATTCCATCAGTTTTTCTTGCCTTAACCTGTCAGGAGCTCCCACAGTAGGAGGCCAGGCTCTGGTGGTAGAACCCCACCAGTGGAAAATAAATACCAATATGTCCCTTGTAAGGAAAGGAAAACAACAAGGAAGAAGGTAACAAAAAGAAAAAAGGGGAAAGGTATAGGGAAAATAGGACTGCAACAGTGAATACACTCCTTAACATCCACATGTATGGCAAGTGTACACAACTGTACTATGTTCTTCGTGTTTCACTGCTGCAGTCATCACATTTGGGTAGATTCCCAAAGCTAAGGAAATGGGTGGAGGTAGTCCAGGAAGTTAGGGGCTGGCTAGCATGTCCGGCAAGACTGCAGAGGCAAACCCTGCCCAGGATGTGGAGAAGTATGAATATATGTCCAGGTGGCAGCCTCCAGGATATCCCTGGTGGGGACTCCTCTGAGAAAAGCTGCAGAGGTGGAGGCTGCTCTGATGGAGTGTGTCCTGACCCCCTTGAGGGGAGGTTTGCTATGCTGTTTGTAGCAGAAATGGATGCAGTGTGCTATTCATTTGGAAATGGTTTGCATGGAGATGGCTTTGCCTTCTGCCACTGAAGCAAAGCTAAAGTACAGTTTTGTATGTAGATGTCCGATAGATATGCAACTGCAGTCATAACATATGGGTTGTCCTGCCTCAGGCAGCCCTCGGTCGGCCGAATTCCAAAGTCTGGGTCCGGCGTCGGCTGGTGTCACCTCCTCTCCGACGTCACAGCGGCTGGAGTATAAAGGCATTGGCCGACGCCATCTTCTTCAGTGTTTCTTGCCCCAGATGCCAGGTGCCCTCCTAGGAAGGCTAAATTTGGCGAATGGATAAACAATTCCAGACATGCACAACAGTAATAAACAGATACACCATAGGAGATACCCCCAGCTGAAAGGAACAGGGGGAATGGACCCATAAAGAAAGAAAAGAGGGGAAGGAGGGAGGGAAAATCCGAATGCAGTTGCATATGTATCGGACATCTACATTTATGGTAGGTACAAAACTGTACTATGTCCTTCAAGAATGCAACTGCAGTCATAACATATGGGTTGAATACCATAGCCAAGCTGGGGGTGGATGGAGCTAAGAAAAAGATGGTGTAGCTAAAATGCCCTGCAGGACTGCCGAAGCAAAGCCTGCTCGGGATCTGGAGTATAAAGGCAGGTTGTAGTGTTTGGTAAATGTATGCACGGAGCTCCATGTTGCAGCCTCTAGAATGTCCTTTGTAGCCACTCCTCTTAGGAAAGCTGTGGATGTGGCTATAGCTCTGGTGGAATGTGGCCTAATATTGGCTGGCACACTTTTTCCATGGTAAGAATAGCAGAATCTGATGCAGTGTCCAATCCATTTTGAAATTGTTTGCTTGGAGATTGCTTTTCCTTGTATTCCAGCAGCATAGGCTACAAACAGCTGGTCAGACTTTCTGGTAGCCTTAGTTCTGTCCAAGTAGTAGCGTAGTTGCCTGTGTATGTCCAAGGTATGCAGCAGTCTTTCCCCTCTATTTTGAGGATTGGGGAAGAAAGTAGGAAGGTGAATAGCTTGATTTAGAGACACCCTGGAAATTACCTTTGGCATGAAAGAAGGATTTGTTCTTAGAGAGACTCTGTCCTGATGAAAAATGAGGAAAGGAGGTACTGCCATGAGTGCCTGTATCTCCGAGACTCTTCTTGCTGATGTGACTGCCAATAGAAAAAACGTTTTCCATGATAGAAATTGCATCTCTGAGGTTGCTGCTGGCTCAAAGGGAAGAAGAGACAATTTTTCCAATACAAAATTGAGTCCCATGCAGGTACTGGTTGTTTTCTGGGAGGCTTGATATTCTTGATCCCTCTCAGGAACTGTCTTAGCAAAGGATGTGAGAACACTGGTGGATCACAATTGTATCTTGCTGAGATTGCTGAGGCATGAATCTTTATGGAAGAATATGAGAGTCCAGAATGAAACATTTCTGCCAAGTATTCCAATATCTGAGGTATACTCAGTACTGTTGTATCCTGACCCCTGTTGGTAGCCCAGATGCTGAATCTCTTCCACTTGGCTGAATAGGTTTTTCTGGTGGAAGGTCTGCGTGCTTCCAATAAGATGTCCTGAACTGCCTTGGAAAGAGTGGAAGCGGAAGGAGTTAAGGTAACCTCCAGGCTGTCAGATGTAATGTTTTCAGGTTTTGGTGAACAGTCCTGTAGTTGTGTTGTGTTAGGAGCAGGGGCCATAGGGGCAGAGGCCACGGTTTGGTCCGAGTTATGCTCAACAGCAATGGGTACCAGTGTTGCTTTGGCCAGTTTGGAGCTATCAAAATGCCTGTTGGTTGTTCTGCTTTGATCTTCAGGATCACCTTGGTCAACAGTGGCAGAGGAGGAAATGCATAAATTTTTAGGGAATTCCAGCTGAAGGAGAGAGCATCCGTTGTCCAGGGTAGAGGATGGTGGGTCCTGGTACAGAACGTTTCCAGGTGATGATTCGTGTGAGACGCAGAGAGATCTATGTCCAGTCTTCCCCATGTCTTTGTTATTTGTGAGAAGATGTGAGGATGCAGCATCCATTCGTGTGGATCCAAGAAATTTCTGCTCCGCTTGTCCGCCAGCACATTGTCCTTGCCTGGCACAAACTGGGATTGCAGGTGTATCTTCAGCCTCAGAGCTTTTTCCCAGAGAATCACTGTTAGTCTGCAGAGGGGGTATGAATGAGTCCCTCCCTGCTTGTTTATATACCACATGACAGTGGTGTTATCTGTCCTTATTAGTAAATGTCCTTGTTGCAGTGAGTTTTCGAAACTCTCGATTGCATGTATCACTGCCAACATCTCTTTTTTGGTTTATGTGCAGATGTCTTTCCTTTGGTGTCCATTGACCTTGAACGCATCTGCCCTCCATGTGCGCCCCCCATCCATGATCTGAGGCGTCTGTTGTAATTATTTGACCTGCTTGATGTCTGTTGAAAGACATGCCTTTGTTTAGTTGACTTGCTTGAGCCCACAAGAATTCTTTTTGCAGGCATGGAATAAGTGGGATTACGTCCTCTAGGCTTTGGCTGTGTTGGGACCATAAGCTTTTCAAATACCATTGCAGCTTTCTCATATGAAGTCTTGCCAAAGGTATCAGAAGAATGCATGATGCCATGAATCCCAGGGCCTGCAGGAGTTTCCTTGCAGTTAGCTGGGAGAGCTGTGCTAGGCCTTTGAAGTACTCTGGTAACTGCTGTTGCTTTTCCTCTGTGAGGTAGGCCATTTGTGTTTGTGTGTCCAGTTTGGCTCCTAGGAAAATAATCTGTTGGGATGGCAGTAGTCTTGATTTCTGAATGTTGACTGTGTATCCCAAGGCCTGTAGTAATTGTATGACATAGTCCAAGTTTTTTATTAAGGTTTGTTTGTTGTCTGCTTGTATGAGGCAGTCGTCCAGGTAGGGGTATATTTGAATTCCCTGGAGTCTGCAGTGTGCCACTACTGATGCCAGGCATTTCGTGAACACTCTGGGCGCAGTAGATAAGCCAAATGGCAATGCTGAGAATTGATAATGCTCTGTCCCTGCAAGAAATCTGAGGTATCTTCTGCAGCTTTGTCTGATTGGGACATGCAGGTATGCCTCCTTGAGGTCCAGAGTGACCAGCCAAGACCCCTTGCCCAGCATGGGAAGGAGTTGCTGTAACGTCAGCATTTTGAACTTTGGCACAATGAGAAAGGTATTTAGAGTAGACAAGTCCAGTATAGGCCTCCATTTGTTTTCCTTTCTTGGAACAAGGAACAGTCTTGAATAAAATCCCTGGCCTTGTTCCTGAGGAGGTACCTTTTCTATTGCTTTTATACTTAATAGCTTTGAAACTTGAATGAGTGCCTCTGCCCTTTGATGGAGTGGCAGGTTTGGCATGTCTTGTCTTGTAGGTAAAGTATGGAATTGGAATCTGTAACCCTTGTCTATTAAATCCAGAATCCAGTTGTCCTTGGTTAAGATATTCCAGTTTTTTGAGAATAAGGATAATTGTCCGCCCAAGGGTGCTTCTCTCTGAGCCCTTTTAGGCGGTATGAAAGTCAAGTCATTGTGATTATCCTTGTGGTGCAGCTGGACTGGCTGCAGCACTTCTTTGATTTGTAGGTTGCCATTGGCGGCCCCTGTAGGAGCCTCGGTATTGCCCTTGGCCACGCCTGTTCTTTCCCCTTTGAAACTTGTCCGAGTCTGGGAAGGACCAATTCTTTGAAGGACAGTTTCTACTGAATCTGGGTGGCTGAACCTGGAGGAAATCCTTGACTGTCTGTACTGACTTAGCTTTTTCCTCAATGGACTTCAACACATCTTGTGTATTAGCACCAAAAAGCTTTTGTTTTTCCAGAGGTGCATCAAGTAACTTTACTTTGACATGGTCTGGCAGTGGCTGATCTTTTAACCAAGCATGTCTACGTATCACAGCCCCAGTCATAGCTGCCCTACATGAAGCCTCCAATGTATCATAACCACACTGAAGAAAATGATTGTTAACCTGCTGAGTGTTATGTATGTGATCCTGCAATGCCTTTCTATCAATAGGCTCAGGAGAGGCTAACTTTTTCTGTAAACCATCCAGTAAAAAATCTTGGTACTGAAACATATGAAAAAGGCAGTTAAGTGACCTCATGGCTAGGGTGGTGGAGGTATAAACTTTTTTACCCCATCTCTCCATAGACCTAGCTTCCCTATCCGCTGGCAAAGGATTTTTGGCAGTGGAGGTAGCCACTCCCTTGGGACCCTGTGAAATAGTTTCTAAATCCATGGAGTGGGCCTTAAAGAGATGTTTGAGAGTGTCAGGGACTCTGTAATATCTGTCTGGCTTGACAGGAGCAGGGGGGAGAGAATCAGGGTTAGCACTGGAGTCGGAGAAAACATCATCCAAAACATCCATCACAGGAGGAATAGCTAAAGGTCTGTGCTGGGGAAGCTTTAGGAAGGTACGTGGCCTTTTCCTGGAATCAGAGAATTCCTGACCCTGCCATTGGAAATGTTCCCTCATTGAGTGCAGGACTTCACCAAATGAGAAATCCTCTGCAGGAGAGGCAGAGGGAATTGATTCCTCAGCATCAGAGTCCTCATAGGCCTGGAAGGATTCTTCTTGAATATCTGAATGCTCAGAATCCCCAGAGGCCTCATCTGAAGAGAGGTTTTCAGTCTGCTCAGTTCTAGGCCTTTTCTCTGCAGGAGGCTGAGAACCTCTGTCTGGGTGAGGCTGAGACCCACTGATAAGGGAAATAAGGTCTGCAGCAAGAGACATTATCTATTTATCAGAGGAGGGGGCCTGGACAGCAGGTTTAGGATGGGCCTTGGCCTGGCTGGCGGCCTTAGCACGTGCAAAGGCCTTGATGGACATAGATACAGGAGGCCTAGCAGCCCCACGTGCAGGAGTGACCTTGTCCACCGGAATGGTGTCGGGTAAATCAAGAACCTCAGTTTCAGAAGGAAAATCAACGACCAGCACCGGAGAGGTCTCCGGGACCGAAGGACGAGTTAATGCTGTGTCGTCGGCCTGGAGCGGTTGAAATACCGCTTCCGCAGGGACCGAAGCACTAGCGGAGGGTCTAGGAGTAGTATCGGTAGAGGACGCGGGCCGAGGAAGCCGGTCCCGGTCCTTCCGTTTTTTGGAAGATTGAGCTGTCGGTAGATCCGACGGCATGATATACGCAAAGGATTCGCCGAAAAAGTCTTCTGCAAACTCTGCCCGGCGCCTGAGAGTGCGCTTATTAAAGCAAGCACAGGCAGCACAGGCCGAGACGTCATGGTCTGGGCCCAGGCAAGGAAGACAGTAAGAATGGAAGTCCTTATGAGGTATTTGTTTACCACAAGACAAACAATTATTAACTTTCTCAATATGTTCTGACATCGGCTGAGGCAAAAAAAAATGTTCCCCAATGGGGTACTTAGCTTTTAGATGACTTCGGTACTGAAAACACAGGAGCTCACCGACCGGCACTTGCGAACTGCTTCTGCTTCGGGCACCGCGCGGCAAGAAAGACTGAAGAAGATGGCGTCTGCCGATGCCTTTATACTCCAGCCGCTGTGACGTCGGAGAGGAGGCGACACCAGCCGACGCCGGACCCAGACTTTGGAATTCGGCCGACTGAGGGCTGCCTGAGGCAGGACAACCCATATGTTATGACTGCAGTTGCATTCTTGAAGGACATCAAGCAATTGATCACATTTTCTGAAGGGCTTAGTCTTGTCCAGATAGTATCTGAGCAGTCTGTGCACATATAGAGAGTACAGAATCCTTTCCCCCTTGTTTTGGGGGTTAGGAAAGAAGGTGGGTAAATGGATGGATTGGTTGACAGCCACACTGGACACCACCTTGGGCATGAAGGATGGATTAGTTCTGAGGGATACCCTGTCTGCATGGAAGACGAGGAAGGATTCCATAGCCACGAGAGCTTGTAGCTCAGAGACTCTTCTGGCTGAATTGATGGCCAGGAGGAAGGCTGTCTTCCAGGAGAGAAATCTGAGATCTGCAGAAGAAGCTGGTTCGAAAGGGGGCAGGGTGAGCTTTTCCAAGACAAACTTAAGCTCCCAAGCTGGTGTTGGTGCCCTTCTGGGGGGCCTCAAGTTGCTAGACCCTCTGAGGAACTGTTTAATCAGAAGGTGCGAAAAAAAGAGGCTGCTGGGTGGGAAAATGAGCAGAAATAGCAGAGGCATGCATTTTTACAGAGAAGAGAGACCACTGTGTAGTAGGTCAGCTAAGTAATCCAGGATGAGCAAGATGGAGGGCTGTGACGTATTGGCCCCCTTAGCTTGGATCCAGGTGCAGAACCTTTTCCATTTATCTGCATAAGACTTTCTGGTGCTAGGGTGTCTGGCTTCTTGGATAACATCCAGAACCTGTTTACTGAGGATGTCAGATTGGTCAAGGGTTAGGGTATAAGCCAAGCTGCCAAACTGAGTGTCTGCAATTTAGGGTGCATGAATTCCCCTTCCCTCTGGGTTAGGAGGTTTGGAATCTGAGGAAGATTCAATGGCAGCAGCAGGAACAGGCTGCGCAGCAAGAGGTACCAGTGCTGTCTGGGCCAGTCTGCAGCTATGAGAATGGTCCTTGGTTTTTCCTCCCCTATTTTGAGCAGTACCCTGGGAATGAGAGGAAAGGCATAGACCGAGAGGTTTACCCAGGGAAGGACAGGCCACCCACTTTCCAAGCCATGCAGTGATGCTCCCTGGTGCAGGATTTGCTGAACTGATGGTTGGTGTGGGAGGCAAAAAGGTCGACCTCCGGGGTTCCACATTTCTGAGCTATTAGGAAGAGGGTGTTTCTGTTGAGTTGACACTCGTGGGGGTCCAAGAGCTTTCTGCTTAATTGGTCTGTCAGGGAGTTGAGAGAGCCTGGCAGGTATTGTGCTAACAGATGTATCTGCATTGATGAGGCTGTGAACCAAAGGGTCATGGCCAGCCTGCACAGCAGGTAGGAGTGAGTCCCTCCCTGCTAGTTGATGTACCACATCACAGTGGTGGTGTCTGTTTTGATCACGAGAACCCCTGGAGAGAGAGAAGGGGTTTGAAAGTTATCAAGGCCTGCTGCACAGCCATCATCTCTTTTTGACTGATGTCCAGGGGGAGTTTGCTGAGGGTTCCATTGGCCCTGTATGCAC
This sequence comes from Protopterus annectens, assembly GCF_019279795.1. Classification (NCBI taxonomy): domain Eukaryota; kingdom Metazoa; phylum Chordata; order Ceratodontiformes; family Protopteridae; genus Protopterus; species Protopterus annectens. Next base: position 423,029,518 of record NC_056737.1, read on the forward strand.
CTGCCGTCCAGGTGTGCACCACAAGCGTAGTCTGATGCATCTGTGGTGAGGGTCTGGGCGGTGGGTTGTGAGGAGAAAGGCAGTCCTTTGTTGTGGAAGCAGGCTATTGCCCACTGTGAAGACCGGTAGAGAAGAGTGAAGGCTGCCAGCCTAGCCCAGGCTTGTTGTCTTAAATGAAAAATATGCTGTTACAAAAATGTGGCAACAGTGCTCTACAGACCCAGTAAAAGCCTGTGGTGACCCTTTGAAGGGTAAGTGGTGTTGAAAACTCTGGACGAAGAAATTATTTTTATTGTTTTAACCAAAAGCTAAATTGCTAGATTTAAACATGCAAATGTATTTTTATTGCTCTGTTCCTGACCAGCTGCAAGATAACAAAAGGGAGATGTTAAGAATGTTGTTGTTCTTTCGGCTTTTCCCGGTTAGGGGTTGCCACAGCGGAACTCCTGTCCGCTAATGATTGGCAGTAGATTTTTATGGTGCCGAGGTGCCAGCCCGACGCCAAACCTTCAACGAAGGCACGCCCATTCACGCATGCTTTCAAACGCCACTCGACTGCGGTGAGGACATGCAGACTCCACACAGAAGGCGCTCCAGCTGAGAATCGATCAGGAGAACCTCTTGTTGTGAGGTGACAATGCTACCGCTGCACCACCGCGGCTTGGAGATGTTAAGAATGTAAATGTAGTTAAAGTGTAGCCTGGGAACTCCAGGAAATGTAAAAAGATGATGTAATGTTTATCAGGACTGAAAATAGCAATTTAAACAGAGACAGAATCAGAGATTATTGAGCATTTTTGTCTTGAAATATCCAACTCAGCACTGCCTTATGCTCTTCTTTATGCAAGTAGTATGTTAGAACTGTGTTTTCTCCTAGAAGTAGCTAGGAATTAGAAAAGATTAGACTAAGTGTTTTTCTGTTATGTCAGAACTGTACTACTGATTCATTTTAAGTATTTCTGTGTGATCTCTGAACATTTGACTAGCACTGTATAGTAGAAAGTATTGTCTTGTGGTTTTAATTATTTATTATTAAATATTTTAAAACCTTTTAACTGTGACTGGTTTGTGTAGAGATAATTTAAGCTCTTTAGAGTACTTGTATACCTTTGGTAAAACTGTACATAGCCACTCTAATAAGCCTTGACTGTAGTCGCATTTACCAATTGGATAATATCGCACAGTAATAATTGGACACCCTTTTAAGGGCCTTTGAGTAGCTGATAAATATTAGCTGGGTGGTGGCAAGTGGTACTACCATATAGTCTGGATAAAAGGGGCACAGCTGGAGAACCTGTGCCAGCCTTCCCCAGAAGTGTCTCTGTGGTTGTATAAACTCTTATCTCAAAGTGTGTGTGTGTCAGCTACTTGTGCAGGGAAACAAAGCACTGGTTGGACAGAGAAGGTGCTGGAGATTTTAGCTTGCCCAGCTAGGCTGAGATCTGGCTCCTATAGCTGTGCCAGTGGGGAGTCTTACTGGGGAGCAAGGGAGTGACCAGCCCCGGACTGACTGTGATCTCTGTGTGCTCTTAAGGGAAATTGCACTTCACTGTGTGTATTTGTTATCCTTTCCTCTTATATGAGACGCCCTCTTGGGTGTTAGTGGTGAGGACTGAGGTCCCTTGATTGCTGGGGCCAGGGTACGGGCATCACACCCACCAAAGAAATTCCTTCTTCAGGCAAGGAATAATAGGCAAAAGAGTTCCAGATCTTGAGAGTGTTGACACCAAAGGCTCTTTAGGTACCATTGAAGTTTCCTCATATGCAGTCTGGCTTATGGAATGAGGAGTATGCAAGAGGCCATGAACCCCAGGGCTTGGAGGATTTTCCTTGCAGAAAGCTGGGGCCTGGTGGCCAGTTGAGAGAAGTAAGCTGATAGGAAAATTTCTTTCTCTGGTGTAAGGCATGCCTATCTGGGATGCTGTGTCCAGACTTGCTCCCAGGAAGATTATCCTTTTGGTGGGTATCTGTTTGTATTTGTATTTGTTGAATGCGTACCCTAGGGAGGTTAGTAGCTCCTTTACAAAGGCCAGGTCTTTGAGCAGCTTTTCTTGGCTGTCTGCCTGAATAAGGCAGTCATCTAAGTAGGGGTACATTTGAATATTTCTTTGTCTGCATAAGGCAATGGCTGGAGCCAGGCTTTTTGTAAAATCTCTGGGAGCAGCAGATAAAGGGAAGAGCAGAGAACTGAAAGTGTTAAGATCCTGCTCTGAAATGGAAATATTTTCTGCAGGACTCCCTGATAGGAATGTGGAGGTAGACCTCTTTTAGGTTCACGGAGGCCAGCCAGGCGTTCTTGGACAGCATGGGTAGCAGCTGCTGGAGGGTGAGCATTTTGAATTTTGGGATAACCAGAAAGGTGTTTAGAATAGATAGATCGAGGATAGGGGGCCAGGTGTCCTCTTTTCTGGACACCAAAGAAAGTCTGGAGTAGAAGCCTTGGCCTATCTGCTCTGCAGGAATGTGCTCTACTGCCCACAAGGAGAGCAGGGAATGGATTTGCTTTTGACCCTCTGCCCACTGATTTGGTGGTTGATCTGAGAACCCTTTAGGGGTTGGAAGTGTGTGGAAGGAGAATTTGTACCCCTGAGACACAATGATCAGACCCCATTGGTCCTTGGTAATGGTGGCCCAGGTGTATGTGAAGGTGGGCAGAGGTGAGGTTGGGAAGAAGCGAGTCATTGTGAGTTCTTACCATAAGGAGGTGGGGCTTAGAACTCCCTGGTTTTGAAGTGGAGGTAGTCTACTGCTTAGATCTCTGCAACCCTGGGGCTGCTGTCTGGGGGGGGGGGTCTTTTTCCACGGGGCCTAGGCTGGCCTTGTCTACTCAGGGCAGGAAAGGACCAGTGCTTGGAGGGAAAAGGCCTGCTGAACGTAGAGGGCTGGACCTGTAAGAAATCTTTAACAGTCTGCATAGATTCTGCTTATTCTTCCATCTTTTTTTAAGACTTCTTCTGCTTTAGTGCCAAACAAGTTATCTTTGTGCAAGGGTGCATCCAACAGTTTTGATTTGACATGGTCTGGCAGGGGTTGTTCCTTAAGCCATGCATGTTTTCTAATGACAGATCTGGTGATTGCTGCACTGCAAGAAGCTTCTATAGCATCAAAACCACAGTGCAAAGTGTGTTTAGTTACTTGACCAGCAGAATGCATTAAGTCCTGTAAATCTTTAGATTCTGCCCATGCAGGAAAGGAGGAGGACATTTTTTGTTTAAGGAGTTCCAAGGTATACTTAAGCATATGGAACTGACAATTTAGTGCCCTGATAGGAAGAGTAGCTAAGGTGTATACTTTTTTACTCCATATGTCCAGTGCTCGGGAATCCCTGTCTGAGGGGGTGGGATTCTTAACTGAGGTTGCTTTAATCCCTTTAGGCCCTTGAGTAATGACCTTAGGGTCAGCTGTTGGATTTTTAAAAAGATATTTGTGCGAGTCTGGGACTCTGTAGTACCTGACTGGTTTTCTGGGAGCAGGAGCAAGGGCATCTGGAGTCAAGCTGGATTCAAGGCAGACATCATCCACCACATCTAGGACTGGGGGAATGGCTAAGGGCCTGTGTTGTGGAAGGTCTAGGAACTCTCGGAGTCTATTTTTAAACTGTTGGTAGTCTTGACTCCCCTATTAGAAATGCTCCCTTAAGGTATGCAGGGTTTCCCCCAAAGGAAAAATCCTCTGGGTGAGAGGCTGAAGGAATGGATTTCTCTGCATCAGAATTCTCATATGTGGAGAGGGGCTGCATGTCTTCATAGTCAGATGCATCAGATTCATCGGACTCTTGTTCAGACAAAACTACTGGAGACGGATCTCTTTTCCTTTTTGAGGGAGTGGCTTGGCATCCCCTAATCAGCATAAGGTCTTCTGCCATTTTAAGCATTTGAGACTGAGGCAAGAGAGCAGGCGCTGACAATGGGTAGTTGGTTTCCTGGGTGTGGTTCAACCCCTGGGCCTAAGAAACTCGGTTGTTTTCAAAAGAATGGTAGCCATGAAAGAAGGTGTCAGTTTACATCGGGATTCAGTGTTGCAAAGGACTTCCTCGGAAGCCGGTGCTTGCAGAGCGGCTCCAGACCCATCGAAGGTAAAGACGACTGCAGGATCCTTAGATGAAGAAGAGTTCTGCAGCATACAGGACTCAAAGGGTCTTGGTAGTGGCCTGCAAATTAACTGAAGCGGGCAACAGGGGCTGCGAAAGCACCTCACTGAGTTCCGGAGGACTGAAAACCAGCTTAACGGAAGCGTCATCGGAAGGTTTTGTCCTGCGTGCTCTGTCTCTTTCTTTATCTTTACTTTTTTTGGAAGAGCTGCTGTCAGATGGCTTACGCAAGCCATATCGGAATTCGAGGACTGTAAATGGAAATATTTGGCTACAATAAGGGCCCAACGATGAATAGTTCTGGCGTTAAATCACAGAAGCGACAACGAGGGACGTCATGGTCTTGGCCTAGATAAGTGACGCAGTAAGAGTGGAAGTCCCGGTGTGGTATTTCTTATCCACAGCAGAGGCAATTATTAAATTTTTCTGACATCGGTTAGTGCAAGAAAAAATCCAATGGGGGGGGTACTTAGCTAGCCAACTTCAACTTCAATTTGGAAATGAAACTCAGGTAGCGGCCAACCAGCACTCATGTGAACTACTGCTGCTTCGGGCTCCACGGCAAGAAAGACTGGTGTAATGGCGTCGGATGCCTTCCTTTATACCACTGACGACCTGACATCAGTCCTCAAGCATCCGCAACCGACTCAGAAATACTAAGTCTCTGCTATTCAGGACGACCGAGGGCTACCCTGGCAGGGATAACCCAAATGTGATGACTGCAACAGTGAATCATGAAGAACATCAGCAACTGTTCTGGACAAAAACAAATAGTTCATGCACCTCCTTTCATGACAGTACCACACTATAGACCTGGGGACCTCAGAAAATCAGAGAGGTCCCAGAAGAGGCTAGCTTCCACAACCAAAAGGTCCAGAGCTCATTTATTAACTTCAAATAACCAAAAGAAGAGTAAGCTTAGGCAAATCTTACCACCATCACCACTAGCCAGCAAACATCAGTTGACAACAGTACAAGCCTCAGAAAAAAGAAAGTCCATTAAAATCTAGTTGACACTTTCTACCATTTCTGGGCCTGAAAAACAAATAGTCATCAAAACAGAATCTAAAACCTGTGGTGTCTCCACCTCTACATACTCCTAATATTCCACAGCAATAACCATGTTCCTGGCATACTACAGCTCAATGAAGAAATGTGGCTGCATTTTTCCAGAGCACTCAATTTGGCTTGCACCTGAGCAATAAACTGCATTCAAACCAAGGCTGCCAAAGCAAGGACTTGAGTCCACTCAAAAAGAAGCAGCAAACAAAAAGTGTGTGTGTAGCTCTAGACCCCTCCACTAGGAATCATTAGGTTAAGCTACATGATGTCAATGCACACCACAAAGAGGTGCCAAATCCAAATGAACTAATGGAAACTACTGAAAGGATCCCACAGAGCTGCAAAAATGTCCAGAGTACTTACCACCTCCAGCAGCAGTAGACAAGGATGATGAGGGCAAGAACAAGTCAAAAATATATGACCATTCTGGCAAGGACTGTTCATCTCTGAAAAATGGGACAACCTCCACAGCTTCTAAAGCACATAGTCTGAGTCCATCCCAAGAACTCTTATTTGGCAGATATGCCTGTGAAAGATACGAAAGGAAGATAACAAAAAGACTTTCAAAACAATCAAGAGTGATCCAAATGAAATTTCACTGACTCAATAGGATGGGCTCATATGTCAAGCAAGAAGGGGCAAAGGAATCTGTCACTTCCCCCGGTAAGCCCACACCAGTGTCTAGTATGCATCAAGGAAGGTGGTACAAAGAAAGAATAGTTGTGTAAGAACTTAGCATAAAGTACAGTTATGTACACTTACCATAAATGTAGATGTTCGAGTGTATTCACTGTTGCAGTCCTCACATATGGGCTATCCAGCTCCCGGTAGCCCTCAGTTGGCCTGAATGGCAGAGTCCTTGGTATATGATGTTGGCTGCCGTTGGTTGTAAAACAGATGTCAGAACATCAGGTATAAAGGGAAGCAGCCGATGACATTTTCTCAGTTTTTCTTGACTTAACTGTCAGCAGCCCCCAAAAGAAGGCTAACCAAGGAAGGTGGCACTCTGGACACGTTATGCAAAAAATAAAAATATGTAGTCTGTGCCTTAGGAAAAAAGGGGGAATGGAGGGTGGGAAACCAGGACTGCAACAGTGAATACACTCAAACTTCTACATTTATGGTAAGTGTACACAAAGTACAGTTGTGTAAGCTTACCATAAATGTAGATGTTCGAGTGTATTCACTGTTGCAGTCATTACATTTGGGTTATCTGCTTGCAGTAGCCTTCAGTCGGCCTGATTAACAAAGTCTTGGATCTTGCGTTGGTTGCTGTCCCTTCTTCCATGACGACAGATTGTCAGTGGTATAAAACATGCAGCCGATGCCATTACATCAGTTTTTCTTGCCCCAGATGTCAGGTGCCCCCTAATGGGAAGCAATTAAATCTATAATACAAGGATATACCTCCAACAAAAAAGCAACTACACCAAAAAGCTTTTTGAGCATAGTAAATGACAGTAGAGGTATAGCCAAAAGAATAAAGGGGGCTGGAGGGAGGGTAACCAGGACTGCAACAGTGAATACACTCAAACATCTACATTTATAGTGTACACAACTGTACTATGTTCTTCGTGTTTCACTGTTGCAGTCATTACATTTGGGTAGATTCCCAAAGCTACGGTTGGGAGGAGGAATGTAAATAGAATTAGGAACAGCTATAAGGCCTTGCAAGACTGCAGTGGCAAAACCAGCTATGGATTTAGAGAAAATTGGCAAATGATAATGCTTGGTGAAAGTATGTACAGAACTCCAGGTAGCAGCTTCTAGGATGTCCCTTGTAGGGACGCCCCTGAGAAAGGCTGTAGAGGTAGATGCAGCCCTGGTTGAATGGGGTCTGATGCCCTGTGGGATAAGTTTTCGATGGTGCTTATAGCAGAAAAGAATGGAGTGGCCTATCCATTTTGAAATGGTTTGCTTTGAAATAGCTTTCCCCTCTCTCCCTGCAGCAAATGCCACCAGAAGTTAAGATTTCCTTTGAGGTTTAGTCCTGTCCAAGTAGAATCTAAGTTGTCTGCGCACATCTAAGGAGTGCAGTATCTGTTCCCCTTTGTTCTGTGGGTTAGGAAAGAAGGTAGGCAAATTAATGGACTGACTAAGAGCCAAACTGGATACCACCTTGGGCATGAAGGAGGGATTGGTTCTGAGGGACATCCTGTCCGCATGAAAGATGATGAAAGGCTCCACTGACATAATGGCCTGTAACTCAGATACCCTTCTTGCAGAAGCGATTGCTAAAAGGAAAGCTGTTTTCAAGGAAAGGAATTTTAAATCTGCAGTAGCAGCTGGCTCGCAAGGAGGAAGAGCGAGTTTCTCCAAGACAAACTTAAGGTTCCAGGCTGGAGTTGGAGCTCTCCTTGGTGGCCTTAAATTTTTGGACCCTCTGAGGATCTGCTTGAGCAGTGGGTGAGAGAAGAGGGGAGCCTCTGTGCTATAATGAGCTGAAATGGTTGAGGCATGAATTTTGATGGAGGAAAAGGACAAGCCCTTATGAAGCACCTCAGTCAAATATTTTAGAATCTGAGGTAAATTGGGCACTACTGCGCTCATCCCTTGAGATTGGTTCCAGGTACAAAATCTTTTCCATTTTGCAGCATAAGATTTTCTAGTACAAGGCCTCCTAGCCTCTAAAATGATATCCATCACTGATTTACTGAGGGGTGGTTAAGGAGAGATCAGGTAACTAGCCAGGCTGCTAAGTTCAGGGTTTGCAGCTGAGGGTGCAGAATCTGGTTCTCCTGCTGAGACAACAGGGAAGGAGTATGAGGCAGGTGACAAAGGGCCAAGTGTGACACACTGCGCAGGAGGGGGTACCAGTGTTGGCGTGGCCAGTCTGGTGTAATTAAAATCATCCTTGGCTTGTCCTGTTTGATCTTTAGTAGTACCTTGGAGAGCAGAGGCAGAGGAGGAAAGGAATAAACAGATAGGTTTTTACAGCTGAAGGATAGAACATCCACTTTCCAAGCTAGTTTGTGGGGAGCCCTTGTGCAAAATTTGTCCAATTGATGGTTCTGGGGGGAGGCAAAAAGGTCTATATCTGGGCTCCCCCATTTGCTTGTCAACATGTTGAAAATCCTTAGTTCCAATTTCCACTCGTGTGTGTCCATGAGGTTTCTGCTTAGTCCATCTGCCAGTGTATTTAGTTTTCCTGGCAGGAATTGAGCTTGTTGTTTCACTTGGTAGCTCAAGGCTGTGTTCCACAATGCCATGGCTAGTCTGCAGAGGGGGTAAGAGTGTGTACCCCCCTGCTTGTTTATGTACCACATGACCGTGGTGTTGTCAGTCTTTACCATTAGTTGTCCTGGAAGAATGTGGTCCTTGAAGGCTGTCAGAGCATTCTGTACGCTAACATTTCCTTTTTATTTATGTGTAGGTGCACTTGACTTGGGTTCCATTTGTCCTGAATGCACTTCCCTGCCAGGTGAGCCCCCCCATGCACAGTCTGATGCATCTGTTGTTAAGGTTTGGGTGGCAGTGGGTGGTGTGAATGGTAGTCCTTTGTTTTGGTGGCAGGCCTATACCCACCAAAGGAACTCTAGGCGTAGACAAGGTATGCTAGGAATCACAGCTTCAAGATACTGAGAATGTTGACACCATAGGCTTTTGAGATACTATTGCAGTTTCCTCATATGCAGCCTTGCATATGGAATTAGAGGAATGCAGGAGGCCATGAACCCCATGGCCTGCAGTATTTGCCTTGCAGATAAAGTACAGTTTTGTACCTACCATAAATGTAAATGTTCGAGTGTTCTCCCTGCTGCAGTCATCACACTTGGGTTATATCCTGCCGTCAGGTGGTCCCGCAGTAGGCCCGAATTCCAAAGTCTTGGTCTGGCATCTGTTGCTGTCGCTTCTTCCCTGACGTCAGTGCGCCAAGGGTATGCAAGAGGCATCTGACGCCATTTTCTTCAGTTTTTCTTGCCCCAGATGTCAGGTGCCCCTAATAGGTAGGCTATATATATATATATATATATATATACATATATATATATATATATATATACATACACATATAGCTATATAAAAATAAAACAAAACCCTTAGGCTGCAGCAGGGTGAATACTCGAACATCTACATTTATAGTAGGTACAAAACTGTACTATGTTCATCGTGCTGCATTCATCACACTTGGGTTGAATCCCAAAGCTAAGGATGGGAGGTGGAGTCAGACAGGGTTAGAAGAAGCTAGTAAGCCCTGCAAAACTGCAGTGGCAAAACCAGCTCTAGTCTTAGAGTATAGATGTAAGTGATAGTGTTTGGTGAAGGTGTGCACTGAACTCCAAGTAGCAGCTTCCAGAATATCCTTGGTTGGCACTCCCCTGAGAAAGGCTGCTGATGTAGCTGTAGCCCTGGTGGAGTGGGACCTAATGTTAGCAGGTACTGGTTTCCCATGATGTATGTAGCAAAAACGTAAGCAATGCCCTACCCATTTTGAAATGGTCTGTTTTGAGATAGCTTTTCCTTGTGATCCTGTAGCATAGGCTACAAAAAGCTGGTCTCTTTTTTTTCTGAAAGCCTTAGTTTTATCCAAGTAGTAACGTAATTGCCTGTGAATGTCCAAAGAGTGCAGGAGTCTTTCTCCTTTGTTCTGGGGATTTGGGAAGGTGGGGAAGTGAATGGTTTGGTTTAGGGCCACACTGGATACCACCTTTGGCATAAAAGGAAGGATTAGTCCGTAGAGAGACTCTGCCTTTATGAAAAATGATGAAAGGTTCCACTGCCATTAGTGCCTGTAGCTCTGAGACTCTTCTAGCTGAGGTTATTGCTAGTACTAGGGCTGTTTTCCATGAAAGAAATTTTAAGTCAGCTGAAAAAGCTGGTTCAAATGGGCGGCAGTGTAAGCTTTTCCAGAACAAAGTTGAGATCCCAAGTAGGTATTGGAGCTCTCCTTGACGGTCTTAAGTTCTTAGCCCCTCTGAGGAACTGTCTTAGGAGTGGATGTGAGAATAAAGGAGGATCCGTGCTGTAATGAGCTGAAATTGCTGAGGCGTGGATCTTAATAGATGAAAAGGAAAGTCCTTTGTGTAACATCTCAGTTAAATATTGTAGAATCTGAGGGATGTTTGGATCAAGGGGGTTTAGGCCTTTAGCCTGGTTCCAGGCGCAAAATCTTTTCCATTTGTCTGAATAGGTTTTCCTGGTGCTGGGCCTCCTGGCCTCCAGAATGACATCCATAACAGCTTTGGATAAAGGTGTTGGCTGGTTGTTTAGGTAATTTGCCATGCAGCCAGGCTTAAAGTCTTGAGCGAGCTAGCTGTGTAAAATCTGATGGTCTCGCTGGGTGAGCAGGTGAGGAATTTGTGGCAAAATCCATGGTGGGCCGTGGGCCATGTTCCTTAAAATTGGGTACCAATGCTGGCGTGGCCAGTCTGGTGCAACAAGTATCATTTGTGGCCTCTCTAATATGACTTTCAGCAGTACCTGTGCTAGAAGAGGTAGTGGAGGTGAGGCATACACTGTTAATGTTTTCCAACTGAATGAGAGGGTGTCCACTTTCCAAGCTAGTGGATGGAAGGTCCTTGTGCAAAATTTTTGACGCTGGTGGTTGTGGGGGCTTGCAAACAGATCTATGTCTGGGCGTCCCCATTTTTGAGCTATCGTTGCAAATACTTGTGGATCCAGTTTCCATTCGTGTGGATCCATGATGTTTCTGCTTAGGTCGTCTGCCAATGTGTTTTTCTTTCCTGGCAGGTATTGTGCTTGTAAATGAACCTGGTAAGACAGTGCAGTGTTCCACAAGGTCATTGCTTGCCTGCATAGAGGGTAGGAATGTATGTCCCCTTGCTTGTTTATGTACCACATGACTGTGGTATTGTCCGTCTTTATTATTAGTTGTCCTGGGTGTAGAAGGTCCCTGAAAGCTGTTAGGGCATTCTGCACTGCTAGCATTTCTTTTTGATTGATATGCAGATGCCTCTGATCTGTAGTCCATTTGCCCTGAATGCACTGCCCTGCCATGTGTGCTCCCCAGGCATTGTCCGATGCATCTGTTGTCATAGTTTGCCTGGCTGTGGGTAAGGTGATAGGCTGACCCTTGTTGAGGTGACATGCCTGTGCCCACCATAGAAACTCCTGTTGAAGGCAGGGAATGAGTGGTATCATTGTTTCCAAGCTGTGGCTGTGCCGAGTCCATACACTTTTCAGGTACCACTGTAATTTCCTCATATGCAGTTTTGCAAATGGTATTAGTAGTACGCAAGATGCCATGAATCCCAAGGCCTGCAGAATTTTTCTTGCAGGGAGTTGGGTCTTTGTTGCCATTATTTTGAAATATTGAAACAGCGGTCATTGCTTGTCTGGCATGAGATAAGCCATCTGGGCCGTTATATTCAAGCTGGCACCCAGGAATATTATGTTTTGTGAGGGCACTAGTTTTGATTTCTTTTTGTTTAGTGTGTACCCTAGGCAACTTAGAAGGTGTTTGAGAAATGCCAGATGCTTTAAAAGAATGTCTTTGCTTTCTGCTTGAATAAGGCAGTCATCCAGGTATGGGTATATTTGAATTCCTCTTTGTCTGCAGCATGCAATTACTGGTGCCAGGCATTTTGTGAAGACCCTGGGCGCAGTAGAGAAACCAAAGGGCAGTGCAGAGAATTGATAATGCATTGAACCTACAATGAAGCGGAGGTATCTTCTGCAATTTTGTCTGATAGGGACATGCAGGTATGCCTCCTTGAGGTCCAAAGTGACTAGCCAAGCATTCTTGCCCAGCATGGGAAGAAGCTGCTGTAGTGTTAGCATCTTGAATTTTGGTACTTGCAGATAAGTGTTTAGAATTGAAAGATCTAGAATGGGTCTCCATGCTTTGTCCTTTCTTGGGACTAGGAAGAGTCTTGAGTAAAATCCTCATCCTTGCTCCTGAGTAGGTACCTGTTGAATGGCTCTCATGTTCATGAGAGCTGTAATTTGTTTTTGTGCCTCTGCCCATTGATTTGGTGGCAAGTTTGGCATTCCTTTGATCCTTGGTAAGGTATGAAAGTGAAATCTGTATCCTTGAGAGACAATGTTTAGAACCCATTTGTCTTTTGTGATGATGTGCCAGTTGTCTGAGAAAAATGCTAGTTTTCCTCCCAAGGGAGTTGCCAGGAAAGATTTGTTTGGTAGTTTGAGGATAGAGTCATTGTGTTTGTCTTCTGCTAGCTTGGGGCCTGGCTTCTCCTCCTTTCTGGGTAGCAGAACCGCATTGGCGAGGTTTGTAAGGGCCCTGTGACTGACCTCTGTCCCTTGGGCTTCTGTATTTGCCCCTCTGTGATCTGTCTGAAGCTGAAAAGGACCAGTTTTTTGTTGGCCAATTTCTGCTGAAACGAGGGGGTTGTACCTGCAAAAAATCCTTGACCGTTTGCATAGACTTTGCCTTATCCTCCATTTTCTTTAAAACCTCTTCTGCTTTGACACCAAATAATACATCCTGCTGTAAAGGTGCATCCAATAATTTTGCTTTAACATGGTCAGGGAGGGTTTGTTCTTTTAACCAAGCATGTCTACGTATGACAGAGCCAGTAACAGCTGCTCTACAAGAAGCTTCCAATGAATCAAATCCGCATTGTAAAGTATGTTTGCCCACCTGTTCAGCTGCATGCAACAGATCCTGCATTTCCTTGAATTCAGGCAGTTCTGAATGTGTGCTCATTTTTTGTTTTAACTGAGACATTAGGAATTGTTGATATTTCAACATGTGAAACTGGCAATTTAATGCTCTCATAGCCAGAGTAGCTGAGGTGTATATTTTCTTTCCCCATCTATCTAGGGCTCTGGAATCCCTTTCAGAGAGCACAGGATTTTTAGCCATAGAAGCTTTTGCTCCCTTAGGACCCTGGGAAATTGTTTCTGGGTCAGCTACAGGGCTTTTATAAAGGAATTTGTGTGAGTCAGGTACTCTGTAGTTTGTCTGGTTTGGCTGGAGCAGGAGGAAGAGAGTCTGGATTTAAACTAGACTCCAAGTAAATATCATCCACTATATCTAGAACAGGAGGGATAGCAAGAGGTCTGTGCTGCGGTAGTAAAAGGAACTCTCGGAGCCTTTTCTTAGAATCTGAGTAATCTTGGCCTTCCCAGTGGAAATGCTCCCTCATGGTATGTAAAGTTTCCCCAAAGGAGTAGTCTTCAGGGGGAGATGCTGAGGGAATAGAGTCTTCAGCATCAGAATCTTCATAAGGTGGAAAAGTGTAATCCTGTTCCTCAGAAGAATCTGAGGAGAGAGAAACCTGGTCAGAGGATGCATAATCCTCCTCTTGTCTTGGTCTTTTATCAGGTGGGGGATGGGAACCCCTGATAAGGGTAATCAAATCTTCAGCCATCTTAAGCATCTGTTTCTTAGGCATGGGCCTTGAACTGTAGACTGATGTACAGTTTTCTTTGGTTTTAAAGGAGTTTTAAGTTTAGCATAAGATTTAATGGTGAGTGTAGTCGGTCTGAAGACACCTTCTGCGACCGAAGGTGTTTCTGTTGCACCGGTGTCTAGTTCTGCTCCGGTGTCGGTGGAAGGCTGCGTCAGCCTAGTAGACTCCGCCTGGGAATCAGCAGCTGTCTGGGGTTCCAGTTCTGCAGTCATCAGGGGCTGCGTAGGCGCCTCACTGAAAACCGGAGAACTGGCGACAGGCCCAGCTGAGGCCTCGGTGTCTGGCTTATTCCTAGGCTGCCTGTCCTTATCCTTGCGTTTTTTATGAATGGCGGTCGTCGGCTGCTCCGACAGCATGATATAATTAAAGTTCCTACCAAAGCAATGCCGTGCGAAGTCAAAACGGCGTTTGATAGTTTGTTTATTAAACCTAGCGCAAAACTGACAACCTGTGGCGTTGTGGTCTGGGCCTAGGCAAGGAATACAATAGGAATGGAAGTCCTTATGAGATATTTGCTTCCCACAAGAAATGCAACTTTTTCTGACATCGGACTGAGGCAAGAAAATGTTCCCCAATGGGGTACTTAGCTTTATTGAAGACTTCGGACTGAAATTCAAATCGAAAATCTCAGGTGTCGGCCGACCGGCACTTGCGAACTGCTTCTGCTTCGGGCACCGCACGGCAAGAAAGACTGAAGAAAATGGCATTGGATGCCTCTTATATACCCCTGGCGCACTGACGTCAGAGAAGAAGTAATAGCAACCGACGCCGGACCAAGACTTTGGAATTCGGGCCGACTGCGGGATCGCCTGACGGCAGGATAACCCAAGTGTGATGACTGCAGCAGGGTAACACGATGAACATCTGGGTTTTTGTGGCCACTTGTTTGAAGTAGGTTGTCAAATTAATCTGTTTCTCTGGCGTGAGGAAAGCCATCTGGGAAGATGTATTCAAGCTTGCTCCCAGGAATATAATTTGACAGGGTACCAGGTGTGATTGCTTTTCGTTTATGGTGCACCCCAGAGAAGTCAGTACCCTATGAACTAAGGCCAAATGATTCAAAAGTGTGGCCTGGCTTTCTGCCTGAATTAGACAATTGTCCGGATATGGATATATTTGAATATTTCTTTGCCTGCAGAATGTAATAACAGGAGCTAGGCACTTTGTGAATACCCCGGATGCAGTAGATAAGCCAAAGGGCAGTGCAGAGAACTGATGGTGCATGTTGCCTGCTTTGAAGCATAGGTATCTTCTGCAAGACTCCCTTGATAGGGGTGTGCAGGTATGCCTCTCAAGTCTAGTGTTGCTAACCATGCATCTTTGCCTAGCATAGGAAGCAGCTGAAGAGTCAGCATCTTGAATTTTGGAATCACCAGAAAGGTATTTAGAGTAGAAAGGGCCAGGATAGGATGCCATGTATTGCCTTTTCTGGGTACCAGGAAAAGTCTCGAATAGAACCCTTCTCTCTTTTCCTCTTCTGGTACTAACTGAATAGCCCACATGCTTAAGAGAGAGAGTACTTGATTTTGGGCCTCTGCCCACTGATTTGGAGGTAGATCTGGCCACCTGCTTGGTGTTGGAAAGGTGTGGAAGTGAAATCTGTATCCTTGGGACACTATACTTGAAACCCATTTCTCCTGGGTAATGAGTTCCCAGTTTTTGGCCTGCAGAACAATCTTTCCGCCTAAAGGAGCATTCAATTGGGAAGTGCTTGGAAGTTTTAAAAGCAAGTCATTGAGACAGTTTCCCATAGGGGGAAGTCTTACTACTTCCTGATTTGGATGCAGAAACACCCCCACTGCTTAGTCTTGTGTGTGCCCTGGGACTGAAACCTGGGGTTTCTGCTGTGACTGCGTTTGGCTTGAGAATACCTGGAAGGGGCTGGAAAGGACCAATTCCTAGAGGGCCAGTGCCTACTAAATCTAGGAGGCTGAACTTGTAAGGATCTTTAACAGTTTGCATAGATTTAGCTTTATCTTCCATCTTTTTAAGAACTTCCTCAGCCCTGTTACCAAACAGGCGATCTTGATTTAAGGGAGCATCCAACTATTTAGCTTTAACATGATCAGGCAAAGATTGCTCCTTAAGCCAAGTGTGTCTTCTGAGCACAGACCCAGTAACAGCAGCCCTGCAAGAGGCCTCTAATGAATCAAATCCACATTGCCAATTATGTTTTCCGACCTGTTCAGCAGAATGCATTAAATCCTGTAATTCTTTATTTTCCGCAGAGTCAGGAATCAACATAATTTTCTCTTTAAGCAAACCAATAACATGTTGCTGATACTTTAACACATGAAACTGGCAGTTTAAAGCCCTAATGGCCAAGGCTGCAGAAGTGTAAACCTTCTTACCCCATCTATCCAGCGCCCTGGAGTCTCTATCAGAAGGGGCAGGATTTTTAGCAGTAGAAGCCTTAATGCCCTTGGGTCCCTGAGAAATAGTCTCTGGATCCACAATAGGATTTTTAAAAAGGAACTTGTGTGAATCAGGAAAGTACAGTTGTGTACACTTACCATAAATGTAGATGTTGAGTGTATTCACTATTGCAGTCATTACATTTGGGTAATCTGCTAGCAGGTTGCCCTCAGTCAGCCTGAATAACAAAGTCTTGGGTCCTGCATCGGTTGCTGTCTCCTCTAACATGACGTCAGGTCATCAGGGGTATAAAACATGCAGCCAACACCATTGTATTCAGTTTTTCTTGCCCCAGATCTCAGCAAAAAAAAAAAAAAAAAAAAAAAAAAAAAAATATATATATATATATATATATATATATATATATATATATATATATATAAACAGCAGTGTCTGTAAATGCACTTTTAGCAACATAAACTTTACCTTCATCTAAAAGCAAATACACCACAAAGGCTTTAGAATATAGTGAAGGAAAAAGAAGTTATAGAAAAGGGGAATGGCGGGTGGGTAACCTGGACTGCAACAGTGAATACACTCGAACATCTACATTTATGGTAAGTGCACACAACTATACTATGTTCTTCGTGTTTCACTGCTGCAGTCATTACATTTGGGTAGAATCCCAAAGCTATGGATGGGGAGGATGGAACTAAATAGTATTAGGAGCGGCTATAAGGCCCTGCAGAACTGCAGTGGCAAAGCCTGCCCTGGATTCAGAGAAGAGAGGCAAATGATAATGCTTTGTAAAGGTATGAACAGAGCTCCAAGAGGCAGCTTCTAAAAAGTCTTTGGTTGGAACTCCTCTGAGAAAGGTTTCTGAGGTAGAGGCAGCCCTGCCGGAATGTGACCCGATTCCCTTGGGCACAGGTTTACCATGAAGCAAGTAGCAGAAACAAATGCAGTGGCTTATCCACTTAGAAATAGTCTGCTTTGATTTAGCCTTCCCCTCTGATCCTGAAGCAAATGCCACCAGTAGTTGCTCAGACTTTCTTAGAGATTTGGTCCTGTTTAAGTAGAATCTTAGTTGCCTGTGCACATCCAATGAATGCAAAATCTGCTCCCACTTGTTCTGCGGATTTGGGTAAAATGATGGCAGGTGAATAGTTTGGTTAAGAGCCACACTGGATACCACCTTAGGCATAAAGGAAGGATTGGTCCGGAGGGACACCCTGTCCAGGTAAAATGTAATAAAAGGCTCCACAGCCATGAGAGCCTGTAGTTCTGTAACCCTTCTTGCTGAAGTGATTGCCAAAAGGAAAGTTGTTTTCCAAGATAAAAACTTTATATCCGCAGTAGCTGCTGGTTCAAAAGGAGGCAGGGTGAGTTTTTCCAGCACAAAATTGAGGTCCCATGCATGAGTTGGTGATCTTCTGGGAGGCCATAAATTTTTGGCCCCTCTAAGATGCTATTTTAGCAGAGGATGAGAAGAGATTGGAGGCTCTGTGTTGTAATGAGCCGAGATGGCAGAGACATGGATTTTTATTGAAGAAAAAGATAGGCCCTTGTCAAGCATCTCAGTCAAGTATTGTAAAATCTGAGGGATACTTGGTTTTTCTGTGTCCGTTCCTTGTGCTTGCTTCCAAGCACAGAATCTCTTCCATTTATCAGCATAAGATTTTCTAGTACTAGGCCTTCTGGCTTCCAAAATGACATCCATCACAGATTTACTGAGATGTGTTGTTTGAATAATTACATGATCAGCCATGCTGCAAGGTTCAGAGTTTGGAGCTGAGTGTGCAGAATTTGATTGTTCTGCTGAGACACTAGATGAGGTATTTGAGGCAAGTACCAAGGAGGGAGTTGAGACATATTCCTTAGAATTGGGTACCAGTGCTGGCAAGGCCAGTCCAGAGCAATTAGGATAATTTTTGTTTTTTCCTGTCTGACCTTTAGTAAGACCTTGGAGAGAAGAGGCAGAGGGAGAAAGGCATAGACTGAAAGGTTTTTCCAACTGAAGGATATGGCACCCACTTTCCAAGCTTGTCTGTGATAAGTCCTTGTGCAGAATATATCCAGTTGGTAATTTTGGGGAGAGGCAAATAGATCTAAGTCTGGGCTCCCCCATTTCTGTGTTACTATGCTGAAGAGTTGTGGATCCAGTTTCCACTCGTGTGGGTCCATAAGATTTCTGCTTAGGTCGTCTGCCAGAGTATTTAGTTTTCCTGGCAGGAATTGAGCTTGAAGATGTACTTGGTAAGTCAAGGCTGTGTTCCACAATGCTATGGCTAGTCTGCAAAGGGGGTAGGAATGTGTACCCCCCCTGCTTGTTTATGTACCACATAACCATGGTGTTGTCCGTCTTTATCAGTAGTTGTCTTGGATGAAGTAAGTCCTTGAAGGCTGTCAGGGCATTCTGAACAGCTAGCATTCTGAACAGCTATAGCATCTCTTTCTGGTTGATATGCGGATGCATTTGTTTTGGGATCCATATGCCCCAAATGCATCTCCCCGCCAGGTGGGCCCCCTAAGCATAGTCTGATGCATCTGTAGTTAGGGTTTGGGTGGCAGGGGGTAGAGTGAATGACAGTCCCCTGTTTTGGTGACATGTCTCTGCCCAAGAAAGAAACTCCTGTTGTAGGCAGGGAATGACAGGAATCATTGTTTCCAGACTGTGACAATGCTGACTCCATAAACTTTTTAGGTACCACTGAAGTTTCCTCATATGCAGTCTTGCATATGGAATTAGTAGAATGCAGGATGCCATGAACCCCAAAGCCTGCAGAATTTGTCTTGCAGATAATATTTGTTTTTGTTGCCATCTGTTTGAAGTATATAGTGAGTTGCCTTTGTTTGTCTGGCGTAAGGTAAGGCCATCTGGGCAGTTGTATTCAAGCTTGCACCCATGAATGTAATTTTTTGAGAGGGTACCAGTTGTGATTTCTTTTCGTTTACTGTGTACTCTAGGCATGTTAGAAGCCTTTTTACAAACACCAGATGTTGAAGAAGAATGTCCTTGTTCTCTGCTTGAATGAGACAGTCGTCCAGGTAAGGATAAATTTGTATGCTTTTTTGTCTGCAAAATGCAATTACTGGTGTCAGGCACTTTGTAAAGACCCTGAGCGCAGTAGATAAGCCAAAGGGCAGTGCAGAGAATTGGTAATGCATAAAACCTGCCTTGAAGCGGAGCTATCTTCTGCACGATTCCCTTATTGGGATATGCAGGTATGCCTCTTTTAAGTCTAGAGTCACTAACCAAGTGTTCCTGCCCAGCATAAGCAGTAGCTGTTGTAAAGTCAGCAGTTTTAATTTTGGAATGCCCAGGAAGGTGTTCAAAATCGATAAACCCAGTAATGGACGCCAGGCATTGTCTTTTCTGGGTACCAGGAACAGTCTTGAATAAAAACCTTGTCATTTTTTCCTATTCTGGTACTGGCTGAATAGCCCCCATATATCCATGAGGGACGTAACTTGTTTCTGAGCCTTTGCCCATTCATTTTGTGGCAGATCTGGCAAACTGTTTGGAAATGGCAAAGTATGGAAATGAAATCTGTACCCCTGGGACACTATGTTTAATACCCACTTGTCCTGGGTAATTAACTGCCAGTTTTGAGCATTAAGTGCTAATTTTCTCCCCAAGGGGGCTGCCAAAGGATAAGTGCTTAGTGATGGTAGAGGGAAGTCATTGAGGCTGCTTACTGTAGGGTTGTGCTTTGTTTCCTCCAGATTTAGAGGTGGAGGCACCCCCCATTGCTTTGACCTGTAAGAACCCTGTGACTGGTATCTAGGGCCTTTTGAGTGCCTGGATTTGCCTTGAGAGGCTCTGTTGGACACAGGAAAGGACCAGTATTTAGTAGGCCAGTGCCTACTGAATCTGGGTGGCTGCACTTGTAAGAAATCTTTTACAGTTTGCATAGACTTAGCTTTGTCTTCCATTTTCTTTAAAACCACTTCTGCCTTATTACAAACAGAGTATCATGCTGTAAAGGGGCATACAACAATTTAGCTTTAACATGATCAGGCAAATTTTGCTCCTTGAGCCAGGCATGCCTTCTAATCACAGATCCAGTAACTGCGGCCCTGCAAGAGGCCTCCAAGGAATCAAAAACACATTGCAAAGTATGCTTTCCAACCTGTTCTGCTGCATGCAATAATTCCTGTAATTCTTTATTTTCCACACAATCAGAAATCAACATCATTTTCTGTTTCAATAAGCCCATAACATGCTGTTGATATTTAAGCATATGAAACTGGCAGTTTATGACGTATAAACCTTCTTTCCTCATCTATCCAGCACCCTGGAATCTCTATCAGAGGGGGTAGGATTTTTGGCTGTAGAGGCCTTTACACCTTTGGGACCCTGTGAGATAGTTTCAGGATCAGCAGCAGGATTTTTGAATAGAAATTTGTGGGAGTCAGGAACCCTGTAATATCTGTCTGGCTTACTAGGAGCCGGAGGTAGGGAATCAGGAGCCATGCTTGATTTCAAAATCACATAAACAAAGTCTAATACAGGAGGTATAGCCAAAGGCCTATGCTGAGGAAGGAGAAGGAAATCCCTAAGCCTCTTTTTTGATTCTGAGAAATCCTGACTCTCCCAATGAAAATGTTCCCTCAAAGTATGCAAGGTTTCTCCAAAAGAATAATTCTCAGGCGGAGATGGTATAGATTCTTCTGCATCTGAATCCTCATAGGGTGGTATAGAAAATTCCTGATCAGAAGAGGAATCAGAAGAAATGGAAACCTGATCTGAAGATTCATAATCAGTGTCTTGCCTAGGCCTCTTAGCAGGGGGGGTTCGGAACCCCTGATCAAGGTAACTAAATCCTCAGCCATTTTGATCATCTGTTTTTTAGGCATAGGGGCCTGAGCATGTGGCTCATGCTTCGGTTTTTTAGACTTAAGAGATGTTTTTGATCTTGTTTTTGAAGCTGGTGTCAGTTTTATGTAAAAAAGTTGAGGCCTGAAAACACCCTCAGAAGCCAGTGCCTGCTCAGCGGCTCCGGACCCATCCAAGGGAGAGACAACCGTGGGTTCAATACTCTGAGAATCTCGCGGCATACTGGACACCGCATGGGTCTCGGTAGAGGCCTGCGACTCAAAAGTAGTGGGTATTAGGGGCTGCAAAAGCACCTCACTGAGAACCGGCGACTGGCTTAGGAGAAGCTTCGTCGTCGGTTTTGGACCTCGACGGTCTGTCTCTGTCTTTTTCTTTGCGTTTTTTGTGAACTCCGGTAGTCGGACTGCTAACCGACGACATTTCAGGGTAATTAAATCTGGATCCAAAATGTTTTGAAGCAAAAATATACAGATGCTTAATAGTGCTTTAGTTAAATCTAGCACAAAACTGACAGCAAGGCACATTATGATCTGGGCCTAGGCAAGGAATACAGTACAAATGAGAATCCTTATGAGGTATTTTCTTCCCACAAGTAATGCAAATGTTAACTTTTACTGACATCGGTAAGGAGCAAGAAAGTTTCCCGAACTGGGTACTTAGCTTTAGTTGAAGACTTCAGTTCTGAAACTCGAAAACAAAAATTTCACGAGTCGGCCGACCCACACTTGCAAACTGCTTCTGCTTTGGGTGCCGCGCGGCAAGACTGAATAAAATGTTGTCGGCTGCAAGTTTTATACCCCTGACGTCATGGAAGAGGAGACAGCAACCAACGCAGGATCCAAGACTTTGTTATTCAGGCCGACTGAGGGCAACCTCCCAGCAGATTACCCAAATGTAATGACTGGGACAGTGAAACACGAAGAACATCCCTGCAATATCTGTCAGGTTTTCTGGGAAAAGGAGGCAAAGAATCAGGGGCCAAACTAGATTCTGAAAAAGCATCATCAACAATGTCTAGTACAGGAGGAATAGCTAAAGGCCTATGCTGAGGCAAGAGTATGCCTCTTTTTTGAATCAGAAAAATCCTGGCTTTCCCAGTGGAAATGCTCCCTTACAGTATGTAAGGTTTCACCTAAACAAAAATCCTCTGGAGGGGAAGTAGAGGGAATACAGTCCTCTGCATCAGAGTCCTTATAAGTAGATAAGGGCAAATCCAGATCATCAGAAGAATCAGAAAAATCAGAATCCTGATCAGAAGATTCATAAACAACTTCAGTCCTAGGTCTCTTAGAAGGGGTAGGTTGGCTTCCCCTGATTAGAGTTATAAGATATTCAGCCATTCTTATCATTTGTTTTTTTAGGCATAGAGGCCTGAGCATGCAGCCTAAATGAAGGAGGAGGCGTTGGTATAATATGCAAGTCTGTAGGCCTGAATACACCCTCAGAAGCTGGTGCCTGCACAGCGGCTCCGGACCTATCCGAGGGTAGAGACAGCCGCGGGTTCCATAGTTGAAGCATTTTGCGGCATACCGGACTCCGAATGGGTCTCATTAGAGGCCTGCGAATCAGAAGCATCGGGTATCAGGGGCTGCGGAAGTGCCTCACTGAGTACCGGCGAACTGATGACTGGCTTAGGAGAAGCATTGTCAGCAGTTTTGGACCTCAGCGGCCTGTCTCTGTCTTTATCTTTGCATTCCCAGTAGTCGGATGGCTAACCGACGACATTTCTGGATATTTAAATAGAGAACCGAAATATTTAGAGGCAAACATATACTGACGACGGACAGTGCACTGATTAAATTAAACACAAAACTGACAGCAAGGTATGCCGTGGTTAGGGTCTAGGCAAGGAATACAGTACGAATGAAAATCTTTATGAGGTATTTGCTTTCCACAAGTAATGCAATTATTAACTTTTACTGACATCAGTAAGGAGCAAGAAAAAGTTTCCCCAACGGGGTACTTAGCTTTAGTTGAAGACTTTGGTTCTGAAACTCGAAAACAAAAATTTCAGGAGTTGGCCGACCGGCACTTGCGAACTGCTTCTGCTTCGGGTACAGCACGGCAAGAAAGACTGATGTAATGGCGTCGGCTGCATGTTTTATACCCCTGACGACCTGACGTCATGGATGAAGGGACAGCAACCGATGCAGGACCCAAGACTTTGTTAATCAGGCTGACTGAGGGCTACTGCAAGCAGATAACCCAAATGTAATGACTGCAACAGTGAAACACGAGGAACATCTGTACTATGTTGTGTTTCACTGTTGCAGTCCTTACATATGGATTGATTCCCAAAGCTCAGGAAAAAGACAAAGGGGGAGGAAGGATCACAGATTAAGGGATGGTAAGAAGGCCCTGCAAAACTGCAGTGGCAAAATCAGCCCTGGATTTAGAAAACAAAGGTAGATTGTAATGCTTTGTGAAAGTATGGACAGAAGACCAAGTAGCTGCTTCTAGAATGTCCTTAGTAGGCACACCTCTCAGAAAAACTGCAGAAGTAGAGGCTGCTGTAGTAGAATGGGTCCTAATACCCTGAGGGGGTCCCACCTTCCCATGCTGCAGGTAACAAAAGTGAATACAATGAGCAATCCATTTGGAGATGGTTTGTTTTGAAATAGCTTTACCCTGAGCCCCAGGAGCAAAACTAACCAACTCTTCAGATTTTCGAAAAAGGATTTAGTCCTAAGCAAAATCTCAGCTGTCTATACACATCAAGAGAGTGCAGAATCCTTTCCCCTTTATTCTGGGGATTGTTGAAAAATGTAGGCAGGTGAATAGACTGGTTAAGGGTTAAACTGGAAACTACCTTAGGCATAAAGGAGGGATTAGTTCTTAGAAAAACCCAGTCTGAATGAAAAATAATGAAAGGTTCTACTGCCATTAAAGCTTGCAGCTCCAATACCCTTCTGGCTGAAGTAGTAGCCAAAAGAAAAGCAGTCTTCCAGGAGAGAAACTTCAAATCTGCAGAGGCAGCTGGTTCAAAGGGAGGCAGAGTAAGTTTTTCCAGGACAAAATTAAGATCCCAAACAGGAGTAGGAGCCCTTCTGGGAGGTCTAAGATTGCTAGCTCCCCTCAGGAACTGCTTCATCAAGGGGTGAGAAAAAATGGATTGCTAAAAGGACAATGAGTGCTTTGAGCGGTTGTGCGTAGCGCCGGTTAAACTAGGTTAAACTTCTTCTGGCTCCGCCAAGTGTGCTCTTCAAATTTTCCCTTAAGGAAGCTCTACTCTTAGTATAATCAGACTACTCGCTATATTATAAGCCTAGCACTTGTTCTCAAAACTTCTCTAAGTAAGCACTCTCACTAATTAAGCACTACATCCACCTACCACCCCTGTGAATATCCACTTCCCTTAAAGGCACAGCACTCCCTTATACTGTTCTAGCATGTCGAGTGGTAGATTACTGGCGTCCTCTCCAATTCAGCTGGTTAATCTGGGTATCTTGAGACAATGCTACAACTGTCTCATGTACACAGACAACCCTCTCCTCCTCCCAACAAACACAAATACATGTGAGAGATGCAACTATATAGCCAAACTGGAGGCTGAACTCTCTCAACTCAGGGCTGGCATGACCAGACAGGAGGAGATGGTAACCACACACACAACAAACCCAGTCCCACATAGACCTACCACAACTGCAAACCAAACACATAAAAACACAAAGACATATTCGGAGGCTCTAATAAAAAACTTACCAAAACAGAGGCTCCCAAAGCAGACATCCAAAAATCCACCACCTCAATACAAAACACATGCAACACATACTTCAATAAATCAGTGTGTCAATCAATCACAGCCCTTAAGGCCAAACACCATGCCTGATACACTAGTAATAGGTGACTCTATAGTCAGACACACTGATGTCCCGCTTACCAGGCTGAACAAGGAGAGGGTGACTGTGAGCTGCCTATCGGGAGCTAGGATCCGCCACATAACACACGCACTCAGGTCACTCCAAAGCAAGTACAAATATGACTCCGTCATTGTCCATGCTGGCGTGAATGACCTGAGACGCCTCCTGGACTACATGAAAAGAGACATAGAGGAGCTCTCTGATTATGTAGCCCAGGCTGGTATGACCCTGACCCTGAGCAGCATCTTGCCCTCACCAAGAATGATGCCACAATACAAAGACAAGATGATCAGCTTTAATAATTGGCTCAAGTACTGGTGTCATTCTAAGGGGATCCAATGTCTGTCTGCCTGGGATGACATGTTGGACAAGCCACGCTGCTTCAAGGGACGGCTTGCACCTGTCACCACTGGGCTTCCGGATATTGGCTAAGGCTCTTGCCACCCCATAGTGCCTTTTTAGGCAAGGCTCAAAAGACAAACCCACCTCCTTAGAAAACAAAATGGAAAAACTAAGGGTAATGCTGCTCAACGCCAGAAGTCTAAATCTCAAGATGCAGGCACCGATGCACTCCTCAGTATGGAGAACATCGGCCTGTGCAGTAACTGAAATTTGGTTCAAGGCTCCAGAGAGCACCCCAGCTACCAGGCTATACCTCATCATGCTTTTCGGCTCCAAAACCGGGCAACCACAAAGGAGGGGAGTGTCCATATTCATCAAGGACACCCACACCTCCAGGTTAGTAGCAACAAATGAAGCATCAGAGACCATACAGGTGCAACTAACCATAGGCAAAACTGCTATACAACTGATAGCATGTTACAGACCACCCTCCCAATCTCAGGAACCCCGCTCAGCCTTCCTGAAGACGTTGGAGGATATGAATGTATCACAAAATACCATCATACTGGGAGACTTCAACTACCCAAACATAGATTGGGTACATTATTCTAGCCCTAACACCCTAGCCCAAAGGTTCCTGGAATTCATAAATTCAAATGCACTGAAACAACTAGTCACCTCTCCCACTAGGGGAGATAATATACTAGACCTGATCATCACAAACATGGGGACAAAATGCTCCACACCGAGGTATACCCTCACTAGTGAGATCTGACCACAAACTAATCACCCTGGATATACATATCCCACGTCCACCCCCACCACAAATGACGACAGTGAAAAACTTCTCAAAAGCAGACTTCACTCTTCTTAAGACTGAGATGGTATCCTTTAAGCCCAGTGGGCCAGTGGATACCACATCCCACAATGCGAATCCTTCACAAATGCTTTCTATGGACATCTCCAAGAATGCATGGATCATGCAATCCCAAATAAATCCAAGTCCCTCTCCACCAAAGGCAAGCGTCCTGTCTGGTGGACCTCAGCCATTAACAAATTGTATAACAAAAGAAGGAAGCTACTGCATGACAGAGCAAAATCCCATAAAGGGAAGACATCTCTGATCAACACTAGCAGAAAACTATGTTCTCTCATAAAAACATCCAAGGCCAACTTTGAGAGAAAAATCGCTAAGGACACTAAAGATAACCACAAAGCCTTCTTCAGCTATGTTAGAAACCTGGGCGGAAACCCTTAGATATGTTCAGAGTTAGTTCACAATAACAAAAAATACACTGAACCCACAGATATTGCCAACATTCTGGTTGACAGGTTCAGTGCAAATTTCTCCCCTCTCTCACCCCCAAAAGAAGAAATACTTATCCCAGCTGAATGTAATCTCCCTGTCATCTCAGATGTCCAAGTGAGAACCACCCTCAACAAAGCTAAAAACACAGCATCAATGGGACCTGACGGTATCCCGGGTTGCGTGCTACGTGAACTCCAAGAGGAGCTAAACCCGCACATAAAAATGCTATTTAACTTTAGCCTTACTACAGGATATGTACCTGAACACTGGCGTACAGCAACAGTGGTCCCACTCCACAAAGGGGTACCTCTACAGACCCTGGGAACTACCGCCCCATAAGCTTAACCAGCCTGGTCTGCAAAGCTATGGAAAGAATCATTACGGAACTCATAAACAGAGACATTGGGGACCTACAGACACTTGACCCCACCCAGTTCGGCTTTGTAAAGGGCAGATCCTGCCTTTTGAACCTGGTTGACTTTTTCGAAACAGTCACTAGAGCCATTGATGAGGGCAAAGCAGTCCATACAGCCTACCTGGACTTGGCTAAGGCCTTCGACACAATACCCTACTCAGGCATCATAGATAAGCTCAACAGCTTAAACGTAAACCCTTATGTCACTAGATGGGTTGCAAACTGGCTAAAGAACAGAACCCATAAAGTTAAAATCGCTGGAGCAATGTCAGACTCAAAGCCAGTCACAAGTGGTGTCCCACAGGGATCTGTCCTGGGACCCCTCTTGTTCGGCATTTATTTCTCAGATGTTAAAGTAAACATGGGAGGGTTGTGGCTGACAAAGTTCGCAGATGACTGCAAACTAGGCACCATAGTCGATACACCAGCGGACACATACATCCTACAAAAAGGCCTCACAGAAATGGACAACTGGTGCTGGAGTCATGGCCTTAAACTAAATGCCAAAAAATGTATAGTCATCCCTTTGGGAAAAACAAAGTACCCACAAATTATCACATAGACAGCAACCCACTGAGTAACGAAAAAGTAATTAGAGACCTAGGGACCCAAGTCAACAGTGACCTCTCATTTGACACCCAGGTTGCCAAAGTGGTTAGGAAAAGATTCTACCTTGCAGACCTTATCATGAAGGGATTCACATCCAGATTCAAGGATGTCATTGTACCCTATACTCCTCCCTCATCAGACCCATGATTGAGTACAATGCCCCATTTGGTATGTACCTCACCCGGCATTTGCAACAGCTGGAGACCACAAAAGTACCTCACCAAGAGGATCAAGGGTCTCCAACATATGTCTTATTCTGCCAGACTAAAGAAACTCCAGCTCTATTCAGTAGCATACCGCCTGCTCAGAGGTGATCTCTGCCTGACGTACAAGGCCATGTCCAATAAGGAACTGATGGACATGCTCCACCTCAAAAAATCCAAATCCATCAGGACCACGAGAGCTAAAGACTTAAACCTCGGCACAAGTATGAATAGGACATGCTGGAGGGACAGATTCATAACCCAGAGGCTTCCCATGCTCTGGAACAAGATCCCAGTTCATGTTAGGCAGAGCCCCTCACTGACTCTCTTCAAGAGAAATCTTGATGAGTGGATGGGAAATCATAAGTTTACCCCAGGGGTCACATCTGTGTCACTACTAGACAGGGGCACAGTAAACTAATTCTATTATATAAGGGGACTTTCACTGTGTCACTACTAGACAGAGGCACAGTATTCTAAATCTATTCTGTGCATTTTTGTACCATTTCATGGGGTGGCGAAAGCCACATCACTATGGCTAGGCTTACAAATGCCCCAGGGCAGATAGCCTAGTACTAAACTATGAAACTATAAACTATGAAACTAGGAAACTATGAGCTGGAATTGCTGAAGCTTGAATTTTGATTGAAGAAAAGGAAAGTCCACCATTAAGCAATCCTGCTAGGTAATCCAGAATGAGGGAAAGAGAAGGATGAGAAGAGTCTTCTCCTTTAGCCAGCATCCAAGAGCAAAATCTCTTCCATTTATCTGCATAGGATTTTCTGGTGCTAGATCTCCTGGCCTCATGAAGAACTTCAACCACCTGTTCGGAAAGATTTAAAGTATTAGCCAGGCACTTAAATGCAGAGTTTGAAGATGAGGATGAATGAACTTTCCCCCTTCCTGAACCAACAGATCTGGCACCAGGGGAAGATGCCAAGGCTGAGCCTGGGAAAGGCTGCGGAGGAGGGGATACCAATGCTGCCTGGGCCAATCTGGAGCTATCAGAATAGCTTTTGGTTTTTCGTCCCTTATCTTTAGCAGCACTCTGGGAAGAAGAGGAGGGAATGCATAAACAGAGATGTGTCCATGGGAAGGACAACGCATCCACTCTCCAAGCTTTGTTATGAAACTCCCTGGTGCAGAAGGTTGAAATGAGATGATTGGTGTGAGATGAGAAAAGATCCACTTGTGGGTTGTCCCAATGCTGAGTGATGCGATGGAAAATTACCTTGTTCAGTTGCCATTCGTGAGAATCCAGAACATGTCTGCTCAAATGATACGCCAAGGAGTTTAGCCTCCTGGAAGATACTGGGCTATTAGATGTAAGCCCATGGATGTTGCTATGGACCATAGTCACATGCTTTGTCTGCACAAGGGGTAAGAGTGAGTACCCCCCTGCTTGTTGATGTACCACATGACTGTGGTATTGTCTGTCCTGATCAGGAGAGTTCCAGGGTAGAGTAGGTCCTTGAAAGCCAGCAAGGCCTGCTGCACTGCCATCAATTCTTTTAAGTTTATGTGTAGATGAATCTGTTGGGAGCTCCAAGTCCCCTGTATGCCCCTGCCTTCCAGAAGAGCCCCCCCATGCAACATCTGAGGCATCTGTGGTGAGAGTCTGGCTGGCAGGTGGTGGGCAGAAAGGCAGATCCTTCTTCTGAGAACAGGCTATCGCCCACCAGAGGAACTCCGTTTGTAGACAGGGAATTAGGGGAAGAATCAAAAGTCTAAGTCCTGTGTGTGTTGACACCAAAGATACTTGAGGTACCATTGAAGTTTTCTCATATGCAGCCTTGCATACGGGATCATCAAAATAGATGAAGCCATGAACCCCAGTGCTTGCTGGAATTGCCTTGCAGAGAGCTGGGTCATGCTTGCCAAGTTCATGAAGTAAGCCGAAAGATCTTCTTGCTTCTGTTGAGGGAGGAATACCATCTGGGTGGCTGTATTCATACTCGCTCCCAGGAAAACAATCTCCCTTGTAGGAACCAATTTTGACTTCTTTTCGTTGAGAGTGTAACTCAAAGAGGTGAGACTGTTCTTCATGAAATCCAAATCCTTTTCTAGTTGTTCTGGGAAGTTTGCTTGAATGAGAGAGTCGTCCAGGTAAGGATAAATTTGAATGTTTCCTCTGCCTGAAAAAAGCAATGGCTGGAGACAGGCACTTCATAAAAACTCTGGGAGCAGTAGATAAGCCAAAGGGCAGTGCAGATAATTGAAAGTGTTGCTCCCCAGCCCTGAAGCGAAAGAACTGCCTGCAACTTTCCCTTACTGGGAATTGCAGATAAGCCTCCTTGAGATCCAAAGTTACCAGCCATGAATCCTTGCCCAGTATTGGTAGTAACTGTTGAAGGGGGAGCATCTTGAATTTGGGAATCACCAGAAAAGTGTTTAGAATAGACAGATCCAGAATAGGGTGCCAGGTGCCCCCTTTCTTGGGTACCAGAAAAAGTCTTGAATAAAAACCTAGGCCTGTCTGATTTGCAGGAACGGACTCTATAGCCCCCATAAGTCAGTAGAGAAGAAATTTGAATTTCTACCTCTGCCTTGAGAGTTCTGGGTACCCTTGCAGAATGGAGAAGGTGTGAAAATAAAACTTGTAACCTTGGTTTACTACATTGAGCACCCATTTGTCATTTGTGAAGGTAGGTCATACCTCTGCGAACCTGGCTAACCTTCCCCCCACAGGAAACCCAGGGCCCGCAGACGTAGGCACAAGAAGGCCGGAGTCATTGAGAATGTTTGCTTTGGGAAGCTGGCTTAGAACTCCCCGATTTAGCAGAAGAATGCCATTGTTTAGCCCTTTCAGGAGCAGAAGCCTGCACTCTGGAATATCTGAAACCCCTAGGTCTAGAGCGACCCTGTTGCCAGGATAAGGGAAAGACCAATTCTTGGAAGGATAATGCCTACTAAACCGTGGAGGCTGAACCTGAAAGAAATCTTTTACAGCTTGGAAAGATTTCACCTTATCCTCCAACTTCTTCAGTACCTCCTCAGCCTTATTACCAAAAAGATTGCCTTTGTGCAAAGGAACATCCAGCAATTTATATTTAACATGTTCAGAAAGAGGCTGCTCCCTGAGCCAAGCATGCCTTCGAATAACGTTATCGGTGGCTGCTGCTCTGCAGGAAGCCTCCAAAGTGTCAAACCCACAATGAAGTGAATGCTTATTAACTAAAGTGGCAGAATTCAGTAAGTCTTGTAATTCTTTGTTCTCTGACATGGAAGGAATATCCCCAAGTTTAGCCTTAATAGCCTCCAAAGTATGCTTGCTGATACTTAAGCATGAGAAAAAAGACAATTCACGGATCTAATGGCAAGAGTTGCAGAGGTATAGACTTTTTTACCCCACCTGTCCAAGGCCCTAGACTCCTTATCAGAAGGCACAGGGTTTTAGCAATAGTAGTCTTAACACCCTTGGGACCTTGAGAAATAATCACAGGATCAACTGTAGGGTTTTTAAAAAGGAATTGACGAGAATCAGGAACCCTATAAATACCTATCAGGTTTTCTGGGGGCAGGAGGAACAGAATTAGGAGTTAAAAGAATTTTCCATGAAAACAACATTCACCACTTCCAAAATTGGAGGTATAGCCAGAGGCTTATGCTGTGGCAAATCCAAAAATTCCCCGATTCTTTTCTTAGACTGAGGAAAATCCTGACATTCCCATTTAAAGTGCTGAGGGTATTCAAAGTATCCCCAAAGGGAAAATCTTCTGGAGGGGAGGCAGAATGGATAGAGTCCTCAGCATCAGAATCCTCAAAGCCAGAAAAAAGTTGAGAATGTCCTTTTTCACCAGCAGATATACTAGAAATCTCAGAATCTGAGACAGACAAAACATCAGGAGATAATTCCCTAGCCCTCTTGGAAGGGGGGGGGGGTGAGAGCCCCTAATCAGGGAAAGATCATCACCAGCCATCTTTACCAACTGGGACTGAAGCACAGGAGGGGAGGCAAACACCTGCTTGTAAGTAGATTTGTGGCTGGAAGGTTTATTAGCAATCCGGAGGGACTCGGGAGGCCTAGCAACTGCAGAAGTCTGAACTAAGGTAGTTGGTTTGATTCTGGACTCATGTTGAAAAGAAGAGGCGTCAGAAGCCGGTGCCTGCAAACAGGCTCTAGACCCATCTGAGGCGGCGACAGGTGGAGGGTCTGAAGACAAAATAGCAGCCTGCGGCATGGAGGACTACGTAAAGGTCTTGGGAGGGGCCTGCGGCTGAAAATCTGTGGACTGCAGGGGCTGCGAAAGCGCCTCACTGACTACCGCTGTGCTGATGACCAATTTCACTGGTGTGTCATCAGCAGATTTAACCTTAGGCCTGTCACGGTCCTTGTCTTTGTGTTTCCTAGGTATATCCGAAGTCGGGAGACCAGAAGACGCCATACCGACGAACTTAGGCCAGACTCCGAAATGCTTATACAAAATCTTGGCTCTATGGCATATGGTACACGGGTTAAAGGAAGCACAGAGATCGCAGTTAGGGACGTCGTGCTCAAGGCCCAAACAAGTTATACAATAGGAATGGAAATCACGGTGCGGAATCTGTTTTCCACAGGCAAGACAGTTATTAACTTTATCTGACATTGATTAAAGCAAGAAAAGAGGATCCCTAACGGGGTACTTATCTGAAGGAGTATTCAATTTGGTAGTCGGAAAGCAAAAAGAAGGTAAACGGCTGACTGGCACTAGTGTGAATTGCATCTGCTTCGGGCTCCACAGCAAGAAAGACTGGGGAAATGGTGTCGGCTGCCTCCCTTTATACCTGTAGTTCTGACATAAGTTTTACAACCGACTGTAGCTGACATCATATACCAAGGACTCTGGTATTCGGGCCGACTGAGGGCTACCGGGAGCCAGATAACCCATATGTGAGAACTGCAACACTGAAACACGAAGAACATCCATAGATGTCCTCCTCTTCCATGTTGCAGTATTCTGCATATGGGTTTACTCCTCTAGTCTCATGTATGTAAGGCCAGTATTCAAAAGCTTTCAGTCCCTCCCAAGGTGTGAGACATCTAACGTGACCGAGAGTACGTGGGCCATAAAGGTGATGTCGGCACACACCAGCCCTCAGAACTGAAGGCCCCAGTCGGAGCCAGTCCCAGTAAGGGCAATGCCATATCATTGCCATCCAGATAGGGAAGTCATTAGCTGACAGGAGGGGAAGGAGGGTGGGAAGGAATACTGCAACATGGAAGAGAAGGACATAGTACAGTTGTGTACCTACCATAAATGTAGATGTTCGAGTGTATTCACTGTTGCAGTCACTACACTTGGGTTATCCTGCTGGCAGGCTACCCGTAGTCGGCCAGAATTCCAAAGTCTAGGTCCGGCGTCGGTTGCTGCCACCTCTTCCCTGACGTCAGTGCGCCAAGGGTATAAAAGATGCAGCTGACACCATTTTCTTCAGTTTTTCTTGCCCCAGATGTCAGGTGCCCCCAAATAGGTAGGCTGGAAAAAAAAATATGCCAAAAAGCATGCATGTACTAAAATAAACATTTCCTTCATCTACAAGCAAATACACCACATAGGTTGTATAGAATAGAGAAGTACAGAAAAGTCCCAGCAAAGAAAAGGGGGATGGTGGGTGGGTAACCTTGACTGTGACAGTGAATACACTCGAACATCTACATTTATGGTAGGTACACAACTGTACTATGTTCATCGTGTTTCACTGTTGCAGTCATTACACTTGGGTTG
Organism: Protopterus annectens; assembly: GCF_019279795.1. Lineage (NCBI taxonomy): Eukaryota > Metazoa > Chordata > Ceratodontiformes > Protopteridae > Protopterus > Protopterus annectens. The sequence goes on from NC_056737.1 coordinate 423,062,647, forward strand.
AATTCCAAAGCTGAGGTTGGCTGGCTGGGCCTAAATAGGATTAGGAGCGGCTACCAAGCCATGCAGAACTGCAGTGGCAAAGCCTGCTCTGGATTTAGAGTAGAGAGGTAAGTGGTAGTGCTTGGTGAAAGTGTGCACTGAACTCCAGGTTGCAGTCTCTAAAATGTCTCTGGTTGGTACTCCTCTGAGGAAGGCTGCTGAAGTGGCTGCTGCTCTGGTAGAATGTGGCCTAATGCCCCTTAGGCACTGATTTGCCATGTTGTGAATAGCAGAAGCGAATGCAGTGTCCTATCCATTTTAAAATAGTCTGCTTTGAGATAAGCTTTCCTTGTGATCCTGCAGCATAAGCTACAAACAGTTGCTCAGTTTTTCTGAAAGCTTTTGTTTTGTCCAAGTAGAATCATAGCTGTCTGTGCATGTCCAAAGCGTGCAGAAGTCTCTCCCCTTTATTCTGGGGATTTGGACGGAATGTTGGCAAATGAATGGTTTGGTTAAGAGCCACACTGGATACTACCTTTGGCATAAATGTTGGGTTTGTCCTTAGAGAGACCCTGTCCTGATGAAAAATAATGAAAGGTTCCACTGCCATTAATGCCTGTAACTCTGAGACTCTTCTTGCTGAAGTTATTGCTAGGAGCAGAGCAGTTTTCCATGATAAGAATTTTATATCAGCTGTATTGGCTGGCTCAAAAGGAGGCAGTGTGAGTTTTTCTAAAACAAAATTGAGGTCCCAAGTAGGTATTGGTGCTCTCCTTGGGGGTCTTATGTTTTTTGCCCATCTGAGGTACTGTCTTAGTAGTGGATGAGAGAAAATAGGAGGTTCCGTATTGTAATGAGCTGAAATGGCAGAGGCATGGATCTTAATTGATGAGAAAGATAGGCCTTTGTCCAGCATCTCCGTTAGGTATTGTAAAATCTGAGGTATATCTGGAACAAGTGGTTCGAGTCCTTGTGCCTGGTTCCAAGCACAAAATCTCTTCCATTTTTCTGCATAAGATTTCCTAGTGCTGGGCCTCCTGGCTTCTAAAATGACATTCATAACAGCTTTAGAGAGAGGTGTGGTCTGAGTGGCTATATTATCTGCCATGCAGCCAGATTTAAGGTTCTGAGGTGACTGTGCAGAATCTGATTGTTTTGTTGAGTCAGAAGATGAGGAATTTGAGGTAAAGGCCAAGCTGGGCCTTGAGACAAGCTCTTTAGGATTGGGTACCAGTGCTGGCGTGGCCAGTCTGGGGCAATCAGGATCATTTTTGGCTTCTCTTGTCTGACTTTTAAGAGCACCTTGGGAAGAAGAGGGAGTGGAGGAAAGGCATAAACTGTCAGGGTTTTCCAGCTGAATGATAGAGCATCCGCTTTCCATGCTTGTGAGTGATAAGTTCTTGTGCAGAATCTTTGTAGTTGGTAGTTGTGAGGGGAGGCAAAATCGGATTTCCTTGTCATCATGCTGAAGACCTGTGGATTTAGTTTCCATTCATGAGGATCCATGAGATTTCTGCTTAGTTCGTCTGCCAGTGTATTTTTCGTTCCTGGCAGGAACTGTGCCTGCAGATGTACTTGATAGGTCAGTGCTGTGTTCCACAAAGTCATGGCTTGCCTGCAGAGGGGGTAGGAATGTGTGCCCCCTTGCTTGTTTATGTACCACATAACTGTGGTATTGTCCGTCTTTAGTAATAGTTGTCCTGGATGTAGAAGATCCTTGAAGGTTGTCAGGGCATTCTGTACAGCTAGCATCTCATTTTGATTGATGTGAAGATGCATTTGCTCCTTGGGCCACGTGCCCTGAATACATTTTCCTGCCATGTGTCCCCCCAGGCATAATCCAATGTATCTGTTGTTATTGTCTGCCTGGCTGTGGGTAAGGTGAAAGGCTGTCCCTTGTTGTGGTGACAGGCCAGTGCCCACCATCGAAACTCCTGTTGCAGGCAGGGAATTAGAGTTATTAGTGTTTCCAGGCTGTGGCAATGTTGAGTCCAAACACTTTTTAGATACCATTGCAGTTTCCTCATATGCAGTCTTGCATATGGAATTAGTAGAATGCAGGATGCCATGAAGCTCAGGGCCTGCAGAATTTTTCTTGCAGGGAACTGGGTCTTTGTTGCCATCATTTGAAAGTAATGAGTCAGTTGCCTTTGCTTGTCTGGCGTGAGATAAGCCATCTGTGCAGTTGTATTTAAGCTTGCACCCAGGAATATTATCTCTTGAGAGGGCACTAGTTTTGATTTCTTTTCATTTACTGTGCACCCTAGGCAAATTAGTAATCTTTTTACAAACGCCAGATGCTTTAGTAGAATGTCCTTGCTCTCTGCTTGAATAAGGCAGTCATCCAAGTAGGGATATATTTGAATTCCTTTTTGTCTGCAAAATGCAATTACTGGTGCCAGGCATTTTGTGAAGACCCTGGGCACAGTAGATAAGCCAAAGGGCAGTGCAGAGAATTGGTAATGCATTGAGCCAGCTATGAATCTGAGGTATCTCCTGCAAGACTGTCTGATTGGGACATGCAGGTATGCCTCCTTGGGGTCCAAAGTAACTAGCCAAGCCTCCTTGCCCAGCATGGGTAGAAGTTGCTGCAGTGTCAACATTTTGAATTTTGGAACATCCAGGAAAGTATTTAGGATTGACAGGTCCAGTATTGGTCTTCAGGCTTTGTCCTTTCTGGGTACCAGGAAAAGTCTTGAGTAAAATCCTTGTCCCTGTTCTTGCTGTGGTACTCTTTGAATAGCTCTCATGTCCATGAGAGCAGAAATTTGTTTTTGTGCCTCTGCCCATTGGTTTTGTGGCAGGTCCGGCATACCTTTTGATTTTGGAAGGGTGTGAAAGTGGAACTTGTAACCTGAGAAACAATATTCAATACCCATTTGTCCTGGGTGATCATGTGCCAATTTTGTGAGAAAAGTGCTAGCTTTCCCCCTAAGGGTGCTGCCAAAAGGTAAGTGCTTGGCATTTGTAGAGGAAAGTCATTGGGACTGTTTCCTATAAGGTTGTGATTTGTCTTCTCCTCCTTTGGGGGCTGAAGCACCCCATTGTTTAGGTCTGTATGAGCCTTGGGGCTGAGATCTGCCTCTTGGGCGTCTGTATCTGCCTCTTTGTGGCCTATCTGACACCAGAAAGGACCAATTTTTTGAAGGCCAGTTTCTGCTAAACCTAGGTGGTTGAACCTGTCCGATTGGGACATGCAGGTATGCCTCCTTGGGGTCCAAAGTAACTAGCCAAGCCTCCTTGCCCAGCATGGGCAGAAATCCTTTACTGTCTGCATTGATTTTGCTTTATCCTCCATTTTCTTTAACACCTCTTCTGCCTTAACACCAAACAAAGTAGCATGATGTAGTGGAGCATCCAATAATTTTACTTTAACATGTTCAGGTAAACTTTGTTCTTTCAACCAAGCATGCCTTCGAATGACAGAGCCTGTAACTGCGGCTCTACAAGAAGCCTCTCAAAACCACATTGCAGAGTATGCTTTCCCACTTGTTCAGCTGCATGCAATAAATCCTGCATTTCCTTATTGTCAGGACATTCTGAGTTTGTAAGCATTTTCTGTTTTAACAAACACATGAGGTACTGTTGATATTTAAGCATGTGAAACTGGCAGTTTAAAGCCCTTACAGCTAAAGTAGCAGAAGTGTAAACTTTTTTCCCCCATCTATCCAGAGCTCTAGAATCCCTATCAGAGAAAACAGGGTTTTTTGCAGTGGAAGCCTTAAGCCCTTTGGGACCCGGAGAAATTGTTTCTGGGTCAGCAGCCGGGTTTTTATAAAGACATTTATGAGTGTCTGGGACCCTGTAGTACCGGTCTGGCTTGACTGGTGCAGGGGGTAAAGAACCAGGAGACAGACTGGATTCAGAGAAAACATCATCAACTATATCAAGCACAGGGGCGATAGCCAGGGGCCTGTGCTGAGGCAATAAAAGAAAGTATCTGAGCCTTTTCTTGGATTCAGAACAATCCTGGCTCTCCCAATGGAAATGCTCCCTCATGGTGTGCAAGGTTTCCCCAAAAGAATAATCCTCAGGTGGAGAGGCTGAAGGAATAGATTCTTCTGCATCAGAGTCCTCATAGGGAGGGAGAGAATATCCCTGATCTGAGGAGGAATCAGAGGAAACAGAAACCTGGTCAGAGGAGTCATAGTCAGTGTCTTGCCTAAGCCTTTCAGGAGAAGGATGGGAACCCCTGATCAAAGTAATTGGGTCCTCGGCCATTTTAAGCATCTGTTTCTTTGGCATGGATGACTGTCCAGGAGAATGCTGTACTTGTTTCCTTCTCTTTAATGGTGTTTTTGACTTTGCCTTGGCTGCTGTAGTGGACTTAATAGGAAGCTGTGAAGGTCTGAAAACACCCTCAGAAGCCGATGCCTGCTCAGCGGCTCCGGACCCATCTGAGGGAATAGATTCCGCAGGCCCAATACCTTGAGTTTCCAAAGGCCTAGGTGTCTCCATGTGGGAGTCGGATACGGCCTGTGGCTCTGAGGTAGCGGGTGTCAGGGGCTGCGAAAGCGCCTCACTGAGAACCGGTGAATGGCCTAGAAGAGGCTCCATCGTCGGTTTTGGACCTTGGATGCCTGTCCTTTTCCTTGTTTTTGCATTTGTTATGAATTCCGGTCGTCGGCTGTTCCGACGGCATTATGTAGTTAAACCTTTGGCCAAAGTAATGTAAAGCAAAATCAAACCGACATTTAATAGTGCGTTTGTTGAATCTAGCACAAAACTGACAACTAGTAACGTCGTGGTCAGGGCCTAGGCAAGGAATACAGTAAGAGTGAAAATCCTTATGAGGTATTTGCTTCCCACAAGAAATACAATTGTTAACTTTTACTGACATCGGTCTGGAGCAAGAAGCTTTATTGAAGACTTCGGTTCTGAAATTCGATTTCGAAAATCTCAGGAGTCGGCTGACCGGCACTTGCGAACTGCTTTTGCTTCGGGCACTGCATGGCAAGAAAGAATGAAGAAAATGGCAACTGCATCTTTTATACCCCTGGCGCACTGACGTCAGGGAAGAGGCGACAGCAACCGACGCCAGACCTAGACATTGGAATTCTGGATGACCGCGGGTAGCCTGCCAGCAGGATAACCCAAGTGTAATGACCGCAACAGTGAAACATGATGAACATCTATGGTTATGGTAAGATTTTACACAACTTTTCTATGTCCTTCTATTCCCATGTTGCAGTATTCTGCATATGGGTGAGTGCCAAAGCTCACTGAGATTGGGGTGGTGTTCTAAACGCAGACTCCAGGAAACCATGAAGGATAGCCCTGGTGAACTCTGCCCTGGATCTACATATGCGGTCAAGTTTGTAGTGTTTGGTGAAGGTGTGGACTGAAGACTAAGTAGCAGCCTCCAGGATAGTAGAGGTATCTAGGCCTTTGAAGAAGTCACCTGAAGAGGCCATAGCTCTTGTGGAGTAAGCTTTAACTGTAGCCTGCAGAGACTTACCATGGAATTGGTACCAGAAGGTGATGGCCTTGGAGATCAGGTAGAAATAGTCTGCTTGGACACTGCCTTCCCCAGGGCTCTGGGGTGGAAGGATATGAAAAGCTGGTCAGCCTGTCTGACAGACTTGGTGTTGTGCATGTAAAAATCTGATTTGTCTGTGCACATCCAGGGAATGCAGCACTCTCTCACTACCTTCTTGTGGGTTTTGGAAAAAGACAGGCAAGTGTATGGCCTGATTGAGGGACAGGTCATTGACTACCTTGGGCATGAAGGATGGGTTTGTCCGGAGGGTAACCCTGTCAACGAGGAAGTGAGGGATAGCCATATGAGCTTGGAGTTCAGACACTCTTCTGACTGAGGTTAGGGCCACTAACAGAACAGTTTTCCAAGTACAGTGCTTTAGGAAAGCTTTATCTGCTGGCTCAAAAGGCGAGAGAGTAAGCTTCTCAAGCGTGTAGTTAAGGTCCCAAGGTGAAGGAGAAGGTTTTTTGGGTGGTCTGAGGTGAAGTACCCCTTTAATGAAGTGTTTGGAAGGAAGTCTGGATGCTAATAGGGAATCCAGAGGCAGGCATGCAGAAATAGCAGACAAATGGGCTTTGATGGGTGAGAATAAGCCAACCCAGTCTGTAGTAGCTCACACAAATAGGACAGCACTAGAGGGATCTTGCTAAGAAGCAGATCTAGTTGTCTTTTATGACACCAAATAGTGAATCTTTTCCACTTTGAGAGATATGATTTTTTTGTATTTGGTTTTTTGGCCTCCTGAAGGACATCGAGCATGTCCTCATTGTAAAGGTGTCTGAAGGGGATCAGAATCCTATCAGCCACTGGATTAGGTGTAAAAGCTGCCACTGTGGATGAATTAGTGACCCTTTGTGCTTTGTGAGAAGGTCCTCTCCGGGGGGTAACGTGTGGTGATTGCCCTTGGACAAATGTAGGAGTAAGGGGAGCCAATGTTGTCTGGGCCAGTAGGGAGTCATCAACAAGATTTTTGGGTTGTCCTGCTGCATTTTCAGGCAGGACCTTCTGAATGACTGGGAAGGGAGGAATGCATACAGATATTTCCCCTTCCAGAAAATTGACAAGGCATCTGTTGCCAGTGCCTGTGGTTCTGGTGTCCTGGTGCAGAAGCCAGGAAGTTGCCTGTTGGTGGAGGCAAACGGGTCTATATGAGGTATACCCCACCTGTGGACCAGATACAGGAAAACATCTCTGTGAAGCATCCATTTGTGGTTGTTTGTGCTGGTTCTGCTCAAATAATCTGCCTGTGAGTTGTGGAGAGAGGGAATGTAGGTTGCCTGCAGGGTTATTCTCTGTGAGGTGGCCAGTTCCCAAACCAAAAGGGTTAGTCTGCAGAGCAGGTAGAACTTGGTCCCTACCGGTTTTCTGATATACCACAGTACAGTAGTGTTTGTCTGCGTATATCAGAAGTGGTCCCTGTTGTAGGAAAGGGAGAAATGCTTGGAGGGCTAGAGGGATTGACCTCATCTCTTTGGCATTCATGTGTTCTGATTTCTGTTGATTCAGCCACAGGCCCTGCACCTTTCAGTGGCCGAGGGTGGCTCCCCACCCCAGGTCTGAGGCGTGTGTGTGCATGACCTGAGTGGGTTGAGGTGGTTGAAGAGGAAGGCCTGGGTTGGGATTCAGCCACCATAGTACTTCCTTTTTTAGGCAGGGTAGTAGAGGCACAATGTGCTCCAGAGGACGGTTGTGTTGCTTCCAGACTGACCGGAGGTATCATTGTAGCTTTCTCATGTGCAGTCTTGCTAAAGGAAGCATGGGTATGGCAGCTGCCATGTAGCCCAGAAGTCTGAGGTACTGCCTTGCAGACAACTCTGTGGAGTGAAGGACCAGGAGGAGATGTTCTGTCAATGAACTCACCTTTGGTGGAGTAGCTATGCCTCCATGAGATCTGAGCGGAATCCTGCACCTGAGGAATACAATGTCTTGGATTAGTAGAAGACGTGATTTTGGGAGGTTTATCTGAAATCTCAGTGATAGGAGGGTCAACACAAAGTGGATGTGCCCTTGGAGGGTTTCTTGGCTGGCAGCCTGGATCAGCATGTCATGTAGGTAAGGGAATATCCGTATTCCCTTTGTCCTGCAGTAAGCCACCACTGGTGCCAAGAATTTGGTGAAGACTCTGGGTGCGGTGGAGAGTCCAAAGGGCAAGGCAGAGAATTGCAAGTGAGTGGAACCCACCAAGAATCTCAAGTACTTCCTGTGGGTGGGTTTGATCGGGATGTGGACATAAGCATCCTTTATATCTAACGTAGCCAGGAATCCTTTGGAATTATGAGAGGGAAAAGGGCTGGCAGGGTCAGCATTTTGAAGACAGGCACCTTTAGAAAAAGGTTGAGACAGGGGAAGTCTAGAATAGGTCTCCAAGGTCCGTCCTTCCTGGCGACTATGAAGAGCTTTGAGTAGAATCCCCTTCCTTTTGCAGTTGAGGGGGCTCTCTCTATGGTACCCTGATCTAAGAGGGTCTGCACTACCGGTTGCAAGAGGTGCAGTTGCTGAGTAGGTGGTCGTGGTATGCCTCACCCTATGGGTGGGGAGATCCAGGACATAAAATAACCATTTTGAAGTATGGACAGGACCCACTTGTCTGAAGTGAGATGGGTCCAAACAGGGAGACAGTGAGAGAGGCGAGCAGACAGTGGTACAGAAGGGGGGGGGGGGAGCAAGGGTGTCAGGTAGTCAAATGCTACCTACCTTGTCCTGAAAGGGAGTTCTCTGGCTAGAGAGAGGTGATGCTCTAGTGCTCTAGCTCGAGGGGGTTGTTTCCTTGGGGGCTTAACAGGCCTTGAAGGAGGAGCAGGATGGGAGTGCTTCCCAATAAACTGAGTTTTTGCTGGACAGTTTCTGTGAAAATTAGGAGTTGGTGAAACCAGTAAATGTTTAAGGTCCTGCATTTATTTGTCTTTTTGCTGCAGTGATTTGAAGAGGTCTGGTACTTTAGAACCAAGAGTGCAGCATTGTCCAAAGGAGCATCAATGAGCTTTGCCCTGAAATAATCTGGCAGGGATTGTAGGCGAAGCTAAGAGCATCTGTGTAGGGCAGATGCGGATACTGCTGACCTGGCTGAGGATTCAGCAGCATCATTATTACACTTGACAGAGTGTCTGGTGACCTGTGAAGAGAGCCAGGATAGAGGACAGTGATGCTTTGGCAGGGGAGTCTGAAATATCTGCCAGTTGTTTGGTGGCAGATTCTAAGAGGGAAAATGCATACTTGGCCATGTGAGTCTGGTAGTTTGTGGCTCTGAAAGCCAAGGTAGCCGAAGTATATATTTGTTGCCTACCCTTTCCATGGTCTTACTGTCTTTGTCAGCAGGGCGAGTGGTGGTAGTAGGAGGTAGGAGTTTGGAGGCTTTGTCCATGGAGACTGATATAGTGGCAGGATCAGCAGGTGGGCACTTAATCAGATGCTTGGCAGTCAGGCACCTTGTAAAGTCTGTCTGGTCTGCGTAGGGCAAGCGGTTGGGAGTCAAGGTTGAGAGATACTGAAGAGAAGGCATCTAAAAAGGCAGACAGGATAGCAGGAACAGCAGATGGGCTGGGGGTTTGCATTTGAATGAGGTTGCAATACCTCTTTTGTACGTCGGTCATTCCTGAGTATTCCCATTTAAAGTGTTCCTTCATCCTGCTAATACGTTTCACCAAAGGTCAAGTCTTCAACTGGGGAGTCAGGGTCCACTGACTCTTCCTCTGGGGATCTGTATCACAAGGAGGAAGATAACTGAGTTGTAAGACAGTGATTCCTCTGAGGAATCTGAAAGGGCTTCCTCTTCTCTAGTAGCTGTCTCAGTAGGCTGAGGCCTAGGGCTCAGGAGAGGAGAAGTGAAATCAGTAACAGCAGTGGTAGGCCTCAATGCCATAAAGGCACTGAAAAGGTTTTGACAAAAAGCCTGCCAATCAGGCATGCTTTCTGTTGTGGAAGACGTGTGTTTTCTCTTTGCCCTTCTCTTAAATGGTCCAGTGGACGTCTGCCTAGAAACTGGAGATTGCAGGGGTTTGAAGGGTTCAGACTGTTCCTCAGAAAACACAGGATCCCCCGGCATCTTGTTGAAATAGCCTCTGCAGACGTGCTCTCGCCTAAGGATAGTGCGATGTCCTTACAGGTACCTGCGACATCCAGAGTGGCGGATCCGGGTCCAGATCCTGGAACCAGGCAGATGGCGGTCACAGGTTGGGGATCGGTTGGAAGAGGCTCAGCAGTACATGAAGGCCATATGTTTCTGGCCTTCTTTTTTGGTGGTTCTACGGAGATGTCTGAGGAACCCTCCATCCGTAAGGTAAGCTGCTTCAGACGTTGGTTTTCGAGGTAAAGATTAAGCGCATGCAAGTGACTATGCAGTGTCTTAGGCAGTAACGCCTGGCAAATAGGGCAGGCCTTGTGGTCATGTGACCGTCCCAAACAGAAAAGGCACTTATCGTGGGCCTATAAGGGATCTGGAGGCCGAACTGAGACTTACCCTTTCTGGATGACATGAACAAGCAATACTAATTTAAAGGAGAACTGAAAAGGTCCCTAACGGGATACTTACCTTATAAAATGAATCTGATGTCAGCAGTAGCAGAAACACCTGGAGTATGACTGGCAGCTGAAAAGTTCTGATGGCTGGTGTGCTGACATCACCTTTATAGCCCACATACTCTTGCCCACATCAGATGTCTCACGCACCTTGGAGGGACTGAAAGCTTTTGGATACTGGCCGTACGTATGCCAGACTAGAGGAGTAAACCCATATGCAGAATACTGCAACATGGGAATAGAAGGACATCTGTAGGGAGGTCGCTGCCTGCAGCACCGGACATCTGGTCAGTATACCAAAGTCTCTGGAAAAGGGGTACGTGCAACGTTGCATGTCACAGCCATAAAAAGACATCAGCTATATATGTGACGTCTGCACGTACCCAACTCAGAACTCATTGCTGCATACAGTAGTACCCCTGGGATGCTAGAGGACAGGAAGCCTTCCAGACTCTCACATACCACTAGTCAGGGAGGTATTCAAGCTGCAGAGCTATGTTGCAGTTGTTACTGGGGGGGGGTTTGAATACTGCAACATGGAAGAGAAAGAAATCTATGGTTATGATAAGTTCTTACACAACTATTCTATGTCCTTCTATTCTCATGTGGCAGTATTCATAATTGCAGGGAGAGTACGAAAGCTTTAGGTAGGAGCCTAGGAGGTAGGTTGAGGGACAGAGTCGATGAGGCCCTGAAAAACTGACCTGGCAAACCCAGCCGTGGCTCTAGAAATCAGGTCTAGTTTGTAATGTTTGGTGAAATTATGTACAGAAGACCAAGTGACCGCTTCCAGAATGGAAGCATAGTCTACACCTCTGAAAAAGGCTGTGGGAGAGGTAGCTGCTGCAGCAGAATGAGCTCTCACATTGGAGGTCAATGTTTTCCCAAGAAAGGAATAGCAAAATAAGATTGCCTTAGAAATCCATGAGGCAATAGTCTGTTTTAACACTGCCTTCCCCAAGGCCCTAAGGTGAAAGGAGACAAAAAGCTGGTCAGACTTTCTAATGGATTTGGTCTTGGCCAGGTAATACTTCAGTTGCCTATGAACATCCAGGGAATGCAAAGTCCTTTCTGAGGAGTTCTGGGGCTGGGGAAAAAAACAGGTAGATTAATGGTCTGATGCAAAGAGAGCTCATTAACCACCTCAGGCATGATAGAAGGGTTGATCCTGAGGGAGATCCTGTCTCTATGGAAGATAAGGCAAGGAGGAGTGGATATGAGGGCTTGGATTTCAGAGACCCTTCTGGCAGAAGTAAGGGCCACCAGCAAGACTGTTTTCCAGGTACATAGCTTAAGAGATGCTGAATCTGCTGGTTCAAAAGGGGATAATGTGAGTTTTTCTAGCACAAAATTAAGATCCCAGGATGGAGGGATATGCTTACGAGGAGGTCTGATATGGAGGACCCCTTTTAAGAAGAGTTTTACTTCTAGCCTGGAAGCTAGAGGAGGTACCAAAGAAAGACAGGTGGAGATGGCTGACAAATGCACTTTGACAGAAGAGTACATCCATCCTGAGTGTAGCAGCTCACAAAAGTAAGAGAGGACCATAGGTAGTGCAGCAAGAAAAAGGTCCTGTTTGTTCTTGAGACACCACCTGGAGAATCTTTTCCATTTAGATAATTTCTCCTGGTACTAGGTTTCCGGGCCTCCTGCAGAACATTCAGTACGTCCTCTGAATACAGGTGACTAAAGGAGATCAAAATTCTATCATCCATAAAATCAGTTTGTGGTTGAGCACCTGAGGGTGGATGAGGGATCCCCTGTCTTGTGCTAGTAGGTGAGGTAACCTGTGGTGACTGCCCTTGGCTAATAGGAATAGTAAGGGAAACTAATGCTGTCTTGGCCAAAAGGGGGTCACCAGCAGGATTTTTGGTTTGTCCCTCTGGATCTTCAGAAGGGATCAGTGTGAAGGGGGTAAGGTATAAAGAAACATCCCCACCCATGAAAAAGAGAAGGCGTCTACCTTCCAAGCCTGAGGATGTGGAGTTCTCATGCAAAACAGAGGCATCTGTCTGTTCTGGGAGGAGGCAAATATATCTGCCTGTGGAATCCCTCACTTGTGAAGAAGATCCAAAAACACCTCACTGTGAAGCATCCATTTGTGAAAGGGTGCTGCTGAGGGTGTCTGCCATCACATTCTCTGCTGAGGGAAGGTATATAGCTCTAATGGCCAGGGTGGAAGAAGCATATATTTTCTTCCCCTGTCTGTCCATGAACTTGCTTGTCTTTATCTGTAGGGAACAAGGAAGTAGAGAGTAACTGCCTGGAAGATTTGTCTGCTGACACAGCAATGACTGCTAGGTGTGCAGGAGGATTCTTGAACAAGAACTGTGCCTGATGGGGGACCTTATAAAATCTATCAGGTCATTTAGAAACTGGAGGCTGGGAATCTGGAGCTTGAGACACAGCCTGAAAAGCATCCAGGAAAGCTGGAAGCAAAGGAAGAACTGCAGACAGAGAAGACTGATCCATCTGCAGGAGTTCAAAATACCTCTTTTTTGTTTCAGGACACATCAGAGACCTCACATTTGAGATGCTCTCTCATTAAGGTAATGATGTCCCCAAAAGAAAAATTCTTCCTCAGAATCAGGGCTAATGGTGTCTAATGGTGTCTTCTTCCTCAGGGGCAAAGTCCTTGGGGACTCTCCTCTAACTCCTCCAAGGGGTGCACAGGATGTAGAACTGGTTGGGGCACTTGAGACTGAAGGGCCTGGAAGGCTTGGAGTAAGTTTTGAGAGAAATCTTCCCATCCAGGTGCAGATTCTGTAGCTCTGTGTTTTTCTTTTTGTTTCTTATTTAAAGAAACAGGAGAAATAGTCGGTCTGGCAGCCAACGTCGGGGTGGATGGTAAGGCGGTAGTAGGCCCCTTCAAAGCCATGAGCCATGGTTCCCGCTTGCCATCAGGGCCTGATGGCTGAACAATCTCAGCGGACATACTCTGGGCTTCCGCTGAACTGGCTTCCACCATGGTTCCCGGTTGCAGCAGTAAAACCGATGTCCGATGGGACTGTGGGCTATCATCTGCCTCAAGAAACTCACCGGACTCTTGAGGTACAGCATGGGCTTCGGGCCTAACTTTTTTGGCCTTCTTCCAAGGCGGCTCATCGGATGTACCTACCCCCTCCATACTAAACCCCAGACGCCAGAGCCTTTGATTTTCAAGATATAATTTTAAAGCAGCCAGGCGACTTCACAAAGTTTTGGGAACAAAGGAATGGCAGATGTCATTGGAATTGTAATCGTGTCCTTCCCCTAAGCAAAACAAACACTGGTCGTGTATGTCCTTATGTGGAATTTGTCTTCCACAATCACACTTTCCCTTCCTAGCTGACATGTATGTCTGGAAAGCAAGAAAAGGTACAGTCTAAAATCCCAAAAGGGTACTTATCTGAAAATCAGACAGCCGAAGGCAAACGAACAATCCGGATCCAGCGAGATGGCGATCAAAGGTCTGTAGATTACTGTGGCAGAGAAATTCTGAGTTGGGTACATGCAGACGTCACATATATAGCAGATATCCTTTTATGGCTCTGACATGCAATGTCGCACGTACCCCTTATCCAAAGACTTTGGTATAATCGTCAGATGTCCGGTGCTGCAGGCAGCGACCTCTCTACAATTATGAATAATGCAACATGTGACTAGAAGGTCTAGAAGGTCATCTCCCAGATGCCCAACAGGTACATAAAAAGGGGATATCAGAGAACACCTGGCTTTGCTTTCAAGGTGATAAGACTTTCTCTTCTGAGCAGAATGGGAGACCAAAAGAAAAGGAAACAAGACCCATCACTGAGGATGGGGCCTGCGTTCTTCTACAGAGTGCATAGATGACAGCTTAAAAGATTTAGCCGAGTACACCCATGGCAAACTGAAAGCACAAGATACAGAAACTGAACCAGTCATCAAACAAGGAGGACATCAGCTATACTATTACAAAAGGTGCATACCCAAGGCAAATTGCAAAGTAATCAACTTTAGAGTGCTTCAAGAGTAAATCATTCCAAATGGCCAGAGGCTTGAAATTTGTGTCCACTTCCTTGGGGGCCGCAGAAGCACAGTGAAGCTGCATTTTGGCTTCCAAGATTACATTCCTACAGTCCAGCTCCAAAAGGGACAAACATCAAGATATCCAGTAGCTGCCTACCTTGGGAAGGAGAAAGAAAGCCAAAGAACGGTAGTCTTCATAAGCCATAATAAAACACTCAAATAAGAGGCCAGTGAGTGCAGTATGAGAAGTAAGACATCTCATTATCCTTGCCTGCCTCAAAACCAAGCACCTTGTCTCCAGTATGCTACTGGATGGAAATGAAGCCAACATTCTCCAACAACCCCAAACAACTGCACACAGGCACATGTAAAAGGCACACACATGGCATCAAACAGACTAGGCACCATGCAGATGCTAAAGGCAACAAATTCTTCATGAAGGCCTTGCCTGACACCCTAGCAGTATAGAACTAGACATCTACCTACAACTTTAATCCTATTAGTTGTGACAGAATGTCTAAACACAAAGTGCAGTTTAAGAAAGCAACCAGTTTTAATACTTGTGGTTACACAAACATTTTTTGATGGGAACCATTCTCCTGCACTCACCAATATTAGCATCATGTGCTTCCCACTCCCTTGCTACTTACTTACACCAACACTGCTGTACAGGGTAGAAGATGGAGTGTTTCTTCTTACTGCAACTGAGAGTCAGTGTATACACAGTCCACCTTTGGAATTCAGGTTTTGTATTCTGAGGATCTCAATTACTGCCCTTGAAAATTCCTCAGTTACTTCCAGTGAGATTGGGGGGGGGGGTATAGACTGGGTGATGACCCTGCATCATAATCTCCAAGTATGAGAGTCTGCACCTGGATAGTGCAGTTGTGTTAGGAACTTATACAAGTGTAGATGTTCAAATACATTCACTGTTGCAGCGATGATCTGTGGGATATCCTCTCTGTGGGTAGCCTGATGGCCATGCTGTCTCCCACAGCTGTACGGTCCCTAGAGGCTTCAGCCAGTCTCATTCTACTGACAAATAATATAACCAGTCATAAAAGAGGGGTGGCTAGGTGATACCATATTCAGATCTTTCTTTCGGTGCAGTTCGGTACAGTAGTGCAGCCTCAGAGTCATCAGCCCACTGTTTGGCCCGTTTCCAGTGGAAAGATAAGTACACCACAGAGGAATTTTATTGTCCAGTAGTACGTTTTGTACTATCAGATCATGTTTGATAGTGATTCTGAAATGGAACCCTTTGAAAAAATTAATTGCTCTGACTGCAGAGAACAAATTCAGTATAGACTTCTGCTCCCACTCTAGCCTGTCCGTATTATACCATCTTCACTCACAGAACAATCAGCAGAAGAGCACAACTGCTTTCGGAGTTCATGACTCAAGAGAAGGAAAGTACAGTTTTGTACCTACCATAAATGTAGATGTTCGAGTGTATACCCTGCTGCAGTCATCACACTTGGGTTATCCTGCCGGCAGGCGGTCCCGCAGTCGGCCAGAGTTCCAAAGTCTTGGTCTGGCGATGGCTGCTGTTGCTTCTTCCCTGATGTCAGTGCGCCAGGGGTATATAAGATGCAGTCGACGCCATTTTCTTCAGTTTTTTTTGCCCCAGATGTCAGGTGCCCCCATATAGGTAGGCAATACATATTGCTAATAAAACATACATAAGAAATAAAAACAATACCTTTAGCTACAAGCAAATACACCACATAGATTGTATAGGATAGAAAGGTATAGATAAGTCCCAGCTAAGGAAGTGGGGATGGAGGGTGGGTAACCTGGACTGTAGCAGTGAATACACTCGAACATCTACATTTATGGTAGGTACAAAACTGTACTATGTTCATTGTGTTTCACTGCTGCCGTCATTACACTTGGGTTGAATCCCAAAGCTGAGGTTGGGTGGCTGGGTCTATAAGGGATTTGGTGTGACTATGAGGCCCTGCAGCACTGCAGTGGCAAAGCCAGCTCTGGATTTACAGTAAAGAGATAAGTGGTAATGTTTGGTAAAGGTGTGCACTGAACTCCAAGTTGCAGCTTCCAAAATATCCTTGGTTGGTACTCCTCTAAGAAAGGCTGCTGAAGTGGCTGTGGTCCTGGTAGAATGAGGCCTAATGTTGTTAAGCACAGTTTTTCCATGTTATGTGTAGCAGAAACTGAGATAGTGTCCTGTCCTATCCACTTTGAAATGGTCTGTTTTGAAATAGCCTTTCCCTGTGGTCCTTCAGCATATGATACAAAAAGTTGCTCAGTTTTCCTGAAAGCTTTTGTTTTGTCCAAGTAGAAACGTAACTGCCTGTGTATGTCCAATGAGTGAAGAGGTCTCTCCCCTTTATTCTGGGGGTTTGGAAAAAATGTTGGCAAGTGAACAGTTTGGTTAAGAGCCACACTGGATACCACCTTTGGCATAAATGTAGGGTTTGTTCTTAAGGAAACCCTGTCTTGATGAAAAATTATAAAAGGTTCCACTGCCATTAGTGCCTGTAACTCTTGAGACTCTTCGTGCTGAAGTTATTGCCAGAAGCAGAGCAGTTTTCCATGACAAAAAATCTAATTTTGCTGAAATGGCTGGCTCAAAAGGTGGTAAATTAAGTTTTTCCAAAAGAAAGTTTGGGTCCCAAGTTGGTATTGGTGCTCTCCGAGGCGGTCTTATGTTTTTAGCCCCCCCTCTGAGGTATTGTCTTAGTAATGGGTGAGAGAAAACTGGAGGATCTGTCTTGTAATGAGCTGAAATGGTAGACACGTGGATTTTAATAGATGAAAAGGAAAGGCCTTTGTCCAGCATCTCAGTTAAGTATTGTAATATCTGAGGAATATTTGGAAGAAGAGGGTCAAGGCCTTGAGCCTGGTTCCAGGTTCAGAATCTCTTCCACTTTTCTAAATAGGATTTCCTGGTGCTGGGCCTCCTGGCCTCCAAAATGACATCCATAACAGCTTTAGAGAGATGTTGGCTATGATATCTGCCATGCAGCCAGATTTAAGGTTCTGAGCCGAGTCAGATAATGAGGAATTTGAGGTAAAATCCATGCTGGGCCTTGAGCTAAATTCTTTAAGATTGGGTACCAGTGCTGGTGCGGCCAGTCCGGGGCAATCAGGATCATTTTTGGTCTATCTAGTTTGGCTTTTAGGAGTACCTTTGATAGGAGAGGCAGTGGTGGGAAGGCATAAACTTTTAGTGTTTCCCAGCTGAATGAGAGGGCATCCACTTTCCATGCTTGTGTGTGGTAAATCCTTGTGCAGAATTTCTGTAGTTGGCAGTTCAGGGGGGAGGCAAAGAGATCTATGTCTGGGCACCCCCATTTTTGTGTTATCATGCTGAATACTTGTGGATTTAATTTCCATTCATGAGGATCCATGATATTTCTGCTTAAGTCGTCTGCCAGAGTATTTTTCGTTCCTGGCAGGAATTGTGCTTGCAGATGAACTTGATAGGTCAGTGCTGTGTTCCACAAGGTCATGGTTTGTCTGCATAGGGGGTAGGAATGAGTGCCCTCTTGCTTATGTACCACATAACTGTGGTGTTGTCCGTCTTTAGTGTAGTAGTTCTGGATGCAGAAGGTCCTTGAAAGCTGTCAAGGCATTTTGTACACCTAACATCTTTTTGATTGATGTGGAGATGCATTTGGTCTGCGGTCCACTTGCCCTGGATACATTTTCCTGCCATGTGTGCTCCCCAGGCGTAGTCTGATGCATCTGTTGTGAGTGTCTGCCTGTCTGTGGGTAAAGTGAAAGGCTGTCCCTTGTTGTGGTGACATGCCTGTGCCCACCACAGAAACTCCTGTTGTAGGCAGGGAATGAGTGGTATATTTTCCAAGCTGTGACAGTGTTGAGTCCAGACACTTTTTAGATACCACTGTAGCTTCCTCATATGCAGTCTGGCATATGGTATTAGTAGTATGCAGGATGCCATGAACCCCAATGCCTGCAGAATTTTTCTTGCAGGAGTTGGGTTTTTGTTGCCATCAAATGAAAATACTGAGTCAGTTGTCCTTGCTTGTCTGGTGTGAGATAAGCCATCTGGGCAGTTGTATTTAAACTTGCACCCAGGAATATTATCTCTTGTGAGGGCACTAGTTTTGACTTATTTTCGTTTATTGTGTACCCTAGGCCCATAAGTAATCTTTTTACAAATGCCAGATGCTGTAGTAGAATGTCCTTGCTCTCTGCTTGTATAAGACAGTCATCCAAGTAGGGATACATTTGAATTCCTTTCTGTCTGCAAAATGCAATTACTGGTGCCAGGCATTTTGTGAAGACCCTGGGCACAGTAGATAATCCAAAGGGCAGTGCAGAGAATTGGTAATGCATTGTGCCAGCTATGAATCTGAGGTATCTTATGCAATTTTGTCTGATAGGAACATGCAGGTATGCCTCTTTGAGGTCCAAAGTAACAAGCCAAGCCTTCTTGCCTAGCATGGGAAGAAGCTGCTGTAGTGTCAGCATTTTGAATTTTGGAATATCCAGGTAAGTATTTAGAATAGATAGGTCCAGTATGGGTCTCTAAGTTTGGTCCTTTCAGACGACCAAGAAAACTCTTGAGTAAAATCCCTGTCCTTGTTCCTGTTCTGGTACTTTTTGAATAGCTCTCATGTCCATGAGGGCTGTAATTTGTTTTTGTGCCTCTGCCCATTGGTTTTGTGGCAGATCTGGCATTCCTTTCGGCCTTGGTAGAGTGTGAAAGTGGAACTTGTAACCTTGAGACACAATATTCAGAACCCATTTGTCTTGTGTGATTATATGCCAATTTTGTGCAAAAAGTGCGAGTTTCCCCCCTAAGGGAGCTGCCAAAAGGCAAGAGCTTGGCATTTGAAAGGGGAAGTCATTGCGACTGTTTCCTATAAGGTTGTGACTTGTCTTCTCCTTTAGGGGTTGAAGTACCCCACTGTCTTGGTCTGTAAGAGCCTTGAGGCTGAGATCTGCCTCTTGGGCGTCTGTATCTGTGTCTTTGTGGTCTGTCTGACACCGGAAAGGACCAATTTGAAGGCCAATTTCTGCTAAATCTAGGAGGCTGTACCTGTAAGAAATCCTTTACTGTCTGCATAGATTCTGCTTTATCCTCCATTTTCTTTAATACCTCTTCAGCCTTAACACCAAACAAGATATCATGCTGTAAAGGAGCATCCAATAATTTTGCCTTCTTTTAACCAAGCATGCCTTCTTATCACAGATCCTGTAACTGCGGCTCTACAAGACGCCTCTAATGAATCAAAACCACATTGCAGAGTATGTTTTCCCACTTGTTCAGCTGCATGCAATAAGTCCTGCATTTCCTTATGATCAGGACCTTCTAAGCTTGTAGGCATTTTCTGTTTTAGCAAAGATATTAAATATTGTTGGTATTTAAGCAAGTGGAACTGGCAATTTAAGGCCCATACTGCTAGAGTTGCAGACGTGTAAACTTTCTTGCCCCCATCTATCCAATGCTCTGGAATCCCTGTCAGAGGGTACTGGATTTTTTAGCAGTGGAAGTCTTTACCCCTTTGGGACCCTGGGAAATAGTTTCTGGGTCAGCAGCAGGGTTTTTATTAAGAAACTTGTGAGAGTCAGGCACTCTGTAGTACCTGTCAGGCTTGACTGGAGCTGGGGGCAAAGAATCAGGGGTTAAACTAGATTCAGAGAACACATCATCCACAATATCCAACACAGGCGGAACAGCCAGAGGCCTGTGCTGAGGCAATAACAGAAAATCTCTGAGCCTTTTCTTGGATTCTGAATAATCTTGGCTCTCCCAATGGAAATGCTCCCTCATGGTATGTAATGTTTCCCCGAAAGAGTAATCCTCAGGAGGAGAGGCTGAAGGGATTGATTCTTCAGCATCAGAGTCCTCATAGGGGGGTAAAGAGTATCCCTGGTCTGAAGAAGAATCAGAGGTAATGGAAACCTGATCAGAGGAATCATAGTCTGTATCCTGCCTAGGCCTTTTATCAGGAGGGGGATGAGAACCCCTGATCAGAGAAATTAGATCTTCGTCCATTTTGAACATCTGTTTCTTAGGCATGGAGGCCTGTGCAGGAGAATGCTGTACTTGTTTCTTTGTCTTTAATGTAGTTTTTGACTTGGTTGCTGTTTTGATGGTAAGCTGGGAAGGTCTGAAAACAACCTCAGAAGCCGATGCCTGCTCAGCGGCTCCGGACCCATCTGAGGGAATAGTTTCCGTAGGCCCAATACCTTGTGTTTCCAGAGGCCTAGCTGTCCCCACGTGGGAGTCGGAGGGAGCCTGTGGCTCTGAGGCAGCGGGACTCAGGGGCTGCGAAAGCACCTCACTGAGCACCGGCGACTGGCCTGGAAGAGGCTTCGTCGGTTTTGGACCTCGGTTGCTTGTCCTTATCTTTGTCTTTGCGTTTTTTGTGTATTCCGGTCGTCGGCTGTTCTGACGGCATGGTATAATTGAACCTTCGGCCAAAATAATGGCGAGCAAAATCAAACAGACGTTTAATCGTGTGTTTGTTAAATCTAGCACAAAACCGACAACTAGTGACGTCGTGGTCTGGCCCTAGGCATGGAATACAGTAAGAATGAAAATCATTATGAGGTATTTGCTTCCCACAAGAAATACAATTATTAACTTTTACTGACATCAGTCTGAGGCAAGAAAAAGTTTCCCCAATGGGGTACTTAGCTTCATTGAAGACTTTGGTTCTGAAATTCGACTTCGAAAATCTCAGGAGTTGGCTGACTGGCACTTGCGAACTGCTTTTGCTTCGGACACCGCACGACAAGAAAGACTGAAGAAAATGGCATCAGCTGCATCTTATATACCCCTGGTGCACTGATGTCAGGGAAGAAGCAACAGCAACCGACGCTGGACCAAGACTTTGGAACTCTGGCCAACTGCGGGACCGCCTGACGGCAGGATAAAGTACAGTTTTGTACCTACCATAAATGTAGATGTTCGAATGTTCACCCTGCTGCAGTCATCACACTTGGGTTATCCTGTCGTCAGGCGGTCCCGCAGTCAGACGGATTTCCAAAGTCTTGGTCCGACGTTGGTTGCTGTCGCCTCATCCCTGACGTCAGTGCGCCAGGGGTACATATATAGCAACCGACGCCATTTTCTTCAGTTTTTCTTGCCCCAGATGTCAGGTGCCCCCAAAAAGGTGATCCAAATCAGTACCAAAAAGTGAGAACACTGTACAGACACAAAAAACCTTCAGCTATAAGCAAATACATCAGTAAGGCATAGCAGAGATTTAGCCAATAGATCAGAGGGGTTGGAGGGAGGGTAACCAGACTGCAGCAGGGTGAACACTCGAACATCTACATTTATGGTAGGTACAAAACTGTACTACGTTCATCGTGTTATCCTGTTGCAGTCATCACACTTGGGTTGAGTCCCAAAGCTAAGGTAGGGTGGAGGCATTATAGAGGGTTTGAGGAGGCAATGAGTCCCTGCAGAACTGCAGTGGCGAAGCCTGCCCTGGACTTAGAATAAAGAGGTAAGTGGTAGTGTTTGGTGAAGGTGTGTACAGAACTCCAAGTTGCAGCTTCTAAAATTTCCTTGGTAGGAACCCCTCTGAGAAAGGCCGTAGAGGTAGCTGTTGCCCTGGTAGAGTGGGATCTAATGGTAGGAGGAACTGGTTTCCCATGATGGATATAGCAGAAACGTATGCAATGGCCTATCCATTTAGAAATGGTTTGCTTGGAAATGGCCCTTCCTTGAGAAGCTGTAGCATAGGAAACAAAGAGCTGGTCAGTTTTTCTGAAAGCCTTAGTTTTATCCAAGTAATATCCAAGCTGCCTGTGAATGTCCAAGGAACGTAGGAGTCTCTCACCTTTGTTCTGTGGATTGGGGAAGCAAGTGGGTAGATGGATGGTTTGATTTAAAGCTACGCTGGAAACCACCTTAGGCATTAAGGAAGGATTAGTTCGTAGAGAAACTCTGTCTTGATGAAAAATGAGGAAAGGTTCCACTGCCATAAGTGCCTGTAATTCTGAAACTCTCCAAGCAGAAGTTATTGCCAGGAGCAGGGCAGGGCAGTCTTCCAAGATAGGAACTGAAGGTCTGCAGAAAAAGCTGGTTCAAAGGGAGGTAATGTTAGTTTTTCCAGCACAAAGTTGAGGTCCCATGTTGGTGTAGGAGCTCTTCTAGGTGGTCTAATGTTTTTTGCCCCTCTGAGGAACTGCCTTAGGAGTGGATTTGAAAATAAAGGCAGATTTGTGTCGTATTGAGCTGAAATAGCTGAAGCATGGATTTTAATTGAGGAGAAGGAAAGTTCTTTATGCAGCATCTCCGCTAAATACTGCAAAATGTGAGGTATATAAGGCTGAGTTGTGTCTTGGCCTTTAGCTTGGTTCCAAGCAGAAAACCTTTTCCATTTGTCCGAGTATGCCTTCCTGGTGCTTGGCCTCCTGGCTTCTAGAATAACATCCAGTACTGCTTGTGAAAGAGGGGCTGGTTGGCTGCTTAATTGATTTGCCATGCAGCCAGGTTTAAGGTTTTGATCTGGCTGTGCAGAATCTGCTTGTCTTGCTGAGTGAGCAAATGAGGTATTTGAGGCAATATCCATGGTGGGCTGTGAGCCATATTCTTCAATAGTGGGTACCAGTGCTGGCGTGGCCAGTCTGGGGCTATGAGAATCATTCGAGGTTTCTCCTTTTTGACCTTCAAAAGAACCTTTGTGAGAAGAGGCAATGGAGGAAAGGCATATGCTGTCAGGTTTTTCCAACTGAAGGAGAGAGCGTCCACTTTCCAAGCTTGTTGGTGAAATGTCCTTGTACAAAATTTTGTCAGCTGGTAGTTTTGATGACTGGCAAACAGGTCAATATTTGGTAGGCCCCATCTTTGAGTTATCATTGCAAATATTTTAGGGTCTAGTTTCCACTCATGGGGATCTTTGATGTTTCTGCTTAGGTCGTCTGCCAATGTGTTTTTCTGTCCTGGCAGGAAGTGAGCTTGTAACTGGACTTGGTAGGTCAGAGCTGTGTTCCATAAGATTATTGTTTGCCTGCAAAGAGGATAGGAATGTGTGCCCCCTTGTTTGTTTATCTACCACATTACTGAGGTGTTGTCCGTCTTTATTGCCAGTTGTCCAGGCTGTAGTAGATCCTTGAAGGCTGTCAGAGCTTTCTGTACAGCTAGCATCTCTTTTTGGTTTATGTGCAGTTTTCTTTGTTCTGCAGTCCATAGGCCTTGAATGCATTGCCCTGCCATGTGAGCCCCCCAGGCATAGTCTGAAGCATCTGTTGTAACAGTTTGCCTGAGTGGGGGCAAGGTGAAAGGCTGACCCTTGTTGAGGTGGCATGCCTGTGCCCACCATAGAAATTCCTGTTGAAGGCAGGGCAGGAGAGATATCACTGTGTCCAAGCTGTGGCTGTGTTGAGACCATACGCTTTTTAGGTACCATTGTAATTTCCTCATATGCAGTTTTGCAAATGGTATTATCAGAATGCAAGATGCCATGAAGCCCAAAGCCTGCAGAATTTTTCTTGCAGTTAATTGGGTCTTTGTTGCCATTGTCTTGAAACATTGAGTCAGTTGTAATTGCTTGTTTAGTGTAAGATAAGCCTTCTGGGCCGTTGTGTCCAAGCTGGCACCCAGGAATGTCATTTTTTGTGAGGGTACTAGTTTTGACTTCTTTTCATTTACTGTGTACCCCAGACAATTTTAGTAGATGCTTCACAAAAGCCAGATGTTGTATGAGAATGTCTTTTCTTTCTGCTTGGATGAGGCAGTCGTCCGGGTATGGATATATTTGTATTCCTCTTTGTCTGCAGTATGCAATCACTGGTGCCAGGCATTTTGTGAAAACTCTGGGCGCAGTAGATAAGCCAAAGGGCAGTACAGAGAATTGATAATGGGTTGAGCCTGCAATGAAACGGAGGTATCTTCTGCAACTTTGTCTGATAGGGACATGCAGGTATGCCTCCTTGAGGTCCAACGTTACCAGCCATGCTTCCTTGCCCAACATGGGAAGCAGCTGCTGTAGTGTTAGCATCTTGAATTTGGAAACTTGTAAGTGAGTGTTTAGAACTTAAAAATCCAGAATTGGTCTCCAAGCATTTTCTTTCCTGGGTACTAGGAAGAGTCTTGAGTAAAATCCTTGGCCTTGCTCTTGAGTTGGTACCCTCTGAATGGCTCTCATGGCCATGAGAGCTGAAATTTGTTTTTGAGCCTCTGCCCTTTGATTTTGTGGCAGGTTTGGCATTCCTCTTTTTATTGGTAAGGTGTGAAAGTGGAATCTGTATCCTCGTAAAATTATGTCTAGGACCCATTTGTCCTTTGTGACCATGTGCCAGTTGTCTACAAATAATGCTAGTTTTCTCCCCAGGGGGGCTGACAAAAGAGCTTTGTTTGGCCAGCTGAGGTGCAAGTCATTGAATTTGCCTTCTGGTGGCTTGAGACCTGTCTTCTCCTCCCTTCTGGGTTGGAGTGGTCCATTGGCGAGGTTTATACTGAGCTTGTGGTTGTCCTCTGCCCCTTGGGCGCCTGTATTTACCCCTCTGAGGCCTGTCAGTGGCTGGAAAGGACCAGTTTTTGGTTGGCCAGTTTCAGCTGAAGCGAGGGGGTTGTACCTGTAGGAAATCTTTGACTGTCTGCATTGATTTTGCCTTATCTTCCATTTTCTTTAAAACTTCTTCTGCTTTAACACCAAAAAGAACATCCTGCTGCAAGGGAGCATCTAGTAGTTTTGCTTTAACATGTTCAGGCAGACTTTGTTCCTTTAACCAGGCATGCCTACGTATAACTGATCCAGTGACAGCTGCTCTGCAGGAGGCCTCCAGAGAATCAAACCCACATTGTAAGGTATGTTTGCCCACCTGCTCGGTGGCGTGCAACAAATCCTGTACTTCTTTCAATTCAGATTGTTGAGGAAGGGTTGTTATCTTTTGTTTTAACTGAGAGATCAGAAATTGCTGATACTTAAGCATATGAAATTGACAGTTTAGAGCTCTCATAGCTAAAGTGGCTGAGGTGTAAACCTTTTTCCCCCAAATGTCTAGTGCTCTTGAATCCCTTTCAGAAGGTACTGGATTTTTAGCCATGGAAGCCTTAGCCCCCTTGGGACCCTGGGAGATAGTCTCTGGGTCAGCTACTGGGCTTTTGTAAAGGAATTTATGGGAATCAGGTACTCTGTAGTATCTGTCAGGCTTGGCCAGGGCAGGAGGCAGAGAATCAGGGTTGAAACTGGATTCTAATCCACAATGTCCAAAACAGGAGGGATGGCTAGAGGTCTGTGTTGGGGGAGTAAAAGAAACTCTCTGAGCCTTTTCTTGGAATCAGAGTAATCCTGACCTTCCCAGTGGAAATGTTCCCTCATAGTGTGTAAAGTTTCCCCAAAAGAGTAATCTTCTGGAGGGGAAGCTGAGGGAATAGAGTCCTCAGCATCAGAATCTTCATAAGGAGAGAAGGAATAGTCTTGGTCTTCAGAGGAATCCGAAGAAATGGACAGTTGTTCAGAGGAAGCAGATTCTTCCTCTTGTCTGGGCCTTTTGTCAGGAGGAGGCTGGGAACCCCTGATAAGAGAAATCAGATCTTCAGCCATCTTGAGCATCTTTTTCTTAGGCATAGGGCCTTGAACAGGAGACTGAAGTGAAGCCTTTTTCGATTTGGAAGGAGTCTTCGATTTTAAAAACGTTTTGACTGTAAGAGTCGGTCTGAAAACGCCTTCAGAAGGTGAAGGTGTTTCAGAAGTACCGGCGTCCTTGGAAGGTAAGTCGTCGGTAGGGCCTGAAGTAAAAGGCTGTGTCGGCCTAGTACATTCCGTCAAAATATCTGTAGTGGTCTCGGATTCCTCAACTGCGGTAGTCAGAGGCTGCGTCGGAGCCTCACTGATAACCAGAGAACCGGATCAACCGAGGCCTCGGAATCGGGCTTAGGCCTGGGCTGTCGATCCTTTTCCCTGCACTTTTTGTGCACGCCGGTAGTCGGTAGCTCTGAAGGCATGTTATAATTAAATTTTCTGCCAAAAAAGTGTGGTGCGAAATCAAATCGTCTTTTAATAGTACGTTTATTAAATCTAGCACAAAAACGACAAGAAGTGACGTCGTGATCAGGGCCTAGGCAGGGTATACAATAAGAATGAAAATCCTTATGCGGTATTTGCTTCCCACAAGAAATACAATTGTTAACTTTTTATGACATCGGTCTGAGGCAAGAAAAGTTTCCCCAATGGGGTACTTGGCTTTATAGAAGACTTCGGTCTGAAATTCAAATTCGAAAATCTCAGTAGTCGGCCCACCGGCACTTGCGAACTGCTTCTGCTTCGGGCACCGAGTGGCAAGAAAGACTGGAGAAAATGGCGTCAGTTGCTATATATGTACCCCTAGCGCACTGACGTCAGGGATGAGGCGACAGCAACCGACGTCGGACCAAGACTTTGGAAATCCGGCCGACTGCGGGACCGCCTGATGACAGGATAACCCAAGTGTGATGACTGCAGCAGGGTAACACGATGAACACCCTAAGTGTAATGACTGCAGCAGTGAAACATGATGAACATCATGTATAGTTCTGTACCACTAAGGGGTCAACCAGGGCCTTCTTCAGCCAGACTCTGAAATGCAAGCATGGCAATAAGTGTCATGGTGATAAACGCTGGGAAAGAGAAGACAGTCCATTTGCCAATTCATTTCTCTAGATCCCATTGGCTTAAGAAATATGTACAGATGGCAGAGTTCAGCACACATCATACCAATGTTATGGCAGTGAAAGGGAGTCAGCCAAAGTTTGTTTGAGAAGGGTACAGCTCTGGAAGTCAGAATGGCTGATAATCTGTTAGAAAACACAGGCATGACATCCCACAGATTCAAAACTAAATAGTGGTATGAGTAGAAAAAGCCTTTGATACCTTGCTCTTAGCCAGCAGACTCTAGCAATGGCTCACTTGACAGCCTTCCTCAAATGGGAATAAACTATCACGTCTGGAGAATCCCAGAAGTTACTTTGGCTCTTAATTTTTGACCAAGTAACTCAAATTAGCCACTCCCCAACAGCAACCTGGACAGGTCCAGATCTGAACCAATCAATCGGGGAATGGGCAGTACAAGAACCTGGTCTGTTACTTGCTATGGCACACTAGAATAAGCTCAAAAAAGAAGATATGTACTCACCATAATGTTCCATCTGAGTAGTTGTACTTCATTTGTCTTCAACCTGTGGGTTACGGATGCTTATCGGATCCAAGCCAGCAACTATTACTAGCATCAGCTCCAAACTCCTCCCCTTACCCATAATACACCTCCACTGCCTTCCATCTGCAGTTCGAGTTTGCTGAGTCTTATACTGATAACCCAACCTGAAAAATTACTTGTGACCTATACTGCAGCCCATAGGCTGATCATATGCCAAGGTCCGGGGGACAGAGGGAGGGATGGTTGAAGACAAATGAAGTACAACTACTCAGATGGAACATTATGGTGAGTACATAACTTCTTTATCTGAAGTAGTTTACTTCATTTGGTCTTCAACCTGTGGGACAGAGTACCCAGCTAGCAACTCCTGGGAGGCCCTCATGGAAAGATATTCCAGAGCACCACAGAAAGTACAGTTGTGTACCTACCATAAATGTAGATGTTCAAGTGTATTCACTGTTGCAGTCATTACAATTGGGTTATCCTGCTGGCAGGCTACCCGCAGTCAGCCCGAGTTCCAAAGTCTAGGTCTGGCGTCGGTTGCTGTCGCCTCCTCCCTGACGTCAGTGTGCCAGGGGTATAAAAGATGCAGCCGACGCCATTTTCTTCAGTTTTTCTTGCCCCAGATGTCAGGTGCCCCTAAAATGGTAGGCTAAATTATGCCAATAAGCATGCATACAGAAAAACAACTTTTCCTTCATCTACAAGCAAATACACCACATAGGTTGTATAGAATACAGAAGTACAGATAAGTCCCAGCAAGGAAAAGGGGGATGGTGGGAGGGTAACCTGGACTGCAACAGTGAATACACTTGAACATCTACATTTATGCTAGGTACACAACTGTACTATGTTCATCGTGTTTCACTGTTGCAGTCATTACAATTGGGTTGAATCCCAAAGCTAAGGTTGGGAGGCTGGTGCTAAACAAGATTAGGAGAGGCTATCCGGCCCTGCAGAACTGCAGTGGCAAAGCCTGCTCTGGATTTAAAGTAGAGAGGTAAGTGATAGTGCTTTGCAAAAGTATGCACTGAACTCCAAGTTGCAGCCTCTAAGATGTCTTTGGTTGGTACTCCTCTGAGGAAGGCTGCTGAAGTGGCTGCTGCTCTGGTTGAATGTGGCCTAATGCCCTTAGGCACTGATTTGCCATGCTGTGAATAGCAGAAATGAATGCAGTGGCCTATCCGCTTTGAAATAGTCTGTTTTGAGATAGGCTTTCTTTCCTTGTGATCCTGCAGCATATGTTACTAGAAGTTGTTCAGTCTTTCTGAAAGCTTTGGTTCTGTCCAAGTAGAAGCATAGCTGCCTGTGAATGTCCAAAGAATGCAGAAGTCTCTCACCTTTATTCTGTGGGTTTGGGTAAAAGGTAGGCAAATGAATTGTTTGGTTAAGTGCCACACTGGACACTACCTTAGGCATAAACGTAGGGTTTGTTCTCAGAGAAACCCTGTCTGGATGGAAAATGATAAAAGGTTCCACAGCCATGAGTGCCTGCAACTCTGAGACTCATCTAGCAGAGGTTACTAGGAGCAGAGCTGTTTTCCAAGATAAGAATTTTATATCAGCTGCAGAGGCTGGCTCAAACGGAGGCAGTGTGAGTTTTTCCAGGACATAATTGTGGTCCCATGCAGGTATTGGTGCTCTCCTTGGAGGTCTTATGTTTTTGGCCCCTCTGAGGTACTGCCTTAGTAATGGATGAGAAAAAATAGGTGGTTCTGTATTGTAATGAGCTGAAATGGCAGAGGCATGAATTTTAATTGATGAAAAGGAAAGGCCTTTAGCCAGCATCTCAGTTAAGTATTGCAAAATCTGAGGAATATTTGGAACATTCGTGTCAATACCTTGTGCCTGGTTCCAAGCACAGAATCTCTTCCATTTTTCTGCATAAGATTTTCTGGTGCTAGGCCTCCTGGCCAACAAAATAACGTCCATCACTGCTTTAGAGAGAGGTGTGTCTTGAATGGTTAAAGTATCCACTATGCTGCCAGGTTTAAAGTCCTGAGTTGGCTGTGCAGTATCTGACTGTCTTGCTAGGTCAATAAGTGAGGAATATGAGGTAATGTCCAAGCTGGGCATTGAGACAAGCTCTTTAGGATTGGGTACCAGTGGTGGTGGGGCCAGTCTGGGGCAATCAATATCATTTTTGGCTTCTCTTGTCTGACCTTGAGGAGTACCTTGGGGAGGAAAGGCAGAGGAAGAAAGACATATACTGTTAGGTTTCTCCAGCTGAAAGATAGAGCATCCACTTTCCATGCTTGCTTGTGATAAGTCCTTGTGCAGAATCTCTGTAGTTGGCAGTTGTGAGGGGAGGCAAATAGCTCTATGTCCGGGCATCCCCAGGTCTTTGTCATCATGCTGAAGACTTCTGGATCCAATTTCCACTCGTGGGGATCCATTAGGTTTCTGCTTAGTTCGTCTGCCAGAGTATTTATCCTTCCTGGCAGGAATTGTGCTTGCAGATGTACTTGGTAAGTCAGTGCTGTGTCCCACAAGCTCATTGCTAGTCTGCAGAGGGGGTAGGAATGTGTGCCCCCCTGCTTATGTACCACATGACTGTAGTATTGTCCGTCTTTATCAGTAGTTGTCCTGGACGAAGTAGATCATTGAAGGCTGTCAGGGCATTCTGAACAGCTAGCATCTCTTTTTGATTGATATGTAGATGCATTTGACTTGGGGACCATGTGCCCTGAATACATCTTCCTGACATATGGGCCCCCCAGGCATAATCTGATGCATCTGTTGTCAATGTCTGCCTGGCTGTCGGTAAGGTGAATGGCTGTCCCGTGTTGAGGTGACAGGCTTTTGCCCACCATCGAAACTCCTGTTGCAGGCAGGGAATGAGGGTAATTATTGTTTCCTGGCTGTGGCAATGTTGCGTCCAAACACTTTTTAGATACCATTGTAGTTTCCTCATATGCAGTCTTGCATACGGAATTAGCAGAATGCATGATGCCATGAAGCCCAAAGCCTGCAGAATTTTTCTTGCAGATAACTGGGTCTTTACTGCCAACATTTTGAAATAAGCAGTCAGTTGTCTGTGTTTGTCTGGCGTGAGATAAGCCATCTGGGCAATTGCATTTAAGCTTGCACCCACGAATATTATCTGTTGTGAGGGTACGGAGTTTTGATTTATTTTCGTTTACTGTGTACCCTAGACCTGTTAGTAACCTTTTTACAAACGCCAGATGCTGTAGCAGCGTGTCCTTGTTTTCTGCTTGAATAAGGCAGTCGTCCAAGTAAGGATATATTTGTATTCCTCTTTGTCTGCAAAATGCAATTACTCATGCCAGGCATTTTGTGAAGACCTTGGGCGCAGCAGATAAGCCAAAGGGCAGTGCAGAGAATTGGTAATGCATACAGCCAGCTATAAATCTGAGGTATCTTCTGCATGATTGTCTGATTGGGACATGCAGGTATGCATCTTTTAGGTCTAAAGTCACAAGCCAAGCCTTCTTGCCCAACACGGGCAGAAGTTGCTGCAGAGTTAACATTTTGAAATATCCAGGAATGTGTTTAGGATAGACAGGTCCAGTACTGGTCTCCAGGCTTTGTTTTTTCTGGGTACCAAGAATAGCCTTGAGTAAAATCCTAGTTCCTGCTCTTGCTGTGGTACTTGCTGAATGACTCATGTCCATGAGGGATGAAACTTGTTTTTGCGCCTCTGCCCATGATTGCATGGCAGGTCTGGCATACCGTTTGGACTTGGCAGGGTGTGAAAGTGGAACCTGTAACCTTGAGAAACGATATTTAAGATGACCAACCATATAACACACACACCGCTGTCCGGTTACAATAAAGGCTGTCCTCCACCTTATTAATTCCAAGGAATGAGCAAAACTGAACGAATGGTGAAAAAGTTTTAATGTAACTCATAAAACAAATACAACAAAACAAGTAAACAGATTAAGCGTGCTTTCATCTCATAACCTGAGACTTCATCAGAATCATCTGTTTGTTTTTAAAAAACTTCCATATTTAAATAACCTTCCACTCTTTTCCATTGGCTAGTTCTGGTGCTCAAAAGCCTAGATATATTTTATGTGTTATATTACAGCGTTGGTAAAATGCCATATTAAAATACTCTGTTTATAGCACTTTTATAAGAATGTGATATAGCTTGAAAAGCAATGCTTAAAAAGTTAAAAAATGTATGTCACATACATACATAAATGTATAAAAATATAAAGACTTCATACTTACTATAGTAAAAATATATATAATATAATACATAACCTATCTAATCTATTCAAAAATAATTCAACGCTATCCTATATATTAGAACTATATAAATAAATAAACAGTATATAAATTGTTAACAGTATATAAATTATATTTACACATTTATATACTGTTAACAATTTATTTATATAGTTCTAATATATAGGTTAGTGTTGAATTATTTTTGAATAGATTAGATAGGTTATGTAATATATTATATATATTTTTACTATAGTAAATATGAAGTCTTTATATTGTATACATTTATGTATGTATGTGACATACATTTTTTAACTTTTTAAGCATTGCTTTTCAAGTTATACCACATTCTTATAAAAGTGCTATAAACAGAGTATTTTAATATGGCATTTTACCAACGCTGTAATATAACACAATAAAATATATCTAGGCTTTTGAGCGCCAGAACTAGCCAATGTAAAAGAGTGGAAGGTTATTTAAATATGGAAGTTTTTTTAAAACAAACAGATGATTCTGATGAAATCTCAGGTTATGAGATGAAAGCGCGCTTAATCTGTTTACTTGTTTTGTTGTATTTGTTTTATGAGTTGCATTAAAACTTTTTCACCATTCGTTCAGTTTCGCTCGTTCCTTGGAATTAATAAGGTGGAGGACAGCCTTTATTGTAACCGGACAGCGGTGTGTGTTTTAAACAATATTTAAGACCCATTTGTCCTGGGTGATCATGTGCCAATTTTGTGAAAAAAGTGCTAGTTTTCCCCCCAAAGGAGCTGTCAGAAGATAAGTGTTTGGAGCTGGCAGGGGAAAGTCATTGAGACTGTTTCCTGTATGGCTGTGATTTTTCCTCTCCACTTTTTAGAAGCACCCCATTGTTTAGGCCTGTATGAGTCTTGGGGCCGTGATCTGCCTCTGGGGCGTCTGTATCTGCCTCTCTGTGGTCTGTCTGACATGGGAAAGGACCAATTCTTTGTAGGCCAGTTCCCGCTAAATCTGGGAGGCTGTACCTGTAAGAAATCCTTCATTGTTTGCATAGATTTAGCTTTGTCCTCCATTTTCTTCAACACCTCTTCTGCTTTAACACCAAACAAGGTATCATGTTGTAATGGAGCATCTAATAGTTTTGCTTTAACATGATCAGGCAGACTCTGTTCTTTTAACCAAGCATGCCTTCTAATGACAGAACCTGTAACTGCGGCCCTGTAGGAGGCCTCCAGAGAATCAAAACCACATTACAAAGTATGCTTTCCCACTTGTTTAGCTGCATGCAATAAATCCTTTATTTCTTTGTTTTCTGCACATTCTGAATTTGTCAGCATTTTCTGTTTAAGCAGTGACATAAGATATTGCTGGTATTTAAGCATATGAAACTGACAATTTAAAGCTCTTACAGCCAAGGTAGCAGATGTATAAATCTTTTTGCCCCATCTGTCCAGGGGCCTTGAATCCCAATCAGAGGGGATAAGTTTTTTTGCAGTGGAAGCCTTGGGACCCTGAGAAATAGTTTCTGGGTCAGCAGCAGGGTTTTTGTAAAGAAATTTATGTGAATCCGGAACCCTGTAGTATCTGTCTGGCTTAACAGGAGCTGGTGGTAAAGAGTCGGGAGATAGACCGGACTCTGAAAATACATCTTCTACAATGTCTAAAACAGGAGGAATAGCAAGGGGCCTGTGCTGAGGTAATAAAAAGAAGTCTCTGAGCCTTTTCTTAGATTCTGAGTAATCTTGGCTCTCCCAGTGGAAATGTTCTCTCATTGTATGCAGGGTTTCCCCAAAAGAATAATCCTCAGGAGGAGAGGCTGAAGGGATAGATTCTTCAGCATCAGAATCCTCATAGGGAGGAAGGGAATATTCCTGTTCAAAAGAGGAATCAGAGGAAATGAAAACTTGATCTGAAGATTCATATTCTATCTCTTGCCTAGCCCTCTTATCAGGAGGGGGATGGGAACCCCTGATCAAAGTAATTAGGTCTTCGGCCATTTTAAGCATCTGTTTTTTAGGCATGGAGGCCTGTCCAGGAGAATGCTGTACTTGTTTCTTTGTCTTTAGAGCTGCTTCAGTCTTTGCCTTTGTAGCTGAAGTTGGCTTTGCATACAACTGTGTAGGTCCGAAAACACCCTCAGAAGCCAATGCCTGCTCAGCAGCTCCGAACCCATCTGAGGGAATTGTTTCCGAGTGTCCAATAGCTTGAGTTTCCAGAGGCCTAGTCGGCTCCACGTGGGAGTCGGAAGCGGCCTGTGGCTCTGAGGTAGCGGGTGTCAGGGGCTGCGAAAGCACCTCACTGAGAACCGGCGACAGGCCAAGCGGAAGCCTCGTCGGTTTTGGACCTCGGATGCCTGTCCT
Source organism: Protopterus annectens (assembly GCF_019279795.1). Classification (NCBI taxonomy): domain Eukaryota; kingdom Metazoa; phylum Chordata; order Ceratodontiformes; family Protopteridae; genus Protopterus; species Protopterus annectens. The sequence continues at coordinate 423,096,232 of NC_056737.1, forward strand.
TGTCTTTTTCTTTGCGCTTTTTATAAACTCTGGTAGTCGGCTGTTATGACGGCATTATATAATTGAATTTTCTACCAAAGTAATGAAATGCAAAATCGTACCGACGCTTAATAGTGCATTGGTTAAATCTAGCACAAAACCGACAGCTAGCAACATCGTGGTCAGGGCCTAGGCAAGGAATACACTAAGAATGAAAATCCTTATGAGGTACTTGCTTCCCACAAGAAATACAATTATTAACTTTTTCTGATGTCGGTCTGGAGCAAGAAAAAAGTTTCCCCAATGGGGTACTTAGCTTTAATGAAAACTTCGGATCTGAAATTCGAATCTGAAAATCTCAGGAGTCGGCTGACCGGCACTTGTGAACTGCTTTTGCTTCGGGCACCGCACAGCAAGAAGAAAATGGCGTCGGCTGCATCTTTTATACCCCTGGAGTACTGACGTCAGGGAGGAGGCAACAGGTGCCGGACCTAGACGTTGGAACTTGGGCCGACTGCTGGTAGCCTGCCAGCAGGATAACCCAATTGTAATGACTGCAACAGTTAAACACGATGAACATACAAAGGATGCTCTCCTTCTGGAAGTCAAATCCAATTTGTAATGAGAAATAAACATATGAGATGAGGACCAAGTAGCTGCAGAACAAATATCATCCAAAGACACTCTAGACCAAAAGGCCGCAGAAGTAGCCATGGACCTAGTGGAATGAGCTTTTACCTGACCTGGAGGAGACATGCCTCTGTCCTCATATACCTGAAGGATGCATGAAGAGATCCATCTAGCAACAGTGACCTTGAAGATAGGTTTCCCCAAAAAGAAACCTAAGGATACAAACAATTGATCAGATTTACGTAAATTTTTTGTCCTGTGTAAATAGAATCGTAACTGTCTATGAACATCCAACAGGTGGAGTTTGTATTCCATCTTGTTAGTAAAATTGGGGAAAAAACACAGGCAAATTGATGGTCTGATTGATATTGACTGGTGAAGCCACCTTAGGAAGAAAGGATGGATTGGTTCAAAGGGAAACCCTATCTTTGTGAAAAATCATACAAGAAACTTTGATGGACAAGGCCTGTAATTCTGAGACCCTTTTGGCAGAGGTAATAGCCACCAGAAAAGCTGTTTTCCAAGATAAACATTTCAGATATGCAGTTGCGGCAGCCTCGAAAGGTGGGGCAACCAAAGCTTGAAGAACCATAGTAAGGTCCCATGGGGGAACAGGATCTTTGACCGGGGGGGGGGGGGGGGGGGGGGCATAACAAAAAGCTGTCTTTATTAAAGGCTTTACACAGTCTGGAAGAGGCTAAAGAGGCAGAATTCTCACCCACATGAAAATGAAAGATAGCACCCAACTAAACCTTGACAGTAGAAAAACTAGCTCCGTGTTGAAAAATATCAGCTAGAAAATCAAGAATGATGGAAATAGGAGCCATGAAAGGGTCTAAACTCCTTTGAGAGGCCCCAAAGGAAAAATGATTCCACTTGCTGCGATATAGCATCAAACTGTCCAGATTCAGATCAGGCACCCTCGAAGGGTGTGAAATTAGATCTTGAATGGGATCTAGGATCCAAGGCGGAGCCAGAAGGTGAGACCAAAGGAAGGGAAACCATACCTGGGCGAGGCCAGAATGGGGCAATGAGGATCACTTTGCTTCCCAGTCGACAAGCTTTCTGTAGAAACCTCGGAAGGTACCGGCGGGTAAGCATACAGAACACCAAGCCTGAACTAGAGTGTCTGGCCGGGGTTTCAGAATGAAACACTTGCTGCACTTCGTGTTGAAAGGAGATGCGGAGAGATTGCAGCAAGGTTGACCCCCATTCGCTGAAGAGCTGTTCCACTACTGACATATTCAGAGACCACTCGTAATGCATCAGAATGGTCTGACAACCTGTCTGTTAGGATGTTGGACCATCCCGGAATGTGCGTTGCGATGAGAAAGCAATGGTGGAGAATGCCCAATTTCCACACTCTCATGATCTCGCAAAAAAGGGGGTACAGATCTGGTCCCTCCCTGTTTGATGATATACCAGACCACTGACATGTTGTCTGAATGAATTGCTATCATTCCCAGAGGAAGAAAGGCATGAAGGGCCTGCAACATTAGAAGGACCGCCCTCATCTCTAGAACATTTATGTGCAAACTGGTCTCTATGGGGGCTTTGGACTGTCCTGCCCAAACAATGCCTCCCCCACCCGAGTTGGGAGGCATCCGTGGTCACTGTGGCTTGGGCCAGGGCTGGAACGAAGAGAGCATCCCTCCAAAATGTCCGGAGAGCACATCCACCATAGGAGGGACGACTAACAGACTCAACTGAGTTGAAATGGATATGCCAATGGCAGTTCCAACAGGGACCACAGTACAGCTAGAGTCCACTGTAGAATTCTCGTATGTAACCGGGCACACGGGAGGAGAGTTATGGTCGCCGCCATCGAGCCTAAAGCCCTCGACACTGATTTTACCATTGGGAGATGAGAGTGGTAAACCAGAGTGACATGCATCCTCAGGTTTAGAACTCTCTCCGAGGTCAGGAAGATTTTGCACTGAAGAGTATCTATCCTGGCACCAATGTAGTCTATCACCTGTAGAGGATCTAGGAGAGACATGGATGCGTTGATTGTGATCCCCAAATACAGGGCAAGAGTCAGGAAATAATCCCTGGTTTGGGAGAGTAGACGCCTGGTGGGAGCAGTGAGGAGTCAATCATCCAGGTATGGATAGACCTGAATTCCCTGAAGCCTCAGGTGAGCCGCTACCACCGTCATCACTTTGGTAAAAAAACGTTGTTTCTTTCTTATGGACACACACACACACACCCACTCACCACACTTGTACACAGAAAACACTGAATTGGGGGAGGGGAAGCAAAAATCTACACAACAATACAAACTACTCTAACTATCCTAACATTCTAACTCGACGCACCAAGCGAGGGGAGGAGAAAGGGGAACCTATACTAACACTAACAATTTTTTAAGAAAAAAAGATACTCAAATAGGTTTTACCCACTTGAATAAGTTGGAGCTCAAGAGATCACGATGCATAAGCTAGTCCTGGCAAACGAGATCTGGAGATGGAGATGGAAGGCAGTAGAGGTGTATTATGAGTAAGGGGAGGAGTTTGGAGCTCAGAGCAGGTAATAGTTGCCAGCTCAGATTCGATACAGATCCGTAACCCACAGGTTGAAGACCAAATTAAGTAAACTACTTCAGATCTACTGTTAATCTCCACCCCTGTAAAGACCCATAAATCTTAGTAACTTACCTGTAGAAGAACTAGGTCTTGTCTGCTAGTCTGAAAAAAGTACCCACTTAATAAGCTTCTGCCCTCCTATTTGGACATACAGCATCTCAGCTGTCGGATAAGCAGCTTCCACCCACCACCCTAAGGAAGGAGTTATCAAATATCACAAAGAATTCAGAAGAAAAGAAGACTGTGAATGCAGGTAATTTTAATCAATGATAGCAAGGACAGAGATCTAAACAATAGAAGTAACAAAATTAATGAATCATCAAACTGTCAGCCATAATGGATTAACACAATCAAAATGTAGTAAACAAAAATGAAGCTGATTTCTGAGGGTGGTGGAAAGGAAGAGTCCCACCAGAGGGCCTTGAGGTTCTTAGTATTAAATCAACTGGTGTCTGCTGCAATTACCAACCCCAGAGAACTTTCAAAAGTTTTCATGAGGTCCCCACTCACAACATTTCAGAATTTTACGGGAGTCATCCATTAAAAGAAGAAAAAAAAGCCTCTGAAAATACCAACATGTTACTATTAAATATGGTAATACTTCAGCCAGAGACTTACAATAATCTCATGTGCCTGCTCTGTAAATACGCTATTCATAATTACAAAGTTTATCAAACTTACTGTAACAACTTTCACATGCTCGTCCTACTCCCGCAGTCTGTCCTGGTACCCCTGTTCCATTCACCAATCCAGGCTTCATATTATTCACACTGATTTGGTTGGGGTTAGGCTTGTTGCTATATTTAGGAGAGATGCAGAATAGAAATGCCAGAATTATGCGCTCTGTTTTAATAAATTTCCACAATTGTACTCGAGTCAGTTTTGCAAATGTGTCACTGCTATTTCTCTGCTCTAAATGCATAGCACAACATCAATCAATCCAAGGCTACTATTACTGCACCCCACTTACTCAGCAACTACTTTCCTATAAATTATCATAATCAACTTATTACTTCTACAAATAAACTGAAATATACTAAAATGCAACTATAAAAGCACTAATAAGCAAACTGTAAGGACAGCACCATAACTATTTTTAGGCTCAATAATGATTAACTGCACAAGTACAGAGTTAATAACTCAGAGAGATTTGAATGTCTGATCTTCCAAAAATGGTAAACACTTAAATTTATAAGCATACCGGCAAACAGATGAATAAGAAGCAGGGTAACAAACTTTGGAGCAATGGGCATTACTTAATTCATATCTCAGTATATGTGCACCTATATTCACAGTGATAAACACTTTAAGCAAGCTCACAACCAGTGCAAAATTCAACCTACAAGTACTCAGAGGAAGCTTGTGCACACTCCACTCCCCTGCCCTACATCTATAATCACCCCATTCTCTACTCAGCTTACTTTACCTCCTTCCTCCCTCACAACCAATAGCAAAAGACAATCATTATTCCAATAATTTCTCACAATATGCTGCATCCGCTCCCTAAATCACCACTGTCATAATTTTAATTACCAATTAAAACAAACAAATCTTAAAGCCAAAGACTTACTTCATCAATACCTTAAAAATCAAATAACTGGTCCAATTTATATACTCTTCCTCTACATGATGCAGTTAAAACATTCAACACCTTATCCCTAGATACCCTAAAAAGTCATGCCCCACTTCGTAGAAAAAAAAGAGTAAAACTAAATCATTATCCACAGTTATCTATCCTAAGACTGCAAAGAACAAGACAGGCAAAGATTGGAAAGCATGACTTAAGCACAAAACATCCCGTAACCTGAAAACCTAGAGAACTTCTTAACTTAGCAAAAAACAGACAATAAAAACCAATGCTGTAGTCATTTCCAATTCAATCACAAAAATAAAGGTCCTCAATACACAAACTACTAAACCCAGGTAATAAAAGTGCTTCTAGTCTTTCTCATTGCAAATTACCACAAGATACCTTAACCACTTTCAACACTTATAAAAAGCATTGCCAATCTAACCAGTGACTCACCACCTTGTACCAGACCATCTCCAACTTTAACCACCACATCTAACATTAGTAATCCCACAGACTCACACAGGATAATTTATTTATTTAATAATATTATGTATGGTTTTGTGTTTGGTGTGTTTTCAGCTCACACAGGATATAATCCACATCATCTAGTACTAGTCCACCCTCACCCTACTCCCAAATCAGAAACCAATGTAGCTCAATGTCCAATCCAACATCTTCACTGAAAACAGTGCATTTACCTCCACTTAAAAAAAAACTTTGACTCGTAACATGCTCCACAGCTGCAGACACAGCCTCCCACCTCAATACCTTAAAATGGCAGCTGCTGTCATAGCCTACTGTGTGTGAATCTTAAATCAGTAGATTTCTACTCAAACATACGTGCCCATCAACTGAAAAAAATCATACATCACACCCTTGCACAAAGGAGGTAGTTCAGCAGATATATCCAACTTTTACGCCATTTCAATTAACTGTCTCTAAAATCCTTGAGAAATGCTTGCAAAACAACTTCTCCATTATCTCCTACAACAGTGACGCCTAACCCCCACACAAACCTGGCTTCTGACCTACCCACAGCACAAGTACCATTCTAATACCCTTCATGAAAAGCATAAATAAACAAAGGTATTCTGGCAAACTGGTTTCCTCCTTACTCCTGGATCTCTCCAACTCTTTTGATATGGTTTCCAATAGTAAACTCCTTAATCAAATGTCTGAACTCACTTATTTCCCAGCTCCTTACATTGATTCAATAGCTACATGTCTGACAGGCAGCAATGTGCCCTCCTACATTCCTGTCACTAGTGGTGTACCCCAGGGCTCAACATTAGGACCCCCTCATTTTTACTGTACTTTAATACATTTTAAAGTATTTCCCTCCATAATGCTAACCAGACAGACCTCCCTTATACAATATGAGGATGATACAAGTCACACACGTGCATTTTACAACCTGAAATAACTCAACTTACCAAAAAATAAAAATTCACTTCTCTTGAAACCTGGCTCAACAACGACCAACAACTCAACAACTGCTCTTTGCAAAGAAAGTACAGTGGTGTAGCTGAACTTACCATAACAGAAGACGTTTGAATGATCACTGCTGAAGTAGACTTAGCTATATGGGTTATATTATGCCAAGGATATAACAGCCAGCCAGCTTTCAAAGCTTTAGGGCAGCTTCCACATGCTCAAGCTGTCAGGCAACTTGAGCTGAGATGACTAAAAAACAAGTCTGAGTGCAAAGCCCTTAGGAACTTTCCTACCAGTAGAGAGAGGGGGAGGCTGAGCCCTAAAAGGATAATGCCAGGAACAAAAAATGTTCATACCCTAGCATAAAAAAGCAAACCAAAATACAAAGGGGATGGAGAGACGGAGCAGTACAGCAGCTGTGACCATTCAAACATCTACTGTTATGTTAAGTTCAACTTGTACAACTGTACTATGTTCATCACATTGATCACTACTGCAGGAGCCTTAGCTATATGGGTAGAGCACTTTAGCTAAAGTACAGTTTTGTACCTACCATAAATGTAGATGTTCGAGTGCTAATACAGCTGCAGTCATAACAGATGGGTTATCCTGCCATCATGCGGGTCCTCGGTCGGCCGAATTCCAAAGTCTAGGTCTGGCGTCGGTTGTCGTCGCTTCTTCCCTGACGTCAGTGCGGCAAGGTTATAAAAGAACCAGCCGACGCCATCTTCTTCAGTTTTTCTTGCCCCAGATGTCAGGTGCCCCCAGAAGGAAGGCAAAACATAAACTTATGTAATAATGTAATATAGAATAACCAAAAAACAGTAGTTTGCAAGCAAATACACCATAAAAGAATACCCCAATCAGGTTGTATGAGAAGGTGTTTGTCATAAGGCCTGTCCCAAGAGGGGATGGAGGGAGGGAAACCTGGACTGCAGCTGTATTAGCACTCGAACATCTACATTTATGGTAGGTACAAAACTGTACTGTGTTCATCGTGCATACAGCTGCAGTCATAACAGATGGGTAGAATCCCAAAGCTAAAAAGGGGTGGCAGGCACTAAGTGGAAGTAGGAGGAGCAAGGATGCCCTGCAAGACTGCTGTGGCAAAGCCCGCTCTAGATTTAGAGTAAAGTGGAAGGTGATAGTGCTTGGAGAAAGTGTGCACAGAACTCCAAGTGGCTGCTTCCAAAATGTCCTTGGTAGGAACCCCCCCCTGAGGAAAGCTGCAGAGGTGGCTGTGGCCCTTGTGGAGTGGGATCTGATGCTTGAAGGCATAGTTTTTCCATGAAATGAGTAACAAAAGCGTATGCAGTGGGCTATCCATTTTGAGATTGTCTGTTTGGAGATAGCCTTTCCTTGAGCACCTGTAGCATAGGACACAAAGAGCTGCTTGGATTTTCTGAATGGCTTTGTCCTGTCCAAATAATAACAAAGTTGTCTGTGAATGTCCAAGGAATGTAGTAGTCTTTCCCCTTTGTTTTGTGGGTTAGGGTAAAAGGTAGGTAAGTGGATAGTCTGATTCAAGGCTACACTGGATACTACCTCTAGCATAAAGGAAGGGTTGGTTCGTAAGGAAACTCTGTACTGATGGAAAATGATGAAAGGTTGCACAGCCATGAGGGCCTGTAGTTCCGAAACCCTGCGTGCTGAGGTGATAGCCAGAAGGAAGGCTGTTTTCCATGACAAATATTGCAGTTCTGTTGAAGCAGCTGGCTCAAATGGAGGCAGGGTCAGTTTTTCCAAAATGAAGTTGAGGTCCAAAGCAGGTACTGGTGGTTTCCTTGGGGGGTTTATATTCTTAGCCCCTCTGAGGAACTGTCTTAAGAGAGGATGAGAGAATAAAGGAGGATCTGTGTTGTATTGTGCAGAAATGGCTGAAGCATGGATCTTGATGGAGGAGAAGGAAAGTCCACTGTTTAACATCTCAGCTAGGTACTGTAATATTTGAGGTAAATTTCCCAAGGATTCTGGCCCTTTTTCTGATTTCAGGCACAAAACCGTTTCCATCTGGCGGAGTAGGCTTTTCTAGTAGAAGGTCTTCTGGCCTCCAATATGACATCCTGCACCTCCTTGGAGAGGAGGGTCTGTTGGGAAATCAAGGGATTCTCCATGCGGCTAGATTGAGGGTTTTCAGCTGACTGTGAAGAGTTTTGAAGTTGTGCTGGGACAACAGAAGAGGCACTAGAGGCAGGATCTATGGTGGGGAATGTGTCAGGCTCTTCAGGATTGGATACCAGTGTTGTCTTTGCCAGTCTGGAGCAATGAGAATCATGTTTGGCCTCTCTGCTCTGGCTTTTAATAGAACTTTGGGCAGCAGAGGAAGAGGTGGAAAGGCATAGACTGTCAATGTTGTCCAATTGAAAGAAAGTGCGTCCACTTTCCAGGCCTGTGGGTGATAGATCCTTGAGCAAAATTTTTCCAGTTGGTAATTTCTGTGGGTAGCAAAGAGATCTATGTCTGGACGTCCCCATGCCTGAGTTATCTTTGCGAAAACTTGAGGATGCAACTTCCATTCGTGTGGATCTGTCATATTTCTGCTTAGGCTGTCTGCCAGTGTGTTTTCCTTTCCTGGCAGGAATTGTGCTTGAAGTTGGATTTGCAATTCCAGAGCCGTGTTCCAAAGGGACATGGCTAGTCTGCACAGGGGGTATGAATGAGTTCCTCCCTGTTTGTTTATGTACCACATCACTGTGGTGTTGTCTGTCCTTATCAATAGCTGACCTGGATGCAGTAGGTCTTTGAAGGCCATAATAGTATTTTGCACTGCTAGCGTTTCCTTTTGATTGATGTGTAGGTGCTTTTCTTTTTGGGACCATTTTCCCTGAATGCACTTATCTGTCATGTGCGCCTCCCAGGCGTAGTCCGAGGCGTCTGTTGTGATTATCTGATTTGCTTGAGGTATGCAGAAAAGGAGACCTATGTTTCTTTGGCATGCTTGAGCCCACCACAGAAATTCCTTTTGAAGACATGGAATGAGTGGTATAATTCTTTCCAAACTGTGGCTTTGTTGAGACCGTAGGTTTTTTAGGTACCACTGAAGTTTCCTCATATGCAGCTTTGCACATGGGATCAGCAGGATGCAAGATGCCATGAATCCCAGAGCCTGCAGGACTTTCCTTGCAGTCAGCCTGGTGAAGGTTGCCATTTTGTTGAAGTATTGAGATAGTTGCCCTTGCTTCTCTGGCGTGAGGTAGGCCATCTGGGTGTTTGTATTCAAGCTGGCACCCAGGAAAATTACTGTCTGAGAGGGTATTAGTTTTGATTTCTTTTTGTTGACTGTGTATCCCAGAAAGTTCAACAGTTTTATTACAAACGCCAGGTGTTTCAGAAGTATGTGCTTGCTGTCCGCTTGGATCAGGCAGTCGTCCAGATATGGGTATATTTGTATCCCTTGAAGTCTTAAGAAGGCAATTACTGATGCCAGGCATTTCGTAAACACTCTGGGCGCAGTAGATAAGCCAAAGGGCAATGCAGAGAATTGATAATGGGTTGAACCTGCAAGAAATCTGAGGTATCTTCTGCAATCTTGTCTGATAGGGACATGCAGGTATGCCTCCTTGAGGTCCAATGTTACCAGCCAAGACTCCTTGCCCAGCATGGGAAAAAGCTGCTGTAATGTGAGCATCTTGAATTTTGGTACGAGTAAATATGTGTTTAGCATGGATAGGTCTAGAACAGGTCTCCAATCTTTGTCCTTCCTTGATACCAGGAATAGTCTGGAATAAAAACCTTGACCTTGTTCTTTTGCAGGTACCTCTTGAATAGCTTTCATGTCCATGAGAGCTGAAATTTGTTTTTGTGCCTCTGCCCTTTGATTTTGTGGCAGGTTTGGCATGCCTCTCATTTTTGGAAGGGTGTGAAAGTGGAATCTGTAGCCTTTGTCTATAATGTCCAGGATCCATTTGTCTTTTGTGACAATATGCCAATTTTTTGAAAATAATGCCAGTTTTCCACCTAAAGGTGCTGCCATTAAAGCTTTGCTTGGCATGCAAAGGGGAAAGTCATTGTGTCTGCTTTCTGAACGACTGTGATCTATCTTCTCCACCTCTTGGGGTAGGTGCTTGCCATTGTCTGGCTCTGAATGATCCTTGTGATTGCCCTCTACCCCTCGGGCACCTGTATCTGCCTCTTTGAGGTCTGTCTGTGGCTGGAAAGGACCAATTTTTTGAAGGCCAGTTTCTGCTGAAACGTGGAGGTTGTACCTGTAGGAAATCTTTCACTGTTTGCATTGATCTTGCCTTTTCCTCCATTTTCTTTAGTACCTCCTCAGCTTTAACATCAAACAATACATCTTTTTGAAAAGGGGCATCTAGTAATTTAGCTTTGACATGATCTGGTAAGGTCTGCTCTTTGAGCCAAGCATGTCTACATATGACAGACCCTGTAACAGCAGCTCTACATGAGGCCTCCAAAGCATCAAAACCACACTGCAAGGTATGTTTACCCACTTGCTCTGCACTATGCAACAAATCCTGCAACTATCTGGTTGCTCAGGTTGTGTCATTTTGCTTTTCAACTGAGATAACAAAAACTGTTGATACTTTAACATATGGAACTGACAGTTTAATGCCCTCATGGTTAAAGTGGCCGAGGTGTACACCTTTCCCCCCCACCTTTCTAAAGCTCTGGAATCTCTCTCTGAAGGTAATGGGTTTTTAGCAGTAGAGGCCTTAATTCCCTTGTGGCCCTGTGAAATAGTTTCTGGGTCAGCAGCATGGCTTTTGTATAGGAACTGGTGTGAATCAGGAACCTGGTAATACCCGTCAGGTTTAACAGGAGCTGGAGGAAAAGAATCTGGGTTGAGGCTGGCTTCTGTGTACACATCATCTAATATATCTAAGACAGGAGGGATAGCCAGAGGCCTGTGCTGGGGAAGCAAGAGAAAATCCCTGAGCCTTTTCTTGGAATCTGGGTAATCTTGGCCTTCCCAGTGAAAGTATTCCCTCAAGGTATGTAGGGTTTCCCCAAAAGAACAGTCCTCGGGGGGGGGGGGGGAGACCTGGTCCTCCGAATGTTCTGAGGTAATAGAGGCTTGATCTGAGGAAGGGTAGTCTTCCTCCAATCTGGGCCTTTTGTCCGAGGGGGGTTGAGAACCCCTGATAAGAGTAATCAAATCCTCAGCCATTTTGAGCATCTGTTTTTTAGGCATGGGGCCTTGAGAGGGGGTCTGTGGTCCTTGTTTTTTAGTTTTCATGGCTGCTTTAGATTTTGTGAAAGCCTTAATGGAAAAGGAGGAAGGCCTGAAGACACCTTGAGAAGTGGCAGGCCTGTCTAAACTCTGAGTTTCCCCGCCAAGAGTGGCGTCGGTATCTGTAGTCGGAATGGGGACCGAGGAGCCTGCGACCTCGGGCACAGAAGACACCGGTAATGAAGCGGCATCGGTAGGCGCCTCGCTGAGAACCGGAGCACCGGTAGTCGATTTTAGCGTGGTGTCAGTAGAAGTCGCGGACCTCATATGTCAGTCCTTATCTTTGCGTCTTTTACTCAAAACTGGAATCGGAGTATCCGACGACATAATGTAATTAAATTTTTTACCAAAATAGTGGTGGGCGAACTCTGCCCGACGCTTAATAGTGCGTTTGTTGAATCTAGCACAAAAACGTCAGGCCGAGACGTTGTGGTCTGGGCCTAAGCAAGGAATACAGAAAGAATGGAAATCCTTATGCGGTATTTGCTTCCCACATGAAATGCAATTATTAACTTTGCCTGACATCGGTCTGAGGCAAGAAAATTTCCCCAACGGGGTACTTAGCTTTCAAGACGACTTCGGCTGAAATATTTTCGTAAATCTCAGGAGCTGGCCGACCGGCACTTGCGAACTGCTTCTGCTTCAGGCACCGCGCGGCAAGAAAGACTGAAGAAGATGCCGTCGGCTGGTTCTTTTATACCCCTGCCGCACTGACGTCAGGGAAGAAGCGACGACAACCAACACCAGACCTAGACTTTGGAATTCGGCCGACCGAGGATCCGCCTGACGGCAGGATAACCCATCTGTTATGACTGCAGCTGTATGCATGATGAACATCTCCATTTGGGAGGTAGATGGAGAAGAGTCCAGGATCCCTTGGAGAATGGTCCAAGCTTGATATGGACTTCAAGAAGGAATCAAACTTACAGTGCTTTGTAAAACTATGAATAGAGGATCAAGTAGCAGTTTCTAGAATACTTCAGAATCCAACCCTTTCCAAAAAGCCATAGATATAGTCAAGGCACTGGGAGAGTGGGCCTTGACCCTGCCTGGAATAGTTTTGTCATGTAAGCATAACAAAAGGTAAAAACCTTAGACATCCATTTGGAAATAGTTTGACACAGGTTTTCCCATCTTAACTTCACAAGCAATGACTAATTGATCTGAAGATCTGAAAGATTTAGTTCAGGACAGTATCAAGAGTTGTCTTTGGACATCCAAATTAAGGAGTGTTCTTTCTCCTTCATTTTTAGGTTTAGGAAAGAAAACGGGGAGACAGTTTGGCTTAAAGTAAACTTGCATACCACTTTAGGCATAAAAGAAGGATTAGCTCTCAATGAAACCTTGCCCCTATGGAAAATTATATAGGGGTTGACTCACCATAAGAGCATGCAACTCAAATATACTTCCTGCAGAGATTGAGCAATCAGTAAAACTGTTTTCCATGTTAAGAACCTTAAGTCAGCCAGATTAGCTGGTTTAAATAGATCAAGTGTTCGCTTCTCTAACAAAAATTTAGATCCAAAGGAGGGCCCACTAGTTTTTTTTACAGGGCTCTTATGCAAAACCACTTTCAAGAACATTTTGACATGACACTGCATTGAAAGAGGAGGATCCATGGGTAGACATGCTCAAATGGCCAACAAATGAAACTTGACAGAAGAAGTAAGGCAACAGAACAGTAACCCACAAAAACATTGTAAAACCAGAGAACAACTACCAGCGAATGGGGTTCTGGTTATGCTGTAAGCACCAGCTAAAAAATATTTTCCATTTGTTAATATATGAGTTTGTAGTAGTAGGCTTTCTTGCCTCCAGTAGCACCTGCTGCACATCCTCAGTAAAAAGCTGCCTAAAAGGAATTAAAACCATCCTCTAGGCAGTCAGCTGAAGATGATTTATGTCAGGGTGCATATCACACACCCTTCTTCTTGTACAAGTAAATCAAGTCTGTGAGGAAGCTTGTGATAATTGCCCTAGGTCATTTCAAAAAGAAGGGAGTCACCACAATGATCTTGGGGGATTCTGAATCTTCAGAAGTGCCCCTGATATTAGTAGAAAGGATGGAAAAAGCATAAAGGAAGATTCCTGTCCAAGGAAAGGAAAAGGCATCTGTCCTCAAGGCTTTCTTAAATAGAGTCCTGGAGCAGAATTGTGCCAGTTGATTGTTCAGAGAGGAGGCAAACAGGTCTACTTGAGGAAAGTACAGTTGTGTACACTTATCATAAATGTAGATGTTTGAGTGTATTCACTGTTGCAGTCATTACATTTGGGTAATCTGCTGGCAGGTTGCCCTCAGTCGGCCTGATTAGCAAAGTATTGGGTCCTGCGTCAGTTGATGACCCTTCTTCCATGACGTCAGGGGTATAAAACATGCAGCCGACGCCATTTTCATCAGTTTTTCTCACCCCAGATGTCTGGTGCCCCTCAAATGGGGAGCAAAAAAAAAAAATATATATATATATATATATATATATATACACATACATATATATATATATATATATGTATGCATGTAATTTACAACACAAAAATATACCTCCAAATAAAAGCAAATACAACAAAAAGGCTTTTGAGCATAGTAACAGAAAGAAGAGGTATAAAAAGAGAAATGTAGGGGGCTGGCGGGTGGTAAACCAGGACTGCAACAGTGTATACACTCGAACATCTACATTTATGGTAAGTGTACACAACTGTACTATGTTCTTCATGTTTCACTGTTGCAGTCATTACATTTGGGTAGAATCCCAAAGCTATGGTTGGGAGGATGGAATTATACAGCATTAGGAGCAGCTATAAGGCCCTGCAGGACAGCAGTGGCAAAGCCTGCTCTGGATTTATAGAAGAGAGGTAAATGGTAATGCTTGGTGAACGTATGAATTGAGCTCCAGGTAGCAGCTTCTAGAATGTCTCTGGTAGGAACCCCTCTGAGAAAGGCTGCAGAAGTAGATGCAGCCCTGGTGGAATGGGATCTGATCACCTTGGGGGCAGGTTTACCATGATGCATGTAGCAGAAATTAATACAACTGCTTATCCATTTTGAAATTGTCTGCCTTGAGATAGCCTTTCCCTCTGCCCCTGCAGCAAATGCCACCAGTAGTGGCTCAGATTTTCTTAGATATTTTGTCCTGTTCAAGTAGAATCTTAGTTGTCTGTGTACATCCAATGAATGCAGAATCTGCTCCCCCTTGTTCTGTGGATTTGGGAAAAAAGTTAGCAGATGAATGGTCTGATTAAGAGCCACACTATATACCACTTTAGGCATAAAGGATGGATTAGTCCTAAGCGCTACCCTATCCGGGTAGAAAATAATAAAAGGCTCCACTGCCACGAGAGCCTGTAGTTCTGAAATCCTTCTAGTTGAAGTGACTGCTAAAAGAAAAGCTGTCCTCCAAGAGAGAAATTTTATGTCCGCAGTAGCAGCTGGCTCAAAAGGAGGCAGGGTGAGTTTTTCCAACACAAAATTGAGGTCCCATGCAGGAGTTGGTGCTCTCCTGGGAGGTCTTAAATTTTTAGCCCCTCTGAGATACTGCTTTAGCAGGGGATAAGAAAAGAGGGGAGGCTCTGTGTTGTAATGAGCTGAAATGGAAGAGCTGTGGATTTTTATGGAAGAGAAAGATAGGCCCTTGTGAAGCATCTCAGTTAAATATTGCAGAATCTGAGGAATATTGGGCATTTCTGAGCTTACTCCTTGTGCCTGATTCTAGGCACAGAATCTTTTCCATTTATCAGCAAAAGATTTTCTAGTACTAGGTCTTCTAGCCTCCAAAATGACATCCATCACAGGTTTGCTGAGAGATGTAACTGGTGAAATTAGTTAATTAGCCATGCTGCAAGATTCAGAGTTTGGAGTTGAGTGTGTAGAATTTGAAAGTTCCGCTGAGACAGTAGATAAGGTGTCTGAGGAAGGTACCATGGAGGAAGGTGTGACATTGTGTAGGAGCAGGTACCAGTGTTGGCGAGGCCAGTCTGGCGCAATCAGAATAATTTTTGTTTTTTCCTGTCTGACTTTTAGTAATACCTTGGAGAGCCAAGCTCAGAGGAGGAGGAAAAGCATAGACTGATAGGTTTTTCCAGCTGAAGGATAGAGCATTCACTTTCCAAGCTTTTTTGTGATGGATTCTTGTGCAGAATTTGTCCAACTGATAGTTTTGGGGTGAGGCAAAAAGATCTAAGTCTAGGCTCCCCCATATCAGTGTCAACATGCTGAAGATTTGCGGATCCAGTTTCCATTCGTGTGGGCCCATAAGATTTCTGCTTAGTTCGTCTGCCGGAGTATTTTGCTTTCCTGACAGGAACTGAGCTTGTAGATGTATTTGGTAAGTCAAGGCTGTGTTCCACAAGGGCATGGCTAGTCTGCAAAGAGGGTAGGAATGGATACCCCTCTGCTTGTTTATGTATCACATGACTGAGGTGCTGTACGTCTTTATCAGTAGTTGTCCTGGATGAAGAAAGTCATTGAAAGCTGTCAGAGCATTCTGTACAGCTAGCATCTCTTTCTGGTTGATATGCAGGTGCATTTGATTTGGGCTCCATTCGCCGTGAATGCATCTCCCTGCCAGATGCACCCCCCAAGCATAGTCTGATGCATCTGTAGTCAGGGTTTGGGTGGCAGGAGGTGGAATGAATGACAGTCCCTTGTTTTGGTGACAGGCCTCTGCCCACCATAGGAACTCTTGCTGCAGGCAAGGAATGATAGGAATCATTGTTTCCAGGCTGTGACAATGTTGACTACATATGCTTTTTAGGTACCATTGAAGTTTCCTCATATGCGGTTTTGCATATGGAATTAGAAGAATGCAGGAATCCATGAACCCCAAGACCTGCAGAATTTGTCTTGCAGATAACTGGGTTTTTGTGGCCACTTGTTTGAAGCAAGTCATCAATTGGATTTGTTTGTCTGGCGTGAGGTAAGCCATCTGGGCAGCTGTATTCAAACTTGCACCCAGGAATGTAATTTTTTGAGAGGGTACCAGTTGTGATTTCTTTTCGTTTATGGTGTACCCTAGACAAGTTAGAAGCCTTTTTACGAACGCCAGATACTGTAGAAGAATGTCCTTGTTTTCTGCCTGAATTAGACAATCGTCCAGATAAGGATAAATTTTAATTTTCTTTGTCTGCAAAATGTAATTACTGGTGCCAGGCACTTTTTGAAGACCCTGGGTGCAGTAGATAAGCCACAGGGCAGTGTAGAGAACTGGTAATGCAAATAGCCTGCTTTGAAGCGGAGGTATCTTCTGCAAGATTCCCTGATTGGGATATGCAGGTAAGCCTCTTTTAAGTCTAGAGTTACCAACCAGGCATCCTTGCCTAGCATAGGCAATAACTGTTGTAGAGTCAGCATCTTGAAATTTGGAATGTCCAGGAAAGTATTTAGAATGGATAAGTCCAGAATTGGACGCCATGATTTGTCTTTTCTGGGTACCAGGAAAAGTCTTAAATAAAAACCTTGTCCCTTTTCCTTTTCTGGTACTGGTTGAATAGCCCCCATATTCATGAAGGACATAACTTGTTTCTGGGCCTCTGCCCACTGATTTGGTGGCAGATCTGGCCATCCGTTTGGAATTGGCAATGTGTGGAAATGAAATCTGTATCCCTGGGATACTATATTTAAAACCCACTTGTCCTGGGTAATTAGATGCCAATTTTGTGCATGAAGTGCTAGTTTTCCCCCCAAAGGGGCTGCCAAAAGATAAGTGCTTGGAAATGGCAGAGGAAAGTCATTGAGACTGTTTACCGTAGGGAGGTGCCTTGCTACTTCCAGATTTGGAGGTGGAGGCACCCCATTGTTTTGATCTTTTAGTTCCTTGTGACTGAAACTTGGAGCCTTTGGAGTGTCTGGGTTTGGCCTGAGCAGCTCTGGTGGGTACTGGAAAGGACCAGTTCTTAGTAGGCCAGTGCCTACTGAACCTGGGTGGCTGCACTTGTAGGAAATATTTTACAGTTTGCATAGATTTAGCTTTGTCTTCCATGTTTTTCAAAACTACTTCTGCCTTATTACCAAACAGACTGTCCTGTTGAAAAGGAGCATCCAACAATTTTGCTTTAACATGATCAGGCAGATTTTGCTCCTTGAGCCAAGCATGCCTTCTTATCACAGATCCAGTTACAGCTGCCCTGCAAGAGGCCTCCAAGGAATCAAAACCACATTGCGAAGTATGCTTTCCAACTTGTTCAGCAGAATGCAATAAATCCTGTAACTCTATTTCCCACACAGTCAGAAATCAACATAATTTTCTGATTAAGTAAGCCCATGACATGCTGCTGCTATTTAAGCATATGAAATTGACAATTTAAAGCCCTGATTGCCAGGGTTGCAGATGTGTAAACCTTCTTACCCCATCTATCCAGCGCCCTGGAGTCTCTAGCAGAAGGGGTAGGATTTTTAGCACTGGAAGCCTCAACACCCTTGGGATCCTGAGAAATTGTTTCAGGGTCAGCTGTAGGAGTTTTTAAAAAGAAATTTGTGAGAGTCAGGAACCCTGTAATATCTGTCTGGCTTACTAGGAGCCGGAGGCAGGGAATCAGGAGCCATGCTTGATTCTGAGAAAAACATCATCAACAATGTCTAGAACAGGAGGTATAGCCAAAGGCCTATGATGAGGAAGAAGGAAATCCCTAAGCCTCTTTTTGCATTCTGAAACATCCTGACTCTCCCAATGAAAATGTTCCCTTAAGGTATGCAAAGTTTCTCCAAAAGAAAAATCCTCAGGAGGAGAAGCAGAAGGGATGGATTCTTCTGCATCAGAGTCCTCATAAGGTGGAACAGATAATTCCTGATCAGAAGAGGAATCAGAAGAAATGGAAACCTGATCTGAAGATTCATAATCAGTGCCTTGCCTAAGCCTCTTAGCAGGAGGGGGTTGGGAACACCTGATCAAAGTAATTAGATCCTCACCCGTTTTGATCATTTGTTTTTCAGGCATTGGGGCCTGTGCATGTGGCCCATGCATCGTTTTTTTAGACATAGAAGTTGGTTTTGGCCTTGTTTTTGAAGATAGTGTCGGTTTAATATACAAATCCTTAGGCCTGAAAACACCCTCAGAAGCCGGTGCCTGCTCAGCAGCTCCGGACCCATCCAAGGTAGAGACCTCCGCGGGTTCAATTCTTAAAGTGTCTCGTGGCATACCGGACTCTGAATGGGTCTCAGTGGAGGCCTGCAAATCAAACGTAGCGGGTATCAGGGGCTGCGAAAGCGCCTCACTGAGAACCGGCGACTGGCTTAGGAGAAGCTTCGTCATCGGTTTTGGACCTCGATGGTCTGTCTCTGTCTTTTTCTTTGCATTTTTTGTGAATTCTGGTAGTCGGATTGCTAACCGACGACATTTCTGGATAGTTAAATCTTGAGCCAAAATATTTAGATGCAAAAATATACAGATGCTTAATAGTGCATTGGTTACATTTAGCACAAAACCGACAGCAAGGCAGGTTGTGGTCAGGGCCTAGGCAAGGAATACAGTACAAATGAAAATCCTTGAGGTATTTGCTTCTCACAAGTAATATAATTATTAACTTTTACTGACATCGGTAAATAGCAAGGAAAAGTTTCCCCAATGGGGTACTTAGCTTTAGGTTGAAGACTTCGGTTCTGAAGCTCAAAAACGAAAATTTCAGGAGTCTGCCAACTGGCACTTGTGAACTGCTTTTGCTTCAGGCACCATGCGGCAAGAAAGACTGATGAAAATGGCATCTGCTGCATGTTTTATACTCCTGACGACCTGACGTCATGGAAGAAGGGACAGCAACCGACGCAGGACCCAAGACTTTGTTAATCAGGCCGACTGAGGGCAACCTGCCAGCAGATTACCCAAATGCAATGTCTGCAACAGAGAAACACGAAGAACATCTTCCCACAGATGGATCAAATCTTGGAATACCCCTAATTTGTTTCCATTCATAAGGGTCTCCACTGGTCATGCTCAGCTTGTCTAACACACAAGTTTTGCTCTGTGAAATGTAGGATTCCTGTAAAGCAAGACCGTGCTGTGAAACTATACCCCAGGCTAACATGGCTTCAGAGTTGACTGCCTTGATCAGGACAAGCATCTCCCTGATATTCATTTGCTTGCTTCTGTCCTTGGTGTCCACACACTGCACTTTTATCCCTCCTGAAACTGTTCCCCAAGCAAAGTCCGAAGGGCTGTGACTGACTGCCCTGGAGCAGGGAGGTTGAAGGGGAGACAAATTTAAGGATACCTGTTGTCTCCACCAAAAATATTTCTCTTCTGCAAACCCTAGAACTTAGATTTGAAAACATAAAGGGTGCTGGTGTTGGGACTGAAGAGATTTCTGATTCCACTGGATCTTTCTTATGTGGAGTCTCGCCAAGGGTATTATGAGAATCAAAGGTGTCATAAGACCCAAAATCTTGAGGTATTCCCTTACAGTAACCAAAGTGAGTGGAAAGCCATAGAAATAGATCTAAACAAAGACCTATTTATTCCTGTGGCAAGAAGGCCCTTTGAACTGAGGTGTCTAGCTGCCATCCCAGGAATACAATCCTGTATAAAAGAGTCAAGAAAGACTTTTGAATGTTGTCTTGGAATTCCAGCTTGTGTAGATCGCTCACCAAAGAAAGCAAATCCTGACACTTTGAAATAAGCAAGTCATCTAAACATGGAAAAATGTGGACATGCTGTAATCACTCTTGGTGCAGTGGATTGTCCAAAGTGAAGGCAAAGAACTGATAATGTGATCCAGACATACAACCTTAAAAAACATCTGAAGTCTTGATGAATAGGGATATAAAAAGAATCTTTTAAGTCTAGTGTTACCAGGAAACTTGAAAGAGGAAGAAGAAGTAACAGGTTAAGTGACATCATTTTAAATTTGGGCACCATCACAAACAGGCTTAGGAAAGAAAGATCCAGAACTGATCTCCAAGCATATTCTTTCTTTGGCATTTGAACATCCTTGAATTAAACCCCCTCCCCACCTGGTAAGAAGTAACAGGTTCTATCACTCCCTGGGACAGCATGTGATGAAGAGCAGGTGGAAACAAGAGACTCTAATTTGGAGGATGAGGAATGATCCCCCCCTAGAAAGGAGAAAATTTCCTCCCACTGCCATGTGTAACCTCGATGACTGATTTTTAAAAAGGACCCATTTGTCTGAAACAATCTGTTGCCACAGAGAAAATGGACATTCAGGCTTTCTGGACAAAAAAGGGGCCAGAGTGAAAGTCTCATAAGGTCTCTTAAACAGTCATTCAGAATTGGACTGTCCTTGGTTTTGAGAGGTTTGTGACTTGTTTTTGAACTCTTTTGCCATTTCTTCTTTAATGTCGTAAGTTTACCTAAAGTTTGTTGAGACTGCTTACTCTGTTTTTTTGTCAAAACTGGACAAGGAGATAGAAAATTCCTTGGAAAATTTGGGAAGTGGGGCACTGAAAAATCTTAGAGATTCCCCAGAGCACCTTGCCCCTTTGGTCACACTTTCTGATGACCTCTGCAACACAGGGACCAAGTACTAAACCTCTATCTAAGGGAGAATATAAACCTCATTTTTATCACCATCTGTGAGCTTGTCTTTTAGTCAGCTCAGCTTGAGTTGTCTGACAGTTTGGGCATGTAGAAGGTCCTCTGAAGCTTTGGAAGCTGGCAAGTTATAACACATACATAACCAAAGACTACTGCAGCAGTGATCAAACTGATGAACATAACCAAATTACTATTTTTTTTCCCTAAATCACACATACTGGACCTTACTAATTTTAAAATTTTGTCACTGAACAACACTGAGGTAGATATCGTCTCCAACATCGAGCTCTTGGTGTAATAGATTACAGCCTTAATTTGACCTCCATGTTCAACACAACGTAAAGACTCTCCAAGAATTAGGCATGCTTTACAGACACAAACTTCCTAAGTAATACCACCAAAAACACTCCTGCAAGTACCTTTCTTCCCCCTTTTCAACTGTACTGTGCCACCATCCTAACTAAGCTCCAGGTATCCATTAATGTAAAGCCTGAGGCATTTTATAATGAAATCCCTAAATTATCCTCTAATAATAAACAGCCTCACCCACCACCACAACACTCAGGGCCTTGAAGAAGCTAGAACTTCCCCACATCCTAACCTTCACACAACTTAGCGCCTCCCACAACATCCTATACAAACATGTTGCTTGCCTACTTTACATTTAATAATACATACCTCCCACCCCAAAAGGCCAATTCAATATACATATGCACACCATCAGAGTATTTATAAACCTTGCAAATCTCCTGGCCATAGTCCCTTCTCTTGCTCAGCTGCCAAAAAGTGGAACTGCCTTCCTCTGTCTGTCCAATCTATTGGACCTCCACACCTTCAAAAACCTTCTAACATAACATTTAACTAATTTCTGGCTATGTTCCTGTTCCACCACTAGCTGAATTCCCCACTCCACTGTCTTTACTAGTAGCTCCCTACTGAAATAACCTCTCAATATACTTACTCTCAAATATCAGGTAACCCTATAACCCTTCTTTTGGCGCACTTGTTTGTATAACCCTGTCTTCTCGCCCTAGCTAATCCCTCACTCACCCCTTCCCTTCCCTCATCTCCACTCCTAACCTACCTTCCTCTTCTTGACAACCTTTGAGACATGACTGTACCATTTCTTAACTTTCTCCACCGCTGTTTTTTTCTAATAATTCAACAAAAAATAAACTTTCATAATTACTATTGACTTCAGCTAATTTAGTACGATGCTTACTTTGTTTCATAATCCACAATAGCAAAATGATGTCTTGTGGTTAAATTTGGTCTCATCTGTTGATTTGTGAAAGGTAACCTCTTTTGTAAATATGCAACTCAGTCCTTTATTTACGAAGAAAATTCTTTATATGCCCTATTCTTATTCACTTTGGATTTTAATTTTGAATTAATTTAGAAACCTATTTTGTCTGTGTGAAAAGTAGTTTTTTTATGACAGATACGTAGATGACTTCTTTTTTTTTTTGTCCTAGAGGGAAATGTAGACCATGTTCAAGAAATGGTAAACAATATGAATGACAATTCTGAATTTTTAAGGTTCACCTTAGGAGATGTTGGCCTTGAGGTCAATTTTTTGGACCTTATTATTAAATGGAACATACATCATTTTAAATTCAATATTGAAGTCTATAGAAAAACACTTCTGTCAATAGTTATTTGCATTACTCTAGTAATCATCCTACATTTATGAAAGTTAATATTCCTAAAGGTCAATTTATACATGCATCTAGAATTTCGACTGATGACCTTACATTTGAACAGAAGATTAGGTTTATTACGGAAATCTTTTTAGAAAGGGGTACACAAACACAGCTTGTTGCTGAAATTGGCCGATGGTATCAGGAAATGTAGAAACACAGATTTCCAACTTGTACTGTCCTTCGTATTAACAAATAATTAACATAAGGCTCTGATTAACAACTATGACACATCGCATTGTCTTGATATGTCTATAGATAGAAAATGCATTGCTTCAATAATTAACAAGAATTGGAATATTATAAAAGGCAATTCAGATCTAACAAGGGTTATAGGTGATGGACCCAAATTTATTTATAAAAATACTTTTAATCTGAAAAGGCTTTTGCAAATGGAGACTTATTGCAGCCTTCCATTACTTAATAGTGGGAAGGACAGGGGGATGTACAAGTCTGTTTTTTGTACCACATGTAGATACATTTCAGAAGGTCCTTTTGTAGAGTTACCTCACATGTACAGAACTATTCCTATTGCTGGAGTTTATAATTGTAATACCCAGGGGATAGTGTATATAGCAGTTTATTCTTTTTGTAGTGAATTTTATGTAGGAATGTCCACAAGGTGTTTTAATAAAAGCATTAAGGAATACCTTTACTCTATTAGGACAAAAACTGCAACAATGCACTATTTAAGCACACCCTTGTTTCTTTACTGTTCTACAACAAGTGCCCAATAACATTAGGGGTGGGTGTTACAAAGATAGAATAGAGCAGAGGGAAACTATTTGGCAATTAAGACTAGGGGCAGACAAGCTGCCAGGAATGAAAGTTTCTATTAATATTAAGTGTTTTTAAAAACAGAAAGTTAAAAATACATTAGCTATTTATACAAATGTTAATTTTATTTTATGAATGCTTTTACTGGATGTTTAAATGTTATAGATTAAAAGGTTTTTAGAATGTACCTAGTAGTTTTTGGATATACTTAATGATTAATTGTTTAACAGGATTCTATTAATCTTGATTAAGTTTTTGCAATGGTAATTGATCACCTGTTTGTATAAAAGGATTAGTTCACTTCTTCTTTCGGCTTTTCCCGGTTAGGGGTCGCCAAAGCGGATCACCTGTCCACTCATGATTGGCAGTGGAGTTTTTACAGTGTCGAGTTGCCAGCCCGGCGCCCAACCTTCCACAGAAGGCACACACACGCACACACTCACACCTAGGGCTAATTTAGAGTGTCCAATCCACCTACTGCATGTCTTTGGGATGTAGGAGGAAACCGGAGCACCGGGAGGAAACCCACGCGACCACAGGGAGGACATGCAGACTCCGCACAGAAGGCACCCCAGCTGAGAATCGAACTGGGAAACCTCTTGCTGTGAGGCGGCAACGCTAACCGCTGCACCACTGTGGCCACCCTTTAAAAGGATTAGTTCACTAATTAATTTTATTTTGAAGAAGTCTCTTTGGGGATGAAAGCGACAATAAATTTGTTTTATTCGCTAAAGAAGTGTGCATTCCTGGTAGTCCTAGTTCTACCTGTTCAGTGGATTTTATTAGTTTTTCCTCTCAAAACCTATCCAATACCCAGCCTTCCCAGTGTTGACTTCAGAACCTAGTTTGGCTCCCTCAGCAGCATTCAAATAGACCACTGTATGATCTGTCACATGATTTTTATAAAGACATTTGGATTTTTCCAAAGACACTACAAAAGTTGATATGCTTCTTAGGGGTGGGGGAGTCACAAATGTCTAGACCGAATGAGACATGAAAGCACCCTCAAAGACATGAATAACTGGTGGATAGCCAGGAGCTTGTTACCCAGTAGCAAGAAGTACCACATCTATAAGTATGACATCTTTCAGCTGTCCATCAGCAATACTCGCTGATTAAGTTCATGATTCCCTTTCAAAGAAAACCCCAAGGCTACAGTCTCCTTGTTGATAATGTCATAATGGATTTAGCTGGTGTACATGGGATCCTCTTCCTCCAAGCTAATTCAGATGACCCCACTAGTGAAAGGTGGTGCGTGCTTTCTGTCTGGAGCACCACACCCTAAATTGAAAGGGCTGCCTTTGACAGACTGAAATTCTTCAGCACAGTATTTTCAAAGTAGAGGAAAAGCAGGGGTTGAGGCAGCTGTTGGTGGCATGGAATTCTGGTAGTCCAGAGTCAGTGTGATTAAGGAGCCTGAAGAGCAGGAAAAGGGCTGAAAGCTTGGACCAAGCTGCCTCTGAAGTTTGAACTTCCAAAATGGTAAGGATTCAGATGAAGGCAGAAAACTGTGTCACCACCAGTGAAAAAATTCCTATAGCATAATGATAGCCTCTCAGCGGGATTCATGGGGAGTGGCATCCAGCTGTGGTGTGGACACAACAGTAGCTGAAGCCTTGTCAGTTTCCAATACCATATTCATATGGTCTTATTGCCCAAAAGTCTTTCACGGGCGAGATTACATTAAAAAATATATACAGATGCATGGAAGACAAAGTTTTGTCTCCAACCTAATCACACTCTCGCAGCTAGCTCTTAACCCACCACTTTCTGAAGATTTTCCATTTTGTGTCTATACCTTGCTCAGAAGAAATCACTATACATCTCCTAAAAGCATGTACACAGGCTTCTGGCTGGAGGACATGATGCTCACTTTCCCCATCATGACCAGTCTTCTTAAGCTCCACAAAGGGCATTGATATAACATGGCTTAAGTAGCAGCACTTAATCAGCAATTGTTTTAATGTTCATAAAATATGTTCTAGTCATCTTCAGCAAAAAAAAAAAATGCATTTTTTCAGTGGAATTTGTTCTTCAGAGGCAAATTATAGACTAGTCTCTCCCCATGGGTGAAGTCAACATAGGAAATGTGGAAAATATGTAAATCTTGCAGAACAGCACAGCTAAAAGTTCTAACAAAGCAAAATTACAGTTTTATTGTTTTACTTAATGTAAAGAACCAATCTTCTGATGGACAGATAGGCTGCAGAATAGCAAATGTACTAAAAGAATGACTTTTCTTCCATACTGTGAATGGAAAAAAATAAAATTCCTACGGTTACTTGCTAGTACCGTGAGGCCCAGTTACATCAAGAAGTAGGCTTTCAATCCCTTTCTTGCCATTCTGGTTATCATCTCAGGGTTCTCAGGGGTGCTGAGCAGGTGGTTCCTTCTCTTGACACTAAAGGGTGCCACTTTTCTGACCAGAGATAGTTCAGTGCAATTCAGTCCTTTATTAGTTCTGCCAAAACTTAAACTAATAAAGGACTGAATTGCACTGAACCGTCTCCTGGCCATTTTTTGATTTGCTTAAACTAATTTTGAAAGCCTTTTGGGACTCTGATCAGAAAAGAGGCACCATTTAGCCTCAAGAGAAGGAACCACCAGCTCAGCACTCCTCACACACCCCCACCCTGTAGAGAACCCCAAGCATTTGATGTGACTGGGCCCCAAAGTGCTGGCAGGCAACCTTAGGAATTTTATTTTTTCGTTTTGGTTATTACCCCCCATTGCTCACAAGCTAGGAGAGCTGCCAGCACGTCATGGATTATCCTACCGATGGAGACACGGTCTATTAGCTTACTCAATACTGTGAATGGGAGAATAACGCCACAGGGAAATATAGCACTTTTTCCAGTCATTGCTGATACTAAGTGAAAAAGAAGAAAGGCTATGGGGCATTACTGAATAAATAAAAAAATTAAACATATTTATTAAATCAATAAATCCAAAAAGGAAAAAAACCAAACCACGAAGTAACAAAGCTCGGCAACAAAACCTCGCTGGCTCTGTTCAAGAGAAATCTTGACCTGTGGATGGGAGAGATAGGTAGTACTGAATCATCATCTCTGTGTCACTGCTGGACAGAGGCACAAAAAACTAATGGGCACAGTATTTTTATATTTGGGGTAAGATAAGCCACAAAAATTTGGGCTAGGCTTATAAATGCCTTAGGGCAGATAGCCTAGTATAAACCTATGAACCTATGAACACAGGACCCAAAAGCGATATGTAAATGAAGCCACTAATTGCTTTAAAGTATGACCACTGCTTAGTCCTTTCCAAAACCTTTATTGTAGCAGTAAACAGTAAACCACAAAATAATTTGACCCAAGCGCTTTCGCTCGGATAAATCCAAGCTTTATCAAGGAAAAAGTGAGTCTATTATTCAAACCTTTAAATACCTTTTTCGGTTAAGTCACATGACTTTTTTAGTAATTATCTCCTTTAACTAATAAAGGCAAAGATAAAAGAAAAAATAAGAGTAAAAATATAAACGTCAAATCATCTTAAAATATGTCATTCTTATGTTAATTTTAACTTCTTAAAAATGTGTTTGATTGAAACATATGAACCATACTTATGTAAAAAATAGATTTGTAGAAAAACTTGTTCAAAAAAGTTTTTGTAGTCAAAGTGAACTTCATTAAATAAGAGTTTTAAAAACTAAATTACAAAATAAGAAAAAATTAGAAAAATTGCTTTATACACATAAAATTCCTATAAAAGGTTTTTGTAAAAATCGTGATTTAATCTGTTATATTTTAAATAGTAAATAAACGTTCTTAAAATATATAATTTTACCCATGACTTCCTATGTGGTAAACCTACTACCTTAATGGTCAGAGAGCCATTAGCCCTCCACCCCAAAACTCCCTTGAAATCAAGATTCTTAATAGTAATGACGAATAATAATAATGTGATAAACAATCTGTTTTCTTTGAAACCTAAAGGTGAGTGTGCCTTAGTTTTAAAACACTATTAATATTAAGACTGTCATTCAGGCCGGGAAATCTGGTGGAATCCAATTTGAGTTGCCAAAATAATTCCCGGTATTCCAACCTTGTTTCCCAACTACCCCCATGTACATCAGGTGTTAGCTGTTCTAATACTGCAAATTTTATAAACATCTCTTTGCAGACCAGGGAATGTTTGTAGAAGGCATTGCTCTCCTTACAGTTAGCAATATCATTGAAGTGTTCGTATACCCTTCTACTAAAAACTCTTTCGGTCTTGCCCACATAAAAACTAAAACAAGCCATACAACACCCAAGATGTACCACCCCTTTCACCCCACAGTTACATTCTATATATTTTTATGTGGGCAAAACCGAAAGAGTTTTTAGGAGAAGGGTATACGAACACTTCAATGATACTGCTAACTGTAAGGAGAGCAATGCCTTCTACAAACATTCCCTGGTCTGCAAAGAGATGCTTATAAAATTTGCAGTATTAGAACAGATAACACCTGATGTACATGGGGGTAGTTGGGAAACCAGGTTGGAATACCGGGAATTATTTTGGCAACTCAAATTGGATTCCACCAGGTTTCCCGGCCTGAATGACAGTCTTAATATTAATAGTGTTTTAAAACTAAGGCACGCTCGCCTTTAGGTTTCAAAGAAAACAGATTGTTTACCACATTATTATTATTCATCATTACTATCAAGAATCTTGATTTCAAGGGAGTTTTGGGGTGGAGGGCTAATGGCTCTCTGACCATTAAGGTAGTAGGTTTACCACATAGGAAGTCATGGGTAAAATGATATATTTTAAGAAGGTTTATTTACTATTTAAAATATAACAGATTAAATCACGATTTTTACAAAAACCTTTTATAGGAATTTTATGTGTATAAAGCAATTTTTCTAATTTTTTCTTATTTTGTAATTTATTTTTTAAAACTCTTATTTAATGAAGTTCACTTTGACTACAAAAACTTTTTTGAACAAGTTTTTCTACAAATCTATTTTTACATAAGTATGGTTCATATGTTTCAATCAAACACATTTTTAAGAAGTTAAAATTAACATAAGAATTACATCTTTTAAGATGATTTGACGTTTATATTTTTACTCATTTTTTCTTTTATCTTTGCCTTTATTAGTTAATAAAGGAGATAATTACTAAAAAAGTCATGTGACTTAACCGAAAAAGGCATTTAAAGGTTTGAATCATAGACTCACTTTTTCCTTGATAAAGCTCGGATTTATCCGAGCGAAAGCACTTGGGTCAAATTATTTTGTGGTTTATTGTTTACTGCTACAATAAAGGTTTTGGAAAGGACTAAGCAGTGGTCGTACTTTAAAGCAATTAGTGGCTTCATTTACATATTGCTTCTGGGTCCTGTGTTGCCGAGTTTGTTACTTCGTGGTTTGATATTTATTAAATCACTATTTACATATTAACATAGATACACATACTATAACAGAAAACCAATCTTTTACATACTGTTTTCATGCAGTATGCAAATTTTCTTTTCAACAAATCATTCATTCCAACATTACATAAATTTCTCAAATTCCAGCCTTCCCTTAAACTTCATTCCTTCTCCTGAAGACTATTCAGTATGTATTGTTCCACATTAATTTTCTATGTAATTTGATTCTTCCATTTTCTAAAAATGCCACCTCATTTTATCTCCTTTAAAATATTCAGTACTTCAATTACAGTTTGTTTAGATTTTAATTTCCATTTTTGAGCAATTTTTTAAAAGCCAATAGCATTAAACATAGTAAAGCCTTACTATGTCTAGGCAATTCAGAACCTGTGTCCAACCTCAAAAGCACATTTTCTTAATTACAACCAACTGCACCTTCAAAATTTCTGAAAGTGCACTCCGTAGGCAATTTTTAAAATGTACCAACATTTCAGACTCCTACAAAACATGTTCCCCATTATCTCTCTTTTTGCATTCAAAGTACTACCATTTGCTGTCTACCACAGGAATGATTCCCTGAAGTCTGTTTGGGGTATAAAACACCTATGCAAACACTTCCAAGCAAACACCCTAAACCTTCTGGACTCTGTTGCATACTTGGGAGCCATACAGATGTCATCCCATTGTTCTCGTGCAAAATTGCCTTTCCACTCTCTCTCCTCCCACTCTTTTCTAACCTCCTCTGCTGATTATTATAGTCATACTGTAGTATTTTATATGCTCTAAGACTTTAGCAGCAGCTTCTTTTCTAGACTCAACTATAAATTCTACCAGACGTGGTCTCTCACTCAGCACTCTCCTATCCCATTCTCCATGCCTATACACTGATAACAATCCTTAGCAGGAAAAGCAGTTTCTAACTTGGACTCATTCCAATGTATAACCTGCCCTGTCTAGTTATTTGATCACAGTAAACTGGTTCCTTGGCAACTTTCTCCAGTAAATTCCAGTCCCGTCTTGCTTATTTTCTAGAATCTCTACCTGCTGTCATTCCAACTGGCAAACCTTCTTTCTCTACTCTAGTCCTTCGAGTACTATCTACTACATCATGAATATCATATTCTGTATGGTCACTGTTATTCTTCTTAAGGACCTGAATCCAAATGCCTATCATCTCCTTATTTCTCAACCCCTCTCCATTGTATTCCCATTCATTTCCACTTGGATTTATGACCTTCTGCTTGTTTTATGTAGATGAGCTTTAAATGCATAGCTATAAAGTATCCTTTCAAATTAGGTAATCCTAATCTACCTTGATCTATGGGTAGGACCACCTTATCCCACTTAACTCTTGCACTTTCCCCTCCCAAATAAATTCCTTCAGCTCTATTATCATCCAGGTTAATGGCCTTGGTAAGGGATGTCACACACACCCTCCTGGAACAAATAATTCGGTATACTGGTCTGACGGTGGCACTGCTGGCAGCAACCTCCTACTGTTATGAATACTGCAACACGAGAATAGAAGGACATCTATTTGGGGATTAAAAGCACTTTCACTGTTTATATTTTACTGCTATAATCTATAAACAAGAAAGTACAGTTTTGTACCTACCATAAATGTAGATGTCCAATAGACATGCATCTGCAGTCATAACATGAGGGTTGTCCTGCCTCAGGCAGCCCTCGGTCGGCCGGATTCCAAAGTCTGGGTCCGACGTCGGCTGATGTCGCATTTCTCTCTGACGTCAGAGCGGCTGGAGTACATAAGCATCAGCCAACGGCATTTTCTTCAGTGTTTCTTGTCCCAGATGCCAGGTGCCCTCCAAGGAAGGCTGTAATCAAATTGGAAGACAAAAACAGGATTCCAAACAAATAAATGAGCAATAAAACAAATACACCATAACAGATATCCCCAGCTAAGAATAACAGGGATAGGAGTGGACCCTAGGCATAGAGGGGTATGGAGGGAGGAAAATCCCGTGCATGTCTATCGGACATCTACATTTATGGTAGGTACAAAACTGTACTATGTCCTTCAAGAATGCAACTGCAGTCATAACATGTGGGTAGAATACCATAGCTTAGCTGTGGGAGGAGGTATGCTCTAGGAAAGAGATGGTGTGGCAATCAAACCCTGCAGGACTGCCAAGCAAAGCCTGCTCTGGATCTGGAATATAGAGGGAGATTGTAGTGCTTGGAGAATGTATGCACGGAGCTCCATGTAGCAGCTTCTAGAATGTCCTTGGTAGGCACCCTCTTAAGAATGCTGTAGAGGTGGCTGTAGCTCTGGTGGAATGTGGTCTGACATTGGCTGGAACAGTCTTTCCATGAAAGGAATAACAGAATCTGATGCAATGTCCAATCCATTTAGAAATGGTCTGTTTTGAAATTGCTTTTCCTTAAAGTTGTTCAAACTTCCTACTGGCCTTGGTTCTGTCCAGGTAGTATCGAAGTTGTCTGTGAATGTCCAAGGTATGCAAAAGTCTTTCCCTTATTCTCAGGATTGGGGAAGAAAGCAGGCAGATGAATGGCTTGATTTAGAGAAACCCTAGATACCACCTTTGGCATAAAAGTAGGGTTGGTCCTTAATGAAACCCTGTCTCTG
Organism: Protopterus annectens; assembly: GCF_019279795.1. Lineage (NCBI taxonomy): Eukaryota > Metazoa > Chordata > Ceratodontiformes > Protopteridae > Protopterus > Protopterus annectens. The sequence continues at coordinate 423,127,568 of NC_056737.1, forward strand.
TGGAAAATAATAAAGGGTGGTATTGCCATTCGGGCCTGTAGCTCCAGAACCCTTCTTGCTGAGGTAATTGCCAACAGGAAAGCTGTCTTCCATGAGAGAAATTGCAAGTCGACTGAAGCTGCTGGCTCAAAGGAGGTAGAGTCAGTTTTTCTAAGACGAAATTGAGGTCCCAGGCTGGCACTGGGGCCTTTCTTGGTGGCTTAATGTTCTTGATTCCACTGAGGAATTGTCTTAGTAAGGGGTGAGAGAAAACAGGAGGATCAGTGTTGTATCTAGCTGAAATAGCAGATGCATGTATCTTTATTGAAGAATATGAGCAAATATTCCAAGATGAGTGGGATGTTCAACAATGATGCATCATGTCCCTTGCTGGTATTCCAAATGCTGAATCTTTTCCACTTTGCTAAGTAAACCTTTCTGGTGGATGGTCTTGAGCCTCTGTTAGTATCCGCTGAACTTCCTTGGAGATAAGCTGAAGTTATTTATGGGATCTCCCAGGCTGTTAGCTGCAGTGTCTGAAGATTTGGATGCAGTGTTTCAAATTGTGTTGAGTCAAAAGTAGACCTCCTGGTGTGACATATGCAGTGGGTACCAGTGTTGATTATGATTCCCTTGGGCTTCTCTGTTTTGATCTTTAGTAATACTGAGGTCATCAGTGGCAGAGGTGGGAATGCATAGATTGCTAGGAGTTCCAGTTGAATCCGAGGGCATCTATTTTCCAAGCTTCTGCATCGTATGTCCTCGTGCAACCTCTTGGTAGCAGATGGTTGAGGTGAGAGGAATATAGGTCCACTTCTGGCTTGAGTGAGTTGTCTGAAGGCCTTCGGATGTAACCTCCACATGTGTGTATCTGTGAAATTCCTGCTTAGGCTGTCCGCCAACACATTGTCTTTTCCTGGAACAAACTGGGATTGTAACTGGATGTTTAGGCTCAGTGATTTCTCCCAAAGCTGCATTGTCAGTCTGCAAAGGGGATAAGAGTGGGTGCCCCCCTGCTTGTTTATGTACCACATTACAGTGGTGTTGTCTGTCCGTATCATTAAATGGCCTTGCTGGAGTTGGTGTTGAAAAGCCTCGATGGCATGCATTACTGCCAGCATTTCCTTTTGGTTTATATGCAGATGCGTTTCCTTTGGAGACCATTGTCCTTGTATACACCTGCCTTCCATGTGCGCCCCCCATCCAAGGTCTGAGGCGTCTGTAGTCATGGTCTGTGTTATCTGTGGTTTTTTGAATGACATACCTGTGTTTCTCATGTGTAGTCTTGTTAAAGGAACCAGGAGAATGCAGGATGCCATGTATCCCAGGGCCTGTAGGAATCTCCTTGCAGTCATCTGGGTGAGTTTTGCTAAACCTTTGAAGTAATGAGTTAACTTGTCTTGCTTGTCTTCTGTCAGGTAAGCCATCTGAGAGGCTGTGTCTAGTTTGGCTCCTAAGAAGATTATTTGCTGGGATGGCTGCAGTCTTGACTTTTGGAAGTTGACTGTGTATCCCAGAGCTTGAAGTAATCGTATGACATAATCCAGGTTTTTGTCAACATCAATTTGTCGACCGCTTTGTATGAGGTAGTCGCCCAGGTACGAAAAAAAATTTTCCTTCTGAGCCTGCAATGAGCAATCACTGAAGCCAGGCATTTTGTAAATACTCTAATGGCAATGCTGACAATTGATAATGCTCTGGCCCTGCAAGAAATCTGAGGTATCTTCTGCAGCTGTGTCTGATAGGGACATGCAGGTATGCATCCTTGAGGTCCAGAGTAATCAGCCACTTACCCTTGCCCAGCATGGGAAGGAGTTGCTGTAGAGTCAGCATTTTGAACTTTGGTACTATGAGAAAGGTGTTTAATGCGGACAAGTCCAGTAATGGTCTCCATTGAGATTCTTTTCTTGGAACAAGGAACAGTCTTGAGTAAAACCCTGGTCTTGTTCTTGTTGTGGAACTCTTTCTATTGCTTTCATTCGAGTCAGCAGAGTGATTTGCTTGATAGCCTCTGCCCTCTGATTTTGTGGTAGGTTTGGCATGCCTTGTTTTCTTGGTAAGGTATGAAAATGAAACCTGTACCCTCGGTCTATAATGTCCAAAATCCATTTGTCCTTTGTCAGTCTGTGCCAGTTTTCTGCAAACAGAGATAATTTCCGGAGCTTCCAGTTGTTCCCTGGTAGGCGGTAGTAGAGGAAAGTCATTGAGTTTGTGGTTGTTGGGCAGGTGAAACCCCTGCATCACTTCTTTGGTTTCCTGGCTGCCATTGTCGCCCCTGTAAGGGCCTCTGTATTGGCCTCTTCCTCGCCACGCCTGTTCTTACCCCTTTGAAACTTTTCTGGATTAGGAAAGGACCAGTTTTTGAAGGCCAATTCCTACTGAACCTGGGGGTTGAACCTGGAGGAAATCTTTCACAGTCTGAACTGATTTTGCTTTTCTTTGATGGTCTTTAACACATCCTTAGCATTTGCACCAAAAGTTTGTTCTTTTCCAAAGGTGCATCCAGAAGCTTTGCTTTTACATGATCTGGTAGAGGTTGATCTTTTAACCAAGCATGTCTACGAATCACTGCCCCTGTCATAGCTGCCCTACATGAAGCTTCCAGTGCATCATATCCACACTGCAGGAAGTGATTGCTTACTTGCTGAGTGTTATGTACAGCTTCCTGCAAAGTCTTCCTGTCTAAAGGATCAGGAGAAGCTAATGTTTTTGTAAATCTTCTAAGAGATAATCCTGATATTGTAACATATGAAAAAGGCAATTTAAAGCTCTCATAGATAAGGTAGTGGATGTGTAAACCTTTTTGCCCCATCTCTCTAATGACCTCGCTTCCCTGTTGGAGGGCAAAGGATTTTTTGAGGTGGAGGCTGAAACTCCTTTAGGCCCCTGTGAAATAGTTTCCAAATCAGCAGTATGGGCCCTGAATAAATGGGAATGAGTTTCTGGGACCCTGTAATACCTGTCTGGCTTGGCTGGAGCAGGAGGAAGAGAATCAGGGGTAGCACTAGAGTCAGAATACAAATCATCCAGAACATCAAGTATAGGAGGAACAGCTAAGGGCCTGTGCTGAGGCTTCTTAAGGAAAGTCCTAAGGCATTTCCTAGAATCAGAATATTCCTGTCCTTGCCACTTGAAATGTTCCCTCATGGTGTGCAGAACTTCCCCAAAAGAAATATCCTCAGGAGGAGAGGCCGAAGGGATGGAATCTTCGGCATCCAAGTCCTCATAGGTCTGGAAGAGCTCTTCCTAGCTATCAGAATGGACAGAGCCCTCAGAGTCTTCATCTGAAGGAGTAGGGTCAGAGGGTTCAACCTGGGGCCTTTTATCAGGGGGAGGCTGGGATGCTCTCTCAGGATGGGCCTGTGAACCTCTAATCATGGAAATTAAATCAGCAGCCATGGACATAATTTGTGTCTCCGGAGTCGGCTGAGGTAAGGATTTAGAAGTAATATGCTTTGTTTTGCTGGCTGCCTTAGCCCTAGTGTAGGCCTTAATAGACATGGACATAGGAGGCCTGGCAGCTCCACGTGCAGGAGTGACCTTGTCTACAGCAATGGTCTCAGGCATTTTTTCAGTATCCGGAGGAAAATCTATAACTGGCGGAGTAATGTCTGGAATCGGAGTCGCCGTGTGTGTCTTCGCTTCTGAGCGGTGGAGAGACAGTCTCAGAGGGAACCGGAGCACTCGCGCTAGGTTTTGGCGTGGAGTCGGTGGTAGACGCGGGCCGAGGATGTCGGTCCCGGCCTTTTCGCTTTTGGGAGTTTGCGATGTCGGAAGATCCGGCGGCATGGTGTAAGCAAATTTATCACGAAAAATCTTCAGCGAACTCCACCGGCGCCTGAGAGTGCGCTTGAAAGCACAGGCTACACAGGCCGTGGTCTGGGCCCAGGCAAGGGAGGCAGTAAGAGGAAATCCTTATGAGGTATTTGTTTACCACAAAAAGACAATTGTTAACTTTTTCAGTAATTTCTGACATCGGCTGAGGCAAGAAAAGGTTTTGATGACTTGTTCGTATCAGAATACAGAAGCTGACCGAAACTGCTTCTGCTTCGCGCACCGGCAAGAAAGACTGAAGAAGATGGCGTCGGCTGATGCTTATGTACTCCAGCCGCTCTGACGTCGGACCCAGACTTTGGAATCCGGCCGACCGAGGGCTGCCTCAGGCAGGACAACCTTCATGTTATGACTGCAGTTGCATTCTTGAAGAAAATGGCGTCGGCTGATGCTTATGTACTCCAGCCGCTCTGACGTCGGAGAGAAATGCGACATCAGCTGACGTCGGACCCAGACTTTGGAATCCGGCCGACCGAGGGCTGCCTGAGGCAGGACAACCTTCATGTTATGACTGCAGTTGCATTCTTGAAGGACATCTTCCAGTTTCTCAGTTTTTGCATTATCTTTTGTTTCATCATAACATAATCCTTTTTAATCCATACACCCAAATATTTAATTTTATCATGTCTCCACAAACATGGGTATTGCTGAACCACTTTATGCGTGAGTATATAGTTTATCATTATTAGCCTTTGTTTTATCTTCATTAATTTTACATTCCGAAAAGACCTGAAACTGTCTCAAAATGTTCCACAACATAAAAATATAATTTTTTGGATTATTCAAGTACAAAATAATATCACCTGCAAAAAAAGCTGATTTTACTTCATTGCCATATCATTCATATCCTTTGAAATGGGTGTCCCTTTGCTTCATTACCAATGGCTCTAAATGTAAAGCAAACAAAAATGGAAAGAGGACGCCCTTGCCTGGTTCCTCTGTTAAAATACAGTCAGAGATGAACCCTTCAAACCTTGATTCTTGCTACCTCCTAAGTAACCCTATTATTCTACCAGGGAATGCAAATGCTACCATTGCCAAATCCCAGCTGACACAATTGAATGTTTTCTTTACATCAAGACTGACCCAGCAATATCACTCTGGATCATTACTGTACCTGTGGAAGCTTGGAGGTGTTTAGGAGAAATGGCAGTGGAATTTTGAACCTGATTATTTAATGAAATCTTGGAAAGTGAGAGGATGCCTGAGGAGTGGAGAAAAAGTGTTTTGGTACCGATTTTTAAGAATAAGGGTGATGTGCGGAGCTGTAGTAACTACAGAGGGATAAAACTGATCAGTCACAGCATGAAATTATGGGAAAGTAGTGCAAGCCAAGTTAAGAAGGGAGGTGATGATTAGTGATCAGCAGTTTGGTTTCATGCCAGGAAAGAGCACTACAGATGCAATGTTTGCTCTGAGAGCAAGATTTAAGTATATTTTACTGCTATTACCTGTGCGACCATCTTTCCTCGCCGAAAAGCAAGTTTAATCTTCTCTTTTGCCTGTTTTAAGCTTGTTTTTGTGATTTCCAATACCTGCACTTTTAAAAGCTTGTTTGTTTGAATTTAACTGTTGAGGCTGCTCACTCGTGCGCTAGCCTGTGCTAAGATTTTACTGTACTTTTTCTGCTGTTTGTTCTGTTAAAAAAGAAAAACAAAAAAAATATCCTTGTTTCCCGCCTTTCCTGACCTAGAATAGTCCCTAATACAGGCATTGCTGTAATCTGGACTTTAGAATAGTTCCTGTGTTGCCCATTTCCTTACTTGGATAGAAGGAAGCTTCTTTGTTCACCAGTGGGAGTGGGGAGCTTTGAGCAGCATATCTGTCCCTGGAGGAGTGACCTCAGCACAAGAATCTTGTAGTTTATTGGCCATTTTGGGCTAATTTCTAGCTCTTTTAAGTTCCCTGTATAAAAACCCGCATTGGCGTGGTTTTGCGCTTGTTCCTACTCAGCAACAGCTCCTCGTGGTCCTGCAGAGTGGTGCTAGCAGCAGAGAAACGAAAAGAGTGACTGCTTCCAAGATTTAAGTATATTTTACTGCTATTACCTGTGCGACCGTCTTTCCTCGCCGAAAAGCGAGTTTAATCTGCTCTTTTGCCTGTTTTAAGCTTGTTTTTGTGATTTCCAATACCTGCACTTTTAAAAGCTTGTTTGTTTGAATTTAACTGTTGAGGCTGCTCACTCAAGTGTGCTAGCCTGTGTTAAGATTTTACTGTACTTTTTCTGCTGTTTGTTCTGTTAAAAAAGAAAAACAAACAAAAAATATCCTTGTTTCCCACCTTTCCTAACCTACAATAGCCCTTAATACAGGCATTGCTGTATTCTGGACTTTAGAATAGTTCCTGTGTTGCCCATTTCCTTACTTGGATAGAAGGAAGCTTCTTTGTTCACCAGTGGGAGTGGGGAGCTTTGAGCAGCCTATCTGTCCCTGGAGGAGTGACCTCAGCACAAGAATCTTGTAGTTTATTGGCCGTTTTGGGGTAATTTCTAGCTCTTTTAAATTCCCTGTATAAAAACCCGCTTTGGTGCGATTTTGCACATAGCGTAGCGCCGCTTAACCAGGCTTAAACCATTCTCGGCTCCACAAAGTCTGCTCTTCACTTTTTCCCTTAGATCTGCTCTATTCTCTCAATTAAAGACCCTATTCTCAACCTATAACCTAGCACTGCTCTAACTAGCAATTATAAGTTAGCACTAATAAACTAATAGCACTTCTTCCTCATATACTCCCTTGGAGTACTTGTCCCCTATTGGTCCTTTTTGTCAGACAAAGGAGTTACTTATGCTATATCGGCATGTCCAAAGGTCAGTTGCTAGTTTCCTCTCCAGCCCAGCTGGTGAATCTGGGAATCCTGAGGCAATGTTACAACTGCCTCATGTACACAGACAACCCTCTCCTCCTCCCAACAAGTACTAATATATGCGAGAGATGCAACCATAGAGCCAAACTGGAAGCTAAGCTCTCTCAATGCAGTACTGGCGCAGCCAGTCAGGAGGAGAAGGTAACCATACACACCACAAATCCAGTCGCACATAGGCCTACAACATCATCAAACCAAACACATAAACACACTAAAACATACTCGGAGGCTCTAAATACAAATCTGCCTAAGCAGCAGAGACCTCCAAAGCAGACATCCAAGCAACATCTACCACAAAGCAAAAAAAGTGAAACACATACTTCACAAAATCAGTGTGCCAAACAGTCACAGCCCTTAAGGCCAAACAACACACCTGATACACTTCTAATAGGTGACTCTATTGTCAAGCACACTGACATCCCACTCACCAGGCTGAACAAGGAGAAGGTCACGGTGAGCTGCCTGTCGGGCACCAGGATCCGCCACATAACACAAGCACTCAAGTCACTCCAAAGCAAGTACAAACATGACTCTGTCATTGTCCATGCTGGTGTGAATGACCTGAGCCATACCTCCCTGGACTACATGAAAAGAGACAGAGGAGCTCTCAGATCATGTAGCCCAGACAGGTATGACCCTGACCTTGAGTAGCATCTTACCCTCACCAAAAATGATGCCACAGTTTGTTTGTGCCTTTCGGCTTTTCCCGGTTAGGGGTCGCCACAGCGGAACTCCAGTCCGCTAATGATTGGCAGTAAAGTTTTATGTGCTGGCTTGCCGTGCCTAACGCACAACCTTCAACGAAGGAACGCCCGTTCACGCATGTTGCCACACAGAAGACGCTCTAACTGAGAATTGAACGGGCAATGTCTGTGAGGCGACAACGCTACCGCAGCACCACCACTGCAGTATAAAGAAAAAATTATCAATTTTAACAATTGGCTAAAGTTCTGGTGTCATTCAAAGGGGATCCAGTGTCTGTCAGCCTGGGATGACATGCTCGACAAGCCATGTTGCTTTGCTAGGGACGGCTTGCACCTGTCACCTCTGGGCTTTCGGATACTGGCAAAGGCTCTTGCCACCCCCATAGTGCCTTTTTTAGGCAAGGCTCAAAAGACAAACCCACCTCCATACACAACACAAGGAAAAATAAACTAAGGGTAATACTACTCAACGCCAGAAGTCTAAACCTCAAAATGCAAGCACTCGAATCTCTCCTCAGCATAGAGAATATCAATGTCTGTGCAGTAACAGAGACCTGGTTCAAGGCTCCTGATAGCAACCCAGCACTACCAGGTTATACCTCATACCATGCTTTTCGGCCCCAAAACTCGGACCGAACCACAAAAGGAGGGGGAGTATCCATATTCATCAAGGATACCCACACCTCCAGGTTAGTGGCACTGCACGAAGCATCGGAAACCATCCATGTGCAACTAACAGTGGGCAAAACTGCTTTTCAGTTTGTAGCCTGCTACAGATCACCATCCCAGACTCTGGAACCTCACGTGGCTTTCCTGAGAACATTGGAGAATATGAAGGGCTCTCCAAATACCTTTATATTGGGTGACCAACTACCCAAACATAGACTGGGAGTACTAATCAAGCCCCAACAGCCTAGCCCAGAGGTTCCTAGAATTTATAAACTCAAATGCTATGGAACAACTGGTCACCATGCCTACAAGAGGGGAAAACATACTGGACCTGATCATCACAAACATGAGGACTCTATGCTCTGCACCAGAGGTACACCCCTCATTGGTAAGATCAGACCACAAATTAATCTCGCTGGACATCCACATCCCGACCCCACCACCACCCCAGAAAACCACAGTAAAAAACTTCTCCAAGGCTAATTTCACACTTCTCAAAACCGAGGTGAATTTACTCAAAGCCCCCGGGCCAGTGGAAACTATGGCCCAAACTGCAGAATCCTTTACAAATGCATTCTATGGACATCTTCAGGAATGCATGGATCATGCAATCCCAAATAAAACCAAGACCCAATCCTCCAAAGGCAGACGTCCTGTCTGGTGGACCACTGCGATAAATAAGCTATACAACAAAAGGAGGAAGCTACTGCAGGATAGAGAAAGCCCACAATAAGAAAGCATCACTGATCAGTACTAGCAAAAAACTACGGTCCCTCATAAAATCTTCCAATGCCAGCTTCGAGAGAAAAATTGCACAAGACACTAAAGATAACCACAAGGCCTTCTTTAGCTATGTTAGAAACCTGGGTGGCAACAACCAGATATGTTCGGAGTTGGTCCAAAATGACAAAAAATACACTGAACCCACAGACATTGCCAACATCCTGGCAGATAGGTTCAGTGCAAACATCCCCCCCTTCCCCCCCAAAGAGCAAATATCTATCCCAGTAGAGAGTTGTCTCCCTATCATCTCAGATGATCAGGTGGGAGTTGCCCTCTCCAAAGCAAAAAACACAGCATCAATGGGACTGGACTGTGTCCCGGGCTGTGTCCTACAGGAGCTCCAAGAAGAGCTAAAACCTCATATTAGGTTACTGTTCAATCTCAGCCTTACTACAGGATATGTACCCAAGGAATGGCGTACAGCAACAGTGGTCCCACTCCACAAAGGTGGAGCCTCAAAGGACCCTGGAAACTATCGCCCCATAAGCCTGACTAGCCTGGTCTGCAAAGCTATGGAGCGGATCATCATGGAACTCATAAACAAAGACATAGCGGAACTACAGACGTTAGATCCTACACAATTCGGCTTTGTTAAAGGCAGATCCTGCCTCTTGAACCTGGTAGACTTCTTCGAAACAGTCACCAAGGCCATAGATGAAGGGAAGGTAGTCCACACAGCCTACCTGGACCTCGCAAAAGCCTTCAACACCATACCCCACTCTGGCATCATAGATAAGCTCCCCAGCCTAAATATTAACCCCTATGTCATAAGATGGGTTGCAAACTGGCTCAAGGACAGAACCCACATGGTCAGAATTGCGGGAGCCATGTCATACTCTAAACCTGTTACTAGTGGCGTCCCACAAGGCTCACAGCTCTTGTTCAGTATATATTTTTCAGAGGTACAGGCCAACACGGGAGGACTATGGCTGACCAAGTTTGCAGACGACTGCAAACTGGGTGCCATAATAAACTCTCCAGCTGACACAGGCATCCTCCAAAAGGGTCTCACAGAGATGGACAACTGGTGCCAAAGCCATGGCCTAAAACTAAACACCAAGAAGTGTACAGTCATCCCCTTTGGGAAAAACAAAGTGCCCACAAACTACCACATAGGCGGTAATCCATTAAGTATGGAGGAAGTAATTAGGGACCTGGGAACCCAAGTTGATAGTAATCTCTCCTTTGACAACCACGTTGCCAAAGTGGTTAGAAAGACCTTCTATATAGCCCACCTTATCATGAAAGGGTTCACACGTCTAGATCAAGGGAGGTCATTGTGCCCCTTTACTCATCCCTCATCAGGCCCATAATTGAATACAATGCCCCGTTTGGGATGTACCTTACCAGACACCTGCAGCAACTGGAAAGACCACAAAAGTACCTCACCAAGAGGATCAAGGGTCTCAAACAGATGACCTATGCTGCCTGGTTAAAGAAACTCCAGCTCTACTCAGTTGTATGCCGCCTGCTTAGAGGCGATCTGTGCCTGATGTATAAAGCCATGTCCAACCCAGAATTAATGGACATGCTCCCCCTCAAAAAATCCAAATCCACTAGAGCTACGTGTTCAAGGGACTTGAATCTCAACACTGAAATTAATAGGGCATGCCGGAGAGACAGATTTGTGACCCAGAGGCTCCCAGCACTCTTGAATAGAATCCCAGTCCATATCAGGCAGAGCCCCTCGCTGACTCTCAAGAGAAATCTTGATGAGTAGATGGGAGATCGTAGGTTCACTTCTGTGTCACTACTAGACATAGGCACAGTAAACTAACCTAAAAAGGGCACAGTAAAACCCATTTTTTTAAGGAGTGGCGAAAGCCAAACACACTCTGGCTAGGCTGATAAATGCCCTAGGGCATATAGCTTAGTATCAACCTATGAACCTATGAGTGTTGATGGAGAAGTACAGAGAAGGTCAGAAGGAGTTGCAATGTCTCTTTGTGGACTTAGAGAAAGCATATGGCAGGGTGCCTAGAGAGGAGATGTGGTATTGTATGAGGAAGCTGGGAGTGGCAGAGAAGTATGCAAGAGTGGTACAAGATATGTACAAGGGTAGTGTGACAGGGTTGAGATCTGCAGTGGGAGTGACAGATGCGTTTAAGGTGGAGGGGGGATTACATCAAGGATCAGCTCTGAGCCCTTTCTTATTTGCAGTGGTGATGGATAGGCTGACAGACGAGATCAGACAGGAGTCCCCATGGGCTATGATGTTTGCAGATGACATTGTGATATGTAGTGAGAGTAGGAAACAGGTTTAGGAGACCCTGGAGGTGGAGATATGCTCTAGAGAGGAGAGGAATGAAGGTCAGCAGGACGAAGACAGAATATATGTGTGTGAATGAGAGGGAGGATAGAGGAATGATGAGGCTGCAAGGAGCAAAGCTGGCAAAGGTGGATGAGTTTAAATACTTCAACAGTTCAGAGTAATGGTGAGCGTGGAAGAGAGGTGAAGAAGACAGTACAGGCAAGGTGGAGAAGAGTGTCAGGAGTGATTTGTGACAGACTAGTACCAGTAAGAATGAAAAGGAAGGTCTACAAGAGGGTAGTGAGACCAGCTATGTTACATGGGTTGGAGACAGTGGCATTGACAAAAAGGCAGGAGTCAGAGCTGGATGTGGCAGAGTTAAAGATGTTAAGATTTGCACTGGGTGTGACGAGGGTAGACTGGATTAGGAATAAGTATATTAGAGGGTCAGCCCAGGTTGAACGGTTTGGAGACAAAGCCAGAGAGGTGAGATTGCATTGGTTTGGAAATGTGCTGAGGAGGCATGTTGGGTATATTGGGAAAAGAATGCTAAGGATGAAGCTGCCAGGTAAAGAGGAAAAGAGGAAGGCCTAAGATAAGGTTTATGGATGTGGTGAGAGTGGACATGCAGGTGGTTGGTGTGACAGAGCAAGATGCAGTGGACAGGAAGAAATGGAAACAGATGATCTGCTGTGGTGACTCCTAATGGGAACAGCTGAAAGAAAAAGATCATCATTATTGTTCTATTAATATTATCAAATGTTTGCTTCCACTACACAAAACCATGTTGATCCATATCAATTTGACAAGACCTTTCCCATTCTCTTAGTATACAGAAACCCTTTAAAATCATTGGCAATTCAATAGTGAGACACTCTGATGTCCCCCTCACCAGACTCAACAAGGAGAAGGTCAAGGTTAGCTGTTTGTCAGGTGCTAGAATCCGCCACATTATGCATGCATTTAAGTCGCTCCACAACAGGTACAAGTCTGACTCTGTCACTGTCCAGATGGGTGTGAATGACTTAAGACGTACCTCCCTGGACTATATGAAGAGAAACATGACTGAGCTCTCAGAGTATGTGTTCCAGGCAGGTATGACCCTAGCCCTAAGCAGCATCCTACCTTATTGATACCACAATACCAACAAAAAATTATTGACTTCAACAACTGGCTTAGTTTCTGGTGTCTTTCCAGGGGAATCCAGTATCTTTCTGCCTGGGATGACATGGTTGACAGGCATTGATGCTTTGCCAGAGACAGCCTCCCACCTGTCACCCCTGGGGTTCCGCATCTTGGCCAAGGCTCTTGCGTCCCCCATTGTGCCTTTTTAGCCTATTTCCCAAAGACAAATCTTCCAACATAAATGATTTGTCCAAAAACAAAATGAAGTTCATGCTGCTCAATGCTAGGAGCCTTAACCTGAAAATGCACTGACCGGAGGCTCTCCTCACACTGGAAGATGCAGATGTCTGTGCAGTCACTTGAGGAAAGCACCCCTGTTTTACCTGGCTATATCTCTTTCCACACTTTCAGTCTCCAAAATGAGGTTGGAAAGACTAAGGGTGGTGGAGTCTCTATCTTCATTAAGGACAGGCACACCTCCAGAGTGGTTTATCAGCATGATGCACTGGAATTACCCCAGGTTTAACTGACAGTTGGCAAGACACCCATCCAAGTTATAGAGAGCTACAGACCCTTCTTCCATGACTCAGGACACCCACCTCCTCCTACCTGGACCTACTTGACTCCATCACGGTACCCCCTAACACCCTAATCCTTGGTGACTTCAACTACCCTACCACAGACTGGGTGAACTATTGCTGCACTAATGCACTCACCCAACGATTCCTTGACTTCATCAGATCTAATGCACTAGAGCAGCTGGTCTTATCCCCTACAAAGGGAGATAACATGCTGGACTTGGTCCTCACCAACATGGGGGACCGCTGCACCATTCCCATAGTATGTTTTCCCTGGTGAGATCAGATCGGTCTGTCTCATTCGAAGCGTCTATCCCACCCAACCCCTCCCCAGCCGTAACCAGGCTAAAAAACTTCTCAAAGGCTGACTACAACCTTCTAATGGAGGGTTATCTGCAGTTTCATAAAACTGCACCCCCTCAGAGGATGCAGACAACTATGCTGAACAGTACACCAGTGCAGTATGCAAGCACCTGTACAACTGCATGGACTCAGCCATACCCAACAGAAATAAAACCTGCTCCTCAAGGAAACACAAACCTGTCTGGTGGACATCCTCTATCAACAGGCTTTACAACAAAAGGAAGAATCTGTTGTCGAAGGGTAAAAAGGAACAAATTCCAAATCGTAAAACTCCCTCCTCTGCCTCAAATAACAAATTAGATCACTAGTGAAAACCTCCAAAGAAAATTATGGGTTGAAACTAGCCTCTGAAACAAAGAGAAACCACAAGTCCTTCTTCAGTTACATTGCAAAGTCCACATTTGTTCCAAATTACTACTTAATGGTACTACTTAGACTGATCCTGCTGACTTAGCCAACCTGCTAGCTGACAGGTTCAGCGCAAACTTCACCCCCATCACCACCCCCAAAGGCCCAGTTGACATCACCGACACTTGTCCCACACACCTCACATTTCCGTAGATCGAGTATTAAAGGCCCTAGCCAAGGCAAACACAGCTTCCATAGGACCTGATAGTATCCCAGGCTGTATTCTGCACCATCTCCTGCAAGAACTAGCTTCACCATTGAGCACCCTGTTTTACCTCAGCCTAATTACAGGCTTTATTCCAGCAGAGTGGAGAACCACCAATGTCATCCCCTTGCACAAAGGTGGTGCCACTATTGACCCGGGAAACTACTGCCCCATTAGCTTGACAAGTCTGATCTGTAAAGCCATGGAGCATATTATTATGGATCTCGTACACAAGGACATAGGCAATCTCCAAGCACTTGACCCTACCCAGTTCAGGTTTGTCAGGGGCAGATCTTGCCTACTGAACCTAGTTGACTTCTTTGAGACTGTCACCAAGGCCCTGGATGAGGGAAAGTCAGTACATACAGCTTACTTTGACCTGGCCAAGGCTTTTGACACAATCCCCCAATTGGGCATTATCAAAAAGCTAACACAACATGGTGTTAATCCCTATCTCATTAGATGGGTGGCCAACTGGCTGACAGATAGAACCCACAAGGTCAAAATAGGCACCACCACCTCTGACAGCAGACCTGTCACTAGTGGTATTCCCCAGGGGTCTGTCCTGGGACCCCTACTGTTTGGCATCTACTTCTCAGATGTCCAGGCAAAGACAAAGGGGCTGTGGCTGACCAAGTTTGCAGATGACTATAAGTTGGGTACTGTCATTGACTCCCCAAATGATGTTAACATACAGCAAGAGGGTCTCACAGCTACAAATAACTGGGGCCAAAGTCATGGCCTCAAGTTAAATGCAAAAGAAAATGCATCATCATACCATTTGGCAAAAACATGGACCCTGCTGATTCCCACATCAACGGCAACCCCCTAAGCACTCAATCTGTGGTGAGAGACCTGAGTACTCAGGTTGACCACAATTTTACATTCGACCATCATGTGGCGGCAGTGGTCAGAAAAGTCTTTTACTTGGTTCATCTAAGTAAAGGGAATGCATCCAGAAAAAAGGAGATTACCTCTCTGTACTCCTCCTTCATTAGACCTATAATTGTGTATAACACCCCATTTGCTATGTACCTCCCCAAACATCTGCACCAACTGGAAAGCCCACAGAACTACCTCACAAAGAGAATCCATGGCCTCCAACACCTGTCTTATGTGGACAGGCTGAAATCACTATCACTCTACTTGGTATCATACAGATTGCTCAGAGATGACCTACAAGTCAATACCGGACCATGCCCTACTAGAGATGCTCCATATCTAGAAATCGAACTCCTCACGCATTACCTGCTCGATAAGCCTAAATCTAATATGCGACATCAACAAAACCAGCTGGAGAGAGAGGTTTGTCTCCCACAGGCTATCCCATCTCTGGAATAGACTTCCCCATACATGTCAAACAGAGTACCTCGCTGACCCTCTTCAAGCGCAACCTTGATGAGTGGATGGGAAACCACAAATTTGTCCCAGGGGTTCCACCTATATCCCTCAATGACAGGGGCGACAGGTGCTGACTAAGGTTTCCTTTTTTGGGGATAATCTCTTGGCTAGGTTTGTAAGGGCCCTAGAGCTATTAGCCTAGTAACCTCTTATGATCCTACGATCATGGTTTAAAATTAAAATGGGTCTATATGAATTTGGGTCTGAAAGGTCTTTACCTCAATGGCTAATACAGCCACCACAGCTTTCTTCAGAGACGCAGGTACCCCCCGCCCAAAGATACTGTTAAACATTATCTTCCCTAATTATTTTTGATTCATTTCCTCTATACATTACTTAAATTCCTCTTTTTAACAAGTAGGAAACTGTCAGTGTCTCATTTTTACTTCATTGTCCTGCATATTTATCTTGGCTTCTATCAGTGCATGATCTGAAATGGCTAATGGATGTATGTTGATGCTTTCAATTAAATACTCATGCACCTGTCAGACATAAATTCTATCTAGTCCAAGCAAACTGAATTTCTATTACTGAATTCACATAACATATCAAATATTTGTATACACTTCAGAAATCATTTCCCCCATCTAAGTCTGCCTGATGCATCTTCAATACTGCAAATGAAGTTCTCATCCTCACCCATAAACAATATTTTCTGATGAGAGTTTATTTCACCCAAACTTCTGTTAAGCGTCATAACAACTGTTTTAGGTGGAATATAAATACATGCTAGGTAATCCTCCTCACCTCCCACCCCTTACTAGAACAAATCAACTATCATTGCAATTTTCTATCACTATTTGAAGCCCCTCTAGAACTCAGTGTTATTACTCCCCTTCACCTTTGTCCCAAACATTCTGCTAAATGTCAGCCCTGAAATACTTGATTTGTCAGATTCACATAATCATTTCTATTAAAACAGATCTCCTCCAACATTGCTGCTTGCACCTTGCATTTCTTAATGTAATTCAATACACTTTTTTGTCTATATGTGTAAGGTCATATACATTCAATGGTAATATGGCTAGAGTAGCCAAGGTAGAAAGCAATTACTCCTATCTACTATATCAGACTGTTCTTTTGAATGTGCAGTTCCAAATTTTAGCTTATATGCACATACAGGTTTGGAAGGCTGATCTTTTAAGTTGCTTCTTCTCATCTCTATTTGAATCAATGTCACATCTTCAAGACTTTTTTCTACAGTAAAAAAAGTAGCCACACAAAAGACTAAAGAAATTTCCAGAACCCCCATCCTCATCCAACAAACACACAAAACTGTGTACATTTAAAAAAATGAAGTTTACCCCTCCAGTAAAATTTCCCCAAATGAGTGTCTGCAACCACAGTCACTACATATTCTAAAATTAAGAATACATGACTAGACCGCATGTTATAGCCTCTGTTCCCAATTACACTGATTGCTATCTGTTTTCTTACCTCCGTTCTCCTCCCAGATGTGAAACAACTTGCAGACTTTCAGTAAACCTTAACTTTACCCCTTAAGAAAAAGTGCACTGGCTACCTTTAACTAATTAAACTAAGCTATGCATGGTTATATTAAAAGCATGAAAGTATAAATGCTGCTGGAGAGGCAGCTGCTTGTATAACTTAACTCACATAGGTTCGTGTGTACTAGGCTAATGGCTGGGGAGCCTTTACAAGCCTAGCCCATAGGCTTACCCTGGCATCGTGCCACCCAACCTTAGTTCCCAGTGCCTCTGTCAAGTAGAGCCACTGGAGTGATCCCTGGGTGAATTTCCTATTATAGGTTCATAGGTGTGTACTATCAGACTACCAGAGTTTCAGACTTCATTTTTCACTGAATGACTTGCCAATGTGCATTTAAATGTTAATTACATTGTGCTGAGAGAAATGTACGAGATCCATAATAAAAACACAAAATCACCACCAGCTCACTTCAACGAAAAATACACCACAATTCGAAGCAGACAGGAACACAAACGCAGGGATGGTAAAAAAAGCTTTTCTTTTTAATAGAGAGTCCTGGTACCTCGGCTATTCACCTTCAATGGAACAACTCACATACAAAAACCATCTCCTTATATATTTAATTAACAAGCAACTCATTAATCAATTAAGGCAAAAATTAATCATTTAAAGTGCAACATCTCTATTTAACTTGCATTGTTATTCAAAATGCATCACAACATAGCATTCTTACGATAAATGAACACTGATGAAAGGAGTTCAATGAACTTCATATTTTTCATAACCATACATACAAGTATTAATTTTTTACTTAATACATGATCGAATTGATGTTCACAATATAATAAAAATATATAACCATCATGCTAAAATACCACTATCTAAATTCATGCCCCTTGGATGTAAGGTATGAAAATTAACTATCATTCTATATTCTAATCTATTCAATTCTGTTTTAAAATTCCCTGCCTCATAATGTGGTCTAGCCAACACACTAAAGATAAATCCATTAATGTTACCATTGTGCACATTGACAAAATGTGAAGCCACGGGGCTGTCCATATTACTCCTCCTAACATCCCCCAAATGCTCTAAGATGCAGATTTTAACTTTCCTCGTAGTTTGACCAATATACCAAAGTGGCTTAACACAATCACACCCTAAAATATAAACCACCCCTTGTGATAAACAATCAAATTTCTTAAAAGCTTGATACTTTTTCCCGTTAATTTTCTCTCCATGTAAATTTCTAGCCCTGTCACATACAGAACAACGTCCACAGCATTGCATACCAACATTCATAGAATCCATGGGATATTCCAACTTCCTAGTTAATTCCTTCAAATTGTTATACCTACGATAGGAAAAAGTAATGTGTCTGGGGAAACAAAAGACCAACAGACATATCTTCAGAGACCACATGCCAAAATTGTTTAACAGCTTTCTCCACTACCCATGAAAAATAAGAAAATCTAGATACAAAAAATAGTCTATTTTCAAAACAGAATTGAATTGATTAGAATATAGAATGACAGTTAATTTTCATACCTTACATCCAAGGGGCATGAATTTAGATAGTGGTATTTTAGCATGACGGTTATTTATTATTATTATATTGTGAACATCAATTCGATCATGTATTAAGCAACAAATTAATAGTTGTATGTATGGTTATGAAAAATATGAAGTTCATTGAACTCCTTTCATCAGTGTTCATTTATCATAAGAATGCTATGTTGTGATGCATTTTGAATAACAATGCAAGTTAAATAGAGATGTTGCACTTTAAATGATTAATTTTTGCCTTAATTGATTAATGAGTTGCTTGTTAATTAAATATATAAGGAGATGTTTTTTGTATGTGAGGTGTTCCATTGAAGGCGAACAGCCGAGGTACCAGGACTCATACACCTGAAGAAGCAGTAGTGAAAGCGCTTGTGTTTGGTTCGAATAAAGCACTGCTGTGTTTTATCAGAATTGAATGTTCCTGTTTTTCCTTGTGGAGCTGTCTTTGAAGACTGTTTTTGTGGATTATTCTTTGAACTACATTGGAAATTGCTGTTGTCTGCCTCCTGGAAGGACTTTTGTTCTCTGGTACTTTTTGTAGAAATGGCAGGGCATTTAATCTTTTAAAAAGTGAATGGCTTGCTTTAAAGGAATTTAGAACTCAGTTAGATAAAGTGATTGTGAGACCAGCGGACAAAGGTGGGAATTGGGTAGTCATGGATATTGTAAAATATGATAACATCATTGAAGAGTTGCTTAGAGAAAATGTTTATAAGAAATGAAATCATAACCCGCTGAAACAGTACAATGGCGAACTTGGTGAATTGCTAGAGAAGGGTGAGAGGCTTGGGTTTTTTCTGAATAGTGATGTTAAAAAACTGTTGGTAAAGGAACCAAGGCACCCTCATATATATGCAATTCCCAAAATTCATAAGAGTATGGTTGACCCACCAGGGAGACCCATCATCTCAGGGGTAGGTTCTTGTATAGAAAAGTGAACAAATTTCTGGATTTTCATTTTAAAAGTTATTTGCTTAAGGTACCTTCTCATGTGAAAAACACAGAGGGTGTTTGTAAAGCACTGTGTGGTATGATGAGGGACAATGAATTTTATTGGGCCACAGTAGATGTTTCATCTTTATATACCAATATTGATAAGCGTTGGGGCTTGAAGGCCATGAAAAAGATGATGGGAGAGGGCCCTTGTACAACTTTTTTGCTGTCCCTGTTAGAATATAGTCTTACACATAATTATTTTATGTGGAAGAAGGATTTTTATCTTCAAATCAAAGGGACAGCAATGGGGGCGGCTTTTGCCCCTACTTACGCAGTAATATACATGGGTGAATTTGAGAAGGAATTCATGTTTCAGAACGCATTTTTCATTAACAAATGTTTTTTTACAAACGATACATTGATGATCTTATTTTTGTTTGTAAGGGAAGATCATCTTTGTTCAGGGAATTTACGCAGGACATTAATAAAAATGCACACGGGTTAAGTTTTGTTTGCGAATGCTCGAATGAAAAAATATCCTTTTTGGATGTGGAATTTTATATTGGAAAAGACAATAGGGTGCAACACAGACCGTTTAGGAAGCCTACCTCTGTTAATAATTTTTTGCATGCTAGCAGCATGCATCCTCCACATTTGATCAGGGCATTGCCAGAGGGGGAATTCAGGAGAATTCTTAGGAACACTTCTGATTCAAAACTATGGGATGAAGTTCTTAATGAAGTTTCATAAGATTATCTTCTAGAGGATATTCGAAGATGATGCTGTCTAGAATTAAGAACAGGTTATGTGGGGGAGGCAAAAAAATGAGAGCGCGCTACCATAGACAGTGTCCAGTTCCACATGAAATGGATAGACTATTTTTTGTATCTAGATTTTCTGATTTTTCATGGGTAGTGGAGAAAGTTGTTAAACAATTTTGGCATGTGGTCTCTAATGATATATCTGTTGGTCATTTGTTTCCCAGACACATTACTTTTCCTATCATAGGTATAACAATTTGAAGGAATTGTTAACTAGGAAGTTGGAATATCCCATAGATTCTATGAATGTTGGTATGCAATGCTGTGGACGTTGTTCTGCATGTGACAGGGCTAGAAATTTACATGGAGAGAAAATTAATGGGAAAAAGTATCACGCTTTTGAGAAATTTGATTATCACAAGGGGTGGTTTATATCTTACGGTGTGATTGTGTTAAGCCACTTTGGTGTATTGGTCAAACTACGAGGAAAGTTAAAATCTGCATCATAGAGCATTTGGGGGATGTTAGGAGGAGTAATATGGACAGCCCCGTGGCTTCACATTTTGTCAATGTGCACAATGGTAACATTAATGGATTTATCTTTAGTGTGTTGGCTAGACCACATTATGAGGCAGGGAATTTTAAAACAGAATTGAATAGATTAGAATATAGAATGATAATTAATTTTCATACCTTACATCCAAGCGGCATGAATTTAGATAGTGGTATTTTAGCATGATGGTTATATATTATTATTATATTGTGAACATCAATTCGATCATGTATTAAGTAAATTAATAGTTGTATGTATGGTTATGAAAAATATGAAGTTCAATGAACTCCTTTCATCAGTGTTCATTTATCGTAAGAATGCTATGTTGTAATGCATTTTGAATAACAATGTAAGTTAAATAGAGATGTTGCACTTTAAATGATGAATTTTTGCCTTATTTGATTAATGAGTTGCTTGTTAATTAAATATATAAGGAGATGGTTTTTGTATGTGAGATGTTCCACTGAAGGCGAATAGCCGAGGTACCAGGACTTGTTATTAAAAAGAAAAGCTTTTTTAACATCCCTGCGTTTCAGTGTTCCTGTCTGCTTCGAAGTGTGGTGTATTTTTCGTAGAAATGTATGGGATACAGAGTATTCAGAGGTCTTGATTAATTGCATGCACTTACAGACAGATAATCACCAAATAAATGTAAATGAGACAAAAAACATAAGTAACTTTGCAGATGCACAAAAGAGCCTTTTGTAAATTTCACTCAGAACTCACTATTGAAATTTCTTATGCAGAATTGCTAGCTCCTATAGACTTCTCTTCCTCCTCCAAGAGCATTTGCTAATGAACAAAATGGCTCATGACTGTGAAAATACAAGAAAACTAGTTTTTCATGACTTGCATTTTTTGTCTTATTTTCCAAACCCATTTGCTAAAAAAAATGTCTATATTTTAAACAAAGAAAATTAATCTAGACATCCAACCCTCTTGTCTTAATTCGATATATGTGATGAATACAATTTTTCATCCCCACTTCAACAGTGCAAGATCACAACACTATACTAACAAACTTGTTTCTTTCTAGTCTTTCTTACCTTCTTACAGTGCAAACTCTGGACACATTAAAACTAAGGAAAAAGTATTTTCTTGCTTGAATATCTTTAGCATACATAGAAGCCATTTCTAAGACTCTCATTTCAAATTTAAAATACGCCTGACTGTACCCTACAAAAAGCTGTTTTTCAATATAACATGCAACTTATATCATTATCTTTTTTTTACAAATATCAAAATAAATTACAGAGATGTCATCTGTCCCTTCAGTGTCCCACTAAACATTAATGACAAAGTGGGATATAAGCTTTACAGTTTAACACAGTCAACAAAATTCCAGTCTTTCTCAGCCATCTCTTGCAAAGCTACATTTCACATGTACAATCCTATATGTAATGCGATGAATGCTTTACAGTCCTCCCATTTACTCATTAATTTCCCAGCATTGTAAATTCAAAGTACTCCTGATCCTTCTAGTCACCTCCTGTGCTTTTTCTGCCACAAAAGTCTTTTCATTTGGAACAGAAAATGTTTGACTGCAAAGTCTATTAGCTTTATTGTCAGAAGAATGAGAAGCAGATTCCCCTTCTGTTTGTGGTTAAATGTTTTTTTTTTCTCAGCCTGTTCTGTATCCAAAAATGCATTCAATCCTCCAAGAAAAAATGTTCTGAAGATAATGGGATAAAGCAGCTTGAAGCTCACAGCTGTCTTTCTAAATTCCCTAAGTGCTATGATACAACTGGTTTTCTTCTGCCGTGTGTAAATACTTTTATGCAAACAGTGGTGTTCCCAAGTTTTAATACCTTTCCTTTCTACTGCAATTCTGTCAAGAGCAACTCTTTCTGCTGGTATGATTGCCTCCTTACTAATATAGTTATTGTCTGCTTTCTCATGGACAGGTTTGAGCATACACAGCAGGTGTCTTCTCAATTAACAAATCCTGCTGTGGAACACCAGTCCAGTTGCTTTTTTGAACTTTCATAAAATTAATACAGTTTATATCTTCCTGTTTCTCTAGTACAGACAATCGCTCAAGTTTTCTCCGTACTCTCAGTCTTCCTGTGATCAGCCGTTTTCATTTCAATCTCTGAATTTGCAGTAGATCAGCTAATTTGAAAAGCTAGTTAAAGCTTCTACTTTTCCAGCCATTTGACTGTCTCTATACTTCTCTGATATTTGACTTACTGTGAACCTCTCGGAGTGCATTTGATTTATTTTTTCTCAATATTACTGGAAACCATTTCCAGTACAAAGTCTGAAACCTGAACTGCTTAGTGCTGAACAGTTGCAAGATTCTCCCCAGATAGAGTTTTCTCTTCTTTTCTGGTTGACAGTAAAGTTATGTAAGTAAACTTACTACAGCAGATGTTCAAATGATCACTGCTGCAGTAGTAGTGGCTCTATGAATTGCATCCTACATAAGACAGGACAGCAGCCAGCTTCCAGAACTTAAGGGTAACTTCCAAGCACCTAGCTATCAGCTTAAGAAGAGCTGAATTAAAAATCACTGGTTTGGTGGCCTAGTCATCCAGAGCTTTCATGTCAATTGAGAGAGTCCTTACCCAGTCATAAAAAAAGTATAGAAAAATAAGGAAGATGAAAGGAGGGAGTGACTGCTGCAGCAATGATCATTTCAACATCTACTGTTATGGTGGTTTACTTATACAACTGCACTATGTTCATTATTTGATCACTGCTGCAGTAGCCTTACCACTACAGGTAGTCTACCATAGCTTACACGGACAGACAGGAGGAAGGAAGAGGGTCCAGGTTCCTTGAAGAATGATCCTTGCAAAGCTTATTCTACACCTGGAAAGGGAATCTAGTTTATAGTGCTTTGTACAAGATATGTATAGATGACAAAGTTGTTGCATTTAGAATATTTATAGAATTTGCACCTTTCTAAAAAGCCGCTGATGAAGTCAAGGCCATGGTGAAGTGTACCCTTGACCCTTCTCGGAATTGCCTTGTTGTAGTGGATAGAGCAAAAGGAAATAAGCTTGTTATAACCATTTGGAGATGGGTCTGCTCTGACACAGGTTCTCATTTTACTTTCATAAAAGAAATGAACAACTGATCAGAATATCTGAAAGTTTTAGTCCTGTCAAGATAATATCAGTTGTCTGTATACATCCAGATTAAGAAAATTCTTTTTCCTTCATTTTAAGGCTCTGGAAAAAAGACAAGAATATGGGTACTACTTTTAAGCCTAAAATAAGGATCAGCATTCAAAGAAGCCCTACATCTGCTGAAAATGAGATTAGGTTGATCCACCTAGACAGCTTGCAACTTGGACACCCTTCTTGCAGAAGTCAGAATTGGTAAAACCGTTTTCCATGTTATGAACCTCAAATCAGCTTGAAGGTCTGGTACAAATCAAGCAATAATTAATTTTATGCAAACAAGGTGGAGATCCCAAGGAGGAGCCACCTGTTGCCTAGGCAGCTAGGTATGGAGCATCCCTTTCAAATACAATTTAACATGGGAATGCATTAAAAAGGTCAGGATCTGTGGGCAGACATGCTGAAATGGCCAATAAATGAACACTGACAGAGAAGTAAGAAAGGCCAGAGATAACTCACACAAATACTGCAAAATGAGAGAAATAACCACCTTAAAAGGGTCCTGGGTCTTGTCTCGGCACCAGCTAACATCTTTTCCATTTGCCAATATATGACTTCCTAGTAACAGGTGCCTTTGCATTTATTATTACCTGCCAAACATCCTCAGAAAACAGGTGCCTAAAAGATATTAGGAACTCTATCATCCAAGGCAGTTAGCTGAAGTTGTTTCAGGTTGGGGTGTATCAAACAACCAGGAGAAACCTTAGGAAACCAATCCTGTGAAAAGGAGTCAAACAAGACTTTTGGATGTTCTCTTGAAACCAAAGTCTATAAGGGGACACACTCACCCAAGTGAGAGATTCCAGACACTTTGAAAAACGCTCTGTAACGATAAGCAAGTCATCTGAATACGGAAAAATTTGAACACCTGCAGTTTGCAATATGCTATGACTGGAGCTAGACACTTTGTGAATATCCCTGAACAGTGCATAACCCAAAGGTGATGTACAAAACTGAAACTGTAACCCAAACAAAAAAACCTTAAGAAACATTTGAAATTTGAAGCTACAGGAATGTGATAAGCATGCTTTAATTCTCGAGTTAAGAAAATTAAAGGAAAAACTAGCAGTAACATGGCCGTCAAGAGAACTCCAGGACTTTTTCTTTAGAAAGTAAAGATATAAAACTGATCAACATTACTGAATGATAACATTTTCCTACCACAGAAAGGGGAAAAGCTAATGCTGACCCACGAGTCAGCAGATGCTAAATGACAGGAGGTGGAAAAGTTTGATCTGGCAGAGGAGAAATTCCCTGAAGAGTAGGAAGTGATATTCACTGCCATCTGTATTTCTGATTATCACTCTCAGCACCCATTTGTCTGAGATTATCTGTTGCCAAAGAAAGAAATCGGGAAACAGATTTTGGGAAAAATGTAAAGGTTTGTCAGGGTGGGATAAGTGCTGCACTCTTGCAGACAGCCATTCATACTTGTTGGATTGTCCATTTTTCTGTGGAGGGGGCAAATCCTTTATTTTCAGAGCTCATTAGTCATACTTTTTTGAATGTCTGCTTTGCTAGAAAAGCTTGCTGTAGGTGAAAAACATTTAACCTTGAGAAGGATGGCTGAAAAAAATCAGAGTAACCCCCTAAATCAGTTTCCCTCTTTACCACACTTCAGGGCCTCGCTAGCTGAAGTTCCAAAAACAAACTCTCTAAATGAGAGTTCAAACTGTTCTTAACA
This sequence comes from Protopterus annectens, assembly GCF_019279795.1. NCBI lineage: Eukaryota > Metazoa > Chordata > Ceratodontiformes > Protopteridae > Protopterus > Protopterus annectens. Next base: position 423,152,807 of record NC_056737.1, read on the forward strand.
TACTCAGGTAAATTTTATGTACTTATTGAAGCAAACCTCATAAAAGTTCCAGTAGCACCTGTCCTTTAAGATACATTAGCCGAATCACAATCAAGCTTCAAAGAGTGATTAATCTTATAGTTTCTGTGCTTCAGGTAATTAACAGAAGACTTTTCCACAGAAAAAGGGAAAGGTGGCTATAATGTTCCATATTCTCAAATGATACAAGCACAAACCAACATACAAGTCTGACAAATAAGAATTCTATAAAAGTCTGGCAGAAAAACAGACTTTTTTCCCCAAACCTGTCAAAGGCTTTCCTATCATTATCAGACAAAGATGGAATACAATTTACCAGATGTTCAACAGCTGCAGAATTTATCAAAAAATAACTGCAAGGTCAGATCTGGGACTGAAAAAAAATTGAATGAGTGAAGAACTTTACGCAATCTATCTGCTTTCTTAGGGGCAGCAGGGTGGCTGTCAGCAAGTTGCAGGCTGTAATAAACACACCCTCCAAATGCTGGAAAGAAAAGGAAGAGGAGGAGGAGGAGGTGGGTTCAGGAATTTTTCCAGCTGTAATAAACCATAACATTTTTAAGGACAAAGGAACACCATCTTGTTCTCCCTGAAACAATGTTTTTTTCTGGATATGGTTTCAGAGAAAGAAAGTACAGTTATGTAAAATCTTACCATAACAGATGCCCTTTTCTTCACTGTTGCAGTATTCCTTACAGTAGGGATCCACTGCCTAGGGCAGCTGGGTGCCCTACCAGTACACCAAAGCCTTAGGTTATGACAGGCATGTCATACGTCACACATACACTCCCCATACATGGTGTAGGGCATAAAGGTGACATACAGACTTACCTTCCTTAGTACCTAAAAGCCCTAAGAGGAACAACAATCCAAGGAGAAAAAAGGAACATGTGCAACCAGGTGGGGAAGGAGGGAGAGAGTGAATATTGCAACAGTGAAAGAAAAGGGCATCTACTGTTATGGTAAGACTTTACACAACTATACTATGTCCTTCCATATCACTGTCACAGTACAAAAGCTGAGGAGGAAAGGTGGGAGGAGGAAGATCCAGTAAAGCCTTCAAAGGAAGCCATGCAGGATGGGTCTATATTACATGTTCGAAGAGTCAGTTCAGCAAACTGATATAGTGAGACTGCGGTACAGTGAAGATCGGAAAATTTGCCCTTTCCTCAGTTTAGTGAGATCTCGGAGTTGGTATATATAATTAGCGGAGTCCAACAAACGGCATTTTCTATGTAAATGCCATCCACTGAACTGACTTTTCAGGGTTATGATATAGACCCATGCAGGACAGCCCTGACAATTCTGGCTCTAGCCCTATCAACCACATCCAACTTACAGTGCTTAGTAAAAGTATGTACAGAAGTCCAAGCAGCTGTCTCAAGGATGGGGGAGGTACCCAATCTTTTGGAAAAAGCACCAGAAGAAGCCATAATCCTGGTAGAATGAGCCTTAAAGTACAGTTTTGTACCCACCATAAATGTAGATGTTCGAGTGTATACACTGCTGCAGTGATTACACTTGGGTTATCCTGCCATTAGGCGGTTCCCCAGTTGGCCTGAGTTCCAAAGTCTTGGTCCGGCATCGGTTGCTGTCACCTCCTCCCTGACATCAGTGTGACAGGGGTATATAAGATGCAGCCAACACCATTTTCTTCAGTTTTTCTTGCCCCAGATGTCAGGTGCCCCCAAATAGGTAGGCAATTCAAATTGCTAGTAAAACATACATAAGAAAAGCAAACAACAACTTTCAGTTACCAGCAAATACTCCCCATAGGTAGTAAAGGGTAGAAGACATAGGTACGTACCAGCAAGTAAGAGGGGAAGGAGGTAGGGTAACCTGGACTGCAGCAATATATGCACTCGAACATCTACATTTATGGTAGGTACAAAACTGTTCCATGTTCAACGTGTTACACTGCTGCAGTCATTACACTTGGGTGGAATCCCAAAGCTGAGGTAGGGTGGCTGGTTCTATAAGGCATTAGGGGTAGCTATAAGGTCCTGCAGCACAGCAGTGGCGAAGCTAGCTCTGGATATGGAGTATAAAGGCAAATGGTAATGCTTGGTGAAGGTATGCACAGAACTCCATGTTGCTGCTTCCAAAATATCCTTGGTAGGTACTCCTCTGAGGTAGGCAGTTGAAGTGGTTGTTGCCCTGGTGGAGAGAGATCTAATGCTGCTATGTACAGGTTTCCCATGGTGTGTATAGCAGAAATGTATACAATGTCCTATCCATTTTGAAATGGTCTGTTTTGATATGGCTTTTCCCTGTGCTCCTGCAGCATATGCTACCAATAATTGCTCAGATTTTCTGAAAGCTTTGGTTTTGTCCAAGTAGAAGCGTAACTGCCTGTGAATGTCCAAAGAATGCAGTAGTCTCTCCCCTTTATTCTGTGGTTTTAGATAAAAAGTTGGCAAGTGAATAGTTTGGTTTAGAGCCACACTTGATACCACCTTTGGCATAAACGTAGGGTTAGTTCTTAGACACCCTGTCCTGGTGGAAAATGAGGAAAGGTTCCACTGCCATTAGTGCCTGTAATTCTGAAACTCTTCGTGCTGATGTTATTGCCAGTAGCAGAGCAGTTTTCCAAGAGATATATTTTAATTCTGCTGTGTTAGCTGGATCAAAAGGAAGTAAAGTTAATTTTTCTAAAACAAAGTTGGGGTCCCAGGTTGGAATAGGTGCTCTACGGGGCGGTCTTATGTTTTTAGCCCCTCTGAGGTACTGTTTTAGCAAAGGATTAGAGAAAATTGGTGGATCCGTGTTGTAATGAGCAGAGATGGCAGAGGTGTGGATCTTGATTGATGAAAAGGAGAGGCCCTTGTCCAGCATCTCAATTAAATATTGTAGTATCTGAGGGATGTTTGGGACAAGAGGGTCAAGGCTGTGAGCCTGGTTCCAGGCACAGAATCTCTTCCATTTATCCGAGTAGGTTTTCCTGGTACAAGGCCTTCTGGCCTCCAGAATGACATCCATAACAGCTTTGGAGAGAGGCATTGCTTGCTTGAGTAAGGAATTTTCCATGCAGCTAGGTTTAAGGTCTTTAGCTGGCTGTGAAGTATCTGATTGTTGTGCTGAGTCAGCAGATGTGGGATTTGAGGCAAAATCCATGGTGGTTCTTGTGCTAAGTTCTTTAAGATTGAGTACCAGTGCTGGCGTGGCCAGTCTGGTGCAATCAGGATCATCTTTGGTTCTTCTTGCCTGGCTTTTATGAGTACCTTTGGAAGGAGAGGTAGAGGTGGGAAAGTGTATACTTGTAGGTTTTTCCAGCTGAATGAGAGGGCATCCACTTTCTATGTTTGTGGATGGTAACTCCTTGTGCAGAATTTCTATAGCCGGCAGTTCATTGGGGATGCAAACAGATCTATGTCCGGGCTCCACCATTTTTGTGTTATCATTCTGAATATTTGTGGATTCAATTCCCATTTGTGGGGATCCATGATGTTTCTGCTTAAGTCGTCTGCCAGTGTGTTTATCTCTCCTGACAGGAATTGTGCTTGCAGATGAACTTGATAGTCTACAGCTGTGTTCCACAAGGTCACAGCTTGTCTGCAGAGGGGGTAGTCACAGCTTGTCTGCAGAGGGGGTAGGAGTCTGTGCCCCCTTGCTTGTTTATGTACCACATAACTGTGCTGTTGTCTGTCTTTAGTAGAAGTTGTCCTGGATGCAGCAGGTCCTTGAAAGCTATAACAGCATTTTGTACAGCTAGCATCTCTTTTTGATTGATGTGAAGATGCCTTTGTTCTGTGGGCCACTCTCCCTGAATACATTTTCCTGCCATGTGTGCTCCCCAGGCGTAATCCGATGCATCTGTTGTCAGTGTTTACCTGGCTGTGGGTTGATTAATAGACTGTCCCTTTTTGAGGTGACAAGCTTGAGCCCACCATCGAAACTCCTGTTGAAGGCAAGGAATTAGTGGTATAACTGTTTCCAAACTTTAACAGTGTTGACACCATACACTCTTTAGGTACCATTGTAGTTTCCTCATATGCAGTCTGGCATATGGAATTAGTAGTATGCAAGATGCCATGTAACCCAAGGCCTGCAGAATTTTTCTTGCAGGGAGTTGGGTCTTTGTTGCCATCAATTGAAAGTATTGAGTCAGTTGTCCTTGCTTGTCTGGCATGAGATAAGCCATCTGGGCCATTGTGTTCAAGCTGGCACCCAGGAATATTATCTCTTGTGAGGGCACTAGTTTTGATTTCTTTTCATTTACTGTGTACCCCAGGCAACTTAACTTTTTTATGAACGCCAGATGCTTTAGAAGAATGTCCTTGCTCTCTGCTTGAATCAGGCAGTCTCCAGGTACGGATAAATTTGAATTCCTTTCTGTCTGCAAAATGCAATTACTGGTGCCAGACACTTTGTGAAGACCCTGGGCGCAGTAGATAAGCCAAAGGGCAGTGCAGAGAATTGATAGTGCATTGAACCAGCTATGAATCTGAGGCATCTTCTGCAGTTTTGTCTGATAGGGACATGCAGGTATGCCTCCTTGAGGTCCAAGGTCACGAGCCAAGCTTTCTTGCCCAGCATGGGTAGAAGCTGCTGTAGTGTCAACATTTTGAATTTTGGAACATCCAGGTAATTGTTTAGAGAAGAAAGATCCAGAATGGGCCTCCAGGCTTTGTCCTTTCTGGGAACCAGAAAGAGTCTTGAGTAAAATCCTTGTCCTTGCTCCTGTGGTGGTACCTTTTGAATAGCTCTCATGTCCATGAGTGCTGTAATTTGTTTTTAAGCCTCTGCCCATTGATTTGGTGGCAGATTATTCTTTTTAACCTTGGCAGAGTGTGAAAGTGAAGCCTGTAACCTTGAGATACAATGTTGAGAACCCATTTGTCTTTGATGATCCAATGCCAATTGTGATAGAAAAGTGCCAGTTTTCCTCCTAAGGGGGCTGCCAAGAGAGAGCTGTTTGGCAGCTGTAGTGGGAAGTCATTGAGGCTGCTTTTTATATGGTTGGGGTCTGTCGTCCCCTTCTTTCTGGCCTGGTGCACCCCATTGTTGAGGCCTGTAAGGACCTTGTGGTTGACCTCTACCTCTTGGACGTCTGTATCTGCCCCGTTGAGGTCTGTGTGTAACTGGAAAGGACCAATTCATTGTTGGCCAATTTCTGCTAAATCGAGGAGGATGAAGCTGTAAGAAATCCTTCACCGTTTACACAGATTTTGCCTTATCCTCCATTTTCTTTAGTACCTCTTCTGCCTTAACTCCAAAACACATCTCGCTGCAAAGGTACATCCAATAATTTTGCTTTAACATGATCTGGTAACGTATGTTCTTTTAACCAAGCATGTATTCTAATGACAGAGCCTGCAACTGCTGTTCTACAGGAGGCCTCTAAAGAATCAAAACCACATTGCAAAGTATGTTTTCCCACTTGTTCAGCTGCATGCAATAAATCCTGCATTTCTTTAAAATTAGGAGGATCTGAAACTGGAAGCATTTATTGTTTCAACTGAGACATCAATAATTGCTGATATTTTAGCGTGTGAAACTTGCAATTTAAGGCACTCATTGCTAAAGTTGCAGACATATATACTTTCTTTCCCCATCTGTCTAATGCTCTGGAATCTCTGTCAGAGGGAACTGGGTTTTTAGCTGATGAGGCCTTAATCCCTTTGGGTCCCTGAGAAATAGTTTCAGGGTCAGCAACATGGCTTTTATACAGAAATTTGTGAGAGTCAGGGACTCTGTAATATCTGTCAGGTTTAACTGGGGCTGGAGGTAAGGAATCAGGATTTAAGCTCAATTCAGTATACACATCATCCACAATATCTAACACTGGCGGAATAGCAAGGGGTCTGTGTTGAGGTAATAAAAGGAAGTCTCTGAGCCTTTTCTTGGATTCTGAGTAATCCTGGCCTTCCCAATGGAAATGCTCCCTCATGGTATGTAAGGTTTCCCCAAAGGAGTAGTCCTCAGGCGGAGAGGCTGATGGAATTGATTCTTCAGCATCAGAATCCTCATAAGGGGGTAAAGAATATCCTAGGTCTGAGGATGAATCTGAAGAAATGGACACCTGGTCGGATGAGTCATAGTCTGCATCCTGTCTGGGCCTTTTATCAGGAGGGGGATGGGACCCCCTGATCAGGGTGATTAGGTCTTCGGCCATTTTGAGCATTTGTTTCTTAGGCATGGAGGCCTGTCCTGGAGAATGCTGTATTTGTTTCTTTGTTTTTAAAGGAGACTTAGACTTAGCAGAGGGTTTAATGCTTAACTGAGTTGGTCCGAAAACACCCTCTGAAGCTGCGGATTGCTCAGCTACTTCGGTTCCCACTGAAGGGTTAGTTTCGGTAGGCTGAAAAACTTGTACGTCCGAAGGCCCAGCTCCACGTGGGAGTCGAAGGCGGCCTGTGGTTCTGCAGAAGCGGTCATCAGGGGCTGCGAAGGCGCCTCGCTGAAAACCGGAGAACCGGCTACCGGCCTAGAAGAGGCCTCATCGGCAGTTTTGGGCATCGGATGCTTGTCCTTGTCTTTGAGCTTTTTATGTATTCCGGTCGTCGTTAGTTCCAACGGCACGGTGTAATTGAATTTTCTGCCAAAATAATGTTGGGCAAAATCAAACCGACATTTAATAGTGCGCTTGTTAAACCTAGCACAAAACCGACAACCAGTGACGTTGTGGTCTGGGTCTAGGCATGGGATACAATAGGAATGAAAATCCTTATGAGGTATTTGCTTCCCACAAGAAATACAGTTATTAACTTTTATTGACATTGGTCTGAGGCAAGAAAAAGTTTACCCAATGGGGTACTTAGCTTTGTAGAAGACTTCGGTTCTGGATTTGGAATGAAAATCTCAGGAGTCGGCCGACCGGCACTTGCGAACTGATTTTGCTTCGGGCACCGTGCGGCAAGAAAGACTGAAGAAAATGGTGTTGGCTGCAGCTTTTATACCCCTGGCACACTGGGAGGAGGCGACAGCAACCGACGCCGGACCAAGACTTTGGAACTCAGGCCGACTGGGGAACCGCCTGACGGCAGGATAACCCAAGTGTAATGACTGCAGCAGTGTAACACGATGAACATCAGCAGAAGAAAGGCTTTTCCCATGAAGAGAGTAACACAAGGAAATGGCCTTAGATGTCTATCAAGAAATGGTTTGCTTAGAAACAGCCAAACCTAAATGACTAGGATGAAAGGAAACAAAAAGTTGCTCAATTTATGAATGGCTTTAATTTTATCCAATATCTGAGTTGTGCATGCATATCCAAGGTGTGAAGAACCTTCTCACTAGCAGACTGCACAGAAGTGACAAAATGGGTAAATGAATAGACTGACTGAGATAACTCATTAACCACATTGGACATAAAAGAATGATTAGTATGAAGAGACACCCTGACCTTATGAAAAACTAAGAGAGAGAACAGCCATTAAGGGCTTGCAGCTCAGATACCCTTCAGGCTGAGGTAAGGTCCAAAAGAACAGTCTTCCAAGAACAACAATGTAAAGAAGCTGAAGCTGCAGGCTCAAAAGGAGCCCAAGTAATTTTTTTCCAGGACAAAACTAAGGTCACTGGAAGGAGGAATAGGCTTCTTGGAAAGGCTAATATGAAGGACGCCTTTAAGGAATTGTTTGACTTCAAATCTAGAAGCCAAAGGAGTCAAAGGCAGAGAAGCAGAAATGATTGACAGGTGGGCTTTTACAGAAGAGTATGCCAACCCAAAATTGAGCAATTCACACAAATGAGAGATAACCAAAGGGATGTCTACAGAAAGTGGACCCAGGTTATAAGCAAGACACCAAACAGAAAATCTCTTCCATTTAGACAAATAAGATTTTCTGGTAGTGGGTTTCCTGGGCTCCTGCAGAACCTGAAGCACATCTTCAGGAACAAAGGTGCCTAAAATGGCTCAAAACCCTATCACCCACAACTTCAGTTCAACAGTGAACAAGTGGAGACGGATGACAGATCCCTTGTCTTGTGCGAGTAGGTCCACCCTCCGAGATAACTTGTGATGACTGCCCTTAGCTAAATGCAGAACAGGGAACCACTGTTGTTGTGAGCCAAATGGGAGTCACCAACAAGATTTTAGGAGCATCTAGATATATTTTGAACAGGACCCTTAGTATGAGAGGAAGGGGAGGGAAGGCATAAAGAAACATCCCCTTCAAGGAAAAAGAGAGGGGGGATACACCTTCCATGACAGAGGGGATATGGGACTCTGGTGCAAAAGACAGGCAGTTGTCTGTTCAGAGGGGAGGCAAAAATATTTACCTGAAAAGTACCCCACTGGTGGACAATTTCAGAAACACATCTCTGTGAAGCATCCACTCGTGAGTCTGTGTAATGGACCTGCTCAGAAAGTCTGCCACAATGTTCCAATCTGAAGGAATATAAAAAGTCTGAACAGTCACCTGATACTGGGCAACTAGCTCACAAACCTCAAGAGGTAATCTTCACAATAGGTAAGACAGTGTCCCCCCTCCCCCCTGCTTGATGTACCACATCTCTGTGGTATTGTCTGTGAAGATTCTGAGGCGTTCTGCAAGAAAAAAAGTGAATGAAAGGCCCGAAGGGCCAGGAAGAGCTCTTATCTCTTTGATACTGATTTGGTAATTTCTTTGAAAGGGAAAGAGACAAAAGGCCCTGAACTTTCGGAGGGCCAAAGGAAGCTCCCTACCCAACATCTGAGGCATCTGGACAGAGTTCCTGAATGGGTATTCCAGGTTGAAAAGAAAGCCCAGGGTTGAGGGACAACTGATGAATCCACCACTAAAGCTCCAGCTTGAGACATGAGATTAGAGGAATCAGAAAATCTAAAGGATGAGAATGTTGAACTCAGACTGACATTAGAAAAAGTTTTGTAAGATGTGACACAGGCTCAAATGGATATGACAAGAAGCAACTGTATAAAAGGTCAACCTGCCAAACATTGTGTGTATGTAAACACAAAAGCTGGAACTAGATACTTAAAAAAGCTGTTAAAAATAAAAGGTGGGAATAATAACTTTTTAGTAATGACCCTTTCGATCTTATCTTTAAATGTTAATGATCTCACCGACGTATGCGAAAAAGAAAGAGTAGTAAACTATATTAAAAATGTAGGGTGCAAATAGCTATGCTACAGGAAGCACATTTGGAAAGAAGTGAACATGTGAATTTGATAAAGGAAAGGTTTTCAGGACGGTTATTCAGCAGAACAGCTGGGACAAAGGAAAAAAGGAGTACTTATAATAATTGCAAGAGAATCTCCGATAGTGGCAGAAGAAGATATAAATGATAACAATGGCAGATTTGTAGTGCTAAGGGGGCAAGGGAGGAGGATTACACTGGCATGTATTAATATTCCACCTAAAACTGCTACAATGGAGCATAAGAAAATTCTGGGAGAAAAAATCAGTTTTCAGCAGGAAATAGTAAGTGGGGACTGGAATTTGATTTGCAGCAGTGAAGACGTGTCTGGGGGATCAGGAGGGAAAATATAACAGAGGAGGCTAGACTTTTGAAGAAATTTATGAAAATATTTGGCATGAAGTTGTGAATTCAGTAGTAGGAGTTTGAAGTCAATTTACATATTATTCCCTAAGATACAAAAACTGGGCTAGGCTAGACAAAACTTACATTTCACAGCAACATGTGCATTCAACTGAAAGTTTTGATACACATCCAATAACTATTTCAGATCACGTCAGTAATACAGGTGGTCCCCTGCTTACACCCTTTCAACATATGAACTTTCAGACTTATGAACAAACCTGTCTGAAGTTTGACTGCCGTGCAAGAGGTGGTGTTAGGGGTCAGCCTTTAGCTTATAAACAAACACAGCATATTGTATTTGTCTCTCTGTGACGTGAATTACTACTTTTAACAGTAATACTGTACCCCCAACTTGTCGCTGCACTGTGGTTATTTTTACAACCTTAATATAATATTACCCCAGCATGCCTTCAAAGCATGAGACAGAAGCCAATTGTAGTGGTGGTGAATGCAAGAAGCCCCACAGTATTACCATGGAAACTAAGGTGGACATTATAAACCAAAGCAACTCGGGTGAGAAAAAGTACAGTTGTGTACACTTATCATAAATGTAGATGTTCGAGTGTATTCACTGCTGCAGTCATTACATTAAGGTTATCTGCTTGCAGTAGCCCTCAGTCAGCCTGATTAACAAAGTCGTGGGTCCTGCGTCGGTTGCTGTCCCTTCTTCCATGACGTCAGGTCATCAGGGGTATAAAACATGCAGCTGACGTCATTACATCAGTTTTTCTTGCCCCAGATGTCAGGTGCCCCCCTAATGGGAAGCAATTAAATCTATAAATACAAGGATATACCTCCAACAAAAAAGCAAATACACCAAAAAGCTTTTAGAGCATAGTAAGTGAGAGTAGAGGTATAGCCAAAAGAAGAAAGGGGGCTGGAGGGAGGGTAACCAAGACTGCAACAGTGAATACACTCGAACATCTACATTTATGGTAAGTGTACACAACTGTACTATGTTCTTCGTGCTTCACGGTTGTAGTCATTACATTTGGGTAGATTCCCAAAGCTAAGGTTGGGAGGAGGAATTTAAATAGAATTAGGGCCAGTTATAAGGCCCTGCAAGACTGCAGTGGAAAACCAGCTCTGGATTTAGAGAAAATTGGCAAATGATAATGCTTGGTGAAAGTATGTACAGAACTCCAGGTAGCAGCTTCTAGGATGTCCTTAGTAGGGACGCTCCTGAGAAAGGCTGTAGGGGTAGATGCAGCCCTGGTTGAATGGGGGCTGATGTCCTGTGGGACAGGTTTTCCATGGTGCCTACAGCAGAAATGAATGCAGTGGCCTATCCATTTTGAAATGGTTTGTTTTGAAATATCTTTCCCCTCTGTCCCTGCAGCAAATGCCACCTGCAGTTGTTCAGATTTCCTTTGAGGTTTAGTCCTGTCCAAGTAGAGTCTAAGCTGTCTGTGCACATCTAAGGAGTGCAATATCCATTCCCATTTTGTTCTGTGGGTTAGAAAAGAAGGTAGGCAAATGAATGGACTGATTAAGAGCCACACTGGATACCACATTGGGCATGAAGGAGGGACATCCTGTCCGCATGAAAGATGATGAAAGGTTCCACTGCTATAAGGGCCTGTAATTCAGATGCCCTTCTTGCAGAAGTGATTGCTAAAAGGAAAGCTGTTTTCCAGGAAAGCAATTTTAAATCTGCAGTAGCAGCTGGCTCGAAAGTAGAAGAGTGAGTTTCTCCAAGTTAAGATCCCAGGATGAAGTTGGAGCTCTCCTGGGCGGCCTTACATTTCTGGCCCCTCTGAGGAACTGCTTCAGCAGTGGGTGAGAGAAGAGAGGAGGCTCTGTGCTATAATGAGCTGAAATGGCTGAGGCATGAATTTTGATGGAGGAAAAAACAAGCCCTTATGAAGCATCTCAGTCAAGTATTGCAGAATCTGAGGTAAACTGGGCACTGCTGTGTTCATTCCTTGAGACTGGTTCCAGGCACAGAATCTTTTCCATTTTGCAGCATAAGATTTTCTAGTACTAGGCCTCCTTGCCTCTAAAATGATATCTATCACCGATTTACTGAGGGATGGTATAGGAGAGATTAGGTAATTATCCAGGCTGCTAGGTTCAGGGTTTGCAGCTGAGGGTGCACAATCTGGTTCTCCTGCTGAGACAACAGGGAAGGAGTCCGAGGCAGGTGCCATGGAGCCAAGCATGACACACTGGGCAAGAGTAGGTACCAGAGTTGGCAAAGCCAGTCTGGTGCAACTAAAATTGTCCTTGGCTTGTCCTGTTTGATCTTTAGTAGTACAATGGAGAGCAGAGAAAGAGGAGGAAAAGCATAAACCGATAGGTTTTTCCAGCTGAAGGATAGAGCATCCACTTTCCAAGCTAGCTTGTGGGGAATCCTTGTGCAAAATTTGTCCAGTTGATGGTTCTGGGGGGAGGTAAACAGGTCTACATCTGGGCTCCCCCCATTTGCTTGTCAACATGTTAAAAATCCTTGGTTCTAGTTTCACTCGTGTGGATTCATGACGTTTCTGCTTAGTCCGTCTGCCAGTGTATTTAGTTTTCCTGGCAGGAAATGAGCTTGTAGATTCACTTAGAAGCTCAAGGCTGTGTTCCACAATGCCATGGCTAGTCTGTTGAGGGGGTAAGAATGTGTACCCCCCACTTGTTTATGTACCACATGACAGTGGTGTCCATCTTTACCATTAGTTGTCCTGGAAGAATGTGGTCCTTGAAGGCTGTCAGAGCATTCTGTACAGCTAACATTTCCTTTTGATTTATGTGCAGATGCATTTGACTTAGGTTCCATTTGCCCTGAATGCACTTCACTGCCAGGTGAGCTCCCCATGCATAGTCTGATGCATCTGTTATTAAGATTTGGACAGCAGGGGGTAATGTGAATGGTAGTCACCTGTTTTGGTGGCAGGCTTCTGCCCACCAAAGGAACTCTAGGCGTAGGCAAGGTATGATAGGAATCACAGCTTCTAGATCCTGTGAATGTTGACACCATAGGCTTTTGAGATACCATTGTAGTTTCCTCATATGCAGCCTTGCATATGGAATTAGAAGAATGCAGGAGGCCATGAACCCCAAGGCTTGCAGTATTTGCCTTGCAGATAGCTGGGTTTTTGTGGCCACTTGTTTGAAGTAAGTCATCAAATTAATCCGTTTCTCTGTCGTGAGGAAAGCCATCTGGGAAGTTGTATTCAAGCTTGCTCCCAGGAATATAATTTGTTGACAATGTACCAGGTGGGATTTATTTTCGTTTATGGTGAACCCCAGACAAGTCAGTACCCTTTGAACAAAGACCAGATGATTCAAAAGAATGTCCTTGCTTTCTGCCTTAATTAGACAATCATCCAGGTATGGGTATATTTGAATATTTCTTTGCCTGCAAACTGCAATGACTGGAGCTAGGCACTTTGTGAATACCCTGGGCGCAGTAGATAAGCCAAAGGGCAGTGCAGAGAACTGATAGTGCATGTAGCCTGCTTTGAAGCGTAGGTATATTCTGATAGACTCCATGATAGGGATGTGCAGGTATGCTTCTTTTAAGTCTAGTGTTGCCAACCATGCATATTTGCCTAGGATAGGAAGCAGCTGGTGAAGAGTCAGCATTTTGAATTTTGGAATCACCAGAAAGGTGTTCAGAATAGAAAGGTCCAGGATAGGACACTATGTATTACCTTTTCTGGGTACCAGGAAAAGTCTCGAATAGAAACCTTGTCCCTTTTCCTCTTCTGATACCAACTGAATAGCCCCCATGCTTAAGAGCGAGAGTATTTGATTTTGGGCCTCTGCCCACTGATTTGGGGGTAGATCTAGCCACCCTCTTGGTGTTGGTAAGGTGTGGAAGTGAAATCTGTATCCTTGGGACACTACATTTAAAACCCATTTGTCCTGGGTAAGGAGTTCCCAGTTTTTGGCCTGCAAACCAATCTTTCCGCCTAAAGGAGCATTCAGTTGGGAAGTGCGTGGAAGTTTTAAAAACAAGTCACTGAGACAGTTTTCCATAGGGGGGAGTCTTACTACTCCCTGATTTGGGTGCGAAAACCCACCCACTGCTTAGTCTTGTGTGTCCCCTGGGACTGAAATCTGGGGTTTCTGCTGTGTCTGGATTTGGCTTGAGAAGACCTAGAAAAGGCTGGAAAGGACCAATACTTAGAGGGCCAGTGCCTACTAAATCTAGGAGGCTGAACTTGTAAGAAATCATTAACAGTTTGCATATATTTAGCTTTATCTTCCATCTTTTTAAGAACTTCCTCAGCCTTGTTGCCAAACAGGCGGTCCTGATTTAAGGGAGCATCCAACAATTTAGCTTTAACATGATCAGGCAAAGATTGCTCCTTAAGCCAAGCATGCCTTCTGAGCACAGACCCAGTAACAGCAGCCCTGCAAGAGGCCTCTAATGAATCAAATCCACATTGCAAAGTATGTTTTCCAACCTGTTCAGCAGAATGCATTAAATCCTGTAATTCTTTATTTTCTGCACAGTCAGGAAAATCAACATAATTTTCTGTTTAAGTAATCCAATAACATGTTGCTGATACTTTAACATATGAAACTGGCAGTTTAAAGCCCTAATGGCTAAGGTTGCAGAAGTGTAAACCTTCTTACCCCATCTATCCAGCGCCCTGGAGTCTCTATGAGAAGGGGTAGGATTTTTAGCAGTAGAAGCCTTAATGCCCTTGGGTCCCTGTGAAATAGCCTCTGGATCTGCAATAGGATTTTTAAAAAGGAACTTGTGAGAATCAGGAACCCTGTAATATCGGTCAGGTTTTCTGGGAGCAGGAGGCAAAGAATCAGGTGCCAAAATAGATTCCGAAAAAGCATCATCAACAATGTCTAGTACAGGAGGAATAGCTAAAAGGCCTATGCTGAGGCAGGAGTAAGAAATCCCTAAGCCTCTTTTTTGAATCAGAAAAATCCTGGCTTTCCCAGTGGAAATGCTCTCTTAGAGTATGTAAGGTTTCACCAAAAGAAAAATCCTCTGGAGGGGAAGCAGAGGGAATAGAGTCCTCTGCATCAGAATCCTCATAAGTAGATAAGGGCAAATCCAGATCATCAGAAGAATCAGAAAAATCAGAATCCTGGTCAGAAGATTCATAAACAACTTCAGTCCTAGGTCTCTTAGAAGGGGGAGGTTGGCTTCCCCTGATTAGAGTTATAAGATCTTCAGCCATTCTTATCATTTGTTTTTAGGCATAGAGGCCTGAGCATGTGGCCTGGGCATCAGTTTTTTAGGCATGGTTCGAGATTTAGGCCTAAATGAAGAAGGAGGCATCAGTTTAATATGCAAGTCCATAGGCCTGAATACACCCTCAGAAGCCAGTGCCTGCACAGCGGCTCCGGACCCATCCAAGGTAGAGACATCCGCAGGTTCCATAGTTGAAGCATCTCGCGGCATACCGGACTCTGAATGGGTCTCAGTAGAGGCCTGCAAATCAGAAGTAGCGGGTATCAGGGGCTGCGAAAGCTCCTCACTGAGTACCGGCGAACTGGCGACTGGCTTAGGAGAAGCATCGTTGGCAGTTTTGGACCTTGGTGGCCTGTCTCTGTCTTTATCTTTGCGTTTTTTCGAAATCTCAGTAGTCGGATGGCTAACCGAAGACATTTCTGGATAATTAAACCGAGAACCGAAACATTTAGAGGCAAAAATATACCGACAACGGATAGTGCACTGATTAAATAAAGCACAAAACCATAAGCAAGGTACGTCGTGGTCAGGGCCTAAGCAAGGAATACAGTACAAATGAAAATCTTTATGAAGTATTTGCTTTCCAAAAGTAATGCAGTTATTAACTTTTACTAACATCAGTAAGGAGCAAGAAAAATTTTCCCCAACGGGGTATTTAGCTTTAGTTGAAGACTTCGGTTCTGAAACTCTAAATGAAAATTTCAGAAGTCGGCCGACCAGCACTTGCGAACTGCTTCTGCTTCGGGCACCGCACGGCAAGAAAGACTGATGTAAAACGGCATCAGCTGCATGTTTTATACCCCTGACGACCTGACATCATGGAAGAAGGGACAGCCACAGAAGCAGGATCCAAGACTTTGTTAATCAGGCCAACTGAGAGCTACTGCAATCAGATAACCCTAATGTAACAGCAAAAACGACCACAGAAGTTCCAAACATGGCAAATACGATCTTTGCTTTGTTTTATTTAAGATACACAAACTGGTAAGCACCTTCACGGATAAAAACTCTGCTTCTTCAGACCACATTAGAAAACATTGTAACAGATGACTATTTAAATATTGAAGCAGCCAATCAAATTCAAGTCTGTATAAAGGGAATAGTCAGCCCATTGCAAATACAAACTGTGGTACAAATAAAACTTGCTTGGTGCTGACAATTGAAAGCAACTTATATGACTAAAAACATACCTTAAAGAAATCTATATCATATAAACAATGTTAAAAACCATGAACAAAATATAACCATAAAAATACGGTCCATACAAAAAACACACAAAAAAACAGGTTGATATAAAGATGAACAATTACATTTGTTAAAACAACAGCGACTAGTGATTAATGAATACACTTGCCCTTAAAAGGTCCTGCTGATGCATTACTGTCTCAGCGTAAACACTAATGAAAACAAAACGGTAAATCAGGTATAAATCTCAGAACAAGAATAGGTAACCTGATGCAACTATTATGTGATACTAATATAAACCTACCAGATGCTCAATGTATGAGCAACCAGAAATAAACAAAAGCATGTCTGTAGAAATATATATATCAAAATATGACACACATATGCTACCTAATAGTCTTAAATGCATTGTGACCAATACAATTATAATCACAGAACTCGCATCAAAACACAATAATCCACAGATAAAAAATAGCATTATTATTATCATAATGACAACCGGGACTAGCAATGTTTTAATGCTCTTGCCTTTAGGAAGGGTTTAATTGATACCTTACTGTTCAAACCTGGAGGTTTATCAGCTTGTAACTGAGTAATCCATTTCTGTTCTATGGATTCAGTCTTATTTCTTAGATCACCACCCCGAATACTGGCATGCACAAGTTCTAGGGCAAAAAACCCTAACCTAACTATTATTGTTCTGAGATTTATACCTGATTTACCATTTTGTTTTCATTAGTGTTTACGCTGAGACAGTAATGCATCAGCAGGACCTTTTAAGGGCAAGTGTATTCATTGATCACTAGTCGCTGTTGTTTTAACAAATGTAATTGTTCATCTTTATATCAACCTGTTTTTTCATGTGTTTTTTATATGGACCGTATTTTTATGGTTATATTTTGTTCATGGTTTTTAACATTGCGTATATGATATAGATTTCTTTAAGGTACGTTTTTAGTCATATAAATTGCTTTCAATTGTCAGCACCAAGCAAGTTTTATTTGTACCACAGTTTGTATTTGCAATGAGCTGACTATTCCCTTTCTACAGACTTGAATTTGACTGGCTGCTTTAATATTTAAATAGTCATCTGTTACAATGTTTTCTAATATGGTCTGATGAAGCAGAGTTTTTATCCGTGAAAACCCTTACCAGTTTATGTATCTTAAATAACACAAAGCAAAGATCATATTTGCTGTGTTTGGAACTTCTGTGGTCGTTTTTGCTGTTACAATTTATTTCCTTCATGGTTCCTTTATCAGTGATGAGGTCTCTGTTTTATCTAACCCTAATGTAATGACTGCAACAGTGAAACACGAAGAACATCTGCAAACATAGCAAGCTAGCTTGGGATGAATCATTTAACTGTTTCAACAATTGTAAAAGACAAAAAGCGCATTATGCAACATATGGAAGTTTCTGAACTAATTATTGTGGAATGTACTGGTAAGAGGTAAAGTGTGGAGATGGGAGAAATGAAAAAACTATTGTGTGTGTGGATGAAAGACCAGTATCAGTGACGCATACCTGTAAGTCTTAACTTAATTCAGTAGAAGGCCATGAATATATTTGAAGATTTAAAGAATAAACATGGTGACAGTGAGTGCACTGATGAAATATTTACAGCTAGCCATGGCTGGTTCCATAGATTTAAGGCTTGGTCAAACCTACACGACATAAAGGTGGATGGACAGGCTTCCAGTGCAGACATGGTAGCAGCAAAGGAGTTTCCCAAGGCACTGTCGGCAATTATTGATAATGGAGGTTAACTACCAGAACAGATTTTCAATGTCGACGAAATAGGGTTGTACTGGAAGATGATGTCTGAACGTACATACACTGTGAAAGAAGAGAAGTCAGTGCCTCAGTTTAAAGCATCAAAGGACAGATTTATACTCCTGTTGGGCAGAAATGCTGCTGATGACTGAAAAATTAAACCTATGTTAATCTATCATTCCAAAAATCCCAGAGCCCTTAAAAGGGTGTTGACAAAGCTTCACTTCCTGTTGTGTGGATTGTTTTTTTCCATTCCTTTTCACCCGAGATGGAAAAGTAATGCTGCAATAAAAACCAGCCCTCTAAAATCCTGCTTGTCCCAGACAATGCCCCAGGTCATCCACCATTTCTGGACAATTTTCACAACATCATCAAGGTAGTGTACCTGACTCTCAATACCACCTCTGTCCTTCAGCCGATGGACTAAGGTGCCATAGCAACTTTTAAGGCTTACTACCAGTGCAGAACTTTCACACAGGCTGTGAAGGAGACAGAAGGGGACAACGAAGTGACACAGAGTTCCGGAAAAACTAAAACATCCACAAGGAAATTAAGAACATTGATGCTTTCTGGCATGAGGCAGACTACCACCATGAATGGTGTTTTTAAATTGTAGGCAGAACTTCTTCCAAACGGCATTAATGGAATGACAGAGGCAGTGACTTCAGTGGCCAACGAGACGGTGGAACTGGGTAGGCAACTGCAATTGGAAATTGAAGAAGATATCCAGGAAGTGATGGAATGCGACAGTAAGGAGCTGAACAAAGTACAGTTTTGTACCTACCATAAATGTAGATGTCCGATAGATATGCAACTGCAGTCATAACATATGGGTTGTCCTGCCTCAGGCAGCCCTCGGTCGGCCGGATTCCAAAGTCTGGGTCCGACGTCAGCTGATGTCGCATTTCTCTCCGACGTCAGAGCGGCTGGAGTATATAAGCATCAGCCGACGCCATCTTCTTCAGTGTTTCTTGCCCCAGATGCCAGGTGCCCTCCAATGAAGGCTGTAATCAAATTGGAAGACAAAATAGGTTTCCAGACAATAAATAAGCAATAAACAGATACACCATAACAGATATCCCCAGCTAAGGATAATAGGGATAGGAGTGGACCCAAGGCATAGAGGGGAAGGAGGGAGGGAAAACCCGACTGCAGTTGCATATCTATCGGACATCTACATTTATGGTAGGTACAAAACTGTACTATGTCCTTCAAGAATGCAACTGCAGTCATAACATATGGGTTGAATACCATAGCTTAGCTGGGAGAGGTGGTATGCTCTAGGAAAAGGATGGTGTAGCTATCAATCCCTGCAGGACTGCTGAAGCAAACCCTGCTCTGGATTTGGAATATAAAGGGAGGTTGTAGTGTTTGGAAAATGTATGCACGGAGCTCCATGTGGTAGCTTCTAGAATGTCTTTTGTAGGCACCCCTCTTAAAAAGCTGTAGAGGTGGCTGTAGCTCTGGTGGAGTGTGGTCTGACATTGGCTGGCACACTCTTTCCATGGAAGGAATAACAGAATCTGAT
Source organism: Protopterus annectens (assembly GCF_019279795.1). Lineage (NCBI taxonomy): Eukaryota > Metazoa > Chordata > Ceratodontiformes > Protopteridae > Protopterus > Protopterus annectens. The sequence goes on from NC_056737.1 coordinate 423,171,949, forward strand.
GCAATGTCCAATCCATTTTGAAATTGTCTGTTTGGAAATTGCTTTTCCTTGTATTCCAGGCGTAAGCTACAAAAGCTGATCAGACTTCCTACTGGTCTTGGTTCTGTCTAGGTAGTAGCGAAGTTGTCTGTGTATGTCCAAGGTATGTAACAGTCTTTCCCCTTTGTTCTCAGGATTGGGAAAGAAAGTAGGCAGGTGAATTGCTTGATTTAAAGAAACCCTGGATACCACTTTTGGCAGAAAAGTAGGGTTGGTTCGTAGGAGACCCTGTCTCTGTGAAAAGTTATGAACGGTGGTATTGCCATTAAGGCCTGTAATTCCAAAACCCTTCTTGCTGAGGTTATGGCCAGCAGGAAAGCTGTTTTCCAGGAAAGAAATTGTAACTCCACAGAAGCTGCTGGCTCGAAGGGAGGTAAAGTCAAATTTTCTAGGACAAAATTGAGGTCCCAAGCTGGTACTGGTGCCTTTCTTGGGGGCTTTATATTCTTGATTCCTCTAAGAAATTGCCTTAGCAAAGGATGTGAAAATACAGGTGGATCAGTGCTGTATCTAGCTGAGATAGCTGAAGCATGTATTTTTATGGAAGAGTATGAGAGTCCGTTGTGTAACATATCTGCCAAATATTCCAGAATGAGAGGATGCTCAAAGTGATGCATCATGACCCTTGTTGGTATTCCAAATGCTGAATCTCTTCCATTTGGCTGAGTAAGCCTTTCTGGTGGATGGTCTGGGCTTCTGTTAGTATCCGCTGAACTTCCTTGGAGAGAGGTAAATTGAGGTTATTTATGGGATTTCCCAAGCTGTTAGCTGTAGAGTCTGGATGTTGAGATGAATAGTCCCGAAGTTGTGTTGAGTCAGAAGTTGAGGCCATTGTGGAAGGGCCCACGTTTTGTTGTGACATATGCTCCGTAGTAGTGGGTACCAGTGTTGTCTTGGCCAGTCTGGAGCTATTAGGATCCCCTTCGGTTGCTCTGCCTTGATCTTTAATAACACTGTGGTCATCAGTGGCAGGGGTGGAAATGCATAAATTATTAGGGAGCTCCAGTTGAATGAGAGGGCATCTACTTTCCATGCTTGTGGATGATATGTCCTTGAGCAGAACTTTGTAAGTGATGATTGAGGTGGGAGGCAAATAGGTCCACGTCCGGCCTGCCCCATCTCGAGGTGAGTCGTATAAAGATGTCTGGATGTAGCCTCCATTCGTAGGGTCCAGGAAATTCCTGCTTAGACTGTCCGCCAGAACATTGTCTTTGCCTGGAACAAACTGGGATTGTAGCTGTATGTTTAGACCCAGTGATTTTTCCCAAAGATTCACTGTCAGTCTGCAAAGGGGGTAAGAATGAGTGCCCCCCTGCTTGTTTATGTACCACATCACAGTGGTGTTGTCTGTCCGTATTAGTAGGTGGCCTTGTTGAAGTTGTTGTCCAAAGGCCTCGATGGCATGCATTACTGCTAGCATTTCTTTTTGGTTGATATGCAGATGTGTTTCCTTTGGGGACCATTGCCCTTGAATACATCTGCCCTCCATGTGCGCCCCCCATCCAAGGTCTGAGGCGTCTGTGGTCATTGTCTGTGTTATCTGAGGTTTTTTGAACGACATGCCTGTGTTTAATTGGCTTACTGTAGCCCACCATATAAATTCCTTTTGTAGACATGGAATGAGTGGAATAATTGCTTCTAGGTTGTTGCTGTGTTGAGACCATATGCTTTTTAAGTACCACTGAAGCTTTCTCATGTGTAGTCTTGCTAGTGGGACCAAGAGAATGCAGGATGCCATGTAACCCAGGGCCTGTAGCTTGCAGTCATCTAGGTGAGCTTTGCTAAACTTTTGAAGTAATGAGTTAACTTCTTTTGCTTGTCTTCTGTCAGGTAAGCCATTTGAGAGGCTGTGTCTAGTTTGGCTCCTAAGAAGGTTATTTCCTGGGATGGCTGAAGTCTTGACTTTTGAAAGTTGACTGTGTATCCCAGAGCCTGTAGCAAGTGTATGACATAATTCAAGTTTTTTGTCAAGGTTAGTTTGTTGTCCGCTTGTATGAGGCAATCGTCCGGGTACGGGTAGATTTGAATCCCCTGGAGCCTGCAATGAGCAATTACTGATGCCAGGCATTTCGTGAATACTCTGGGCACAGTAGATATGCCAAATGGCAATGCTGAGAATTGATAATGCTCTGGCCCTGCAAGAAATCTGAGGTATCTTCTGCAACTGTGTCTGATAGGGACATGCAGGTATGCCTCCTTGAGGTCCAGAGTAATCAGCCATGACCCCTTGCCCCAGCATGGGAAGGAGTTGCTGTAAAGTCAGCATTTTGAACTTCGGTACTATGAGAAAAGTGTTTAGAGCGGACAAGTCCAGTATTGGTCTCCATTGAGTTTCTTTTCTTGGAACAAGGAACAGTCTTGAATAAAACCCCTGACCTTGTTCTTGTTGTGGAACTTTTTCTATTGCTTTGATCTGAGCAAGCAGAGAAATTTGCTTGATAGCCTCTGCCCTCTGTTTTTGTGGAAGGTTTGGCATGCCTTGTTTTCTTGGCAAGGTATGAAAGTGGAACCTGTAACCATGGTCTATAATGTCCAGTATCCATTTGTCAGTTTGTGCCAATTTCTTGAAAACAGAGATAACTTTCCGCCCAAAGGAGCTTCTGTTTGCTCCTTGGTCAGCGGAAGTAGAGGAAAGTCATTGAGCTTGTCCCTGCAGGCAGGAGAAACCCTGTGTCACTTCTTTGGTTTGTTGGTTGCCATTGTCGTCCCTGTAGGATCCTCTGTATTGCCCTCTTCCTCGGCACGCCTGTTTTACCCCTTTGAAATCTTTCAGGATTAGGAAAGGACCAGTTTTTAGAAGGCCAGTTCCTGCTGAATCTGGGCGGCTGAATCTGGAGGAAATCTTTGACTGTCTGTACTGACTTGGCTTTTTCCTCAATGGACTTTAACACATCTTTAGCATTAGCACCAAAAAGCTTGTTCTTTTCCAAGGGTGCATCAAGAAGTTTTGCCTTAACATGATCTGGTAAAGGTTGTTCTTTTAGCCATGCATGTCTACGAATGACCACCCCTGTCATAGCTGCCCTACATGAAGCCTCTAATGCATCATATCCACACTGCAAAAAATGATTGCTAACTTGCTGAGAATTGTGCACAGCCTCCTGCAAAGACTTCCTATCTAAAGGTTCAGGAGAGGCCAAACTTTTCTGTAAATCATCTAACAGGAAATCCTGATATTGAAACATGTGAAAGAGACAATTGAGAGCTCTCATAGATAAAGTAGTGGAGGTGTAGACCTTCTTCCCCATCTCTCTAAGGACCTTGCTTCCCTGTCGGAAGGCAAAGGATTTTTGGATGTGGTAGCTGAAACCCCTTTAGGCCCCTGGGAAATTGTTTCTAAATCAACAGCATGGGCCCTAAATAAATGAGAATGGGTTTCTGGAACCCTATAGTATCTGTCAGGCTTGACAGGAGCAGGAGGAAGAGTATCAGGGGTAACACTGGAGTCAGAGTATAAATCATCCAAAACATCAAGCACAGGAGGTATAGCTAAGGGTCTGTGTTGAGGCTTTTTAAGGAAGGTTCGAAGGCGCTTTCTGGAATCAGAAAATTCCTGGCCTTGCCACTTAAAATGCTCCCTCATGGAATGCAGAACTTCCCCAAAAGAAATATCCTCAGGAGGGAGGCCGAGGGATGGAGTCCTCTGCATCTGAATCCTCTTAGGTCTGGAAGGGCTCTTCCTGGCTTTCAGAGGGAACAGAGTCCTCAGAATCTTCATCTGAGGGCAGAGGGTCAGGGGCTTCAACCCTGGGCCTCTTATCAGGAGGAGGCTGGGATCCTCTCTCAGGATGGGCCTGAGAGCCTCTGATCAGAGAAATTAAATCTGCGGCCATGGACATGATCTGAGTTTCAGGAGTAGTCTGAGGTATGTTTTTAGCAGTAAGATGTTTGGACTTGCTGGCTGCCTTGGCACGTGTGTAGGCCTTGATAGACATGGACATGGGAGGCCTAGCCACTCCACGTGCAGGAGTTACCTTATCAACAGCAATGGTCTCGGGCATTTCCTCAGATGCAACATATGGAAGTTTCTGAACTAATTATTGTGGAATGTACTGGTAAGAGGTAAAGTGTGGAGATGGGAGAAATGAAAAAACTATTGTGCGTGTGGATGAAAGACCAATATCAGCGACGCATACCTGTAAGTCTTAACTTAATTCAGTAGAAGGTCATGAATATCTTTGAAGATTTAAAGAATAAACATGGTGACAGTGAGAGCACTGATGAAATATTTACAGCTAGCCATGGCTGGTTCCATAGATTTAAGGCTTGGTCAAACCTACACGACATAAAGGTGGATGGGCAGGCTTCCAGTGCAGACATGGTAGCAGCAAAGGAGTTTCCCAAGGCACTGTCGGCAATTATTGACAATGGAGGTTAACTACCAGAGCAGATTTTCAATGTCGACGAAATAGGGTTGCACTGGAAGAAGGTATCTGAACGTACATACACTGTGAAATAAGAGAAGTCAGTGCTTCAGTTTAAAGCATCAAAGGACAGATTTATACTCCTGTTAGGCAGAAATGCTGCTGGTGACTGAAAATTAAACCTATGTTAATCTATCATTCCAAAAACCCCAGAGCCCTTAAAAGGGTGTTGACAAAGCTTCACTTCCTGTTGTGTAGATTGTTTTTTTCCATTCCTTTTCACCTGAGATGGAAAAGTAATGCTACAATAAAAACCAGCCCTCTAAGATCCTGCTTGTCCTAGACAATGCCCCAGGTCATCCACCATTTCTGGACAATTTTCACAACAACATCAAGGTAGTGTACCTGACTCCCAATACCACCTCTGTCCTTCAGCCGATGGATTAAGGTGCCATAGCAACTTTTAAGGCTTACTACCAGTGCAGAACTTTCACAGAGGCTGTGAAGGAGACAGAAGGGGACAACGAAGTGACACAGAGTTCCAGAAAAATTAAAACATCCACAAGGAAATTAAGAACATTGATGCTTTCTGGTGTGAGGTAGACTACCACCATGAAAGGTGTTTGTAAATTGTAGGCAGAACTTCTTCCAAACAGTTTTAATAGCATGACAGAGGCAGTGACTTCAGTGGCCAACTGCAATTGGAAATTGAAGAAGATATCCAGGAAGTGATGGAATGCGACAGTAAGGAGCTGAACAACAAGGATTTGATGGAGCTAGAGGTGCAAAGGGCCTTAAAGGAAGTCATGGAGGAAGAACACAAAGCTGTGAAACCCAAGAAATTCACCTGGCTGAAGATTTCAACATGACGGACAAGACACTTGCTTCTTTTGAGTCTCAGGACCCAAACACTGAAAGGTTTACAAAAGTGTGTGCAGTTATTCATGAAGCTACATTGCCTGCTACAGGAAGACTTATGAGGATAAGAAAAAATTAGCTATGCAGACATCTCTTGATAGATATCGCAAGAAAGCTGAGGTGGGACACAGTACACAACAACAACAAGAGCCAATGCCATCTACATCCAGAACAGGTTCTTTGGATATTCCCATTTCCTGATGGTGTTCCATCTGTGGACTCATCACCATCCTTTACCTAAGTATTATGCCATTATACATTAAAGTAATGTTTAAGGTTGGTAAAAAATACACTACTGTCAAAAAATATAGCATTACTGTCAAGTATTAGTGAAACTTAATTAAACACTCCACTAATCATCTTTGTTGTACAGCATGATTATCTTTGTTTATGATTATAATACAGTATTTTTATCTTTATCCTGCATATTTGCACTTTTTGGTAACTACTGGCACAATTTTGGTGGTTATTGGTGGTTACTGGTACAATTTTGAGCATATTCCGTTAATCATCAAGGGTGTTTGGACTTACATTTTCAACTTACGAACAAACACTCAGGAAAGTAACATGTTCATAAGTAGGGGAGCACCTGTAAAATAAAAATACAGTGTAATGAAATAATAATGAGACATTGGCACTTTCCCACCTACCTGTTGAAAACAGAGGAATGAGTAGTGGAAATTATTTGGGGGTTATTAGAGAAGACGGACATTTCTTCTGAAAATATAGCTAAGGAGTGGGAAAAAAATTGGAGTTTAAAAATAGGATGGAAATAAAGAAAGCGAGATGGTTAAAAAGTAACAAGAATTATAGGGACTGCCAAATGTTAAAGTATTGCAGAATAGGGGGAATCTCACAAAACAAGAAGAGGAGCAATTGCAGAATGCTAAGCAGAAAGTAAAGCATTACCTCGATAATATACATGAGTTAAGAAAGATTGTTGTTAAGCAACTATTTTTTTAATAATGCCAGAGCACAAAATATTTTAGTGCAACAACTCAGGGAACAAAAAGTAGAAAGGTTTGTCGCCAAGATTTGGGAGCCTATAACAAGGAAGTTAACAAGAGATCCTGTAGAGGTACTACAAATATTTTGGAAATTTTATGAAAGTCTGTATAGTACAGAGAAATATGAAGATTAAGGAAATGTACAACTGGAAATGTTTATGGAAGAATCAAATATGCCATGGTTAGACAGAGAAGAGGCTCAATTACTTGACAGTTAGGATAGGAGGAGATGAGAAAAAAATGGCGATGTATAACCAATCAACAGGAAAGTTCCCAGGAACAGATGGTATTCCCGTGGAAGTCTGGAAGCTAATCTGGTTTTAACAGTATTTTAAGAGGAGAAGCACAAACATCCTAGAAGAGAGCAGTGGTGGCTGTAATTCCTAAACGGGGTAAAAACCCATCAGATCCAGTTTCATACAGACAAAAAAACGGCTAAGGGTAAAACCAAGGTGCAGAAAAAATAATATACTAGCAAAAACGAAGAAACTGCACCAAGCTAGCACACAGTGAACAGTTATTCAAACCAAACACAAAAGGGGTGTTTGGTTTGAATAAACGTTCACTGTATGCTAGCTTGGAGCAGTTTCTTCATTTTTGCCAGTTTCGTACAGGCCCATTTCAATCCTAAACCATGATTATAAAGTGTTTATGTCTGTGATGGCTAAAAGAATGGCAAAGGTGATGGCAAAATTGATAGATATGGATCAATGTGGCTCTATGGAGGAGATGCAAACATTTGACAATATTAACAGAGCACTTATGAGCCATGGGGAAGCTGAATGTAAGAAAATACCACTATTGGCTGGTTGGTTAGTCTTAAAGCAGAGAAAGCATTTGACAGAGTAAGTTGGGAGTTTATGAGCAGGACAATGGAAGCACTTGCATTCCCTGACAAAATTGCAAGGTTGATTAGAAGGATATATAAGGGTCAGAGGCAAAAATTAAAGTTGGTGGGTTCCTCTCTGGTAATTTCTGCATGAGCAGTGGAACCGGAGTGTCTTCTTTCTCCTCTGTTATTTGTACTATATTTACAACCAGTAGCAAAGAAAATAAGGTACTCAGAAATTCAAGTATATAAATTGGAATAGTAGTCAAGAAAAGCTGGCTGATTTTGCAGTTGATGCTATTTTATACCAGATAAAAAAAAAATAGAAAAAGACATTTCAGTGTTGTGAAACATTTTGAGGCAGTTTCAAATAATTTTGTAATACAAAATTAATGAAGCTAAAACAAAGGCAATATCTGTAAATTATGTACAGTCAGTCAAATTGGTTTAGGAATATACATATATATGGGGAAATGATAAAATGAAGTACTTAAGACTATGGATTAAAAAGGATTCTGGTGCTGCAGCCACGGACCTGTGGAAAGAGACTAAACAAAAGATAATACAAAAACTGAGAAATTGGAAGCTCTGTTATATGGATATGGACAGCAAAATACAAGCAGCTAAAATATTTTTAGTCCCTTGGTTTTATACAGAGGGCAGGCATATTTTTATCAACCAGAGTAGAAGTCGTGTAGAGCAATTAATAAAGAGATGAACGATTTGATCTGGGAAGAGAAGATGGCAAGAGTCAAGTGGGATAGGCTGATTGTTCCAAATGAATAAGGCAGTTTGGGACTACCCAGTTTAAAGGAGTATTTCAGAGCTACACATTAAGGCTTGTATACATTCACAAGCAGAAAACTATAACTCAAAGAAAAAAGGGATGATGATGAAATGGGAAGCTCAAGAAACAAGGAGAGACTGGGATATTGGATGCAGATCCTTAAGGAGAACAATAACCACGCAGAATAAGTAGCAGAAAGTATTCTAAGAACTAAGCCAACACGGGAATGGAGAAAGGAGATTCTGCCAACACAAATGGCTGCATTTAGGGATATAGACAACAGGCAAGAGGGGGGTGGAATTTATTGGAGAAAACTGGTAAAAGAACCAATGTATTGGGAGCAAATAATTACAGAGGGAAAGGTAACAGAATGGGAAGAGGTCAAGAATTTAAATGGACTGCAGGATTGAGATTGCCTTCCCTATCAAGGATTGATATCAGAGTACAGGCAAACAGAAAGAAAGAAATAGGAGGATCCTAAGTGATAAACCAGCATTAGCAGTTTTTAAGAGAATCTAAAACAGAAGCTGGTCTTAAAAATAAATAATTAGTAAACCACACAAAATATTGCATGATAACTATAAGAACCAATTAGATGTTAGAAAGGATTGGGAAGAGATTGGCTAAGCAATTCACAAATAAGCAATGGTGGGGTATATGTATGTCTCCCAAATATGCAACAAAATCTAGAAGATTTAGGATCTTTCCTTAGAAGTGTTTACATAGGTATTTTTATACCCCAAGTAGACTCCAAAGAAATTTTCCTCAGGTAGGCAGCAAATGTTGGAGATGTGATGGGGAAGAAAGAGGTGACTGGGAACATATTTTCTGGGAGTGTAATGAGTTGGCAGACTTTAAAGATTCTCTGTAGACTGCCCTGTAAGAGATACTGGGTGAGCAAATTGGTGTAACTGAGGAAATTATTTTTTGAGCCAAGATACAAATCAGAATTACCTAGACCTAGAGTCTAATTATGGTGGCTGCCAAAAAAGCAATTACTAGAACATGGAAATCAAAGTCTAAACCAACTTTATTAGAAGTAGTGAATACAGTAACAGAGATAAAACAACTGGATTTGGGATCTTTAGAAAATGATGGGAACAATTTACATACAAAAAATGGGAACTGAGGGAACAACACATGCAGAGGAGGAACAAGGCTTAAAAGAAGGCAGTTTTTGAATGAGCTATATAATTGTTTGACTGACAATGACTGAATATATTACACGTAATGTTTAATATTTGCAACTAAAATTATGTCAATATGATTTATAATGTATAACGTTTTCACACTAAAAGTATGTCAGTATGGTTTGTTTTCATTTACATAAATGCATGATTGTCTATGTCATACATGATAATTTAATAAATGTTTCTTGTTAAAAAGAGGAGCATCCATCAGCTTGACCTTAATATCATCAGGCAGAGGCTGAAGGTGAAGCCAGGAATACCTCAACACAGAACCCAAGGCAGCAGCTCTGGACAAGGCAAGGCATCAGCTGCGTTATAACATTTAATGAAATGGTGAGCCACTTAAGAAGAGGACCCTAGCAAAGAAAGGACTGAAGTCTTTCCCTCAGAATCAGGAAGGTCTGAAATAACCTGAAAAGCCTGAGAGAGAAAGGATAAAATATACCTGGTCATACAAGTTTGGTAATTCGCAGCCCTAAAGGTCAGAGTAGCAGCAGTATACATGTTCTTACCCAACCTTTCCATGGCTCTGCTGTGCTTGTCGGGGGAGCAGCTTAGTAGAAGGTAAAAGTTTAGATGGCTTATCAGAAGAAATAAATAACAAAAGGGTCTGCAGGAGGAGACTTGTAAAGAAATTTATAATCATCAGGCACCTTATAAAATCTATCAAGGTTTTTTAGGAGCAGAGGGTTGGGAATAAGGAGCATGAGAAGCTGCAAAAAAAAGCATCCAACAAGGCAGCAAGAAAAGGTGGAACAGCAGAGGGCTTGGGGGACTCCCTCTGAAGGCGTGCATAATACCGCTGTTGAACATCAGAGACCTGGTTACAGTCCCAGCTAAACTCCTTCATACCAGAAACTATATCCACAAAGGAGATGATTTCAAAAGGAGAATCAGGACTAATAGAATCTTCTCCCTCAGAATCATAATTCAAGGGAAAGGCAATCTGGGAGGCACAGGCCAAAGATTACTCTTCAGAATCTGTTTCTTCATCAAATGAAACCTGCTGCCTAGGCTTCAAGAGGAGTAGAAGACCAAGAGAAAGCAGAGGCAGAGACCCCCCTAATAAAGGGCATTAAACAAACCATGTGTGAAATCCTGTCATTCACCCTGAGGATCCTTAGGAGAAGGAGAAATATGCTCAGTCTTCTATTGCTTTTTCAAAGGAATGTCTGCATTAAATATCTTAGGTGGTTCGGATTCCTGCCAACATTCAATTAGAGTAGTGGGAATCTCCTCCCTAACAAGGATTTGAGCAACATCCCTAGTCCCTTCAGAAATAGTCAGCTGTGGTTGCCCCTGAACATTTGAATTGGACTTCTTCAGAGCCTCCAAGGACGTGCGAGAAGCCAGATCCATGCCGGCCTCCGAAGTGGTCTTGGCAAAAGAATCTGACTGAATAACCAGGCAGTCCTCCAGGCTTTCACCAGCCTCGAGAGAGACATCCAGTGGAGGTGGTACAGCTGAAGAACTTGATAGATTTTTTTTGCCTTCTTATTTGCGGACGGCTGACTCTTAAGCTGGGATGATTCTGCCATAGTACCCTGAGATAACAATTTAAGATGCTGGTTATACAGGTAAATAGCTAAAGAGGAGAGACTACTAAGCAAAGTCTTTGGGACAAACAACTGACAAAAACACAAGATATATGGTTGTGTAAAGCACCTAAGCAAAATAAACACTGCTTGTGATGGTCCTTTTGGGGAATCTGTCTCTCACACTGGCATTTCCCCTTTCTGGATGACATTAAACCAACAACCACAAGTAAAATAAGATAAGAAGGAAACCCCAAAGGGACACTTAACTGAAAAATGGCTTCCCAACCAGCAAACGAAAGAGCATTCTGACCGATGATCACACTGGCTGCAAAGAATTTTTGAAAAAAGCATTTTCTATATGTCACCTTTATGTCCTACGCTGTGCATGGGGTGCATACATGTGATGCATGGTGTTCCTATTACAACCTAAGGCTTTAGTACACTGGCTGCACTGGGCTTCCCTAGGCAGGGGATCCATACTGCAACAGTGATATGGAAGGACATTGAAAGTTATGTACTTACCATAACAATAGATTTGTGTTCTCTGTCATCTGTGTCTGGTTCAACCTGTGGGTTATCATTGGATCTGATGCCAGCCAAATCCACAAGACTTCAGTTCACTGGGCTCCACCTCCCCTACCTACAATCTGCCATTACCTAGGGAATTCTCAGATTGATTTTGCGCCCTCTCAAGTTAACACCAAGGTACAATGGTACAATACCTACATAAAGGAGTATGACGAAGTACTCCAAGAAAAAGGAGAAATAAAATCTCTCCCACTCAGTCATTCAAGGAGAAAAGACTTGCCAAAAAAGGTGGAGGAAGGATGAACCAAAATGGAGACAGAAAACACAGATCTATCGTTATTAAGTACATGACTTTCACATCTGGTGTTATCTTTTCCATCTGCCTTTAATCTGTGGGACAGAGTCAGTCTCCAGCCACATAAAACCCCCTGGGAGGATCTATGAAAGGATATTCTACTACATACTGGAGCCAAAGGAAGCTCAGGACTTAAACTGAATGTCCAGCTTATAGTAAGAAAGGTGTACAGGCCCACCCATGTCACTGCTGCACAATCATCATTTAAGGAAGCCCTAGAAAAGGCAGCCAAAGTAGCAGCCATAGTTCTCGTGGTGTGACCTTTAGGTTTATCATGGCAAGTCTCTTAACTATCAAGCTGTACACAAAAGAAAGTATAACTGCCACTTGGACAACACCACTTTAGACACAGGTCTACCCAGTTTGGAATTTGAGAAGGAAACAGCTGATTGAATTTTCTGAGAGACTTTGTCCTGTCCAGGTAAAATCTCAATTGTCTATGCACATCCAAACAATGCAACAAGTATTTGCTCTTGCTCAAAGACTTAGGAAAAAACACAGGAATATGAATAAACCTATTCAAATTACTCTTGGTGGTTGCCTTAAAGAGAAAAGAAGGGTTCTTGCAAAGGAAGACCTTATCTTTGTGGAACAGTGACCAAGTAAGGAGGAGGAGTAGCCAGAGCTTGTAGCTCAGACACTTTTTTGGCCAAGGTAACAGCCACTAGGAACATGGTCATCCAAGATAAGAAGTTTAGGACTGATATAGCAGAAGGCTCAAAAGGAGGACCTGCAAGGACTTTCAACATGAAAGGCGAATCCAATGCAGAGACAAAATCCTGATCAGAAAACCAGCAAAAGAAATGCACCTTTGAGGAAAGCTTTGGAAGTTTTTATATCACCATGAAAATATCTCTGCCAACATGATAGTTAGATACAGCTGCCAGTTTACCTTAATTGTAGAAAAACTAGAGCCCGAATTAAACTCCTGACTAAGGGAGTGGAAAAAGGATCAACTCCTAGAGAGTTTGAATACACCGCAAAGCGCTTCAAATTTCCTTGAATACACTTTCCTAGCAGACAGCTTCTGGGATGACATAGAAATATGTACAACACTGTCTGATTGGGATTCTTGGGCATCAAGGGAACTGGAAAAATCAGGTTGGGTATCCCGTCCCACTACATAAAAATGAAATCCAGAGTGGGATCCACAATGCAAGGAGGGTATCTTAGAAGAGGCCACAGAAAAAGGAATCACACCTGACAAGAAGGAAGCTATAAGGATCACTGTCCCTCTACAATGGGCTGCCTTCCGAAGAAACTTGATTTTCAGAAGACCTGGGGGATATGTGTACAGGAGACTGAGTGGCCAAACATACAGAAAAGCATCTCTGGGCGATTGCACCTGAGAAGGGAATAAGGCACAATAGCTGTTGCACTTGCTGTTGGATGGGGAAGTCAAAAGGTCACAATGCAGAATGCCCCAGCACCAAAAAAAATCTCAGCTGCTACTCTCGGATTCAAAGATCACTTGTGAGGAAGAAGAAAATTCCTGCTTGAACTCTTGGTCAGAATGTTGGACTTCCCCGAGATGTGCATTGCAATCAGAAACTATAGAGATGAGCTTGCTCATTGCCAAACCCTCATGGTCTCTTGACAAAGACAATAAAACCATGTTCCTCCATTTGTTCAGATACCAGACAATGGACATATGGTCTGTCATGAGCAAAAAATCACACTTCTGAGGAGGACATCCTGAAAAGCCTATAATGCAAGGAGGACAGCACTCATCTCCGGGACAGTGATGTGAACACTGACCTCAGCAGAAGACCAGGACTCTTGGACCATCCTCACATTTAAAATATCCCCCACTCAAAAAGGGAGGCATTTGCGGGGACAGTGTCCAAAAAATGGGGAAGAATGGAAGGGCTCCCATTGATCACTATGGATGACTAACCACCACCAAATCTGATCGTGACACACCTTTAGCAACCTGACAGGAAAGTCCACTGGATGAGTCAAATAGGACCACTGCACTGTGAAAGTCCATTGCAGAGTCCTCATGTTGTACCTTACTAAGAGGACCAACCCTATGGAAGCTGCCACATGTCCCAAGAGTTTCAAAACCACATGAGCTGGAGGTCTTCCAAGAGAAAGCACAGATTGCTGCCTAGGATTGAAGACCAATTACTCTGAAGCTTAGCAATTTGGGAAATGGTATCCAAGTGGCAGCCTCTGATCTCCAATGTCAGAACAGGCTGAAAACTTCCTTTTTTGATAAGTGACAGTTATCCCCAAATGGCTGCACAACTCGAGTAAGGTGTCCCTGGCTGTGACTAGAGAAGGGGGGCCGTGAGGAGGCAATCGTCCAAGTAAGGAAAGACCTGAAATCCCTGTAGCAGGAGTCAGGCTACTACAACTGTCATGCACTTCGTAAACATCCAGGGGCAGTAGTGAGACCGAATGGCAGGGCTCTGAACTGATAATAATTGGCCCCCATCCAGAAGCACAAGAACCTCCTGGAATGTCTCTCTACCGTGATATGATGACAGGTATCCTTGAGGTCTATGGAGCACATCCAACTGTCCTTCCACAAAAGAAGTACGATGAACTGCATTGTGACCATCTGGAGTAGTCTATTTTATGATGAGATTCTGTTTGCTCAAATCCAAAGTCATCCTGAGGTCCTTGTTCTTTTGCTGGCATCAAAAAGAACAATAAGTAGACCCCGGATCCTCACTGGTCTGGCAGGACCTCTTGGATGACTCAGTTTGCCAGCAGCTTTCTGAATCTTTATTGCTGCCTGCTGTCTCTGACTGGGTGGAACATCTAGGAGACATTTGTGATTGAAACTTGGAATTTCTACAAAAAGGAATGGTATAGCCTCTTGATAGAACTCAACACCCATGCGTCCAAGGTGATGACCCCCCCCAAGCTTCTGGGTGAACAGCCAAGCAAAACAAACCACCTCCAGAGCAGGACAGTTACGCAACCCCTCAATCGCTGGAAGGGCTTGCCAGATAAAACTCCTTAAAGCCCCGATTCTGAAGACCGTCCTTGCTCTGCAGGCAGTGCCGTCTATGGCACCACCCACCTGCATGGATGGAACCCTCATAAGTAGCACCCTGGGAGGCTGCTGCAATTTTCTATAGAGGAGACATTTGCCCACCCCTTCTGATTTCTTGAGAAGGTTTGCTGAGGGATAACACACACTCCTACAGCTGAAAGCATCTTTCAGTCTTGCTCATTCCTAGTAAGGGTATCTTTAATCTTCAGCCCAAACAAGGAAGATACATCAAAAGGGGCATTAACAAAGGACACTTTAAGCAGTCCCCGAAATTGCACAGCTGCATCGAAGCATGGCACTGCATGGCAATGCCTGTGCCAGTTGCTCGGGACACCATCAGATGTGTTTAAAATGAGCTTCATGGAGACTCTGGAAAGAGAGCAAAGAAGAATGAATCTCCAGCAACCTCTGAACCTCTAAAGACTGCTGCATCTTAAAATTCCTAAACACTTCAGCCACAAGGTCACAGAGAAGCCTTGTCCGATGGGAAAGTAGTTGCGTGCCCTTAAAGTGAATGTCGCTGAGGCATAACAGCACTTCCTTAGTTGGTCCACAGCCTGAACCTCTAATCAGAGGACAGATTATGGAACTATCCTCTGAGATTTCCTTCTCTGTGGCAGCCGCCACCATGATGGCATCAACGGTTGGACCCATACTCCAATGCAGCTGATCCTTGGGTGAAGCAAGAATTTTGTCAGTCGTCTTGGGGATGGTCTCCACCATGTCACGTTTCTTCCATGTCATCCAAGACACTAGATCTAAAGATGGTTCCAGACGGGAAACCAACCAGGGAGTGGATGGGCCCATGCCGAAGGTCTGCAAAAATATGGACTAGTGTGGAGAAGGGGGCTTCAGTGGTCGAGCACCTGAGCTGGAAAAGAAGCTCCTAAAGATCATCAAAAGAAGTGTCATCATTTGGTGACTTAGGGAATCCTTCTCCTTTCTCAAAGTCACTATTTTCACTGAGGGACTTCAGGGGAGATTCAGGTGCTTCCTCTTGCACCACCTCATACCTGAGACTTCCCAGTCTGGTGAATCTGGAGTAGAGGGGGGAAGAGACACGGATCCCAACAAGGGGGGGCGGATTGAAGGTCAACCATCACGAGCTGTTCTGAAGCAGGCTGATGATGGATCGCAGGCACAGATGAGAAGGGGGAGTGAACACCGGCTAAAGAAGATCAAGCCATCTCCTTAGTGTAGAACATCCTCTTATAACATCGAAGGGAGGGGAGTAGCTGGCCACCCACAGCAGACAGTCTGAGGATCCGAACAGCTCAAAGATGTGCCCAAACCTGGGGGAGCTACACTCTGTCTCAACATCGAGAACAGTGCCGAGCTATTGAGGGTCGAGGCCTCAAAGCAGGAGGGACGAACCTGACCTAGAAACATTAGCCTCAATGTAATGTTTCTGAGGTCCATTCGGCTCCAATGCAGCTGGAGTCGAACATACCAAAGTAGGAACTGAAGCCAATTATGGCCAAGCCATTGGACCCTATCCAAAAGGTGGAAATACAGGCAGGCTCAACAACCTTGGATCCAAAGGGCCCAGGGAAGGAAACCAGGGTGATAGAGCAGAGGTTTCAGGAAGGGATCTCAGACCAAAAGGAATAAGGCCTAATTTCATCTGAGCTTGCAAGAAGGACCTCATCAGCAACTCCAGATCTGAAGCTTTGATAATGACCACCCACCTCAATGACCAAGTGGATGAAGCCACTGATGATGGCTTTCAGGTTTGTTTCAATGGTGAAAGGACCCACATGTCAGATCTGAGCCAGACAGAACTGGACCCAGGGTGTGGAAGGAGAAAACTCTTGCGACATGGAGTGAAGGAGAAGAAAGGGAAACTACCCACCCTGACAGAGCCCCTTTCAACAAAAAAGGACTTAGTACACAAAGCCAGACAAGGAGCCTTACTCTATGTCAGCACCAAGAGAGATTGGCTCCAAGGAGTTAAGAGTCGACATCAGTGCAGAGGCTGCCAGGGCACCAGAAGGTCTTGGGACCTTCGGGTCCAGCAGACCAGAAGGGGAACCAGACATGAAGATAGAGGAGGACCTCTTACAGTCCTCTCTCACTGCCTCAGTCCTTGGGAGAAGGATAACGATCCATGTCAGGGCCATCGGGAAGGAGACCTTTCAAAACATGCTTCATTCTCCTCCCGTTGATGACCCTGCACCTAAATCCCTCACAAATACAGCAAGAAGAATCAAGGTGGACAGCTCCCAGCAAACAATGCTCTTATCGCATGCATCCTGCAAAGGGAGCTTGTGCCCATAAGTAACACATTTCTTAGACCTCTCATCCATTAAGCAACAAAAAAAAAAATACACAAGCTTAACTAACACTAATACACTGACAGCAAAAACTACACTATGCTGATAAGAAAAAAGGCAAAAAAGTAAACAACTCTCTCTAAGGTGGGAAAAGCCCACAAAAAAAGTCTACTCATAAATACCAAACATCTATAAACCTACCACCTAACACTAACTTAATTATACTCTAAAGGGTAGGAGCAGAAAAGACAATAACTATCACACAATGGATACAAACTTAGAGTCAGGCATAAAGCTGCTGGCTGGAATAGCAGCAAACTTGATCTGGGAAGTGGGGAGGGGTTGTGGGCAGGGTCGGTGGAGTCTTCTCAGTTGAAGTTATGTGGATTTGGCAGGCACCGGATTCAATAAGGTCAGTTGTCAATCTCCTCTCCGGTCCAGCTGGTGAATCTGGGAATCTTGAGGTAATGTTACAACTGCCTCATGAACACAGACAACCCTCTCCTCCTCCCAACAAATTCCAACACATGTGAGAGATGCAACCATACAGCCATACTGGAGGCTAAGCTCTCTCAACTCAGTACTGGCGAAACCAGTCAGGAGGAGAAGGAAACCACACTCACTATAATTACAGTCTCACACAGACCTACCACAACAGCAAACCAAACACATAAACACACAAAAACATACTCGGAGGCTCTAAATAAAAATCTGCCTAAGCAGCAGAGACCTCCAAAGCAGACACCCAAACAACCGTTACCGCAAAACAAAACACGTGCAACACATAGCTCACAAAGCCAGTGTGCCGAACAGTCACAGTCCTTAAGGCTAAACAACACACCTGATACACTTGTAATAGGTGACTATCGTCAGGCATACTGACGTCCCGCTCACCAGGCTGAAGGAGAAGGTCACGGTGAGCTGCCTGAGGGGTGCTAGGATCCGCCACATAACACAAGCACTCAGGTCACTCCAAGGCAAGTACAAATATGACTCGGTCATTGTCCATGCTGGTGTGAATGACCTGTGACGTACCTCCCTGGACTACATGAAAAGAGACATAGAGGAGCTCTCTGAGCATGTAGCCCAGGCCAGTATGACCCTGACCTTGAGTAGCATCTTACCCTCACCAAGAATGATGCCACAATATGAAGACAAGATGATCAATTTCAACAATTGGCCTATATATTGGTGTCATTCAAAGGGGATCCAATGCCTGTCAGCCTGGGATGACATGCTCGACAAGCCACGATGCTTTGCTAGGGACAGCTTGCACCTGTCACCCCTGGGCTTTCGGATATTAGCAAAGGCTCTTGTTACCCACATAGTGCCTTTTTTAGGCAAGGCTCAAAAGACAAACCCACCTCCATAGGTATCACAAGGGATAAGAAACTAAGAGTAATGCTACTCAACACCAGAAGTCTAAACCTCAAGATGCACGCACTTGAAACTCTCCTTAACATGGAGAACATCGATATCTGTGCAGTAACAGAAACCTGGTTCAAGGCTCCCGAGAGTACCCCAGCACTACCAGGTTATACCTCATACCATGCTTTTCGGCCCCAAAACTTGGACCGAACCACAAAAGTAGGGGGAGTAGCAATATTCGTCAAAGATACCCACACTTCCAGGTTGGTGGCACAGCACGAAGCATCAGAGACTATCCCATGTGCAACTAACAGTGGGTAAAACTGCCTTCCAGTTTATAGCCTGCTACAGACCACCCTCCCAAACCCAGGAACCCCACTCGGCCTTCCTGAGAACACTGGAAAATATGAAGGTCTCTCCAAACACCATTATATTGGGCGACTTAAACTACCAAAACATAGACTGGGAGCATTACTCTAGCTCCAACACCCTAGCCCAAAGGTTCCTAGAATTTATAAACTCAAATGCTATGGAACAACTTGTTACCACTCCCACAAGAGGGGAAAACATACTGGACCTGATCATCACCAACATGGGGACTCTATGCTCCAGACCAGAAGTGTATCCCTCACTGGTAAGATCAGACCATAAACTAATCTCACTGGATATTCACATCCCGACTGCATCCCCCCTGCCCTGAAAACCACAGTGAAAAACTTCTTTAAAGCAAATTTCACACTCCTCAAAACCGAGGTGGAATCCTTCAAAGCCCCCGGGCTTGTGGAAAATACAGCCCAGACCGCAGAATCCTTTATAAACGCATTCTATGAACACCTTCAGGAATGCATGGATCATGCAATCCCAAATAAAACCAAGACCCAATCCTCCAAAGGCAGACATCCTGTCTGGTGGACCCCAGCCATAAACAAACTATACAACAGAAGGAGGAAGCTACTACATGATAGAGCAAAATCCCAAAAAGGGAAGGCATCTCTGATCAGTATTAGCAAAAAACTATGGGCACTCATAAAATCGTCTAAGGCCAACTTCGAGAGAAAAATTGCACAGGACACTAAGGATAATCACAAGGCTTTCTTTAGTTATGTTAGGAACCTGGGTGGGAATTCCCAGATATGCTCAGAATTAGTCCAAAATGACAAAAAATACACCAAACCCACAGACATTGCCAACATCTTAGCTGACAGGTTCAGTGCAAACCCCCTCCCCACCAAAAGGGCAAATATCTATCCCAGCAGAGTGCTGCCACCCTGACATCTCAGATGCTCAGGTAAGAGCTGCCCTCTCCAAAGCAAAAAACACAGCATCAATGGGACCAGACGGTGTCCCGGGCTGCCTCCTACATGAACTCCAAGAAGAGCTAAACCCAAACATAAAACTACTGTTCAATCTCAGCCTTACTACAGGATATGTATCCAAAGAGTGGCGTACAGCAACAGTGGTCCCTCTCCACAAAGGTGGTGTCTCAACGGATCCTGGAAACTATCGCCCCATAAGCCTGACTAGCTTGGTCTGCAAAGCTATGGAAAGGATCATCATGGACCTCATAAATAAAGATATTGGGGACCTACAGACACTGGATCCTACCCAGTTCGGCTTTGTTAAGGGCAGATCCTGCCTCTTAAACCTGGATGATTTCTTTGAAACAGTCACCAAGGCCATTGATGAGGGGAAGGTGGTCCACACAGCCTAGCTGGACCTCGCAAAAGCCTTCGATAAAATACCCCACTCGGGCATTATAGATAAGCTCACCAGCTTAAATATAAACCCCTATGTCACTAGATGGGTTGCAAACTGGCTCAAGGACAGAACCCACATGGTTAGAATTGCTGGAGCCATGTCAGACTCCAAACCAGTTACAAGTGGCATCCCACAAGGCTCAGTCCTGGGACCTCTCTTGTTCGGTATATATTTCTCTGAGGTACAGGCTGACACGGAAGGACTGTGGCTGACCAAGTTCGCAGATGACTGCAAACTGGGCGCCATAATCGACTCTCCAGCCAACACAAGCATCCTACAAAAGGGCCTCATAGAAACAGACAACTGGTGCCAGAGCCATGGCCTCAAGCTAAACGCCAAAAGTGTATAGTCATCCCTTTGGCAAAAACAGTGCCACAAATTACCACATAGGTGGTAATCCATTAAGTACAGAAGAAGTAATTAGGGACCTGGGGACCCAAGTTGATAGCAATCTCTCATTTGACAACCACGTGGCCAAAGTGGTTAGAAAAACATTTTATATAGCCCACCTAATCATGAAGGGATTCACATCTAGATCAGGGGAGGTCATCGTGCCTCTTTACTCATCCCTCATCAGGCCCATAATTGAGTACAATGACCCTATTGGGATGTACCTTACCAGACACCTGCAGCAACTGGAAAGACCCCAAAAGTACCTCACCAAGAGGATCAAAGGGCTCAAACAGATGCCATATACTGCCCGGTTAAAGAAACTCAAGCTCTACTCAGGGCATTCCGCCTCCTCAGAGACGATCTGTGCCTGACGTATAAAGCCATGTCCAACCCAGAATTAATAGACATGCTGCACCTCAAAATCCAAATCCCATCGAGCTACGTGCTCGAGAGACTTGAACCTCAGCAGTGAAAAAAATAGGACATGCTGGAGGGACAGATTCATAACCCAGAGGCTCCCTTCACTCTGGAATAAAATCCCAGTCCAAGTTAGGCAGAGGCCCTCATTGACTCTCTTCAAGAGGAATCTTGATGAGTGGATGGGAGATCGTAGGTTTACCCCGGGTATCACTTCTGTGTCACTGTTAGACAGAGGCACAGTATACCAACCTCAAAAAAGGACATAGCAAAATTAATTTAAAATGGGTGGCGAAAGCCAAACACACTCTGGCTAGGCTTATAAATGCCCTAGGGCAGACAGCCTAGTATGAACCTATGAACCTATAATAACCATCAGGTTGAAGTCAGACAGAAAAGACACCACCAGATATTTTTATGGGACTATATGAAGAAGTATTTGCCTCAAAATTAAACCACCACTGGAGAGAAAGCAAAAATTGTCCCCTCAAAATCATTTTCTTGTTCAATACACTAGGAACTTTCAGAAAATTATTTTTTTTCTCTTACCAGTAACATCAGAAACAGAAGGGTCACGAGCCTGAACTAAACCTTAAAATAAGCCTAATAAATCCCTCCTGTCCAAAGAAAGAAAGAAAGACAAGGAAAAATAAATGATTACTTTTCTGGTTCTTTTTGACAGGTCTTTCTTTAGAAGCAGGCAAATTATCCCTGGGACAGGAATCCTAGTCCAGCTAGGCAGAGCCATTCCCTGCTCCTTCTTTAGAGATTGACAAGAGTGTTTTTTTCCTTTCCCACAAAGGACACTCCAACAGCCACAGAGAATACATCTCAGCCCTGGTCCATGGTGGCTGAGGCGTCAGCACCAGAGGGAGCCAAGGTAAAAGATGAATGATCTGAAGAACCAGAAATGCCCACAGCAGTCACCTATCCATGGCTGAGACAAATTTGCTGCCTTCTGAAGGTGCAAAAGCTGTCTGGAAATTTTCTCCTTTTCGCGGTTGGAAGAAGGAAGAACCAAGGAACTGGTAAGTTGTTTAGATGAAGATGAAAATTTTACTTTAGTTATTTTATTTATCCTTTGTTGACACGGTTTCCTACTGGGCTAGAAGCCTCTTTTAAGGGGAGACCCAAGGTGGTATTTATACTACGAGGAAATTTGGCCAGAGCAATAAGAACTTCCCCTACTCTTTTTCCAAATGTGCATATTGTGTACTGACACCACCTGCTTCATTTACTAACAAGGTTGCAGCCAGGAGAAGCAGTAGATGATGGCACTCGACAGAAATAATGTTTGTTTTGTTGGAGAGAGAGTTATAGAAAATGGGGAGACTGTGTCATTTGGACAAGAAAAAGGTTTTGTGAGCAGGTATGGATCCTACAAATGGCATTTAGCTGACTAAGAGTGCAGCAGAAAAAGACATGGAAGTTACAGAGCTTGCAAAGTACAGTTGTGTACTTACCATAAATGTAGA
Organism: Protopterus annectens; assembly: GCF_019279795.1. Taxonomy (NCBI): domain Eukaryota; kingdom Metazoa; phylum Chordata; order Ceratodontiformes; family Protopteridae; genus Protopterus; species Protopterus annectens. The sequence continues at coordinate 423,194,195 of NC_056737.1, forward strand.
TGTCCGAGTGTATTCACTGTTGCAGTCATTACACTTGGGTTATCCTGCTGGCAAGGCTACCTGCCGTCGGCCTGAATTCCAAAGTCCTGGTCTGGCGTCGGTTGCTGTCGCCTCTTCCCTGACGTCAGTGCGCCAGGGGTATAAAAAGATGCAGCCGACGCTATTTTCGTCAGTTTTTCTTGCCCCAGATGTCAGGTGCCCCAAAAAGGGTAGGCTAAAAATTCTGCTCATAAAAAAGCATGCACTAACATAAATATTACCTTCATCTACAAGCAAATACACCACATAGGTTGTATAGAAAAGAGAATGAAATGGTGATGGTGGGAGGGTAACCTGGACTGCAACAGTGAATACACTCGAACATCTACATTTATGGTAGGTACACAACTGTACTATGTTCATAGTGTTTCACTGTTGCAGTCATTGCACTTGGGTTGAATCCCAAAGTTGAGGTTGGGTGGCTGGGCCTAAACGGAATTAGGAGTGGCTATGAGGCCCTGCAGGACTGCAGTGGCAAAGCCTGCTCTGGATTTAGAGTAAAGAGGTAAGTGGTAGTGCTTTGTAAAAGTGTGCACTGAAGTCCAAGTTGCAGCCTCCAAAATATCCTTGGTTGGTACTCCTCTGAGGAAGGCTGCTGAGGTGGCTGCTGCTCTGGTTGAATGTGGTCTAATGTCCTTAGGCACTGATTTTCCATGTTGTGAATAGCAGAACTGAATGCAGTGGCCTATCCATTTTGAAATATTCTGCTTTGAAATAGCTTTTCCTTGCAATCCTGCAGCATATGCCACTAAGAGTTGCTCAGTCTTTCTGAAAGCTTTAGTTTTGTCCAAGTAGAAGCGTAGCTGTCTGTGTATGTCCAAAGAATGCAGAAGTCTCTCCCCTTTATTCTGTGGGTTTGGATAAAAAGGTAGGCAAATGAATGGTTTGGTTAAGAGCCACACAGTACACTACCTTAGGCATAAATGTTGGGTTTGTCCTTAGAGGAACCCTGTCCGGATGGAAAATAATAAAAGGTTCCACAGCCATTAATGCCTGTAACTCTGAGACTCTTCTTGCTGAAGTTATTGCAGAGCTGTTTTCCATGACAAGTATTTTATCTCAGCTGTATTGGCTGGCTCAAAAGGAGGCAGTGTGAGCTTTTCCAAGACAAAATTGAGGTCCCATGCAGGTATTGGTGCTCTGCTTGGAGGTCTTCTATTTTTGGCCTCTCTGAGGTACTGCCTTAGCAGTGGATGTGAAAAAATAGGTGGGTCCATATTGTAATGAGCTGAAATGGCAGAGGTGTGGATCTTAATTGATGAGAAGGACAGGCCTTTGTCCAGCATCTCAGTTAGGTATTGTAAAATCTGAGGAATATTTGGTACAACTGTGTCAATTCCTTGTGCCTGGTTCCAGTCACAGAATCTCTTCCATTTTTCTGCATAAGCTTTTCTGGAGCTGGGCCTCCTGGCCTCCAAAATAACATCCATAACTGCTTTAGAGAGAGGTGTGTTCTGAATGGTTATATTATCCGCCATGCGGCCAGATTTAGGGTTCTGAGTTGGCTGTGCAGGATCTAATTGTTTTGTTGGGTCAGTAAATGAGGAATTTGAGGTAATGTCCAGGCTGGGCCCTGAGACAAGCTCTTTAGGATTGGATACCAGTGCTGGTGTGGCCAGTCTGGGGCAATCAGTATCATTTTTGGCTTCTCTTGTCTGACCTTTAGGAGTACCTTGGGGAGGAGAGGCAGTGGAGGAAAGGCATATACTGTAAGGGTTTTCCAGCTGAATGATAGAGCATCCACTTTCCATGCTTGTTTGTGATCAGTCCTTGTGCACAATCTCTGTAGTTGGCAGTTGTGAGGGGAGGCAAATAGATCTATGTCTGGGCATCCCCATTTCCTTGTTATCATGCTGAAGATTTGTGGATTCAGTTTCCACTCGTGAGGATCCATGAGGTTTCTGCTTAGTTCGCCTGCCAGAGTATTTGTCTTTCCTGGCAGGAATTGTGCTTGCAGGAGTACCTGATAAGTAAATGCTGTGTTCCACAAAGTCATGGCTTGTCTGCAGAGGGGGTAGGAATGTGTGCCTCCTTCCTTGTTTATGTACCACATGACTGTACTATTGTCCGTCTTTATCAGCAGTTGTCCTGGATGAAGTAGATCCTTGAAGGCTGTCAGGGCATTCTGTACAGCTAGCATCTCTTTTTGATTGATATGAAGATGCATTTGGCTTGCGGGCCATGTGCCCTGAATACATTTTCCTGCCATGTGGGCCCCCCAGGCATAATCTGATGCATCTGCTGTTAGTGTCTGCCTGGCTGTGGGTAAAGTGAATGGTTGTCCCTTGTTGTGGTGACAGGCCTGTGCCCACCATCGAAACTCCTGTTGCAGGCAGGGAATGAGGGTAATTAATGTTTCCAGGCTGTGGCACTTTTTAGATACCACTGTAGCTTCCTCATATGCAGTCTTGCATATGGAATTAGCAGAAAGCAGGATGCCATGAAGCCCAACGTCTGCAGAATTTTTCTTGCAGATAACCGGGTCTTTGTTGCCATCTTTTCGAAGTAAGTTGTCAGTTGCCTTTGTTTGTCTGGCGTGAGATAAGCCATCTGGGCAGTTGTATTTAAGCTTGCACCCAGGAATATCATCTCTTGAGAGGGTACCAGTTTTGATTTCTTTTCGTTTACTGTGTACCCTAGGCAAATTAGTAAGCTTTTTACAAACGCCAGATTCTGCAGTAGAATGTCCTTGTTCTCTGCTTGAATAAGGCAGTTGTCCAAGTAAGGATATATATGGATTCCACTTTGTCTGCAAAATGCAATTACTGGTGCCAGGCATTTTGTGAAGACCCTGGGCATAGTAGATAAGCCAAAGGGCAGTGCAGAGAATTGGTAGTGCATTGAGCCAGTTATGAATCTGAGGTATCTTCTGCAAGATTGTCTGATTGGGACATGCAGGTATGCCTCTGAGGTCTAAAGTTACAAGCCAAGCCTTCTTGCCCAGCATGGGCAGAAGCTGCTGCAGAGTCAACATTTTGAATTTTGGAACGTCCAGAAAAGTGTTAAGAATAGACAGGTCCAGTATTGGTCTCCAGGCTTTGTCCTTTCTGGGTACTAAGAAAAGTCTTGAGTAAAATCCTTGTCCTTGCTCTTGCTGTGGTACTCGCTGAATAGCCCTCATGTCCATGAGGCATGAAACTTGCTTTTGTGCCTCTGCCCATTGATTGTGTGGCAGGTCTGGCATACCTTTTGTCTTTGGAAGGGTGTGAAAGTGGAACCTGTAGCCCTGAGACACTATATTCAAGACCCATTTGTCCTGGGTGATCATGTGCCAATTTTGTGAAAAAAGTGCTAGTTTTTCCCCTAAGGGTGCTGCCAAAAGGTAAGTGCTTGGCATTGGCAGAGGAAAGTCATTGGGACTGTTTCCTATATGGCTGTGATTTGTCTTCTCCACTTTTGGAGGTAGAAGCACCCCACTGTTTAGGCCTGTATGATCCTTGGGGCTGGGATCTGCCTCTAGGGCGTCTGTATCTGCCTCTTTGTGGCCTGTTTGTCACTGGAAAGGACCAATTCTTTGAAGGCCAGCTCCTGCTAAATCTTGGTGGCTGTACCTGTAAGAAATCCTTAACTGTCTGCATAGATTTCGCTTTATCCTCCATTTTCTTCAAAACCTGCCTTAACACCAAACAAAGCATCATGCTGTAATGGAGCATCCAATAATTTTGCTTTAACATGATCAGGCAGATTCTGTTTCTTTAGCCAAGCATGCCTTCTAATGACAGAACCTGTAACAGCGGCCCTGCAAGAGAACTCCAGTGAATCAAAACTACATTGCAAAGTATGCTTTTCCACTTGTTCAGCTGCATGCAATAAATCCTGCATTTCCTTGTTTTTAGAACATTCACAGTTTGTCAACATTTTCTGTTTTAGCAGTGACATTAAGTATTGCTGATATTTAAGCATATGAAACTGACAATTTAAAGCCCTTACAGCCAAGGTAGCTGAAGTGTAAACTTTTTGTCCACATCTGTCGAGTGCCCTTGAATCCCTATCAGAGGGGACAGGGTTTTTTTGCAGTGGAAGCCTTGACCCCTTTGGGACCCTGAGATGTAGTTTCTGGGTCAGCAGCAGGGTTTTTATATAAAAATTTATGAGAATCTGGAACCCTGTAGTATCTGTCTGGCTTAACAGGTGCAGGGGCTCAAGAGTCAGGAGAGAGGCCGGACTCTGAAAATACATCATCTACAATGTCTAAAACAGGTGGAATAGCAAGAGGTATGTGCTGAGGTAGTAAAAGAAAATCTCTGAGCCTTTTCTTAGATTCTGAGTAATATTGGCTCTCCCACTGAAAATGCTCCCTCATGGTATGCAGGGTTTCCCCAAAAGAATAATCCTCAGGAGGAGAGGCTGAAGGAATAGATTCTTCAGCATCAGAATCCTCATAGGGAGGAAGAGAGTATCCCTGTTCTGAAGAGGAGTCAGAGGAAATGGAAACCTGATCAGAAGAGTCATATTCTGTGTCTTGCCTAGGCCTCTTATCAGGAGGGGGATGGGAACCCCTGAGCAATGTAATTAGGTCTTCGGCCATTTTAAGCATCTGTTTCTTAGGCATGGAAGTCTGTCCAGGAGAATGCTGTACTTGTTTCTTTGTCTTTAAAGCTGTTTTAGTCTTTGCCTTGGAAGCTGAGGTTGGCTTGATATATAACTGTGTAGTCTGAAAACACTCTCAGAAGTCGATGCCTGCTCAGCGGCTCCGGACCCATCTGAGGGGATAGTTTCCGAGTGTCCAATACCTGGAGTATCCAGAGGCCTAGTTGTCTCCACATGGGAGTTGGAAGTGGCCTGTGGCTCTGAGGTAGCGGGCGTTAGGGGCTGCGAAAGCGCCTCACTGAGAATCGGCGACTGGCCCAGCGGAGGCCTCGTCGTCGGTTTTGGACCTTGGATGCCTGTCCTTTTCCTTGCACTTTTTATAAACTCTGGTCGTCGGTTGTTCCGACGGCATTATATAATTAAATCTTTGGCCAAAGTAATGAAAGGCAAAAATCGTACCGACGCTTAATAGTGCGTTGGATCTAGCACAAAACTGACAGCTAGCAACGTCGTGGTCAGGGCCTAGGCAAGGAATACAGTAGGAATGAAAATCCTTATGAGGTATTTGCTTCCCACAAGAAATACAATTGTTAACTTTTTCTGACATCGGTCTGGAGCAAGAAAAAAGTTTCCCCAACGGGGTACTTAGCTTTATTGAAGACTTCGGATCTCAAATTAGAGTTCAAAAATCTCCGGAGTCGGCCGACTGGCATTTGCGAACTGCTTTTGCTTCGGGCACCATGCGGCAAGAAAGACTGAAGAAAATGGCGTCGGCTGCATCTTTTATACCCCTGGCGCACTGACGTCAGGGAAGAGGCGACAGCAACCGACGCTGGAACAGGACTTTGGAATTCAGGCTGACTGCGGGTAGCCTGCCAGCAAGATAACCCAAGTGTAATGACTGCAACAGTGAAACACGATGAACATCAGGTGGTTAAGTCAAGCATGCAGCTGTTTGATTTACTGAAGAAAGGATAGCCTGGTTAAGGAAAGTACAGTTGTGTACACTTACCATAAATGTAGATGTTCGAGTGTATTCACTGTTGCAGTCATCACACTTGAGATATCTGCCTGCAGGTAGCCCTCAGTCACGTCGAATACCAGAGTCTTGGGATTTCTGCTTTGGATGCTGTCGCCTCTTCCATGATGTCAGGTCGTCAGGGGTATAAAATATGCAGCCGACGTTATTACATCAGTTTTTCTTGCCCCAGATGTCAGGAGCCCCCAAAATAGGAAGCAATTACATGGTGTGGAACACCTCCAGAAAAAAGTAAATACCATTGCCATAAGATATGGCCAAAAAAAGAGGATAGATAGAAAGTATATAAAAGTCAGGGGGCTGGAGGGAGGGTAACTAGAACTGCAACACTGAATACACTCAGGCATCTACATTTATGCTAAGTGTACACAACTGTACTATGTTCTTCGTGTTTCAATGTTGCAGTCATCACACTTGGGTTGATTCCCAAAACTGAGGAAGGGTGGAGGCAGTCAAGAAGTATTAGGGCTGGCTAGCAGGCCTTGCAAGACTGCTGTAGCAAATCCAGCTTTGGATTTAGAAAAGATAGGTAAGTGGTAATACTTGGTGAAGGTGTATACAGAACTCCAGGTTGCAGTTTCCAGGATGTCCCTGGCAGGGACTCCCCTGAGAAATGCTGTAGAGGTTGAGGTAGCCCTAGTGGAATGGATTCTGATTCCCTGTGGGGTAGATTTTCCATGGTGTTTGTAGTAGAAATGGATGCAGTGTGCTATCCATTTGGAGATGGTTTGCTTTAAAATTACATTGCCCTCTGCCCCTGCAGCAAAGCTGACTAGCAGCTGGTCAGATTTTCTGAAAGGTTTAGTCCTGTCAAGGTAGAACCTAAGCTACCTGTGCACGTCCAAGGAGTGCAGGATCCTTTCCCCTTTATTCTGAGGATTAGGGAAAAAGGTTGGTAAATGGATATATTGGTATAAAGCCACATTGGATACCACCTTGGTCATAAATGATGGGTAAGACTCTGATGATACCAGTTTATCTGGTGAAAGCGCTCAGTCAGTGTGTTTGCAATAAACGGCTTCCTTTACAACTGTTCGTGATCTTACCCTTATTGTCAGCCTCATCCTGTGGTGGACCTGCTTGTTTCTTCACTTGTTGTGGATTCCTTGTTTGGAGTCTGTTTTTGTTTTACGTTTATAAATGATGGGTTAGTCCTGAGGGAAACCCTGTCCACATGGAAGATAATGAAGGGTTCCACAGCCATAATGCCTGTAACTCAGACACTCTTTTTGCTGAAGTGATGGCTAGAAGTAAGGCTGTTTTCCAAGAGAGGAAATTTAACTCTGCTGTAGCAGCAAGCTCAAAGGGGGGAAGTGTGAGCTTCTCTAGTACAAAGTTAAGGTCCCAGGCTGGAGTGTAAGCTCTCATCGGGGGGTTTAGATTGTTAGCTCCTCTCAAGAATTGATTGACCAGAGGGGTGAGAGAAGAGGGGTGTGCTCAGTATTGTAATGAGCTGAGATGGCAGAGGCATGAATCTTAATAGAAGAGAAAGAGAGGCCTTTGTGGAGCAGTTCTGCTAGATAATCTAAGATTTGAGATAAGGTGGGTACGGTTGTGTCTTTCTATGAGACTGGCTCCAAGAACAGTATCTGTTCCATTTCTCTGAATTGGATTTCCTAGTACTAGGCCTCCTGGCCTCAAGGATGACATCCAGCACCTGTTTGCTGAGGTTTGCTGGTGATGTATTCATGGAATGAGCCAGGCTGCTAGGTTCAGGGTTTGCAGCTGAGGGTGCAAAATCTGGCCCTCCTGCTGGGACAGCAGGGAAGGGGTCTGATGCAGGTGCCAGGGTGGCACTGCTGTCAAACTGCGTAAAAGTGGGTACCAGTGCTGGCGTGGCCAGTCTGGTGCAATCAGGATTGTCCTTGGCCTGTCCTGTTTGATCTTGAGCAGTAGAGAGAACGGGCAGAGGGTTAAAGGTATATATTGAGAGGTTTTCCCATGTAAAGAATAGGACATCCACTTTCCATGCTTGGCTGAGGGGAGTTCTGGTGCAAAATTTGCTCAATTGATGGTTCTGGGGGGGAAGCAAAGAGGTCCACCTCTGGTGTTCCCCACCTGTGGATTAGAAACTTGAATGAGTTGGGTCCCAGTTTCCACTCGTGTGGGGTCCATTAGATTTCTGCTTAAGTCGTCTGCCAGTGAATTTTGTTTGCCTGGCAGAAATTGAGCTTGCAGGTGCACTTGACTGCTCAAGGCCGTGTTCCACAGTGCCATGGCTAACCTGCAGAGTGTGAAGGAATGAGTCCCCCCCCCCGCTTGTTTATGTACCACATAACTGTGGTGTTGTCTGTCTTTATCAAGAGTTGTCCTAGATGGATAAGGTATTTGAAGGCTGTCACTGCATTCTGTACAGCTAACATTTCTTTTTGATTGATATGCAGGTGCATTTGTCTTGGGCTCCATTTGCCTTGAATGCATTTGCCTACCATAGGTTCATAGGTTCATACTAGGCTATCTGCCCGAGGGCATTTATAAGCCTAGCCCATTGTTTTGTGGCTTACGCCACCCCTTTAGTATGGGGAACTATACCCATTATTTTGCTGTGCCTCTGTCGAGCAGTGACACTGAGGTAATTCCTGGGGTATATCTGCGATCTCCCATCCATTGGTCAAGATTTCTCTTGAACAAGGCCAGCGAGGTGCTCTGCCTCACATGTACCGGGATTTTGTTCCACAGCATAGGGAGTCTTTGGGTGATGAATCTATCCCTCCAGCACGTCCTATTAATAGCCGTGTCGAGGTTTAAGTCTCCGCCCTTGTGGCTCTGATGGATCTAGATTTTTGAGGTGAAGCATATTCATCAAATCTGGGTTTGACATGGCCTTGTATGTTAGGCAAAGGTCACCTCTGAGCAAGCGGTGGCGACTGAATAGAGCTGGAGTTCTTTCAGTCGGGCAGCATAGGACAGATTTTGAGACCCTTTATCCTTTTGGTGAGGAACTTTTGTGGCCTCTCCAGCTGCTGCAAGTGTCGGGTCAGATACATTCGAATGGGGCATTGTACTCAATCATTGGTCTGATGAGTGATGAGTAAAGGGAGACTATGACCTCCCTTGATCTAGATGAGAATCCCTTCATGATAAGGTGGGCAATGTAGAAGGACTTCCTAACTACTTTAGCTACATGGGTGTCGAATGACAGACTACTATCAACCTGGGTCCCCAGGTCCCTGATAACTTCTTCTGTGCTCAGTGGATTGCCACCTATTTGGTAGCTAGGGTAACCTTGTTTTTCCCGAAGGGTATGACTATGCATTTTTGGCATTTAACTTTAGGCCGTGGCTCTGGCACCAGTTATCCGTTTCTGTGAGACCCTTCTGAAGGATATCTGTGTCAGATGTGTTTTCTACTATGGCCCAGTTTGCAGTCATCTGCAAACTTTGTCAGCCATAACCCTCCTGTGTTTGCTTGTACTTGGAAAAGTAGATGCCAAACAAGAGTGGGCCCAGGACTGAGCCCTGTGGGACACCACTTGTGACAGGCTTTGAGTCTGACATGGCGCCAGCAACTCTGACCCTGTGGGTTCTGTCACTCAGCCAGTTTGCAACCCATCTTGTGATGTATGGGTTAACATTTAAGCTGATGAGTTTTTCAATGATACCCGAGTGGGGTATTGTATCAAGGCCTTAGCCAGATCGAGGTAGGCTGTATGGACTGCCTTTCCCTCATCAATGGCTTTGGTGACTGTTTCAAAAAGTCAACCAAGTTTAAAAGGCATGATCTGCCTTTGACAAAGCCAAACTGGGTTGGATCCAAAGTCTGCAAATTCCCTATGTCTTTATTTATGAGGTCCATTATGATCCTCTCCATGGCTTTGCAGATAAGGCTTGTCAAGCTAATGGGCGGTAATTTCCAGGGTCTGTGGAGGCACCGCCTTTGTGAAGTGGGACCACAGTTGCAGTGCGCCACTCCTGGAGTGCGTATCCAGAGGTAAGACTTTGATTAAACAGCTGTCCTAGCTGTGGGTTTAATTCCTCATTGAGTTCGTGGAGCACACAGCCGGGGACACCATCGGGTCCCATGGATGCTGTGTTTTTGCTTTGGAGAGAGCAGTTCTCACTTGGGCTGGAGATGTTTGGGGGCTGCACTCATTTGGTATAGATATCTCTCCTTTGGGGAGGGGAGAAGTTTGCACTGAACCTGTCAGCCAGTATGTTGGCAATGTCTGTAGGATCAGTAATCTTCACATCATTTTGAACTAGTTCTGAGCATATCTGGGAGTTTCCTCCTAGGTTTCTAACATAGCTAAAGAAGGCCTTATGATTGTCTTTTGAGTCTTTAGCTATTTTTCTCTCGAAATTTGCTTTGGATGATTTTATGAGAGCTCTTAGTTTTTACTTATAGTGATCAAGGGTGTCTTACCTTTTAAGGATTTTGCTCTATCTTGTAGTAGCTTCCTCCTTTTGTTGTAGAGTTTGTTTATGGCTGGGGTCCACCAGACTAGACGCTTGCCTTTGGTACAAAGAGTCTTTGTTTTGCTTGGGATTGCCTTATCCATGCAGTCCTGCAGGTGCTGGTAGAAGGCGTTTGTAAGTGATTCAGCGGATTGAGTAATGTTTTCCGCTCGGGGCCTGAAAGGAGACCACACTAGTCTTTAGAAGTGTGAAGTCGGCTTTTGAGAAGTTCTTTACTGTGGTCTTTTTTATTTCAGGTGGGGGTGGGATGAGGACCTCCAGCGAGATTAGTTTGTGATCTGATCTCACCAGTGAGGGGTATACTTCCGGTGTTGAACATTGTGCTCCCATGTTCGTGATGAATACATCACCAGCAAACCTCAGCAAACAGGTGCTGGATGTCATCCTTGAGCCCTCCATGCATAATCTGATGAGTCTGTTGTCAGGGTTTGGGCGGCAGGGGGTTAAGTGAAAAGGAAGTCCCTCATTGTGGTAGCAAGCCTCTGCCCACCGAAGGATCTCTGTCCTTAGGCAAGGAATGATAGGAGTCACTGTTTCCAGGTCCTGAGAATGTTGACACCAGAGACTTTTTACGTACCAATGAAGTTTCCTCATATGCAATCTTGTATACGGAATTAGGAGAATGCATGAGGCCATGAGCCCTAGGGCTTGCAATATCTTTCTTGCAGATAGCTGGGTCTGGGTGCCCAGTAGTTTGTCAAATAAACCTATTTTTCTGGAGTGAGGAATGCCATCTGGAAAGATGTGTTCAAGCTTGCTTCCAGGAATACAATTTTTTTGGCTGGGTACCAAATGTGATTTCTTTTCGTTGATGGTATACCCCAGAGAAGTTAGGAGTCTCTCTACAAATGTCAGGTGCTGAAGTAGCAATTCCTGACTGTCCGCCTGAATCAGGCAATCGTCCAAGTATGGGTAAATTTTAATTCTTCTCTGCCTGCAGTATACAATGGCTAGAGCCAGGCATTTTGTGAATATCCTGGGTGCAGTAGATAAGCCAAAGGGAAGTGCAGAGAACTGACAGTACATAGAGCCTGCCCTGAAACATAGATATTTCCTGCAAGATTCCCTTATGGGGATGTGCAGATAAGCTTCCTTTAAGTCTAGGGTGACCAGCCAGGAGTCCTTGGCTAGCATAGGAAGCAGCTGTTGGAGAGTAAGCATTTTGAATTTTGGTACCACCAGGAAGGTGTTGAGAACTGATAGATCCAGGATATGGCGCCAAGAGTTTTCTTTTCTGGGAACCAGAGAGAGTCTGGAGTAGAAATCCTGTCCCCTTTGCTCTGTTGGAACAGTTGAATAGCCCTGATACTGAGAAGAGAAAGTACTTGTTTTTTGGGCCTCTGCCCACTGGTTTGGGGGGAGGTCTGGCAATCCGTTTGGGGTTGGCAGTGAGTGAAAGTAGAATCTGTATCCCTGGGATACAATGTTCAAGACCCACCTGTCCTGGGTAATGTACTCCTAATTTTTTGCATGCAGGGCGAGTTTTCTTCCTAGGGGTGCAAGTACTTGGGCATGGCTGGGAAGGATGAAGGACAAGTCATTGTGAACTTTTTCCATAAGAGGGTGGTTTACCACTCCCTCTTTTTGAGGTGGGAGCACTCCATTGTTTAGATCTGTGCATACCCTGAGACTGTAGTCTTGGTGGTCTGCTGCCCCTGGGTTTGGACGGAGAAGGTCTGGGAGGGACTGGAAAGGACCAGTTTTTAGAAGGCCAATGCCTGCTGAATCTAGGTGGCTGAACCTGTAGGAAATCTTTAGCAGTTTGCATAGATGTAGCTTTTTCCTCCATCTTTTTAAGAACTACTTCTGCTTTAGTGCAAAACAAACGTTATTGGTTTAATGGAGCATCTAGTAATTTTGCTTTGACATGGTCTGGCAAGATTTGTTCTTTCAGCCAAGCATGCCTTCTAAGAACACACCCAGTGACAGCAGCCCTGCAAGATGCTTCTAAGACATCAAAACCACACTGAAAATATTCCAACTTGGTTTGCAGAATGCATTAACTCTTGTAAATCTTTATGTTCTGCACAATGAGGAATCAACATCATTTTTTGTTTAATTAGTTCCATAACATGCTGCTGGTACTTCAACATGTGAAACTGGCAACTTAAAGCCCTGATGGCAAGAGTTGCAGAGGTATATACCGTCTTCCCCCATCTGTCTAAAGCCCTAGAATAGCACACAAACCCACGCACGTTCAAGCTTGCACGGCCCAACATCATCTCAGGAAACAAACAAAGGCCAGCAATACGGTTCCAAAGGCTTTATTGGAATAAAGTAGGTGCCATTGAAGCACCATAATACTCTCACAACAACAAAAAGCGTGACCTCAAACTAGTTTCGGTAGAACACCTTCTTCAGTGAGGACAAATAGCAAAGACATGCTCCATTAAACACACTCCATATTTATATATATCCATAGCCAATAACAAATGGTTACCACTTAACTGCATATTAATTATTTAAAGTGTGCAAAACATTATTAAATAAAATGCACTTCCCATAATGATCAGTATTCAGAATAGAATATTATCCATATTCTAAACACAAAATGTGATATAAATAACAATATAATATTGAAATAGATAAACAAATAGTGCCAAGGAATATGGTGTGTAATACCATATATATGTATAAGGTAAATTATAAATGGTCATTTAGTCCAGGTGGGAATAAGGCTCCCAAATGTATAATCCAATATTTTTCTTTGTTACTAAGAATACTTTGCCAACCCAACTGATTTTGTCTGTTCCCCTGTACTTTATCAATGACCGTAAACATAAATTTAGCAGATTGATGTTTGATGGAATGTTGGTATAAGGCATTACTGATTTTATGATTCCGAATATCACTACGATGTTCACCTATTCTGATTCTGAGAGGCGTGAAGTTTTACCTACATAGAAAGCTTGGCAATGGCATGTAGCCAAATAAATCACCCAACTAGATGAACAATTGGCAAAGATACAGTGTCAAATATCTTGCTGGTATTGGCACTAGAAAATTGTTTAATTTTATTAACATTTCCACAAGAAGAACAATGACCACAAGGAAACGTCCCAAAGGTTCATCCCCAGTAATGGTAAGTTGTCTATATGTGGCACCCCACTATCCCGATGTTTATAGTGGGAAAATAACATGCCTAAAGTTTTGCCCCTCCTGTAGGAAATAGAACATTGTTCAGTCAATATATGACGAAGATGGTCATTAGCCATAAGTATATTCCAATTGTTGTTCAATACGTTTCTAATTAGTTGGTGATTTTTCCCAAAAGTGGTAATAAATCTAATGGTGTCATCCATAACACCATCCTTCTTTTGGTATCGTAAAAGATCTGATCTCTCATGTTGGTCTGTCCACACCCTAGCTCTAGAAATGTCCCTATATGAGTAACCTCTATCCAAAAATCTCTTATTTAAATCCTGTTTAGCGTCCTCATAATCAACCAGAGAGGAGTTAATACGTTTTATGTGTTTTATGCGTAAATACTGTGATTTTGGAATATTGCGGATGGTGTGACGTGGGTGCATGCTTGAAGAATGGAGTAATGTGTTGAATTGTGGATATTTCCTATGTATTTTAGTATTCAGGGTGTTGTCTTCATTACGATATATCGTAACATCCAAGAAGTCAATAATTGACTTGTGATATGTTATCGAAAATTCAATACCCCAAATATTGTTATTCAAATGTTCAACAAATTCCAACAAATAGCTTACATCCGCACGCCACACCATCCAGCAATCATCAAGATAGCGTCTCCAAATGTCCATCTCAACCAAATAAATGTTATGCAGGGGATCGTAAATAAGACATTCTTCCAAGTATGCCATAAAAAGATCGGCATATATTGGGGCAAAGGAGGCCCCCATAGCTGTACCTCTCAATTGCCAATAACAATCACCCTGAAAGAAAAAAACATTCTTGTTGAGGACACGCTCGGACATGCATACTAATAGGGTGTTAAATCCTGGTGGATAGAGATCGGCTTTTTGAAGCCAATAGTCAGGCTTTATTGACTTCTTAAAGAAAAACTTAAAACTGTTTATAGTGAAGGCATTAAGGAAGGGGCAATGTGAAGGAAGACAACGGGAGGAAGAATAAAGAGGCAGTAGCTACAAAGGAAGAGAGGTCAGAAGAAAGAAATGTAATTGTCAATGACTAGTTTCAGGGGAAGTAGTTGAGGAAATGGAAAATACAGGAGAAGGTGGAAGTCACACATCTGATTTGGAAGAGGAATATTTAACAGTGGTAAGGAAAGCTGGGTACTATAGGAGCTACAGTTAGGGAAAGGAAGAGAATATTTTAAAATATTTCTGCTAAAATAAAAAAGAAAGGAAAGGAAATGAATAATGTTAGATTTTTGTCAGTTTATATTAATAGTTGGGTAAAGAGTGTTAGGAGGCTAGGTATACTGCTACAGTGGTATATAAAATGTGAAGGCGAGGTTGTATGTTTTACAGGATACAAGATTTATTGCAGAGGATGACTGGATACGATTTAAAAGTTATGGCCGTAGGGTGGTTTGAAATTTAGGTAAGGAGAGATGCTCTGGTGGTGTTTTTATGCTTATAGAGGATGTACAATTTTTGGAATTTGTTATGTTGACAGGAAGAGCAAAGGTACTTAATATCAAAGGATTGGAATATGTACAAATTGACAGGAATTTATACTTCAACTAATATAAAAGAAAGAAAAGATTTGTTTGAGAAAAACAGTTTTGTAGTACTTTATATAAATATCATAATGGGAAATTTTAATTAGAGGTTAAGAAACAGTAAGAAAAAATAGGAACAGATGTTAAACTTAGAAAAACTTACAGGTTATTAGGGAAAGTAAGGGTATAAAGACTGAGCTCTAATTTCTTAGAGTTTTAGAAAGTGAAAATGATCAGTCACAGCTTCATTATACAGCTACTATAGACTTTTTGTGTCCGTCATGGCCACAGTGATGGGTAATTTTAAAAAAAGAAATACACGATTTGTTTTAAGGGTGTAAACAGATAAAAGAAAAGATGATTTTGTTTCTCGTATAAACATGCATAATAATTTGTTAAAAAATGTAGAAGAAAATATGGATTTTATATATATATATATATATATATATATATATATATATATATATATATATATATATATATATATATATATAGGTTTACTATCACGTGTTCGACACTACTCTGGCCGAAAGTGCATATATCCTAAGAAAACGCAGCGCCGCGGATCTCCAGTTGGCCAGGGATAGCCAACCGCAAGGTCGGCGAGGAGCGCCACTAAATCACTGGGTCGAGGACGGAAGGGGGACGCCTCTCTCCAGCAGCGCACAGCACACTCGTGGGGAACCGGGTGCTAAATCATTTGTAGGCGACCTGATTCTGGGTCAGGGTTTCGTACGTAGCAGTGCAGCTGACAAAAAAAAACATTTTTTTCATAATATAGTAGCCTTTGAAGATTGGCACAAACTGTACGCAAGGGCACATGGTCTCCACAATTAGAGCTTTGTTTCTGGCAGTTTATTCCAAACGGTTATGTGTTCCTTGAACAAAACATGTTGTCTCAACTCCAAGCAAAACAAATTGCATCTGTGTTATCTGAAACAGCCAAAAAACACAACTGTAGACTTTGCACTTAAGGTCCAGCTTCACAGCAAATTACAACAGCAAAAAGAGATGATCCGGACCACCAGGCTGATAAAAAACAGTAGTTTAATAAAATGCAGTAGGTTAGCACTTTCAGGTTTAAAAAAACCCTTCTTCAGACAACATACAAAAGTTTTGAACACCTTTTAAAATACATAACCAATCAAAGACTCAGTAAAAAGCCCTCCTCTTTTTTAAAAAAGCCTTGATAGGAATGACACCATTCAGGCCAGGTGCTCTATAAGCACTCAGATTGATTATCCATCTAGTTTCACTACATTCTGTTATATTTCTCAAATCCCCCCCCCCCCCGGTTGGATGAATAACCTGCAAAACCATAAAAGAAAATGTGTGCCCAGGGTACTGCTTTACATGCTGATACATGGCTTTGTGTGTATTGGCTGTACATATAGCTGACATATGTTGCAACACCCTGTCTTTCAATCTACAATTCGTTTTACTGACATAAAATGAACAACATTGCATACAGTCAGCCAAGTATATAATATTGCTGGTCAAACAGTCAGCATATTGTTTCAATGAATAGCTCTTTCCAGACAGTGGATGGATGAATGTTATGTCTAATATACTGGCAAGCTTTGCAATGTCTACAGGGGAATGTCCCTTGTTGTCCCATGACAGGTTTCCTAACCCCCTGTTGGTCTGTACAGAACAAATCCGTTAAATTCTTACCACGTTTAAAATAAAATGTGGGTTCCTGAGTTATTAATGCCTTCACTCTATCATCAGTTAACGAGATATTCCAATTTTGGCGAATAATGTCACATATGCCCCCCACATTGTTACTATAATTCAAAGTAACTCGAAGGGGCTGCCTGCTTATATCAATCTCCCTGTCATGCACCTGTACATTTCCAAAAAACAAAGGTTTTGCTTTGTTCAACCTCTCTTCTTTACTTTTATTAAATGCCCGCTGTATTATGTTCTGATTATATCCCCTTGCTTTTAAGTTCACCATCAATTCTGCAGACTTCTCTCTATATGTCTCATCATTAGTACATAACCTAGATGTTCGAAAAAATTGTCCCTGAGCAATATTGTTAAATGTATATCTGGGGTGCATACTAACATAGGCTAGGAGAATATTTCTCCACATTCCTTCCTATATAGCACAGTCTCAATCCATTGCTCTGTGTTTTTCATCACTCAGACATCTAAGAAATCTATAGTTGTATCCGAGAGTGAAATACTAAACCTCAAAAAATCAGTGGTGCTTTCCAGGTAGGTAACAAACTCATAACGCTGTCCACAAAACAGACATAGTAACTCAGATACCACCTCCATAAATGGTTTGCCTTGAATATTGCTTGATCCTCCCAATATTCCAACACTATGTATGTTTTTAAACCTGAAAGTGCTAACCTACTGCATTTTATTAAACTACTGTTTTTTTATCAGCCTGGTGGTCCGTATTGTCTGTTTTTGCTGTTGGAATTTGCTGTGAAGCTGGACCTTAAGTGCGAAGTCTACACAGTTGTGTTTTTTGGCTGTTTCAGATAACACAGATGGCAATTTGTTTTGCTTGGAGTTGAGACAACATGTTTGTTCAAGAAACACAAAACCATTTGGAATAAACTGCCAGAAACAAAGCTCTAATTCTGCAGACCATGTGCCCTTGCGTACACAGTTTGCGCAGATCTTCAAAGGCTACTACTATATTATGAAAAACATTTTTTTTTTTTTGGTCAGCTTTTTTTTTTTTTTAAACCTGAAAGCGCTAACCTACTGAATTTTATTAAACTACTGTTTTTTTATCAGCCTGGTGGTCCGGATCATCTGTGTTATCTGCTTATACACAAAAAAATAGAGGTTACATCCAAAACTTTTCAATCATAACAAAATTAATAAGACAGATCAAATACTCGAGATGGTAATATTATACTATCCAGCTTTTCAAGTATTACATGATTACTCCAATGATGACATGGCTAAAGATGATATTTAAAAGGTGCTAAATGAAACTTTTTTTGTAACACCTACAAGTAGACTATGGTGTCAAATTCACTACTTTATAATCTTCTAAAACTTTGGGGGAGGTAGTCCAAAAACTAAGTTTTACAATCAATAAAGATGCCTGTCAAAAATATTTACAGTAGAAATACATGAAACGTCTGACATTTTGGCTAGTCAACCACAGTCATAGGGTAGGGGGCAGTACAGGCAGTGGAATGATAGAACGGGGGTACAGATTTAACACAAGTAAGTTTGCATCAGCATCTCTAGACAAAGAGGGGATAAATATACCAAGGTCTAACTTACAAGTATTTTTTTTAGAAAAAGTTGAGACACAGTAAGCAAAATTGTAAAACATATCAAGTGTGGAAAGCGAAACAGATTAGACTGGAAAAATACCCCGATCCACAAAAACAACAAGAAATGGAATGATCATACTGTTATGTGCAGATTGACGCAAGGATTTCAAAATACCCCAGTTATTTTTTTATCAAACATAAGCAAGAATGTTGGATGAGCTGGCAGAGGGAAATGTATTTCAATATAGCAATGACATACTCATACAATCAAACAGTGGAAGAATACTTAAAAATGTAAAATGTTTTAATTATTGCAAGACAAATGGTTTAAAGTAAATAAGGCAAAGGTTCAATTTCTACAACTGGAAGTAAAATTTTGGGAGTAATAATAAGGCTTATGGGAAAAAATGGTTGCAAAGAAAGTGACTGAAATTTTACAAATGCTGTTACCTAGTATGGTGAAAAATTTACATAAATTTATGGGGCTAATGATCTACGATAGAAAATTCATAAAATTTGGCAACAGTAGCAGCCCCTTTGCACAAAATGCTGGTACTCAAAAAGACAATGTAAAATTAGAATGGTCCAGTCAGGAAATGGTGGCTTTTAAAATGTTAAAACAAAAATTAGGCTCCAGCAAAAAAACAAACACAAACACTAAAGTGACTTTTTCTACAGGCAACTGCAGGACTTAAACTCATATGTAGATACTAGGCTATCGACCCCAGGGCCTATACAAGCCTAGCTATAAAGATTCCCTGGCTTTACCCACCAGAATTTTTTTTAACTGTGCCCCTGTCGAGCAGAGCCATAGAAGTGATACCCGGGGTAAATGTCCTATTCCCCCATCCAGTTGTCCAGATTTTTCTTAAACAGGGCCAGTGAGGTGCTCTGTTTGACATGAATGGGCAGCTTGTTCCATAGTATGGGAAGTCTCTGAGACAGGAACCTATCCCTCCAGCAAGTTCTGTTAATCGTGGTGACAAGGTTAAGGTCTCTGGAGCACGTGGCCCGCAGGGATTGGGATTTTTCAAAGTGTAGCATGTCCAGCAGCTCTGGGTGTGACAATGCTTTGTATGTTAGGCAGAGATCACCTCTGAGTAGGTGATATGTGACAGAGTAGAGCTGGAGTTTCTTAAGGCGATATGCATAGGGCATCTGTTTAAGGACGGTGATCCTCTTCGTGAGTTATTTCTGCGGTCTTTCCAGTTGCTGCAAATGTCTTGTGAGGTACATCCCAAACGGGGTGTTGTACTCTATAATGGGTCTAATGAGGGCTGAGTAGAGGGGGACAATGACCTCTTTTTTTCTGGATGAGAAACCTTTTGTTATGAGGTGCGCCACACAGAAGGACTTCCTAACCACTGTGGTTATCTGGTTGTCAAAGGAGAGACTGCTGTCAACCTGTGTCCCTAGGTCTTGTATCACACTTTTGGTGTTGAGTGGAGAACTGCCTATGTGGTAATGCGTTGGCACAGGGTTTTTCCCAAAGGGGATAACTACGCATTTTTTGGCATTGAGGTTAAGACCGTGGTTTTGACACCAGGCATCTATCTCAGCAAGGCCCTTTTGTAGAATGTCCACATCCTTAGGGGATGCAATAATGGCACCCAGTTTGCAGTAGTCGGTGAAGTTTGTTAGCCATAAGCTCTCTGTGTTGGCTTGGACTTCCGAGAAATAGATGCCGAACAGGAGGGGACCCAGGACTGAACCCTGTGGTACTCCACTTGTCACCGGTCTGGAGATGGACTTGGAACTGGCTACTTTCAGTGTGTGGGTTCTGTCGGTGAGGCAGTTGGCCACCCACCGTGTGACATAGGGGTTTATGTCCAGTTTCATGAGTTTAGCAATAATACCAGAGTGGGGGATGGTGTCGAAGAACTTGGTAAGATCTAGGTAGGCTGTGTGAACTGCCTTACCCTTGTCCACAGCTTTGGTGACTGTTTCAAAGAAGTCAGTCAGGTTTAGGAGACATGATCTACGTTTCACAAACCAAAACTGGGTGGGGACCAGAGTTTGCAGGTTACCTATGTCTGTTTATAAGTTTCATGATAATACGGTTCCATGGCCTTGCAGATCAGATTCGTCAGGCTGATGGGTCGGTAGTTCTCGGGGTCCATGGTGGATCCCCTTTTGTGGAGTGGTATCACTATAGCTGTGCGCAATTCTGTGATTCAACATGGTACTTACATGGGGTGCCAGTTCATTTTGTAGTTCATGCAGAACACAGCCTCGGACATTGTAAGGTCCCATGGATGCTGTATTTTTGGCTTTGGTGAGTGCATTTTTCACCTGTGTGGCCGTGATTACAGGGACTTGGCATTCATCCGGTATAGTGATGGGACCTTTTGGGGGTGAGAGGAGGGAGAAATTTGCAATGAACCTATCCACCAGGATGTTGGTGATATCAGCTGGTTCTGTATGTTTAATGCCATTGTGCTGTAACTCAGAGCAGATCTGAGTGTTGCCATTGAGATTTTTGACATAACTATAGGATGCCTTGTGAATGTCTTTGGAATCCATGGCACTTTTGTTTTCGTAACTACCTTTGGAGAATTTTATGAGGTATCTCAGCCTCTTACTGAGGCTGACAAGGAAGTTTTTCCAGTCTTGAGATTTTACCTTTCTTTGCAACAGTTTCTTCCTTTTGTTGTAGAGCTTGTTAATGGCAGGGGACCACCAGATTGGACTCTTTTTTTTTTTTTGGAGGACAGCGTCTTGGTTCTATTTGGGATGGCATTGTCCATGCACTCGTGTATGTGTTCATACAGTGCACCGATGTAGGATTCAGCAGTCGTACTGCTATTGCCCATCTGCATGGGAGTTGTGAAGTTAGCCACTTCTGTCTTAAGAAGCATGAAGTTGGCTTTTGAGAAGTTTTTTACGGTGATTTCCTTAATAGGGGGTGGGGGTGGGATGTGGATGTCTACGGTGATTAGCTTATGGTCAGATCTGACCAACAAAGGGCTGACCTCAGGTGTGGAGCACCGATCGCCCATGATGGTAATGACCAGGTTCAGGACACTGCTGCCCCTGGTGGGGGTCTGGATCAGTTGGTCCAAGGCATTGGAATTTATGAATTCCAAAAAACACTGTGCCAGTGTGTTGGTACAGGAGTAGTTTTCCCAGTTGATGGTGGGGTAGTTGAAGTACCCCAGTATGAGGATGTTGGGTTGTACCTTGATATTTTCTAGTATGTTAAGAAAAGTGGAGTGGGAGTCTTGGGGCATGGAGGGGGATCTGTAGCAGGCTACAATCTGGATTACAGTCTTGTCCACTGTTAGCTGCATCTGGAGAATTTCGGATGCATTATGTTGGGCAATTAGCCTGCAGGTATGTCTATCCTTAATGAATATGGACACGCCTCTGCCTCTAGTGTTTCAGTCCAGGTTAGATGGCTGAAAGGTGTGGTATGAACTGTAGCCTGGTATAGCAGGGGTGCTCTCCGGAGCCTTAAACCAGGTCTGTCACTGCACAGATGCCGATGTTCTCCATTTTAAGGAGTGCCTCAAGTGAGTGTATTCTGAGGTTTAGACTTCTAGTATTGAGTAACGTTACCCTCAGATTTTGCTTGTACCAGTTATAGTGGTAAATTGGTCATTTGAGCCTTGCCTAAAAAAGGTAATATGGGGGTTGGCAAGAGCTTTAGCCAGTATCCGAAAACCCAAGGGCGACAGATGCAGGCCATCTCCGGCAAAGCATCTTGGCCTGTTGATAATGTCGTCCCAGGCTAACAAGACACTGGATCCCCTTGGAATGACACCAGAAGTTTAGCCAATTGTTGAAGTCAATCATTTTGTCTTTGTACTGAGGTATCATTCTGTTGAGGTATCATTCTGGGTGATGGCAGGATGCTACTCAGGGACTTAATAGAATTTCAGTTGTATTACTTCAACAATGGCCATTAGGACATGAAAGAGGAATAAAAAAAAACAAACTTTGACTGGTAACTTTTTGCAATCATGCATTAATGCCAGTGAAAAAAGGTTACCACCCACACATACAACAGTAGTCAGCAATATACTGGGGCCTCAAGCACATTAAGTACATTACTCATTTTTTCTAGTGTAATAGTACAGATGCCACAAAGTACAGTTGTGTACACTTACCATAAATGTAGATGTTCGCGTGTATTCACTGTTGCAGTCATTACATTTGGGTAATCCTGCTGGCAGGTTGCCCTCAGTCGGCCTGAATTCCAAAGTCCTGGGTCATGCGTCGGCTGCTGTCAGGTCGTCAGGGGTATAAAAGATGCGGCCGACACCATTTTCTTTCGTTTTTCTTGCCCCAGATGTCAGGTGCGCCCTAAAAGGGTAGCTAAAATTTATATATATATATAAATACATACACCAATATAAACTTTACCTTCATCTACAAGCAAATACACCACATAGGTTGTATAAATCAGAGAAGGAAAGATAGGTTCCATCAGAAGAAAGGGGGATGGCGGGTGGGTAACCTGGACTGCAAAAGTGAATACACTTGAACATCTACATTTATGGTAAGTGTACACAACTGTACTATGTTCTTCGTGTTTCACTGTTGCAGTCATTACATTTGGGTAGAGTCCCAAAGCTATGGATGGGAGGCTGGAGCTAAACAGCATTAGGAGTGGCTATGAGGCCCTGCAGAACTGCAGTGGCAAAGCCTGCCCTGGATGTAGAGTAGAGTGGCAGATGATAGTGCTTTGTAAAGGTGTGCACTGAACTCCAAGTAGCAGCCTCTAAAATGTCCTTGGTTGGTACTCCCCTGAGAAAGGCTGCTGAAGTGGCTGCAGCTCTGATTGAATGTGGCCTAATGTCCTTAGGCACTGGCTTGCCATGATGTAAGTAGCAGAAACGAATGCAGTGGCCTATCCACTTCGAAATAGTCTGCTTTGAGATAGCCTTTCCTTCTGATCCTGGAGCATATGCCATTAGTAATTGCTCTGCCTTTCTGAAAACTTTGGTTCTGTCCAAGTAGAATCTAAGTGGTCTGTGTACATCCAAAGAATGCAGAATTTTCTCCCCCTTGTTCTGTGGATTTGGATAAAAAGTTGGCAGATGAATAGTTTGGTTAAGAGCCACACTGAACTCCACCTTACGCTTAAATGTTGGGTTTGCCCTCGACCCTGTCTGGATAAAAAATGATAAAAGGTTCCACAGCCATGAGTGCCTGTAGCTCTGAAACTCGTCTTGCAGAAGTTATTGCTAGAAGCAGAGCTGTTTTCCAAGATACTTTATATCAGCAGTAGCAGTTGGCTCAAATGGAGGCCGGGTGAGTTTTTCCAAGACATAGCTGAGGTCCCATGCTGGCACTGGATCTCCTTGGAGGTCTTAAATGTTTGGCTCCTCTGAGGTACTGTTTTAATAAGGGATGAGAAAAGATTGGTGGCTCTGTATTGTAATGAGCCAAAATGGCAGAGGCATGAATTTTAATAGATGAAAAAGATAGGCCTTTGTCCAGCATCTCAGTTAAGTATTGCAAAATCTGAGGAATATTTGGCACAGCTGTATCAGTTCCTTGTGCCTGGTTCCAAGCACAGAATCTCTTCCATTTTCCAACATAAGATTTTCTAGTACTAGGCCTTCTGGCCTACAAAATTACATCCATCACAGCTTTACTGAGAGGTGTGTTTTGTATGACATTATCCGCCATGCTGCCTGGTTTAAAGTCCTGAGTTGGCTGTGCAGGATCGGATTGTTTTGCTGGGACAGTAGATGAGGTATTTGAGGTAAGATCCAAGCTGGGCATTGAGACAAGTTCTTTAGGATTGGAAACCAGTACTGGCGGGGCCTTTCTGGGGCAATCAGTATCATTTTTGGCTTCCCCTGTCTGACCTTTAGGAGTACCTTGGGGAGGAGAAGCAGTGGGGGAAAGGCATATATTGATAGGTTTTTCCAGCTGAAAGATAGGGCGTCCACTTTCCATGCTTCTCTGTGATAAGTCCTTGTATAGAATCTTTTTAGTTGGTAGTTGTGAGGGGAGGCAAATAGATGTATGTCTGGGCATCCTCATTTCCTTGTTATCATGCTGGAGACTTGTGGATCCAGCTGCCACTTGTGGGGATCCATGAGGTTTCTGCTTAGTTCATCTACCATAGTATTTTTCCTTCCTGGCAGGAATTGTGCCTGCAGATGTACTTGGTAAGTTAATGCTGTATCCCACAAAGTCATGGCTAGTCTGCAAAGGGGGTAAGAATGTCTGCCCCCCTGCTTGTTTATATACCACATGACCGTGGTGTTGTCTGTCTTTATTAGCTGTTGTCCCAGATGAAGTAGGTCCTTGAAGGCTGTCAGGGCATTCTGAACAGCTAGCATCTCTTTTTGATTGATATGTAGATGCATTTGGGTTAAGGACCATGTGCCCTGAATGCATCTTCCTGCCATGTGGGCCCCCCCCAGGCATAATCTGATGCATCTGTTGTTAGTGTCTGCCTGGCTGGGGGTAATGTGAATGGCTGTCCCTTGTTTTAGAGACGAGCCTTTGCCCACCATCGAAACTACTGTTGTAGGCAGGGAATGAGAGTAATCATTGTTTCTAGGCTGTGGCAATGTTGAGTCCAAACACTTTTTAGGTACCATTGAAGTTTCCTCATATGCAGTCTTGCATATGGAATTAGTAGGATGCAAGATGCCATGAAGCCCAAAGCCTGCAGAATTCTTCTTGCAGATAACTGGGCCTTTGCTGCCAACAGTTTGGAATAGGTAGTCAGTTGCCTTTGTTTGTCTGGCGTGAGATAAGCCATCTGGGCAGTTGTATTTAAGCTTGCACCCAGGAATATCATCTCGAGAGGGTACTAGTTTTGATTTCTTTTCGTTGACTGTGTACCCTAGGTATGTTAGAAGTCTTTTCACAAATGCCAAATGCTGTAGAAGAATATCCTTGTTCTCTGCTTGAATTAGACAGTCGTCCAAGTAAGGATATATTTGTATTCGTCTGTCTGCAGAAAGGTACTTTGTAAAGACCCTGGGCACAGTAGATAAGCCAAAGGGCAGTGCAGAGAATTGGTAATGCATTGAGCCAGCCTTGAATCTGAGGTATCTTCTGCATAATTGTCTGATTGGGACATGCAGGTATGCCTCTTTCAGGTCTAGAGTCACCAGCCAACCGTCCTTGCCCAGCATGGGCAGAAGCTGCTGCAAAGTCATCATCTTGAATTTTGTTACATCCAGGAATGTGTTCAGAATAGATAGGTCCAGTATTGGTCTCCAGGCCTTGTCCTTTCTGGGTACCAAGAACAGTCTTGAGTAAAATCCTTGTCCCTGCTCTTGCTCTGGTACTTGTTGAATGGCCCCCATGTCCATGAGGGATGAGACTTGCTTTTGTGCCTCTGCCCATTGATTTTTTGGCAGATCTGGCCAGCCGTTTGCCTTTGGCAGGGTATGGAAATGGAACTTGTACCCTTGTGACACGACATTTAGAACCCACTTGTCCTGGGTTATAATGTGCCAATTTTGAGAAAAAAGAGCTAATTTCCCCCCTAAGGGTGCTGCCAGGAGATAAGTGATTGGTGCAGACAGGGGGAAGTCATTGGGACTGTTTCCTGTATGGTTGTGATTTGTCTTCTCCAACTTTGGAGGTAGAAGCACCCCATTGCTTTGACCTGTAGGAACCTTGCGCCTGGGATCTGCCTCTAGGGCATCTGGATCTGCCCCATTGAGGTCTGTCTGACATAGGAAAGGACCAATTCTTTGTAGGCCAGTGTCTACTAAACCTAGGTGGCTGTACTTGTAAAAAATCTTTGACAGTTTGCATAGATTTAGCTTTGTCCTCCATTTTCTTTAACACCTCCGCTGCCTTAACACCAAACAAAGTATCATGATGTAAAGGTGCATCTAATAATTTAACTTTGACATGATCAGGCAGATTTTGTTCCTTTAACCAAACACGCCTCCTAATTACAGAACTGCAGCCCTGCAAGAGGCCTCCAAAGAATCAAAACCACATTGCAAAGTATGCTTTCCAACTTGTTCAGCTGCATGCAATAAATCCTGTATTTCCTTGTTTTCTGCACATTCAGAGTTTAACAACATTTTCTGTTTAGGCAATGCCATGACATGTTGCGGATATTTGAGCATATGAAACTGACAGTTTAAGGCCCTTATAGCCAAGGTAGATGTGTAAACCTTTTTCCCCATCTATCCAGTGTCCTAGAATCTCTGTCAGAGGGGGTAGGTTTTTTGCAGCGGACGCCTTAACTCCTTTGGGACCCTGTGAAATAGTTTCTGGGTCTGCAGCAGGGTTTTTAAAAAGGAATTTATGAGAGTCAGGAACCCTGTAATATCTGTCAGGCTTAACAGGAGCTGGAGGTAAGGAGTCAGGGGTAAGACTAGACTGCGAAAACACATCATCTACAATATCTAACACAGGTGGAATAGCTAGTGGCCTGTGTTGAGGTAGTAAAAGGAAATCCCTGAGCGTCTTTTTAGATTCTGTAAAATCTTGGCTCTCCCAGTGGAAATGCTCCCTCATGGTATGCAAGGTTTCCCCAAAAGAACAGTCCTCTGGAGGAGAAGCTGAAGGTATAGATTCTTCAGCATCAGAATCCTCATAGGGGGGAAGAGAATATTCCTGATCAGGAGAGGAATCAGAAGAAATAGAAACTTGATCTGAAGATTCATAGTCATCTTGCCTAGGCCTCTTATTAGGACGGGGATGGGAACCCCTGATCAAGGTAATTAAGTCTTCGGCCATTTTGAGCATCTGTTTTTGGGCATAGAGGCCTGTCCACGTGGCTCTTCAGTTTGTTTCTTTGCTTTAGAAGGTGCTTTAGACTTTGCCTTTGAAGCTCAGGTTGGTTTAATATAAAGATGTTTAGGTTTGAATACACATTCAGAAGCCGGTGCCTGCTCAGACTCTAAAGTAGTAGGTGTCAGGGGCTGCGAAAGCGCCTCACGGCAAACTGGCGACTGGCTTAGGAGAAGCTTCATCGGGTTTGGGCCTCGGTTGTCTCTCTCTCTCTCCTTTTCTTTGCATTTTTTGTGAACTACGGTAGTCGGATGGCTATCCGACGACATTTCTGGATAATTAAACCGGCGTCCAAAATAGTTTAAAGCACAATCATACCAACGCTTAATAGTGCGTTGGTTAAATCTAGCACAAAACCGACAACCAGAAACATTGTGATCAGGGCCTAGGCAAGGAATACAGTAAGAATGAAAGTCCTTATGAGGTATTTGCTTTCCACAAGAAATACAAATTATTTACTTTTTCTGACATCGGTCTAGAGCAAGAAAAAAGTTTCCCCAACGGGATACTTAGCTTTATTGAAGACTTCGGATCTGAAACTCGAATATGAAAATCTCGGGAGTCGGCCGACCGGCACTTGCAAACTGCTTCTGCTTCGGGCACCGCGCGCAAGAAAGACTAAAGAAAATGGTGTCGGCCACATCTTTCATACCCCTGATGACCTGACGTCAGGGAAGGGGTGACAGCAGCCAACGCAGGACCCAGGACTTTGGAATTCAGGCCAACTGAGGGCAACCTGCCAGCAGGATTACCCAAATGTAATGATTGCAACAGTGAAACACAAAGAACATCAGTCAGTTAAAACATTATTGAACACCTCAATGGTGGCCAAAATAACAGAAGGCATTAGTCAATTAGTATTTCCCAAGTGGCTAACCCTTTTCCAGAGAAGGGCAATTTATATCAAAATAGGAGGAAAAATAGCATATGTTAAAGCTGGCTATGTATGACATATTTATGACATGCACATGATTGTTTATCAGATCAAAATAAAGTGAAAACATCACCATTTAAAGTGGAATTTGATAAACATATCCCCACTGTGTATGTAAATGGGACCAGATTCTGGAAAAATGGACAATACCATACAGGGTTTGCTATATATGATCAGAAGGGAGATTCAAAGGTGACACAGGTACAATTGCCAGAATACATGTCTACACAAAGAGCTAAACTGGAAGCTGTTCTCTATGTGATAAAGCACTGGAGACCAGTTAATATTTTAAGTGAAGTGCATATGTTGTAAACTCGTTAAAAATCCATTTGGAAATCTGGAGAAGAAAAATTGTGGGCAGTGCAGGAAAACCTTTAAAGCATGCTAAAGTAATTCAGGAACTATGGCAGCAAATTAATAAGCACAAATAAAATTTACAGCAGGAAAAAGTAAAAGGGCATCAAACAAAAAATTGCAGCAGAGCATAATGTGGGTAAAAAAATCATGATGATTTTTATGCAAAAGCAGCAGCAAAGAATGCATTTAAACTTCATAATGAAAAATTAGAACAGTCCCAGTCTTCTCAGCTACAGGAAAAAAAAAAGGCAAATCAAATCAAAACAGATTTAGAAAAAAATCAGAACATGCAAGGAATATGGCACAGTGTACAAAACACAAAACGTCAGGGGGACATAATTACTGGGTATTTAAAACACAAAAGAAACTGCATTTGCTGTATGTGCCAAGGCCTTTAGCCAGACAGCTACTCAAATATAATCATTAAATATGGAGGCATGTAAAATATCAAAAATTATGGCCTATAAAAAAAAACACAATACTGCCACCTCCAATTAAAAAAAAAAGTCAGGCTATACAAGATAAATGTGTCGTGTATTTGCATACAAAACCCACAGTTAAAAAAACACAGTTGAGACAAGTACCAGTTTCAAAATGTCTACGGGTATGCAATCCAAATAAATTTATACAGGTCTTTTACTACCTGCAAAAGCAGGGTACACATTTATTTTTATTTATTATTTATTATTGTTTTCTCTAATTGGGTAAAAGCAATGCCTACAAAATACTGTACAGCAAAGAAAACAACTCAAGCTGAGAGTAACTGAGTCAAATAACAGTCCCCACTTTGCCAGCAAAGTAATGAAGGAATCGAGTAATCTTTTAGGAATTCAACAAAGGTTTCATGTACCATATCATCCCCAGTCTAACAAAACTGTGAAAAAATAAACAAAATCTTAAAGAAATGTATTTAAAAAGTGTGTTTGGAAAAAGGCAACAACTGGGTACATTGGCCAGGTATTTTAATGGAAGTCAGAGCCACACTGAGTTCAAAAAAATCTCCATTCCAAGTAATGACAGGGAGAGAGATGCACTTGAGCTTTCCCTGGGATCCAGAAGTAGCAGCAGTCAAGGATAGTGCTAGAAATAGCAGAGCATCAAAAATGGTTAAAGGATATACAAGAAGCGTGTCAGGGAATAGCTAGAGAACAAACCTTTCACCTTTGGAAAAGGATGCCAAAAGAAAAAAACAGGGGGACTTCAAAAAGAAGGGCAAAATATAATGGTAAAAAGATTTCTAAAAGCAGGGCCTTCGGACAGTAACTGGGAAGGTCCATACATAGTGGAAGAACAAATTGAGCCCCCTGGTATATAAAGTAATGATGGAAAATGGAAAGAAGAGAGACTTAAAAACAGCCTGCAGAGATCAATGTAAAGTAGTAAAAGAAAGACAAAAAGATAATGCAAAGCAATAAAAAGACATTTTTGGAATACAAAAATCCGAGAGAGATCAAGAAGAAAAAAAGAATTTGCTTAAAACTCAAGCCGAAATACAAAAAAGTCAAAATGGAAAAAGTGGCTAGGAATATTAGTAACGATGTACATTTGTACATATATTCAACTATATGCAATGCAGGTTATGCTCAGCGGCTCTGGACCCATCTGAGGAGATCGTTTCCAAGTGTCCAATACCTGGAGTATCCAGAGGCCTAGTTGTCTCCACGTGGGAGTTGGAAGCGGCCTGTGGCTCTGAGGTAGCGGGCGTCAGGGGCTGCGAAAGCACCTCACTGAGAACCGGCGACTGGCCTAGCAGAGGCCTCGTCGTCGGTTTTGGACCTTGGATGCCTGTCCTTTTCCTAGCGCTTTTTATAAACTCTGGTCGTCGGTTGTTCCGATGGCATTATATAATTAAATCTTCGGCCAAAGTAATGAAAGGCAAAAATCGTACCGACGCTTAATAGTGCGTTGGATCTAGCACAAAACCGACAGCTAGCAACGTCGTGGTCAGGGCCTAGCCAAGGAATACAGTAAGAATAAAAATCCTTATGAGGTATTTGCTTCCCACAAGAAATACAATTGTTAACTTTTTCTGACATCGGTCTGGAGCAAGAAAAAAGTTTCTCCAACGGCATACTTAGCTTTATTGAAGACTTCGGATCTGAAATTAGAGTTCAAAAAACTCCGGAGTCGGCCGACCGGCATTTGCGAACTGCTTTTGCTTCGGGCACCACGCGGCAAGAAAGACTGAAGAAAATGGCGTCGGCTGCATCTTTTATACCCCTGGCACACTGACGTCAGGGAAGAGGCGACAGCAACCGATGCTGGAACAGGACTTTGGAATTCAGGCCAGCTGCGGGTAGCCTGCCAGCAAGATAACCCAAGTGTAATGACTGCAACAGTGAAACACGATGAACATCAGGTGGTTAAGTCAAGCATGCAGCTGTTTGATTTACTGAAGAAAGGATAGCATGGTTAAGGAAAGTACAGTTGTGTACACTTACCATAAATGTAGATGTTCGAGTGTATTCACTTGTTGCAGTCATCACACTTGAGATATCTGCCTGCAGGTAAGCCTTCAGTCGCGTCGAATACCAGAGTCTTGGGATTTCTGCTTCGGATGCTGTCGCCTCTTCCATGATGTCAGGTCGTCAGGGGTATAAAATATGCAGCCGACGTTATTACATCAGTTTTTCTTGCCCCAGATGTCAGGAGCCCCCAAAATAGGAAGCAATTACATGGTGTGGAACACCTCCAGTAAAAAGTAAATACCATTGCCATAAGATATGGCCAAAAAAAGAAGATTGATAGAAAGTATATAAAAGTCAGGGGGCTGGAGGGAGGGTAACTAGAACTGCAACACTGAATACACTCAGACATCTACATTTATGCTAAGTGTACACAACTCTACTATGTTCTTCGTGTTTCAATGTTGCAGTCATCACACTTGGGTTGATTCCCAAAGCTGAGGAAGGGTGGAGGCAGTCTAGAAGTATTAGGGCTGGCTAGCAGGCCTTGCAAGTCTGCTGTAGTAAATCCAGCTTTGGATTTAGAAAAGATAGGTAAGTGGTAATACTTGGTGAAGGTGTATATAGAACTCCAGGTTGCAGTTTCCAGGATGTCCCTGGCAGGGACTCCCCTAAGAAATGCTGTAGAGGTTGAGGTAGCCCTAGTGGAACGGATTCTGATTCCCTGTGTGGTAGATTTTCCATGGTGTTTGTAGTAGAAATGGATGCAGTGTGCTATCCATTTGGAGATGGTTTGCTTTAAAATTACATTGCCTTCTGCCCCTGTAGCAAAGCTGACTAGCAGCTGGTCAGATTTTCTGAAAGGTTTAGTCCTGTCAAGGTAGAACCTAAGCTGCCTGTGCACGTCCAAGGAGAGCAGGATCCTTTCCCCTTTATACTGAGGATTAGGGAAAAAGGTTGGTAAATGGATATATTGGTATAAAGCCACACTGGATACCACCT
This sequence comes from Protopterus annectens, assembly GCF_019279795.1. NCBI lineage: Eukaryota > Metazoa > Chordata > Ceratodontiformes > Protopteridae > Protopterus > Protopterus annectens. The sequence goes on from NC_056737.1 coordinate 423,225,557, forward strand.
TGGTCATAAATGATGGGTTAGTCCTGAGGGAAACCCTGTCCACATGGAAGATAATGAAGGGTTCCACAGCCATAATGCCTGTAACTCAGACACTCTTCTTGCTGAAGTGATGGCTAGAAGTAAGGCTGTTTTCCAAGAGAGGAAATTTAACTCTGCTGTAGCAGCAAGCTGAAAGGGGGGAGGTGTGAGCTTCTCTAGTACAAAGTTAAGGTCCCAGGCTGGAGTGTAAGCTCTCATCGGGGGTTTTAGATTGTTAGCTCCTCTCAAGAACTGATTGACCAGAGGGTGAGAGAAGAGGGGTGTGCTCAGTATTGTAATGAGCTGAGATGGCAGAGGCATGAACCTTAATAGAAGAGAAAGATAGGCCTTTGTGGAGCAGTTCTGCTAGATAATCTAAGATTTGAGGTAAGGTGGGTATGGTTGTGTCTTTCTCTGAGACTGGCTCCAAGAACAGTATCTGTTCCACTTTTCTGAATTGGATTTCCTAGTACTAGGCCTCCTGGCCTCAAGGATGACATCCAGCACCTGTTTGCTGAGGTTTGCTGGTGATGTATTCATGGAATGAGCCAGGCTGCTAGTTTCAGGGTTTGCAGCTGAGGGTGCAAAATCTGGCCATCCTGCTGGGACAGCAGGGAAGGGGTCTGATGCAGGTGCCAGGGTGGCACTGCTGTCAAACTGCGTAAAAGTGGGTACCAGTGCTGGCGTGGCCAGTCTGGTGCAATCAGGATTGTCCTTGGCCTGTCCTGTTTGATCTTGAGCAGTAGAGAGGACGGGCAGAGGGTTAAAGGTATATATTGAGAGGTTTTCCCATGTAAAGGATAGGACATCCACTTTCCATGCTTGGCTGAGGGGAGTTCTGGTGCAAAATTGGCTCAATTGATGGTTCTGGGGGGGAAGCAAAGAGGTCCACCTCTGGTGTCCCCCACCTGTGGATTAGAAACTTGAATGAGTTGGGTCCCAGTTTCCACTCGTGTGGGGTCCATTAGATTTCTGCTTAAGTCGTCTGCCAGTGAATTTTGTTTGCCTGGCAGAAATTGAGCTTGCAGGTGCACTTGATTGCTCAAGGCTGTGTTCCACAAAGCCATGGCTAACCTGCAGAGTGGGAAGGAATGAGTCCACCTCCCCCGCTTGTTTATGTACCACATAACTGTGGTGTTGTCTGTCTTTATCAAGAGTTATCCTAGATGGATAAGGTATTTGAAGGCTGTCACTGCATTCTGTACAGCTAACATTTCTTTTTGATTGACATGCAGGTGCATTTGTCTTGGGCTCCATTTGCCTTGAATGCATTTGCCTGCCATGTGAGCCCTCCATGCATAATCTGATGAGTCTGTTGTCAGGGTTTGGGCGGCGGGGGGTTAAGTGAAAGGGAGTCCCTCATTGTGGTAGCAAACCTCTGCCCACCGAAGGATCTCTGTCCTTAGGCAAGGAATGATAGGAGTAACTGTTTCCAGGTCCTGAGAATGTTGACACCAGAGACTTTTTACGTACCAATGAAGTTTCCTCATATGCAGTCTTGTATACGGAATTAGGAGAATGCATGAGGCCATGAACCCTAGGGCTTGCAATATCTTTCTTGCAGATAGCTGGGTTTGGGTGGCCAGTAGTTTGTCAAATAAACCTGTTTTTCTGGAGTGAGGAATGCCATCTGGAAAGATGTGTTCAAGCTTGCTTCCAATAATACAATTTTTTTGGCTGGGTACCAAATGTGATTTCTTTTCGTTGATGGTATACCCCAGAGAAGTTAGGAGTCTCTCTACAAATGTCCGGTGCTGAAGTAGCAATTCCTGACTGTCCGCCTGAATCAGGCAATCGTCCAAGTATGGGTAAATTTTAATTCTTCTCTGCCTGCAGTATACAATGGCTAGAGCCAGGCATTTTGTGAATACCCTGGGTGCAGTAGATAAGCCAAAGGGAAGTGCAGATAACTGACAGTACATAGAGCCTGCCCTGAAACATAGATATTTCCTGCAAGATTCCCTTATGGGGATGTGCAGATAAGCTTCCTTTAAGTCTAGGGTGACCAGCCAGGAGTCCTTGGCTAGCATAGGAAGCAGCTGTTGGAGAGTAAGCATTTTGAATTTTGGTACCACCAAGAAGGTGTTGAGAATTGATAGATCCAGGATATGGCGCCAAGAGTTTTCTTTTCTGGGAACCAGAGAGAGTCTGGAGAAGAAACCCTGTGGCCTTTGCTCTGTTGGAACAGTTGAATAGCCCTGATACTGAGAAGAGAAAGTACTTGTTTTTTGGGCCTCTGCCCACTGGTTTGGGGGGAGGTCTGGCAATCCGTTTGGGGTTGGCAGTGAGTGAAAGTAGAATCTGTAACCCTGGGATACAATGTTTAAGACCCACCTGTCCTGGGTAATGTACTCCTAATTTTTTGCATGCAGGGCGAGTTTTCTTCCTAGGGGTGCAAGTACTTGGGCATGGCTGGGAAGGATGAAGGACAAGTCATTGTGAACTTTTTCCATAAGAGGGTGGTTTACCACTCCCTCTTTTTGAGGTGGGAGCACTCCATTGTTTAGATCTGTGCATACCCTGAGACTGTAGTCTTGGTGGTCTGCTGCCCCTGGGTTTGGACGGAGAAGGTCTGGGAGGGACTGGAAAGGACCAGTTTTTAGAAAGCCAATGCCTACTGAATCTAGGTGGCTGAACCTGTAGGAAATCTTTAGCAGTTTTCATAGATGTAGCTTTTTCCTCCATCTTTTTAAGAACTACTTCTGCTTTAGTGCAAAACAAACGTTATTGGTTTAATGGAGCATCTAGTAATTTTGCTTTGACATGGTCTGGCAAGATTTGTTCTTTCAGCCAAGCATGCTTTCTAAGAACACACCCAGTGACAGCAGCCCTGCAAGATGCTTCTAAGACATCAAAACCACACTGAAAATATGTTTTCCAACTTGGTTTGCAGAATGCATTAACTCTTGTAAATCTTTATGTTCTGCACAATCAGGAATCAACATCATTTTTTGTTTAATTAGCTCCATAACATGCTGCTGGTACTTCAACATGTGAAACTGGCATTTTAAAGCCCTGATGGCAAGAGTTGCAGAGGTATATACCGTCTTCCCCCATCTGTCTAAAGCCCTAGAATCCCTGTCTGAATGGGTAGGGTTTTTGGCTGTGGAAGCCTTAATACCTTTAGGTCCCTGGGAAATGGTCTCTGGATCCTAGTGGGATTTTTAAATAGAAATTTGGGAGAGTCAGGTACTCTGTAGTAACTTGTCAGGCTTTCTAGGAGCTGGTGGCAAAGTATCAGGGGTAAGATCGGATTCCATGAAGACATCTACAATTTCCGGAACAGAGGGGATTGCTAGAGGCCTGTGCTGAGGCAAGTTTAAAAATTCCGAGTCTCTTTTTGGACTGTGGCTAGTCCTGGCACTCCCAGTGAAAATGCTCTCTGAGGGTATGCAGGGTTTCACCGAAAGAAAAGTCCTCTGGGGGGGGGGATGGAATCCTCTGCATCTGAATCCTCATAGGTAGATAAGGATATGTCCTGGTAATCTGAGGGGTCAGAGTCATTGGACTCATGATCTGTAGAATCAGAAGGAAAATCAATTCTTTGTCTTTCAGAGGGGGAAGGCTGGCTTCCCCTAATTAAAGTAATAAGGTCTTCAGCCATTCTAAGCATTTGTTTCTGTGGCATGGGAGCTTGAGAATGTGCTTTGGTCGTTTATTTCCTAGGTGTAGTGCGAACTCTGGGCCTGAGAAATTTGGTAGTTTTATTCAGAAATGAAGTAGTCGGTTTAATAAGAACATAGGAAGGTCTGAATACACCCTCAGAAGCCAGTGCCTGCACAGCTGCTCCGGACCCATCCAAGGTAGAGACATCCACAGGTTCCATAGTTAAAGAAGCATCTCATGGCATACCGGACTCCAAATGGGTCTCAATAGAGGCCTGCAAATCTGTAGAAGGGGGTATCAGGGGCTGCAAACGTGCCTCACTGAGTACCGGCGGACTGGCAACTAGCTTAACGGAAGCATCGTCAGCAGTTTTGGACCTATGCGGTATGTCTCTGTCTTTATCCTTACATTTTTAAAGAAGATCGGTAGTCGGAATACAGAGAACGAGAGCGAAAGAATTTAGTGACAAAGATAGCCAGACGACAAATAGCTCGAGCATTGAACAGGGCACAAAGCCAACAGTGAGGAACGTCGTGGTCTGGGCCTAAACAGGTGAAGCAGTAAAAATAAAAATCTCTGTGCGGCATTTGCTTTCCACAGGCAAGACAATTAACTTTTTTCCTGACATCGGTTAGAGCAAGAAAAAAGGATCCCCGATGGGGTAATTAACTTTAGAACACTTCAGGTCTGAAACTCGATTAACGAAAATTTCAGGTAGCGGCCAACCGGCACTTGCGAACTGCTTCTGCTTTGAGCTCCACTCGGCAAGAAAAGCTGATGTAATGGCGTCGGCTGCATGTTTTATACCCCTGATGACCTGACGTTATGGAAGAGGCGACAGCATCCGACGCAAAAATCCCAAGACTCTGGTATTCAGGCCGACTGAGGGCTACCTGCAGGCAGATAACCCAAGTGTGGTGACTGCAATAGTGAAACACGAAGAACATCTGAAATTTTGTGGTCTGAAATCATGGACAAAGTGATCAGAGAAGAAACTGCTGAATGGGTAGAATGAAGAGTTTAGGGGGTGCAACAGATATCAATAAGGAAATCTTATGTGGATGTTGTGGCTAAAGACAGAGATGTGAAAAAAGGTACTTCAGTGACAAAAAGTTTACTGTACAAATTAGAACTAAAACAGAGGATGCTATTTACAGACATTTTGGACAATTTGATTTCATCATTGGGCTTCAACGTTAAAGATAATCAGTCACAGATTAACGTGGGATAAAAGCATTTTTGTGATGTTAAATTTGCAATTGAATCATTAATGGACACAACTTTATTTTTGTGCGAAACAAAAAACTGCTTCCCTTGGAATTGCTTTTTTCATAAGGGAACAGACTGAAAATGAAGGTTTAGGTTCAGTTCAGGACTGATGATATAAATGTGCGTACCTAGTGTGTTATCCATATTTCCGGTAACAGAGATACAGATAGATATACAGGGCAACCTAAACTATGTTATTTTGTGGGGATTTAAATAATTTAATTAATAAATACATGAAAGCAAGGTGTAACCAATGTGGGGAAATGAACATATGATGATTAAATGTAAGAAAGGATGTAGGATATATAAAAAGGAGGGGTGTGTTTGATTTGATTGTGAGAGAGAAAAACTTAAATATAGTGAAGGCATTAAGGAAGGGGCATTGTGAAGGAAGACAACGGGAGGAAGAATATAGAGGTAGTAGCTACACAGGAAGAGAGGTCAGAAGAAAGAAATGTAATTGCCAATGACTGGTTTCAGGGGAAGTAGTTGAGGAAATGGAAAATACAGGAGAAGGTGGAAGTCACACATCTGATTTGGAAGAGGAATATTTAACAGTGGTAAGGAAAGCTGGGTACTATAGGAGCTACAGTTAGGGAAAGGAAGAGAATATTTTAAAATATTTCTCCTAAAATAAAAAAGAAAGGAAAGGAAATGAATAATGTTAGATTTTTGTCAGTTAATATTAATAGTTGACTAAAGAGTGTTAGGAGGCTAGGTATACTGCTACAGTGGTATATAAAATGTGAAGATGAGGTTGTATGTTTTACAGGATACAAGATTTATTGCAGAGGATGACTGGATACGATTTAAATGTTATGGCCGTAGGGTGGTTTGAAATTTAGTAAAGGAGAGATGCTCTGGTGGTGTTTTTATGCTTATAGAGGATGTACAAGTTTTGGAATTTGTTATGTTGACAGGAAGAGCAAAGGTACTTAATATCAAAGGATTGGAATGTGTACAAATTGACAGGAATTTATACTTCAACTAATATAAAAGAAAGAAAAGATTTGTTTGAGAAAAACAGTTTTGTAGTACTTTATATAAATATCATAATGGGAAATTTTAATTAGAGGTTAAGAAACAGTAAGAAAAAATAGGAACAGATGTTAAACTTAGAAAAACTTACAGGTTATTAGGGAAAGTAAGGGTATAAAAGATTGAGCTCTAATTTCTTAGAGTTTTAGAAAGTGAAAATGATCAGTCACAGCTTCATTATACAGCTACTATAGACTTTTTGTGTCCGTCCACAGTGATGGGTAATTTAAAAAAAAGAAATACACGATTTGTTTTAAGGGTGTAAACAGATAAAAGAAAAGGTGATTTTGTTTCTCGTATAAACATGCATAATGATTTGTTAAAAAATGTAGAAGAAAATATTGATTTTATATATATATATATATATTATATATATATATATATATATATAGGTTTACCATCACGTGTTCGACACTACTCTGGCCGAAAGTGCATATATCCTAAGAAAATGCTCGGAAATCACAACACCGACCACAGTAAGCAACACAGGTGCAAAGCTACCCTCTGTGAGATTATGTCTGAACACCTCTAAGTCAGAATCCTGCCTAAACGTAATGATACCGCAGCGCCGCGGATCTCCGGTTGGCCAGGGATAGCCAACCGCAAGGTCGGCGAGGAGCGCCACTCGTCACTGGGTCGGAGTGCGGACGGAAGGGGGCCGCCTCTCTCCAGCAGCGCACAGCACACTCGTGGGGAACCGGGTGCTAAATCATTTGTAGGCGACCTGATTCTGGGTCAGGGTTTCGTACGTAGCAGTGCAGCTGACAAAAAAAAAACATTTTTTTCATAATATAGTAGCCTTTGAAGATTGGCACAAACTGTATGCAAGGGCACATGGTCTCCACAATTAGAGCTTTGTTTCTGGCAGTTTATTCCAAACGGTTTTGTGTTTCTTGAACAAAACATGTTGTCTCAACTCCAAGCAAAACAAATTGCCATCTGTGTTATCTGAAACAGCCAAAAAACACAACTGTAGACTTTGCACTTAAGGTCCAGCTTCACAGCAAATTCCAACAGCAAAAAGAGATGATCCGGACCACCAGGCTGATAAAAAACAGTAGTTTAATAAAATGCAGTAGGTTAGCACTTTCAGGTTTAAAAAAAACCTTCTTCAGACAACATACAAAAGTTTTGGACACCTTTTAAAATACATAACCAATCAAAGACTCAGTAAAAAGCCCTCCTCTTTTTTAAAAAAGCCTTGATAGGAATGACACCATTCAGGCCAGGTGCTCTATAAGCACTCAGATTGATTATCCATCTAGTTTCACTACATTCTGTTATATTTCTCAAATCACCCCCCCCGGTTGGATGAATAACCTGCAAAACCATAAAAGAAAATATGTGCCCAGGGTACTGCTTTACATGCTGATACATGGCTTTGTGTGTATTGGCTGTACATATAGCTGACATATGTTGCAACACCCTGTCTTTCAATCTACAATTCGTTTTACTGACATAAAATGAACAACATTGCATACAGTCAGCCAAGTATATAATATTGCTGGTCAAATAGTCAGCATATTGTTTCAATGAATAGCTCTTTCCAGACAGTGGATGGATGAATGTTATGTCTAATATACTGGCAAGCTTTGCAATGTCTACAGGGGAATGTCCCTTGTTGTCCCATGACAGGTTTCCTAACCCCCTGTTGGTCTGTACAGAACAAATCCATTAAATTCTTACCATGTTTAAAATAAAATGTGGGTTCCTGAGTTATTAATGCCTTCACTCTATCATCAGTTAACGAGATATTCCAATTTTGGCGAATAATGTCACATATGCCCCCCACACTGTTACTATAATTCAAAGTAACTCAAAGGGGCTGCCTGCTTATATCAATCTCCCTGTCATGCACCTGTACATTTCCAAAAAACAAAGGATTTGCTTTGCTCAACCTTTCTTCTTTACTTTTATTAAATGCCCGCTGTATTATGTTGTGATTATATCCCCTTGCTTTTAAGTTCACCATCAATTCTGCAGACTTCTCTCTATATGTCTCATCATTAGTACATAACCTAGATGTTTGAAAAAATTGTCCCTGAGCAATATTGTTAAATGTATATCTGGGGTGCATACTAACATAGGCTAGGAGAATATTTCTCCACATTCCTTCCTATATAACACAGTCTCAATCCATTGCTCTGTGTTTTTCATCACTCGGACATCTAAGAAATCTATAGTTGTATCCAAGAGTGAAATACTAAACCTCAAAAAATCAGTGGTGCTTTCCAGGTAGGTAACAAATTCATAAAGCTGTCCACAAAACAGACATAGTAACTCAGGTACCACCTCCATAAATGGTTTGCCTTGAATATTGCTTGGTCCGCCCAATATTCCAACACTATGTATGTTTTTAAACCTGAAAGTGCTAACCTACTGCATTTTATTAAACTACTGTTTTTTTATCAGCCTGGTGGTCCGTATTGTCTGTTTTTGCTGTTGGAATTGGCTATGAAGCTGGACCTGTTGAGACAACATGTTTGTTCAAGAAACACAAAACCATTTGGAATAAACTGCCAGAAACAAAGCTCTAATTCTGCAGACCAACAGTTTGTGCAGATCTTCAAAGGCTACTACTATATTATGAAAAACATTTTTTTTTTTTGGTCAGCTTTTTTTTTTTTAAACCTGAAAGCGCTAACCTACTGAATTTTATTAAACTGCTGTTTTTTTATCAGCCTGGTTGTCCGGATCATCTGTGTTATCTGCTTATACACAAAAAATAGAGGTTACATCCAAAACTTCTCAATCATTACAAAATTAATAAGACAGATCAAATACTCGAGATGGTAATATTATACTATCCAGCTTTTCAAGTATTACATGATTACTCCAATGATGACATGGCTAAAGATGATATTTAAAAGGTGCTAAATGAAACTTTTTTTGTAACACCTACAAGTTGACTATGGTGTCAAATTCACTACTTTATAATCTTCTAAAACGTTGGGGGAGGTAGTCCAAAAACTAAGTTTTACAATCAATAAAGATGTCTGTCAAAAATATTTACAGTAGAAATACATGAAACGTCTGACATTTTGGCTAGTCAACCACAGTCATAGGGTAGGGGGCAGTACAGGCAGTGGAATGATAGAACGGGGGTACAGATTTAACACAAGTATGTTTGCATCAGCATCTCTAGACAAAGAGGGGATAAATATACCAAGGTCTAACTTACAGTATTTTTTTTAGAAAAAGTTGAGACACAGTAAGCAAAATTGTAAAACATATCAAGTGTGGAAAGCGAGACAGATTAGACTGGAAAAATACCCCGATCCACAAAAAAGTACAGTTTTGTACCTACCATAAATGTAGATGTTCGAGGATCCACATTGCTGCAGTCCTTACTATTGGGTAGTCCGCTGTCCAGTCGGCCCGAATACCAAAGTATATGGCTGACGTCGGTCAAGGCGCATTAGACTGACGTCAGGACGTCAGGGTACTAATGCGCATGACCGACGCCATATCCTCAGTCTTTTCTTGCCCCAGATGTCAGAAGACCCTAAAAAGACAAGGCCCAAAATACCTGCACCAAAAATATGTACAATATATACAGAAATATATACAAAAATATCAACATATAACCTCACCTACACAACCACCCCTAAACACAGAGGGGAAGGAGGGAGGGTAAATTGGACTGCAGCAATGTGGATCCTCGAACATCTACATTTATGGTAGGTACAAAACTGTACTATGTTCTTCATTCCACATTGCTGCAGTCCTAACTATTGGGTAGAATCCCAAAGCAGAGGTAAGGGAGGCTGGCAAAACATAAAGAAGCAGGAGCTGACAACATGCCTTGCAAAATAGCTGTGGCAAAACCAGCCCTAGACTTAGAGTAGAGAGGAAGGTGATAATGCTTAGAGAAAGTATGCACTGAACTCCAAGTAGCTGCCTCCAAAATATCCTTAGTTGCCACCCCTTAGAAATGCTGTTGAAGTGGCAGTAGCCCTAGTGGAATGAGGCCTAATCCCAGCTGGAATCTCCTTGCCATGATGGGAATAACAAAATGAAATGCAAAACCCAATCCACTTAGAAATAGTTTGCTTAGACACAGGCTTGCCCTGAGAACTCAAAGCAAAAGAAACAAACAACTGCTGAGACTGCCTGAAGTCCTTAGTCCTGCTTAAATAATAACGTAACTGCCTATGTACATCTAAAGTGTGCAAAATCTTTTCCCCTTTATTTTGGGGATCTGCATAGAAAGTGGGCAAATGAATAGTTTGGTTTAAAGCCACACTAGAAACCACCTTAGGCATAAAGGAAGGATTAGTACGTAATGATACTCTATCCTTATGGAAAATCAAAAAGGGCTCTACTGCCATAAGGGCCTGCAACTCAGAAACCCTTCTTGCAGAAGTAATGGCCAACAAAAAAGCAGTCTTCCATGACAAGTATTTCAATTCAGCAGTAGCCGCAGGCTCAAAAGGTTGTAGAGTAAGTTTCTCCAACACAAAATTGAGATCCCAAGCAGGAGTAGGAGCTCTCGGGGGTCTTATATTCTTTGCCCCTCTAAGAAACTGCTTGAACAAAGGATGTGAAAACAATGGTGGGTCACAATCATAGTGAGCTGAAATTGCTGCAGCATGAATCTTAATGGAAGAGAAGGACAAACCTTTGTCCAATAACTCAGTAAGATATTGAAGAGCCACACTCAAATTAGGCTCAGAAATATCCAAATTCTTTGCTGCACTCCAAAATAAAAATCTCTTCCATTTTTCTGCGTACACTTTCCTTGTACTAGGTCTTCTAGCTTCCATAATCACATTTAAAACTTGTTGAGGAAGTTGAGACCTGCTGTCTTTCAAAACAGAATATGCCAGGCTGTTAGATGAAGAGATTGAAGCTTGACATTGAGCAGGTGGCCTTTTCTCTGAGACAACAGGTGTGGAATCAAGGTAAAGGCCATGGAGGCTTCTTTACTAGACTCCTCAGTAATGGGTACCAGTGCTGCCGAGGCCAATCTGGAGCTATTAAAATCATCCTTGGCTTGTCTTGTCTGACCTTTAGAAGCACCTTTGGAAGAAGAGGCAGAGGTGGAAAGGCATACACATGAAGATTTTTCCAACTGAAAGAAAGAGCATCCACTTTCCAAGCTGTGTGATGTAACCTCTTTGTGCAAAACTTTGGCAGCTGGTGGTTTAGTGGAGAAGCGAACAGATCTATGTCTGGAGTTCCCAGGACACTGTCAATTTCTGAAATACATGAAGATCCAGTTTCCACTCGTGGGGATCCATGATTTGTCTGCTTAACACATCTGCTAAGGAGTTCTGTGCTCCGGCAGAAACCTTGCCTGAAGAGTTAGTTGCAAGCTGAGCGCAGTCTCCCATAAAATCATTGCTTGCCTGCACAGAGGGTAAGAATGTGTTCCCCTTGTTTGTTGATGTACCACATGACAGTTGTGTTGTCTGTTAGAATCAACACCTGCCCTGGAAGAAGTAACTCCTTGAAAGCCATTAATGCAAACTGGACTGCTAACATCTCCTTCATGTTGATATGTAGATGCTGTAGTCTGGCAGGCCACTTGTCTTGTATCCACTTTCCATTTAGATGAGCTCCCCAAGCAATGTCCGAGGCATCTGTCGTTAAAATCTGACTCGCCTCTGGCCGGGTCACAGAGAGTCCCTTGTTTAGGTGACATTCCTGAGCCCACCACAAAAATTCTTTTTGAAGGCAAGGTATTATTTGAATGACAGTGTCCAAATCCTGGCAGTGCTGTGTCCATACATTTTTGAGATACCATTGCAGCTTCCTCATATGCAGTTTGGCATTGGGAAGCACCAGAATACAAGATGCCATGAACCCTAATGCTTGAAGGACTGTCCTTGCAGTCAGCACGGACTGATGAGATAGTTGATGGAAGTAACTGGATAGATTCTTTTGTTTGTCCGGGGTTAAAAAGGCCATCTGGGCTGCTGTATTCAGTCTCACACCCAGAAAGCACATGTCTTGAGAGGGTACTAGACTGGACTTTATTTCGTTCACAGAATACCCTAGGCATCTTAGCACTGCTATAACATATTCCAGATGCTGTAGAAGGTCTTCCTTTTCTTGAGCCAGAATCAGGCAGTCGTCCAAGTAAGGATAGATTTGAATTCTTTCAGCCTGAAGTAAGCTATCACTGGAGCCAGAACCTTTGTGAATACTCTGGGCAGTAGATAAGCCAAAGGGCAATGCAGAGAACTGATAATGAGAATTTCCAGCTCGAAAACGCAGATACTTCCTGCAACTTAGCCTTATAGGCACATGAAGATAAGCTTCCTTGAGATCTAAAGTTACCATCCAGTGATCTTTGCCCAGCAGAGGTAAAAGCTGTTGTAACGTCAACATCTTGAACTTGGGAATGTCCAGATAAGTGTTGAGGATAGATAAATCCAAAATTGGTCTCCACGTGTTCCCCTTCTTTGGTACTAGGAACAGGCGAGAATAAAATCCTAAGCCCCTTTCTGATACAGGGACTGGCTGAATGGCCCCTATCTGGAGTAACTGAGAAATTTGCTTGTGAGCCTCTTTCTTTGTGGAGGAGGAACGTCTGGCATGCCTTTGAAAGAGGGCAATGTATGGAAATAAAACCTGTAACCGTGGTGAATGATATCCAACACCCATCTGTCTTGAGTAATTAAATCCCAATTTTCTTTGAAAAGAGACAGTCTTCCTCCCAAAGGAGCTGCCAGACGAGAATCTTCTGGCAGCTGAAAAGGCAGGTCATTGGGTCTGTTTACGAAAGGACTGACCCCTGCCCTCACCAGAAGTCTAAGCAGGTGAACTCCCTGTTCTAGGCCTAAAAGAACCTTGAGCTCTGCCCCTACCACGTCTAGACCTACCCCTAGACTGGGAGTCATAAGCAGGATATGTCCACCCCTTAGCAGGCCAATTTCTACTAAACTTCGGTGGCTGCACCTGCAAAAAATCTTTAACAGTTTGCATAGACTTAGCTTTGTCCTCCATTTTCTTTAAAACTGCTTCCACAGGCGAACCAAACAACACATCAGACTGTAAAGGAGCATCCAAAATCCTTGTCTTAACATGCTCAGCTAAATTCTGATCCCTCAACCAGGCATGCCTGCGAAGAACAGAACTAGTAGCAGCCACCCTCGAAGAGGCCTGTACAGCATCAAAACCACATTGCAAAGAATGCTTACCTACTTGTTCAGACACATGAACTAAATCCAGCAACTCTTTACACTCAATACCTTCCGCCAAAGCATCCACCTTAGATTTCAATTGTGAAAGGAGATAATTTTGATATTTTAGCATGTGAAACTGACAATTCAACGCTCTAAAAGATAAAGTGGAAGAAATATACACTTTCTTTCCCCACCTATCCAAAGCCCTTGCCTCTTTATCAGTGGGAACAGGATTTTTAACCACAGAGGCCTTAACACCTTTAGGCCCCTGAGAAACAGTTTCTGGATCTGCACTAGGACTCTTAAACAAATACTTATGAGCTTCAGGCACCCTATAGTACCTATCAGGTTTAACAGGAGCAGGAGGCAAAGAGTCAGGGTTCAGGGAAGCCTCTGCAAAACATCTTCCACCACATTCAACACAGGAGGTATAGCTAAGGGCCTATGTTGGGGTAAAATAAGAATTCCCTAAGCCTTTTCCTGGAATCAGAGTAATCTTGGCCTTCCCATTTAAAGTGTTCTCTCATGGAATGCAGAGTCTCTGAAAATGAGAAATCCTCAGGAGGAGAAGCTGTAGGAGTGGAATCATCCACATCAGAATCAGAATAAGGTGGAAACTCCTGCAAATCTTCCACAGAAGACTCTGAAGCCTCTGAACACTGTTCCAAACACTGAAACTCAGGTTCCACCCTAGGCCTCTTATCAGGAGGGGCATAGAACCTCTAATCATAGTAATCAAATCTTCAGCCATTTTAAGCAAATGTGTCTTAGGCAGAGAACCTGAAGTGCTAGGAGAAGCCCCACTGAAGCTAAACTTGGCCTACCTCTCAAAGAAGTTTTGGCAACAGAAGGAGAGGCTCTAACTACCTTGGGAAGAGAGGGAAGAACAGTTATCTGAGAAGCCCCTCAGCCTGGCCTACCTCCTGAGAGGCACATCCTGTAACAGTAAAGTCTCTGCCTGAGACTCCAAAGAAACTCCTGGCAAAACCTCTGGCTCCACTGAGCCTTCTAAAGAACCGACGTCCGGGACTGCCGGTTCATCAACCCTAGGCTTTGCTGTTTTGTCCTTGCGCTTTTTGGACGAAGCGCGCGTCGGAGCATCCGACGGCATTTTATAATTGCAACGCTTCCCAAACACTAACCTGGCACAGTCTAACCTCCTCTTAATAGTGCGTTTGTTAAACCTAGCACAAGAGCGGCATCCAACAACGTCGTGCTCAGGCCCTAAACAAGGTATACACAAGGTATGGTAATCCCTATGAGGTATCTGTTTCCCACAAGAAATACAGTTATTCACTTTTTCTGACATCCGGTTAAATACTGAGGCAAGAAAAACCAAAATGTTCCCCAACGGGTACTTAGCCAACTCTGATTCGGTCTGAAACTCCGGTTTCGGAAATATTTCAGAACGCCAACCTGCACTCGCAAAACTGCTTCTGCATCGGACCATGCGGCAAAAAAGACTGAGGATATGGCGTCGGTCATGCGCATTAGTACCCTGACGTACTGGCGTCAGTCTAATGCGCCCTGACCGACGTCAGCCATATACTCTGGTATTCGGGCCGACTGGACAGCGGACTACCCAATAGTAAGGACTGCAGCAATGTGGAATGAAGAACATCAACAAGAAATGAAATGATCATACTATCACCCTCCTAGGGATTCATATAAAAAACCCTACTGGATGAAAAAGGTCAAGTTACTATAGCAGAAGGAGGTCGGGACCCTCCTTATGATCCATGAGTAGTGCAGAGTATGACAAAGCATATCAGGGCAAAAACAGATTTCCAAAACTTTACAAATATATATATTGACAGACAACAGCAAAGAAAAGGAAGAAAAGCAGAAGTGGCAGAAGTACAGGAGCACACACAACAGGTTAAACTAAAATAGGAAGAAGATCAATAGATTCTAATTCAATGCAAGGGATTTGCCCCCCCCCCCCAATCCAAAATATTTGCCCATTAATGCCCTTTAGTCTGGGGAAAAATGGGAGACCATTGATAAAAATTTGGGTGGAGGGGCAACAATGAAACTAGTCACAGACAACAAATAGACTCCAACAAGAAAACAACCTTTGGATTTAATGAAGCATTCACAGTGGTAGCAACTAGTAAAAAGGTAGACATTGCATTTAATACAGAAGCAAAAGTACAAACGCAGGCATAATTTTTATTGCATTCTGGTTGCAGGACCACCATTCTGGTAATGGATATATTATCCAAGTTAGGAGCAATAACAGATTTCAATAACCATATGACTTGGCAGGCTGAAACAGAAGAGAAACCAGTATGTTTGGTCATAACTGTAGCTGAAGTACAAAAAATAAAGTCAAAAGTGAAAACATGCTCTCAAAGGAGCAAGACACAATATGACAAGAAGCAATTAGTTGTTTCCCAAAACTGTTGGCTCACAATAAACAGATTATGGTAATATTTCTAAATCTCCAAAAGTGGAATTAGAGAAGAGATTTAATACCATAGTTTCAAAAACAGAATCCCATACCAATAGAAGTACAGGAAGATGCGCAAAAGTGCATAGATAAATGTAAATGAACAGGTATTATAGAAAAAGGGGAAAGCCCAAAATATTTCCTCAATATGACCAATAAACAAAAAGGATGAAAGTTAAAGACTTGCTAGACTGAAGATTCGTAAGTAAATACACTACTCCGAGAGCACATACAATTCCAGATATAATGGATCTTTCGGCAGAAAATAAAACCTACTAGCAAATGGTTTATAGTCATCGACTTAGCAAATGGGCTTTTTGCAATACCCTTATAAAAGAAAGACAAAGATTTGTTTTTACTTACAATAATCAGCAGAATGTTATGTGCAGATTGACGCAAGGATTTCAAAATACCCCAGTTATTTTTTATCAAACATAAGCAAGAATGTTGGATGAGCTGGCAGAGGGAAATGTATTTCGATATAGCAATGACATACTCATACAATCAAACAGTGGAAGAACACTTAAAATGGTAAAATGTTTTAATTATTGCAAGACAAATGGTTTAAAGTAAATAAGGCAAAGGTTCAATTTCTACAACTGGAAGTAAAATTTTGGGAGTAATAATAAGGCTTAAGGGAAAAATGGTTGCAAAGAAAGTGATTGAAATTTTACAAATGCTGTTACATAGTACAGTGAAAAATTTACATAAATTTATGGGGCTAATGATCTATGATAGAAAATTCATAAAATCTGGCAACAGTAGCAGCCCCTATGCACAAAATGCTGGTACTCAAAAAGACTATGTAAAATTAGAATGGTCCAGTCAGGAAATGGTGGCTGTTAAAATGTTAAAACAAACATTAGGCTCCAGCAACAAAACAAACACAAACACTAAAGTGACTTTTTCTACAGGCAACTGCAGGACTTAAACTCATATGTAGGTACTAGGCTATCGACCCCCAGGGCCTATACAAGCCTAGCTATAAAGATTCCCTGGCTTTACCTACCAGCATTTTTTTTAACTGTGCCCCTGTCGAGGAGAGCCATAGAAGTAATACCCAGGGTAAATGTCCTATTCCCCCATCCAGTTATCCAGATTTTTCTTAAACAGGGCCAGTAAGGTGCACTGTTTGACATGAATGGGCAGCTTGTTCCATAGTATGGGAAGTCTCTGAGACAGGAACCTATCCCTCCAGCAAGTTCTGTTAATCGTGGTGACATGGTTAAGGTCTCTGGAGCACATGGCCCGCAGGGATTGGGATTTTTCAAAGTGTAGCATGTCCAGCAGCTCTGGGTTTGACATGACTTTGTATGTTAGGCAGAGATCACCTCTGAGTAGGTGATATGTGACAGAGTAGAGCTGGAGTTTCTTAAGGCGATCTGCATAAGGCATCTGTTTTAAGGACAGTGATCCTCTTTGTGAGGTATTTCTGCGGTCTTTCCAGTTGCTGCAAATGTCTTGTGAGGTACATCCCAAATGGGGTGTTGTACTCTATAATGGGTCTAATGAGGGCTGAGTAGAGGGGGACAATGACCTCTTTTTTTCTGGATGAGAAACCTTTTGTGATGAGGTGCGCCACACAGAAGGACTTCCTAACCACTGTGGTTATGTGGTTGTCAAAGGAGAGACTGCTGTCAACCTGTGTCCCTAGGTCTTGTATCACACTTTCGGTGTTGAGTGGAGAGCTGCCTATGTGGTAATTCGTTGGCACAGGATTTTTCCCAAAGGGGATAACTACGCATTTTTTGGTGTTGAGGTTAAGACCGTGGTTTTGACACCAGGCATCTATCTCAGCAAGGCCCTTTTGTAGAATGTCCACATCATTAGGGGATGCAATAATGGCACCCAGTTTGCAGTAGTCGGTGAAGTTTGTTAGACATAAGCTCTCTGTGTTGGCTTGGACTTCCGAGAAATAGATACCGAACAGGAGGGGACCCAGGACTGAACCCTGTGGTACTCCACTTGTCACCGGTCTGGAGATGGACTTGGAACTGGCTACTTTCACTGTGTGGGTTCTGTCGGTGAGGCAGTTGGCCACCAACCACGTGACATAGGGGTTTATGTCCAGTTTCATGAGTGTATCAATAATACCAGAGTGGGGGATGGTGTCGAAGAACTTGGTAAGATCTAGGTAGGCTGTGTGAACTGCCTTACCCTTGTCCACAGCTTTGGTGACTGTTTCAAAGAAGTCAATCAGATTTAGGAGACATGATCTACCTTTCACAAACCAAAACTGGGTGGGGTCCAGAGTTTGCAGGTTACCTATGTCTTTGTTTATAAGTTTCATGATAATACGGTTCCATGGCCTTGCAGATCAGACTCGTCAGGCTGATAGGTCGGTAGTTCTCGGGGTCCATGGTGGATCCCCTTTTGTGGAGTGGGATCACTATAGCTGTGCGCCATTCTGTGATCCAACATGGTACTTACATGGGGTGTCAGTTCATTTTGTAGTTCATGCAGAACACAGCCTGGGGCATTTGTAAGGGCCCATGGATGCTGTATTTTTGGCTTTGGTGAGTGCATTTTTCACCTGTGTGGCAGTGATTACAGGGACTTGGCATTCATCCGGTATAGTGATGGGCCCTTTCGGGGGTGAGAGGGGGGAGAAATTTGCAATGAACCTATCCACCGGGATCTTGGTGATATCAGCTGGTTCTGTATGTTTAGTGCCATTGTGCTGTAACTCAGAGCAGATCTGAGTGTTGCCACTGAAATTTTTGACACAACTATAAGATGCCTTGTGACCGTCTTTGGAATCCGTGGCACTTTTGTTTTCGTAACTACCTTTGGAGAATTTTATGAGGTATCTCAGCCTCTTACTGAGGCTGACAAGGGAGTTTTTCCAGTCTTGAGATTTTACTCTTCTTTGCAACAGTTTCTTCCTTTTGTTGTAGAGCTTGTTAATGGTGGGACCACCAGATTGGCTTCTTTTTTTTGGAGGACAGCGTCTTGGTTCTATTTGGGATGGCATTGTCCATGCACTCGTGTATGTGTTCATGCAGTGCATTGATGTAGGATTCAGCAGTCGTACTGCCATTGCCCATCTGCATGGGAGTTGTGAAGTTAGCCACTTCTGTCTTAACAAGCATGAAGTTGGCTTTTGAGAAGTTTTTTTATGGTGGTTTCCTTAATAGGGGGTGGGGGTGGGATGTGGATGTCTACAGTGATTAGCTTATGGTCAGATATGACCAACGAAGGGCTGACCTCAGGTGTGGAGCACCGATTGCCCATGTTGGTAATGATCAGGTCCAGGACATTGCTGCCCCTGGTGGGGGTCTGGATCAGTTGGTCCAAGGCATTGGAATTTATGAATTCCAAAAAATGCTGTGCCAGTGTGTTTGTACAGGAGTAGTTTTCCCAGTTGATGGTGGGGTAGCTGAAGTACCCCAGTATGAGGGTGTTGGGTTGTACCTTGATATTTTCTAGTATGTTAAGAAAAGTGGAGTGGGAGTCTTGGGGCATGGTGGGGGATCTGTAGCAGGCTACAATCTGGATTACAGTCTTGCCCACTGTTAGCTGCACCGGGAGAATTTCGGATGCATTATGTTGGGCAATTAGCCTGCAGGTATGTCTATCCTTAATGAAAAAGGACACGCCTCTGCCTCTGGTGTTTCAGTCCAGGTTAGATGGCCGAAAGGTGTGGTATGAATTGTAGCCTGGTATAGCAGGGGTGCTCTCTGGAGCCTTAAACCAGGGTCTCTGTCACTGCACAGATGTCGATGTTCTCCATTTTAAGGAGTGCCTCAAGTGAGTGAATTCTGAGGTTTAGACTTCTACTATTGAGTAACGTTACCCTCAGATTTTGTTTGTACCAGTTATAGTGGCAAATCTGTCATTTGAGCCTTGCCTAAAAAAGGCAATATGGGGGTTGGCAAGAGCTTTAGCCAGTATCCGAAAACCCAAGACAGGTGCAGGCCATCTCTGGCAAAGCATCTTGGCCTGCCGATAATGTCGTCCCAGGCAGCTAACAAGACACTGGATCCCCTTGGAATGACACCAGAAGTTTAGCCAATTGTTGAAGTCAATCATTTTGTCTTTGTACTGAGGTATCATTCTGGGTGATGGCAGGATGCTACTCAGGGACTTAATTCAATTTCAGTTGTATTACTACTTCAACAATGGCCATTAGGACATGAAAGAGGAATAAAAAAACAAACTTTGACTGGTAACTTTTTGCAATCATGCATTAATGCCAGTGAAAAAAGGTTACCACCCACACATACAACAGTAGTCAGCAATATACTGGGGCCTCAAGCACATTAAGTACATTACTCATTTTTCCAGTGTAATAGTACAGATGCCACAAAGTACAGTTGTGTACACTTACCATAAATGTAGATGTTCGCGTGTATTCACTGTTGCAGTCATTACATTTGGGTAACCCTGCTGGCAGGTTGCCCTCAGTCGGCCTGAATTCCAAAGTCCTGGGTCATGTGTCGGCTGCTGTTGCCCCTTCCCTGACATCAGGTCGTCAGGGGTATAAAAGATGTGGCCAACGCCATTTTCTTTAGTTTTTCTTGCCCCAGATGTCAGGTGTGCCCTAAAAAAATATCTAAAATTTATATATATATATATATATATATATATATATATATATATATATACATATATATAAATAGATGCACCAATATAAACTTTACCTTCATCTAGAAGCAAATACATCACATAGGTTGTATAAATCAGTAAATCAGAGAAGGAAAGATTGGTTCCATCAGAAGAAAGGGGGATGGCGGGTGGGTAACCTGGACTGCAAAAGTGAATACACTTGAACATCTACATTTATGGTAAGTGCACACAACTGTACTATGTTCTTTGTGTTTCACTGCTGCAGTCATTACATTTGGGTAGAGTCCCAAAGCTATGGATGGGAGGCTGGAGCTAAACAGCATTAGGAGCGGCTTTGAGGCCATGCGGAACTGCAGTGGCAAAACCTGCCCTGGATTTAGAGTAGAGTGGCAGATGATGGTGCTTTGTAAAGGTGTGCACTGAACTCCAAGTAACAGCCTCTAAAATGTCCTTGGTTGGTACTCCCCTGAGAAAGGCTGATGAAGTGGCTACAGCTCTGGTTGAATGTGGCCTAATGTCCTTAGGCACTGGCTTGCCATGGTGTAAGTAGCAGAAATGAATGCAGTGGCCTATCCACTTCAAAATAGTCTGCTTTGAGATAGCCTTTCCTTGTGATCCTGCAGCATATGGTACTAGTAATTGCTCTGCCTTTCTGAAAACTTTGGTTCTGTCCAAGTAGAATCTAAGCAGTTGTGTACGTCCAAAGAATGCAGAATTTTCTCCCCCTTGTTCTGTGGATTTGGATAAAAAGTTGTCAGATGAATAGTTTGGTTAAGAGCCACACTGAACACCACCTTAGGCTTAAATGTTGGGTTTGCCCTCAGAGAGACCCTGTCTGGATAAAAAAATGATAAAAGGTTCCACAGTCATGAGTGCCTGTAGCTCTGAAACTCATCTTGCAGAAGTTATTGCTAGCAGCAGAGCTGTTTTCCAAGATAAAAACTTTATATCAGCAGTAGCAGCTGGCTCAAAAGCAGGCCGGGTGAGTTTTTCCAAGACATAGTTGAGGTCCCATGCTGGCACTGGTGATCTCCTTGGAAGCCTTACATTTTTGGCTCCTCTGAGGTACTGTTTTAATAAGGGATGAGAAAAGATTGCCGGGTCTGTATTATAATGAGCCAAAATGGCAGAGGCAGGAATTTTAATAGATGAAAAAGACAGGCCTTTGTCCAGCATCTCAGTTAAGTATTGCAAAATCTGAGGAATATTTGGCACAGCTGTATCAGTTCCTTGTGCCTGGTTCCAAGCACAGAATCTCTTCCATTTTCCAGCATAAGATTTTCTAGTACTAGGCCTTCTGGCCTCCAAAATGACATCCATCACAGCTTTACTGAGAGGTGTGTTTTGTATGACTACATTATCCACCATGCTGCCTGGTTTAAAGTCCTGAGTTGGCTGTGCAGGATCTGATTGTTTTGCTGGGACAGTAGATGAGGTGTTTGAGGTAAGGTCCAAGCTGGGCATTGAGACAAGTTCTTTAGGACTGGAAACCAGTACTGGCGGGGCCAGTCTGGGGCAAGCAATATCATTTTTGGCTTCTCCTGTCTGACCTTTAGGAGTGGGGGAAAGGCATATACTGATAGGTTTTTCCAGCTGAAAGATAGGGCGTCCACTTTCCATGCTTCTCTGTGATAAGTCCTTGTATAGAATCTTTTTAGTTGGTAGTTGTGAGGGGAGGCAAATAGATCTATGTCCGGGCATCCCCATTTCCTTGTTATCATGCTGAAGACTTGTGGATCCAGCTGCCACTTGTGGGGATCCATGAAGTTTCTGCTTAGTCAGTCTACCATAGTATTTTTCCTTCCTGGCAGGAATTGTGCCTGCAGATGTACTTGGCAAGTTAATGCTGTATCCCACAAAGTCATGGCTAGTCTGCAAAGGAGGTTAAGAATGTCTGCCCCCCTGCTTGTTTATATACCACATGACCGTGGTGTTGTCCGTCTTTATTAGCTGTTGTCCCCGATGAAGTAGGTCCTTGAAGGCTGTCAGGGCATTCTGAACAGCTAGCATCTCTTTTTCATTGATATGTAGATGCAGTTGGGTTGAAGACCATGTGCCCTGAATGCATCTTTCTGCCATGTGGGCCCCCAGGCATAATTTGATGCATCCGTTGTTAGTGTCTGCCTGGCTGGGGGTAATGTGAATGGCTGTCCCTTGTTTTGGTGCCAAGCCTTTGCCCACCATCAAAACTACTGTTGTAGGCAGGGAATGAGAGTAATCATTGTTTCTAGGCTGTGGCAATGTTGAGTCCAAACACTTTTTAGGTGCCATTGAAGTTTCCTCATATGCAGTCTTGCATATAGAATTAGTAGGATGCAAGATGCCACGAAGCCCAAAGCCTGCAGAATTTTTCTTGCAGATAACTGGGCCTTTGTTGCCAACATTTTGAAATAGGTAGTCAGTTGCCTTTGTTTGTCTGGCATGAGATAAGCCATCTGGGCAGTTGTATTTAAGCTTGCACCCAGGAATATAATTTCTTGAGAGAGTACTAGTTTTGATTTCTTTTCGTTGACTGTGTACCCTAGGCATGTTAGAAGTCTTTTCACAAACGTCAGATGCTGTAGAAGAATGTCCTTGTTCTCTGCTTGAATTAGACAGTCGTCCAAGTAAGGATATATTTGTATTCCTCTGTCTGCAGAATGCAATTACTGGTGCCAGGTACTTTGTAAAGAGCCTGGGCATAGTAGTAAGCCAAAGGGCAGTGCAGAGAATTGGTAATGCATTGAGCCAGCCTTGAATCTGAGGTATCTTCTGCATAATTGTCTGATTGGGACATGCAGGTATGCCTCTTTTAAGTCTAGAGTCACCAACCAACCGTCCTTGCCCAGCATGGGCAGAAGCTGCTGCAAAGTCACAGTCTTGAATTTTGTTACATCCAGGAATGTGTTCAGAATAGATAGGTCCAGTATTGGTCTCCAGGCCTTGTCCTTTCTGGGTACCAAGAACAGCCTTGAGTAAAATCCTTGTCCCTGCTCTTGCTCTGGTACTTGTTGAATGGCCCCCATGTCCATGAGGGATGAGACTTGTTTTTGTGCCTCTGCCCATTGTGTTTTTGGCAGATCTGGCCAGCCGTTTGCCTTTGGCAGGCTATGGAAATGGAACTTGTAGCCTTGTGACACGATATTTAAGACCCACTTGTCCTGGGTTATAATGTGCCAATTTTGAGAAAAAAGTGCTAATTTTCCCCCTAAGGGTGCTGCCAGGAGATAAGCGATTGGTGCACGCAGGGGGAAGTCATTGGGACTGTTTCCTGTATGGTTGTGATTTGTCTTCTCCAACTTTGGAGGTAGAAGCACCCCATTGCTTTGACCTATAGGAACCTTGCGCCTGGGATCTGCCTCTAGGGCATCTGGATCTGCCCCTTTGAGGTCTGTCTGTCACAGGAAAGGACCAATTCTTTGAAGGCCAGTGTCTACTAAACCTAGGTGGCTGTACTTGTAAAAAATCTTTGACAGTTTGCATAGATTTAGCTTTGTCCTCCATTTTCTTTAACACCTCTGCTGCCTTAACACCAAACAAAGTATCATGATGTAAAGGTAAATCTAATAATTTAACTTTGACATGATCAGGCAGATTTTGTTCCTTTAACCAAGCATGCCTCTTAATTACGGAACTGCGACCCTGCAAGAGGCCTCCAAAGAATCAAAACCACATTGCAAAGTATGCTTTCCAACTTGTTCAGCTGCATGCAATAAATCCTGCATTTCCTTGTTTTCTGCACATTTAGAGTTTAATTACATTTTCTGTTTGGGCAATGCCATGACATGTTGCTGATATTTGAGCATATGAAACTGACAGTTTAAGGCCCTTATAGCCAAGGTAGCAGATGTGTAAACCTTTTTCCCCATCTATCCAGTGCCCTAGAATCTCTGTCAGAGGGGGTAGGATTTTTTGCAGCGGAAGCCTTAACTTCTTTGTGACCCTGCAAAATAGTTTCTGGGTCTGCAGCAGGGTTTTTTTAAAAAGGAATTTATGAGAGTCAGGAACCCTGTAATATCTGTCAGGCTTAACAGGAGCTGGAGGTAAGAAGTCAGGGTTAAGACAAGACTCCGAAAACACATCTACAATATCTAACACAGGTGGAATTGCTAGTGGCCTGTGTTGAGGTAGTAAAAGGAAATCCCTGAGCCTCTTTTTAGATTCTGTAAAATCTTGGCTCTCCCAGTGGAAATGCTCCCTCATGGTATGCAAGGTTTCCCCAAAAGAATAGTCCTCTGGGGGAGAAGCTGAAGGTATAGATTCTTCAGCATCAGAATCCTCATAGGGGGGAAGAGAATATTCCTGATCAGAAGAGGAATCAGAAGAAATAGAAACCTGATCTGAAGATTCAGTCAGTCTCTTGTCTAGGCCTCTTATCAGGAGGGGGATGGGAACCCCTGATCAAGGTAATTAAGTCTTCGGCCATTTTGAGCATCTGTTTTTTGGGCATAGAGGCCTGTCCACGTGGCTCTTGAGTTTGTTTCTTTGCTTTAGAAGGTGCTTTACACTTTGCCTTTGAAGCTGAGGTTGGTTTAATATAAAGATGTTTAGGTCTGAATACACACTCAGAAGCCGGTGCCTGCTCAGACTCTAAAGTAGCGGGTGTCAGGGGCTGCGAAAGTGCCTCACGAAGAACCGGCGACTGGCTTAGGAGAAGCTTCGTCGGGTTTGGGCCTCGGTTGTCTATCTCTCTCCTTTTCTTTGCGTTTTTTGTGAACTCCGGTAGTCGGATGGCTATCCGACATTTCTGGATAATTAAACTGGCGTCCAAAATAGTTTAAAGCAAAATCATACCGACGCTTAATAGTGCGTTGGTTAAATCTAGCACAAAACTGACAACTAGAAACGTTGTGTTCAGGGCCTTAGCAAGGAATACAGTAAGAATGAAAGTCCTTATGAGGTATTTGCTTTCCACAAGAAATAGAAATTATTTACTTTTTCTGACATCAGTCTGGAGCAAGAAAAATGTTTCCCCAACGGGGTACTTATCTTTATTGAAGACTTCGGATCTGAAACTCAAATACGAAAATCTCAGGAGTCAGCCGACCGGCACTTGCGAACTGCTTCTGCTTCGGGCACCGCACGCAAGAAAGACTAAAGAAAATGGTGTCGGCCAAATCTTTTATACCCCTGACGACCTGACATCAGGGAAGGGGTGACAGCAGCCCATGCAGGACCCAGGACTTTGGAATTCAGGCCGACTGAGGGCAACCTGCCAGCAGGATTACCCAAATGTAATGACTGCAACAGTGAAACACAAAGAGCATCAGTCATTATTGAACACCTCAAAGGTGGCCAAAATAACAGAAGGCATTAGTCAATTAGTATTTCCCAAGTGGCTAATCCTTTTCCAGAGAAGGGCAATTTATATCAAAGTAGGAGGAAAAATAGCATACGTTAAAGCTGGCTATGTATGACATATTTATGACATGCACATAATTGTTTATCAGATCAAAATAAAGTGAAAACATCACCATTTAAAGTGGAATTTGATAAACATATCCCCACTGTGTATGTAAATGGGATCAGATTTTGGAAAAAATGGACAATACCATACAAGGTTTGCTATATATGATCAGAAGGGAGATTCAAAGGTGACACAGGTACAATTGCCAGAATACATGTCTACACAAAGAGCTAAACTGGAAGCTGTTCTCTATGTGATAAAGCACTGGAGACCAGTTAATATTTTAAGTGAAGTGCATATGTTGTAAACTCGTTAAAAATCCATTTGGAAATCTGGAGAAGAAAAATTGTGGGCAGTGCAGGAAAACCTTTAAAGCATGCTAAAGTAATTCAGGATCTATGGCAGCAAATTAATAAGCACAAATAAAATTTACAACAGGAAAAAGTAAAAGGGCATCAAACAAAAAATTGCAGCAGAGCATAATGTAGGTAACAAAATCATGATGATTTTTATGCAAAAGCAGCAGTAAAGAATGCATTTAAACTGCATGATGAAAAATTAGAACAGTCCCAGTCTTCTCAGCTACAGGAAAAAAAAAGGCAAATCAAATCAAAACAGATTTAGAAAAAAATCAGAACATGCAGGGAATATGGCACAGTGTACAAAACATAAAACGTCAGGGGGACATAAATACTGGATATTTAAAACACAAAATAAACTGCATTTGCTGTATGTGCCAAGGCCTTTAGCCAGAAAGCTACTCAAATATAATCATTAAATAGGGAAGCATGTAAAATATCAAAAATTATGGCCTATAAAAAAAACACAACAGCAATACTGCCACCTCCAATTAAAAAAAAAGTCAGGATATACAAGATAAATGTGTCGTGTATTTGCATACAAAACCCACAGTTAAAAAAACACAGTTGAGACAAGTACCAGTTTCAAAATGTCTACGGTATGCAATCCAAATAAATTTATGCAGGTCTTTTACTACCTGCAAAAGCAGGGTACACATTTATTTTTATTTATTATTTATTATTGTTTTCTCTAATTGGGTAAAAGCAATGCCTACAAAATACTGTACAGCAAAGACAACAACTCAAGCTGAGAGTAACTGAGTCAAATAATAGTCCCCACTTTGCCAGCAAAGTAATGAAGGAATCGAGTAATCTTTTAGGAATTCAACAAAGGTTTCATGTACCATATCATCCCCAGTCTAACAAAACTGTGAAAAAAATAAACAAAATCTTAAAGAAATGTATTTAAAAAGCATGTTTGGAAAAAGGCAACAACTGGGTACATTTGCCAGGTATTTTAATGGAAGTCAGAGCCACACTGAGTTCAAAAAAATCTCCATTCCAAGTAATGACAGGGAGAGAGATACACTTGAGCTTTCCCTGGGATCCAGAAGTACCAGCAGTCAAGGATAGCGTTAGAAATAGCAGAGCATCAAAAATGGTTAAAGGATATATAAGAAGCGTGTCAGGGAATAGCTAGAGAACAAACCTTTCACCTTTGGAAAAGGATGCCAAAAGAAAAAAAACAGGGGGACTTCAAAAAGAAGGGCAAAATATAATGGTAAAAAGATTTCTAAAAGCAGGGCCTTCAGACAGTAACTGGGAAGGTCCATACATAGTGGAAGAACAAACTGAGCCCCCTGGTATATAAAGTAATGATGGAAAATGGAAAGAAGAGAGAGTTAAAAACAGCCTGCAGAGATCAATGTAAAGTAGTAAAAGAAAGACAAAAAGATAATGCAAAGCAATAAAAAGATACATTTTTGGAATATAAAAATCCGAAAGAGATCAAGAAGAAAAAAAGAATTTGCTTAAAACTCAAGCCGAAATAAAAAAAGTCAAAATGGAAAAAGTGGCTAGGAATATTAGTAACGATGTACATTTGTACATATATTCAACTATATGCAATGCAGGTTATACAAGAGAAAAATAAATGGGTTCCACAGTTTAATACATTTACAATATCATAGATGTTGTTTGCTAATATAAGCAATAAAAGTAATTGTGTTTGCACATTAATTCCAACAGTAGACGGGGTTATTCCATTGCAGGGAATCCCAGATCCAGTAAAGGATTATGAACAAGTATGCCATCAAATGGTAATTTACAGTTCAACCAGTAATGGAAAGTATATGGTCCATAATGAAAGTTGCCAAAACAAATAAGTTTAATAGAAAAAGTTTTTTAACACTATCGTTAGTAAAAATAGTCTGAATTCGTTTTATCAAACTAAACAGTACACAGATAGTAATTTTTATACATAGGTACAAGTAAATGTCTGTTTAACATAACACAAAAAATGACGCAGCTGAAATAAAGGGATTTATGAAATTTAATAACACAAAAAAGACTTAGCTTAGTGAGGATTTTAATAACTCCTGGTGCAGTCTTAATGAACTGCAAGGCAGACAAATTATAGAAATGTTTACAGACCAGCTGTAAGTGGTGGCTACTTGGGCAATAGAAGATAAACATACTTTACCTCCCTGGCAAGATGATTACTATGTATGTGGCAATAGGGTATATAAGTGGTTGGCAGCAAACTGGTATGGCACATGTCATATAGAATATTTACTTTCAGCAATTAGAAGTGCTAATAAGGTACCAGAGGGCAAAGTTAAAAATGCAAGAGATTTAAGTAATGCCACAGAAAAATATACATCAGCCATGAATATGCAGTCATGATGCAAATCAAGCAAAAAAAGCATAAGTAACATGGACTTTGGAAATCACGTAATAGCAGGGGCAAGAATACTTCTGGCTTACGGAGCATCAAAAGCTATACGGGAATTGAAAAAAAATATCCAAGTTAGAGATCTTAGCAAATGCAAGATATGGGGCTATTAGCAGGCATCACTGTAGAAATAACACCTATAAGAACAATGGATTTACAAAACAGAATGACACTTGATCTCATGTTAGCTGCACGGGGGGGGGGGGCGCACGTGCATTAGTAGGAGAAGAATGGTGTGCATACAATCCAGACAAACCAGAGTCAATAAAATAACATGTATAATGAAAACATGGATTTCAAATTTTAGTGATTGGCTTAGCAGCATATTTTTGGGATGGTCCAGATAGTTCATTACCATTATTACTGCCATAATTGCTATTGTAGCACTTACAGGAATTTTATTCAGGTGTTTAAAAATATGAATAAATAAATTTGCCAGTAATGTTTCTGCTGCTACAAATCAAGTTAATCTCATCATGATTGAAGAGTTAGTTCAATTATAATTAAAAGGTTGCTTTGCTTTCTTTATCATAAAAGGGGGGATTGATAATGACTGTGTAAAAATAAATGAGTCTTCTCTATTGTTGTGCAAGCTGTAAATAATAAATTAGTCATATTACATTAGGTTAAAGGTTATACATAAGTTGCTATGTTAACAGGCATCCATTTTGTAATGTCAGGAGTTCCATAATGCAAACCCTCCACTTTGTGTTGTACATCTGTATAAGGAGTTCCAGTAATGTGACTAACGTGCACATCAGGTGATCAGGCTAGAACAGCTTTACCTTAAAAGGACATACTAAAAAAAATACCAATGTCATAGTTGGATGCAAGGAGCACATAAATATAGGGACTTTTCAGCCTTACCATCTTCAGGACAAGAGCTACATTCCAGTGCAGTCAGTACTAACAGACATAGGTGTCATCTGGGCTGAAAAGCCATAAACTGTTAGCTGGATTGACAGTTACATTTCCTAACAAATGTCTGTTATAAATGTTTTTGCAGGGTCTTCCATCTGTTGGTTATATTTAAGCGAGAATTAACAAGAAGAATACATTTCATCTGGTGCATTTCTTTCGCCCATGTTGGCTTACTTGTTGGCATACTTTCTGCTAATTTATGAATATAATCTGCATGACTATTATTCTCCTTAAAGATCTGCATCCAAAATCCCACTCTTTCCCTACTTCTTGAATTTTCCCCCTGCTTCATCATCATACCTTTCCACTCTGAATTGTAGCTTTCTGCTTATGTGATGTACAAGAGCCATAACTGTGTAGCTCTAAAATATCACTTCAAATCAGGTAATTCTAAGCCTCCTCGTTCTACTGGAAGGATCAACTTATCCCACTTGACTCTTGTCCTCTTCCCTTCCTAAATAAAATTCTTCAACTCTTTATTAATTACTATTCACGACTGTTCTTATGGTTGATAGAAATATCCCTGACCTGAATATAAAAAAGAGTCTGAATAATTTTTCTGCTTGTATCTTCCAGTTTCCCAGTTTTTGTATTAACTTTTTAGTCTCTTCCACTTATCCTTAGCTGCCATAACAGCTTCATTTTTAACCCATACTCCTAAATATCTCATTTTATCATGTCCCATTAAATATGGATATTGCTGAATCAGTTCATGTGTGAGTACATAGTTAACTATAGCCTTTGTTTTATCTTGATTAATTTTATATCCCCAAAAACACTGAAACCGTCTTAGAATGTTCCACAACACTGAAATGCTATTTTCTTGTTCCGTCAGATACAAAATAATATCATCTGGAAAGAGAGCCAACTTTTCTTGAATACCATACCAATTATATCCTTGAATTTGAGTCCTTTATTTTCTTTGCCAATGGTTTGAAATGCAATGCAAATAAAGGGGAAAAAGAGGACACCACCTGGTTCCTCCGTTTAGACCCAACTTATCAGAGTGTTATCGTCCCACTTTGATTTTTGCCTCTGACCTGTCATACATCCTCAAAACTGGCTTTATTACTGTATCAGGAAATACAAATGCTTCCACTCTCCTACTCAAAAAATCCCAGCTTATGCCACTGAATGATTTATCTGCATAAAGACCCAACAGCAGCAGTGATTTCTTATAGTATGCTTCCCTCCAGATCATTGTTCTACCAGTTTTGGCAATACCTTTCCCATTCTTTTAGCCATTATAGACAAACACTTTAAAATCATTGTTTAAAATTGAAATGGGCCTACATGAAGCCACATCTGATAGAGCTTTACCATCTTTAGGTATTACAGCCACAACAGCTTTTTTTCCAGGAAGTTCCTGCATCCCTTCCTTTTAAAATACTGTTAAACAAAACCTTCTGGATTATTTATCACTTTCTGCCCTCCTAGCTTCCAAACGTCCACAGGAATATCATCTATTCTTGGAGACTTTCCTGGAGACTGGTTATAAATTACTATTTTTATCTAATCTCCTCCTCTCCCAGCTGTCAATTGCTGAGCCTCATCTAATTCTAACATTGGTATATTTAAGTCTTCCATAAATATTTCCATTTGTGCTTTTTCTAGATTTCTCCATTTCTCTGCTTTATATAAATCTTCATAAAATTTCTGAAACATCTCTAATACCTGTACAGGATCTCTGGTTATTTTCTTATTATAGGTTCCCTAAACTTGGCAACATCCCTTTCTATTTTCTGTTGCTTAAGTGGTTGTGCCAAAAGCTTTTGTGCTCTGGAATTATCAAAAAACAGTGTAACAGCAATCTTTCTAAACTTATACATATTTTCCAGGTACTCCTTTTTATTTTTCTCCAGCTTTTCTGATACAAGCACCCACTGTTTGGCAGTCTGATCCTTTATACAGTTGTTCTTAGCTTCAGAACTTGTCACATTTTACAAAACTTTTTGGATTTAATGCAAATGCTCAAAAAATACCCCAGTACACCCAAATAACCTGTTAACTTCATACAAACAAACACAACTATGTACATTTTCAAGTTTAACCTTCCTAACAGGAACAACTGTCCCAGACAGACAACCGAAAACATAGGCCTTAATTAACCTAAAGCTGCGGTTATTTATGCTAAGACACATTACTGCCCGTGCTTCTACTTATTCTAATTACTATTTATTTTTATTCCTCTCCCAGATGTGAAAAACAACTTGCATGCTTTCAGAAAACATTAACTTTTAGCCTGGAAGAAACCAGTGCTTTGGCTTTCTTTTATAGCCTATAATCAATTTGTCTCCATGGAAAAGTAAGATAAAAGAAAATGTAGCCCTCAAGGGAGACTTCTAAAGATAAACTGAAACATTTTTTGCCAATCTCTTATTTACTTGTTTCCACTTAAATATCTGTTATTAGATGAAACAAGGGGTCTGAATCCATGCATTCACCTATGGTAAAGCAAGAGAAAACATATCTCTATATTATGATCTGTATACTTTTGCACATCATCCCCCATGATAACCAAAGATTACAGCCAATTAACTTAAAACAGGCTTCTGTCTAACATTTTTTTCTCATTTTGTATTACACTGCTTATATTTTATAACACTACAAAAGAAAAAAATGGCACCAGTTTACTTTAGTTTTTATCCCATACAACTAAAACTTGTTTATTATACAACAAGCAATTTATATCGTGAGAAAGTTTTATAAAAATACTTTTAAGAACAGAAAATGATTTACTCACAAGTTACCTTTTTCTATCCTCTTCCTGACCCCTCAGCATTCTTCCAAACATTAATGACATGAAGTTAGACAAATGCTTTTCAGTGCTCCAAGTTTAATGAAATCAATAAGATTCCACTCTTTCCACTTTTTCTTGTACAACCATATTTCACAAATGTGACTGATGCTTTGCAGTCTCACATTTATTCACTAATTACCATTTTGGAGATGAACAGAAAGACCACCAAAATCCAGACTCTGGTTCAATTCCAAGGTATTCTCAAATTCTTCTAGTCAACTTCTGTGTTTTGTCAGTCTCTCAAGCACTTTCCTTTGGAACAATGGAAAAGGTTTCACTGGCAAAGTCTCTCCATATGCTCTGAATGAGAAGCAGAGTCCCCCCCGGCTTGATGGCTCACTTTTTATTAGACAGACATTAGCATTTTCTCCTTAACCTGTTCTAAACAAAAATTATTTGATCTTCCAGAAAAAAAAAATCTGAAACCAGCTAGACAGTTGAAGCTCCAAGAAGGCAGGATAGGAACCCCCCTTTCCAAGAAAAGGGCACTGCATCACTTCTCCAAGGGTGTGGACAGTGCATCCCTGATGCAAAATAGAGAATGTTGTTTGTTGTCTATTGGAGGCAAATAAGTGTATTTGTGGACTATGTCTAAGATCACCTCCCTGTTCAGCATACATTTATGGGGATTTACCCTTGATCTGCTTAGAAAGTCTGTCATGACACTGTCCTGTGAAGCAATGTAGACTGCTTGGGGGACAGGTTTGCTTTTGTGGTCTGATCTCATGTCAGAATAGTCAGTCTGCACAGGTGATATGATCTGGTAGCTGATCTGGTAGCCCCCTGCTTGTTTATGTATCATATGACAGTATTGTTGTCTGTGAAAACTTGTAGTGGGCCTGGATTTCATGAGTGGGAGAAAAGATGTAGGGCCTGAATAACTGAACGCACCTCCTTCAGACTGATGTGCTCTGATTTTGGATTTCGTGGTCACTGGCCCTGAACTCTCAGGTTGCCTGCCGATGTTCCCGATGTACTGCCTGCATTATTTGTGTGCAACTCCTGTTGCGATGTCTGTACTTCAAAATGCAGGCCCAGGTTGAGATTTGTCTACGATAAGCAGCAAACGATTTCCTTCTTTATGGAAGGCAGGCGAAGAATCTGGGCATCCCCATTGTGATGTATACTGCCCGTAAGTTCATGCCATGGTTTATGGCCATTTCCACCATGCTTCACAGCTAACAGTGTGTGGTCTTCCTGGTTTGGTAATATACCACTTAACTGTAGTGCTGTTCAGTACAATCCTTAGGATTCTCAAAATCCAAAATGATGTGAATAGGTTCATAGGCAAGTACTAGACTAACTGCCCTTGCGGGTCATTTTAAGCCTGGTCTTACCCATCCCATGGTCAATAATTATATATTACATCTAATGAGAATAAGAGGAATCATACTATAGATAATCTGAGAGGTCCAATGCATTGGACAAGGCATTTAGGAGCTGCTTCTATTCATTAGTAATGTACAGAGGTCAGTCCTGGGGGAAATTTTGTTTCCCATTCATAAATGGAAGTTGTGCTTGAATATAAGCAGGGATGAACTTTGTTTTATGTGGCTGGGGAGTCTGTTCCAGAGTGGCAGTACCCTCTGCAAGATATACCTGTCCCTCCAAACCATTCTGTTAGTGTTGCAGAAGAGGTTTAGATCCCTAGACAAAGTATTTCTGATGTCATTTGTCTTGGGGATGTGCAGTAAAATCCATCAGTAATGGGCCAGAGGATGTCTTGTATGCCAGACACAGATCATCTCTTAGCAGTCTGTAGGACACAGAGTCTAGTGACAGTGCTTTCAGCTGACCCATGTAGGACATGTTGCATAGGCCTTGCATCATTTTAGAAGATAAGAACAGTAGAGTCCATGTGCACTAGGATAGGACCTCAATGACCATCCACATGGGTTTCTGCATCATTTTCAAGAAAAGGTCTGTGGGCAATGCTACTCCATCTCGAGGTACAAATACCACTGATCCTTGTCTAAGGAGAGTCACCTTTACACTATTTCCTGCCAGGACACCAGTCTTATCTTCTTCAGATTCAGGGAAAGGCCCAAATTCTCCAGACATGGCTGTGGAAAGAAGAGAGCCCTTACGGTTTCCTCCATTCAATGTCTTGCAAGAGACAATCATCCAGACATGGGTAAATGCGTATACCCTTTGTCCTGCAGTGAGTAACCAATGGGACTAGATACTTTATGAAAGCGTTTGGACAAGTGGACAAGCCAAAGGGTAAGGAGATTAATTAGTACTGACCACCTCTTGCCAAGAATCTTGCACTCCTGGCCTTCTTGTGAATGGGGATCTACATCCTTCAGATCACTGCTTACCAAGAATGCATTTGGTCTCGACAAGGAAAGGAGGGATTTGAAGGTTAGCATTTTAAATTTTTGCACAAAAAGAATTGTTTGAGAAGTGCAGAAAATGTGTCATTGAGCCTCTCTTCTTGCAGCCAAGAGGAGCCTTGAACAAAAGCTTTTTCCCTCATCCCTTGGGTGCATCTTCTGTGGTTAATACGAGATGCAAGAAAGGCTAACATGGTGCTATTGTTCTGCAGGCATACTTGTAATCCTTTTGCTTAGAGGTTTTGTCCTGAATTCTACAGGATGCCCTCTTGCAAACATATCTAGTACCCATTTGCTTAATGCAATTTTTCTCCACTCCTCCAAGTAAACACAGTCTACCTGCCAAAAGTGGAAGGAGTAGAGAATGGAATGTGGAAGGGGAGAAGGGGTAGTTTAATACCTGTGTAGTCACAAGATGGTTCTTGGAAAGAGAAAAGGTTTTCTATCCCTCAACTCCCTTTATTATCCTACCACTTCCTTGTAGAAGGGTTCCTCACCTTTTGGGTGCATATGCCTGCCAGGTTTATTAAAGAAGGGTCCCTTCTTTATCAGGGTAGCGCCTCTTACACTTTGTCAAATGAGAGTACAATATATGTTGAAACACATCCATTAGTTTACCCCTCTCCTTTAGAGACCGAAACAGCTCATGTTTGTGGAACAAAAAGCAGTTCTCTGTCCAACCTAACTTTAAAATATTGGCTTTGTGCTGCTCTGCTGTCATAAAGGGATAAAGACCTGACTACTGGGGTTGGTATAAGTGTTTATCTCACAGTCACAATGTACAGAATTTGATTCTCACCTTTGAAAGGAAAATCGGCTAGGGTTAAAATGGCCCAAAAGAGCAGCTATCCTGGTATTTACCTTATGAATCTATGAACTATGGCCCAGCTGACTCAGGTTCGATTAGCAGGTTATCGGGCAACTGACAAAGCAGTAGGGGAGGAATGACAGTTATGCGGACATTCCTTGTAGCGATTCCGGTGGAAGCTGGTAACATTATGTTGTGGGGGCATCGCCCAAAGAAAGCAAAGGATGATGGCCTTGGCTGACCTGTTGTGGAAACAGAGCAATATGCTATATGCCCACATCACAGATGCAACCAAAAATGTAACAAAGAGAAGGGGAGGAAAGTACAGTTGTGTACACTTACCATAAATGTAGATGTTCGAGTGTATTCACTGTTGCAGTCATCACACTTAGGTTATCTGCCTGCAGGTAGCCCTCAGTCGGCCCGAATACTAGTATCTTGGGATTTCTGCATCAGTTGCTGTCACCTCTTCCATGACATCAGGTTGTCAGGGGTATAAAACATGCAGCCAACGCCATTACATCAGTTTATCTTGTCCCAGATGTCAGGAGCCCCCAAAACAGGAAACTATTACTTGGTGTGGAACACCTCCAGTAAAAAATAAATACCCCTGTCATAAAAGATGGCCATAAAGAGGATAGGTAGAAAGGATATAGAAAACCAGGGGAATAGAGTGAGGGAAACCAGGACTGCAACAGTGAATACACTCGAACATCTACATTTATAATAAGTGTACACAACTGTACTATGTTCTTCGTGTTTCACTGTTGCAGTCATCACACTTGGATTGATTCCCAAAGCTGAGGAAGGGTGGAGACAGTCAAGAGGGGTTAGGGCTGGTTAGCAGGCCTTGTAAGACTGCTGTAGCAAATCCAGCTCTGGATTTAGAAAAAATAGGTAAGTGGTAATGCTTGGTGAAGGTGTGTGCAGAACTCCAGGTTGCAGCTTCGAGGATGTCCCTGGTAGGGACTCCCCTGAGAAATGCTGTAGAGGTTGAAGTAGCTCTAGTGGATCCCCAGAGGGGTAGGTTTTCCATGGTGCTTGTAGCAGAAATGGATGCAGTGTGCTATCCACTTGGAAATGGTTTGCTTTGAAATGGCCTTGCCCTCTGCCTCTGTAGCAAAGCTGACTAGCAGCTGGTCAGATTTTCTGAAAGGCTTAGTCCTGTCAAGGTAGAACCTGAGCTGTCTGTGCATGTCCAAGGAGTGTATGATCCTTTTCCCCTGTATTCTGAGGATTAGGGAAAAAGGTTGGTAAATGGATGGATTGGTTTACAGCCACAATGGATACCACCTTGGGCATAAAAAGAAGGGTTAGTCCTGAGGGAAACCCTGCCAGCATGGAAAATAATGAAGGGTTCCACCGCCATTAGTGCCTGTAACTCAGCCACTCTTCTTGCTGAAGTAATAGCTAGAAGTAAGGCTGCTTTCCAAGAGAGGAATTTTAACTCTGCTGAAGCAGCAGGTTCAAAGGGGGGGAAGTGTGAGCTTCTCCAGTACAAAGTTAAGGTCCCTGGTCGGGGTGAGAGCTCTCCTAGGGGGCCTTAAATTGTTAGTGCCTCTCAGGAACTGTTTGATGCGAGGGTGAGAAAAGACAGGAGGCTCAGTATTATAATGAGCTGAGACGGCAGATGCAGGAATCTTAATGGATGAGAAGGATAGGCCTCTGTGGAGCAGCTCTGCTAGGTAATCAAGGACTTGAGGTAAGTTGGGCACAGCTGTGTCCTTTCCTTGAGAGTGACTCCACGAACAATATCTTTTCCACTTTTCAGCATAAGATTTCCTAGTACTAGGCCTTCTGGCCTCAAGGATGACATCTAGCACCTGTTTGCTGAGGGATGCTGGTGGTGGATTTAGGGAATAAGCCAGGCTGCAAGGTTTAGGGTTTGCAGCCGTGGATGCAAAATCTGTCCCTCCTGCTGAGACAGCAGGGAATGCGTGTGATGTAGGTGCCAGGGTGGCACTGCTGTCAGACTGCGTAGGAGTGGGTACCAGTGCTGGCGTGGCCAGTCTGGTGCAATATGGATTGCCCTTGGCCTGTCCTGTTTCATCTTGAGTAATACTCTTGAGAGGAAGGGCAGAGGAGGAAAGGCATAAATTGAGAGGTTTTCCCATGTAAAGGATAGGGGATCCACCTTCCAGGCTCTGCTGTGATGGTTCCTGGTGCAACATTTGCTCAATTGGTGGTTTTGGGGGAGGCAAAAAGGTCCATCTCCAGTATTCCCCACCTCTGGATTAGAAGTTTGAATGAGTTGGGGTCCAGTTTCCACTCGTGTGGGTCCAGTAGATTTCTGCTCAAGTCATCTGCCAGTGAATTTTGCTTGCCTGGCAGGAATTGAGCTTGTAGGTGCAGTTTAATGCTCAAGGCTGTGTTCCACAGAGCCATGGCTAACCTGCAGAGTGGGTAAGAATGAGTTCCGCCCTGCTTGTTTATGTACCAACAAACTGTGGTGTTGTCTGTCTTTATCGGGAGCTGTCCTGGAAGGATAAGGTATTTGAAGACTGTCAGAGCATTCTGTACAGCTAGTGTCTCTTTTTGATTGATATGCAGGGGAATTTGTTCTGGGCTCCATTTGCCTACTATGTAAGCCCCCCCATGCATAGTCTGATGCATCTGTTGTCAGGGTTTGGGCGGCGGAGGGATTGAGTGAAAGGAAGTCCCTTGTGGTTGCAAGCTTCTTCCCACCAAAGGAATTCTGCCCTTAGACAAGGTATGATAGGAATCACTGTTTCCAGGTCCTGAGAATGTTGACACCAGAGACTTAAGTACCACTGAAGTTTCCTCATATGCAGTCTTGCATATGGAATTAGCAGAATGCATGAGGTCATGAACCCTAGGGCTTGCAGTATTTTCCTTGCAGATACCTGGGTTTTGTTGGCCATTAGTTTGAAATAGTTTGTCAAATGGACATGCTTTTCTGGAGTGAGGAATGCCATCTGTGAAGTTGTGTTCAAGCTTTCTCCCAGGAATACAATTTGTTGGCTGGGCACCAGTTGTGATTTCTTTTCATTGATGGTGTATCCCAGTGAAGTTAGAAGTCTTTTTACAAATGCCAAATGCTGAAGTAGCAATTCCTGACTGTCAGCCTGAATCAGGCAATCGTCCAAGTATGGGTAGATTTGAATATTTCTCTGCCTGCAGTATGCAATGGCTAGAGCCAGGTATTTTGTGAATACTCTGGGTGAAGTAGATAAGCCAAAGGGAAGTGCGGAGAACTGAACGCAGATATTTCCTGCAAGACTCCCTTATGGGGATGTGCATAGGTTCATAGGTTCATAGGTTCATACTAGGCTATATCTGCCGCATTTTATTTACAAGCCCCATAGTTTTGTGGCTTACGCCACGCCTTTCCCTTGGGGATGGGGAACTTATTTTTTTGCTGTTGCTGTTGTGAAATGATGACATGAGGTAATGGTGGGGGGTATATCTCGATCTCATCTCCCATCCATTGGTCAAGATTTCTTGCAGCGAAGTGCTCTGCCTCTGCTATGCACATATACGATTTTATTTTATTCCACAGCATAGAGTCTTTGGGTGATCAATCCTCCCTATTAATAGTAATAGCCGGTTTAAGTCTTTCTAAGTCTCCGCTCTCTGGGGCTGATCGGATTTTGATTTGAATTTTGATGCATTTGAGGTGAATCTTGGCTTGACCAGGCCTTGTATGTCTGGCAAGTTCAGGTCACCTCAAAGCTCTGCAGATAAGCTTCTTTTAGGTCTAGGGTGACTAACCAGGCATCTTTGGCTAGAACAGGAAGATGATGTTGCAGTGTAAGCATTATGAATTTTGGGACCACCAGAAAGGTGTTGAAAATAGATAGATCCAGGATAGGGTGGCCAACAGTCTTCTTTTCTGGGCACCAGGAACAGTCTGGAGTAGAAACCCTGTCCCCTTTGTTCTACTTGAACAGGATGAATAGCCCTGATATGGAGAAGGGAAAGTACTTGCTTTTGAGCCACTGCCCACTGGTTTGGAGGAAGGTCTGGCAACCCGCCTGGAGTTGGCAGTGAGTGGAAGTAGAATCTATATCCCTGGGATACAATGTTTAACCCATCGGTCCTGAGTAATGGACATCCAGTTTTTTGCATGAAGGGCGAGTTTTCTTCCTAGGGGCGCAAGTACTTGGGCATGGCTGGGAAGGATAATTGGAAAGTCATTGTGAACTTTTTCCATATGGGGGTGGCTTACCACTCCCTGGTTTTGAATTGGAAACACTCCATTGTTTAGATCTCTGCATACCCTGATACTGTAGTCTTGGTGGTCTGTTTCCCCTAGGTTTGGACTGAGAAGGCCTGAGAGGGACTGGAAAGGACCAGTTCTTGAAGGCCAGTGCCTACTGAATCTAGGCGGCTGCACCTGTAAGAAATCTTTGACGGTTTGCATAGATTTAGCTTTTTCTTCCATCGTTTTAAGCACTACTTCTGCTTTTGTGCCAAACAAACACTCCTGATTTAATGGAGCATCTAGTAATTTTGATTTGACATGGTCAGGCAAGACTTGTTCCTTTAGCCAAGTATGCCTTTTCAGTACAGACCCAGTGACAGCAGCCCTTCACGATGCTTCTAAGGCATCAAACCCACACTGCAAAGTATGCTTACTAACTTGGTTTGCAGAATGCATTAACTCTTGTAAATCTTTATTTTATGCACAAGCTGGAAGTAAATCCATTTTGTGTTTAATTAGTTCCATAATATGTTGCTGGTACTTCAACATGTGAAACTGGCAATTCAAAGCCCTGATGGCAAGACCCTGATGGCAAGAGTTGCAGAGGTATATACCTTCTTACCCCATCAGTCTAAAGCTCAAGAATCCCTGTCGGAAGGGGTAAGGGTTTTGACTGTAGTAGCCTTAATGCCTTTAGGTCCCTGGGAAATGGTCTCTGGATCAGCAGTAGGAATCTTAAAGAGAAATTTGCGAGAGTCAGGTACTCTGTAGTACCTGTCAGGTTTTCTAGGAGCTAGTGGTAAGGTGTCAGGAGTAAGACTAGACTCCAAGAAGACATCATCTACAATATCTATGACGGGGAGTATAGCTAGAGGCCTGTGCTGAGGCAAATCTAAAAATTCCCTGAGTCTCTTTTTGGACCGAGGATAGTCCTGGGATTTCCAGCAGAAATGCTCTCTTAAGGTATGCAAGGTTTCACCAAAAGAAAAATCCTCTGGAGGGGAGGCAGAGGGAATGGATTCCTCTGCATCTGAGTCCTCATAGGTACATAAGGGTATGTCCTGGTAATCAGAAGGGTCAGAGTCATCAGACTCCTGATATGTAGAATCAGAAGGAAATTCAATTCTTTGTCTTTTGGCAGGGGAAGTCTGGCTTCCCCCAGTTAGAGTAATAAGGTCTTCAGCCATTCTACACATTTGTTTTTGTGGCATGGGAGCTTGAGCATGCACTTTGGAAGTCGGTTTTCTAGGCGTAGTGCGAACTCTGGGCCTGAAAAACTCGGTAGTTTTAGTTGGAAATGAAGTTGTCGGTTTAATATGAATATCGGTAGGTCGGAATACACCTTCAGAAGCGGTGCCTGCACAGCGGCTCTGGACCTATCCAAGGTAGAGACATCCACAGGTTCCATAGTCGAAGAAGCATCTCGCGGCATGCCGGAGTCTGAATGGGTCTCATCATAGGCCAGTGAATCTGTAGAAGCGGGCATCAGAGGCTGCAAAGGCGCCTCACTGAGTATCGGCGGACTGGCGACTAGCTTAGCAGAAACGTTGTCGGCAGTTTTTGACCTATGCAGTCTGTCTCTGCCTTTGTGCTTTTTTGAAAGATCGGTATTTGAATGGCTTACCGAAGCCATTTCATAAAATGGAGAACGAAAGCAAAAGGATTTAGCTACAAAAATAGCCCAATGACGAATGGTTCGGGCATTAAACAGACAGCGAGGGATGTCGTGGTCTGGAACTAAACAGGTGACGCAGTAAGAATGAAAATCTCTGTGAGGTATTTGCTTTCCACAGGCAAGACAATTGTTAATTTTTTCTGATATTGGTTAGAGCAAGAAAAAAGAATCCCCAATGGGTACTTAGCTTTAGAAGCCTTCAGGTCTGAAAGTAGAAAAAAACAAAGCAGTGAGACTAGGCACAGACATGCAGTAAGGGGTAGGAAGGCTATAGGATAATACACAGGGGAGAAAATGCTCCAAGAAAGTTTGGTTTTAATGTTTTCAGCTAAATGCTGTGTATGAAGCCGATCATGCTTTCTCAACATTAAATTCACTGCAGCTGCTCTGAATGTTGTGTCTGCAGCATTAAATGCACACGTAATGCCATCTTTGCCTAACTAAATGGAAGTCTGGATGAGGTGACATACTGGAGTATTCTAAACAGTAAGGGTAAAACAGATGAGGTATAAGTTTTCTTACAGTACCTA
Organism: Protopterus annectens; assembly: GCF_019279795.1. NCBI lineage: Eukaryota > Metazoa > Chordata > Ceratodontiformes > Protopteridae > Protopterus > Protopterus annectens. The sequence goes on from NC_056737.1 coordinate 423,267,017, forward strand.
TCCAAGAGTCTACTCTAGTTAGCATTAGGAAGATTTTCCCCCATTAGCCTCTTGCTGCTTCCAGAGTTGGTATCCAAGTTTGCCACTAGATTCCTAAAAAGAAATAAACAAGTTAAAATAAAACTGCTCAAAAACGACAAATGAAGAAAAACCACACTGGAACCAATGAATAATATAGTAAGCGCTTTCGTTTACTAGAATAAGTAAAGTTCTTCACACAAAATCACAAAGGAAATGAATGCCTTTAAATACAATAAAAAGCATGACATAATTTCAGCTCCAACCCACTCTAAAAAAGACTTATCTCTCTCTAATAAATACCAAGACATACAAAAAGGTACCCTATATACCAATAATTTGCATAGAAATAATACAAAAAATATATTTATATACATATTAATAATAAATATAAATGACTTCATTAATTTTATCTAAGCAGTGCTTTTAATTTCAACACACTCATAATGGAAATTGAATCATTTAAACCTAGCGGAACCAAGGTATTTAACTTGAGTTACCACATAAGTTCCTTTTCCTCAAGTTTCAAACTAGTTGGACCTCCTCTACTGTTGTCATAAATCTTTTCGATAATCAAAAAGTGAAATTCATGATCTGGAAACAATAATATATGCCTAGCCAATGCATTGCTAATATTTTCTTTACCAATGGCATAACAGTGTTCATATATTCTGTTCTTGAGGGGTCTATCTGTTTTGCCCACATAAAAGGCAGGACATTTTAAACATAGACCTAGATAGACCCCCCCCCTTGTGTTACAATTAAACTTATCATTGATAAAATATTTCCTACCGTTGACTGTAAAGGAAGCTATTACATTAATATATCTACACCAATTGCAGGCCCCGCATTTGATATTGGTATTTATTAGAGAGATTATAAGTCTTTTTTAGAGTGGGTTGGGGCTTTTATTGAGGCTGGTTACTTTGTGAAGGAAATGATGTCATGCTTTTTATTGTATTTAAAGGCATTAATTTCCTTTGTGATTTTGTCTAAAGAAGTTTACTTCTAGTAAACGAAAGCGCTTACTATATTATTCATTGGTTCCAGTGTGGTTTTTCTTTATTTGTCGTTTCCTAAAAAGGAATGACTAGAGCCTCAGAAATCTATAAAACCTATCTTATCCTCTTGGGAGCTTGGGGGGAGGTGCTATGAATTAAGATCTAGGGAATCAGCCTAAAATACATTCAAGAGTTATCTCTGAATCAGAGATATTTGCCACTGGTTTAGAGGGGTCTTAGGCTAGCAACTCCAAAGCCTTTTTTTGACCATCTGAAACCTCATATGCCTGCCATTAAAAATAGTCCTTTTTACAGGAGCCAAGATATCGCCAAAAGCGACATCATCCCATGAGGCTTCTGGGGCTGAAGTGTCCTCAACATCAGTACTGTAACCCATGGTGAGAATTTCTGAGATCTACAATTTAGATCCTCCTCCTCCACTCCCTGAGAATGTCTGGTTCTGCAGCATCTTTAATGAGAATGAATGGGGAGTTCCATCCATGCCTTGGTGGAAGTACATCAGATGAAGGTTTGGCATGTCCCAACTTCCAGGCTTATACAAAGTTTAAAAAGCTCTGGACCAAAGGAAACCGGTCTGATGCTGCTGTTCTTGTGGCCAGTGAAGCCATGAAGCAATCAAATGAGGCCTCCTTGGTTTTGACCTACGATGTTCAATAGGGGACTGTGACTTAGCTCGATCAGTAGTGTGTCTGTTGTCTAAAATCAGAAAAGGTAAGCTCTCTTACCCTGCTTAATAAGATGTCTTTGCCTTTACAGAACAGTCTGGACAGATGTGCTCAATTAGTTTGACATGCCTGCCTCTAGAGGGGCTTCATTGGTGTAGATGCTAAGCCCAGAGGTAGAACAAACCCATCTTATTACTGGCAACCTCAGACTGAGAAAGTTCTGGGGTGTCTTCTGATTCTTAAGACATAGAAAGAGACTCCCAAAGGTCTGTATCTGAATGACTGCTGTCACAGCCATCAAAAACAGCAGATAATCACTGTTGCTTTTTTGTGATTTAGGTGCAAAAGCATGACATCCTTACTGGCACTAATTGCTCTCAGCATAAAACCTTTGCAAACATCAAATAAGGTGATGTGGTGGAGACCTAAATAATAAAAAAACATTTATCAAGCCTGAGCTAAAATGAATCTTTCCTTTGCAAGTACAAATATTCTGCTTGTCCTGCATCCCCAGATCTCTGAATGGGTACCACCAAAACACTCCTCTTCAATCAATAAAGTACTAGTACTAACACAACCCATACAATAACAGCTTTCTACCAAAAAAAAAAAATATTAATTATTTTGAAGACACTTATCTGTGCTTCCCACTTGTGGAATGGCCATGCAGACATCTGTAATGCACCATGTGGAAAGAAAGAACTTAAAATGGCTAACCACATATACATTAACAGTGTGACACTGAGACATCTGGAGGCAGGAGGGGGATAAACTCAAACTCTGGCCGGATGTAGAACTCACCTGAGGCGGAGATCACTGAAGTTATGACTGCAGCAGTGACTTCCACAAAACATATCTATACATATACATGAAACTACAACAGTCTATCTTCATGTTGCAAATTGCGAGACAAATCCAATGTGCCTACTGACTTCAATGAAACTGCTTTGGTGCACGGATATCAAAGTCCAATAAATCCAATCTAGCTTCACAGTCAGAATGATTCACAACATTTTTGTATGACTTGGATATGTGGGGACTTTATCTTGATGATTGCTGGTATATTTGGAAGTCAGATTTATTGGAATTTACTACTAAAATTGTTATCCATTTAAATGAGTATAGATGGTACATTCAATTTGCATTTAATTGCAGTCTAAGTTTTTTGGGATGTTATGGTGTCTAGAATTCTGATGGTTCAGTACTGCATAGAAAATCTCATACAAAAAAAAGTTTGTTGCAAGCTACCAGCTGTCATCTTAAACATAATATTCAAAATGTTCTCTGGCCACAGTTTTGTTCCTAAATCAGTTGTTGTGTGTATGCAGGATTCACTCCTGTCAACATACTCAAACTGACTAGGTAAACCTTTCATCTCCTACTTATGCACTTAACCACTAACACATTCTCTATCTATTCACATTAAAAAACTCAAGCTAAGTTTAGGTAAATAATTTGTTTCTCAATTGTGATTATGTTTCCTCTAAATATTATGATTTTTCTTGTTGAAAATTCTAACTATTATTACAGCTATATATTTTTTCTTTTTCTTTGACAACTGCAACTATTATAGCTAAATATGTTTTCCTTATCATCCTGTCCTAACATATGCTTGTAATAATTTCAACTGTGATTACTCTCTGTAACTTGGGGGGCTTTTCTACCTGGGCCTCCACTGAAAATGGGTCTCTCACCCAGTCGGACGTTCCCGGTAAACAAACATAAAATAAATGTATTCTCTGCAACATGATTTCAAATTTCAAGCTTATGATTTACAAGAGAGACTTTTTTACAGTGAGGCTATTTAGATTTGAATGAAGGCAATGGGACAGTGCTTTACACAGAACTGATTTGTTCATGTACAAAAGTAAGGATTCTGACCCTTTTTATGATTTGGCAGTGACAATTGTTTATGACAGCAATTGTTTTTAGAATTAAACAGGTTATTCTGGATCACCGACGTATCTTAAAATCCGATTTAGTTTTAACGGATATAATACCTACATTTTCAAAATGGATTTACAGAAAAGGTACCACCACTGGGCAAACGTAGTGTTAGGATATTTTAAAGCCCATCCCAAACCAGTTTAGACCAAAATGTTGGTTTCTGATTCTAAATGTGAACAAAGAGTTAGAAGGTCACACTGAAAAAACAATCAGAAAAAAAACTAAATGAAAACTCCAGCCAAACTAGAACTTCCAATGAGTGACCTCCCAAACCACCTGTAACAGAGGCACATGGGATATATGCAAATTACCCCTATGAACAACAGGTGTTTCAGCTATACGACGATTCTGATTTCCCATGACTTTTACATTTGAAGTTGCTTTAATGGACAATTTCAGGCCAATAAAGCCAAACTCCACTAGCTATGGATATGCATATTTTGGCCTTGTTATGACCTTGTCAGCATAGCATAAGCACATGGGCAATCAAAATTGCCATATAGCTGAAACACCTGTTGTTCATAAGGGTCATTTGCATATATCCCATGTGCCTCTGTTACAGGAGGTTTCAGAGGTTATTCATTGGAAGTTCTAGCTTGGCTGGAGTTTTCATTTAGTTTGTTCGGATTGTTTTTTCAGTGTGACCTTCTAACTCTTTGTTTTAATTTGTTAGTTGGGATATTTTGCAGTCACCCTAATGATAATGGATATCAGCTGGGTATAACAACCCTGTGTTTAGCTTTAACATGATCTGGCAAGTTTTGTTCCTTAAGCCAAGCATGTATTCTAAGTACAAATCCAGTGACAGCAGCCCTGCAAGATGTTGTAAAGCGTCAAAACCACATTGCAAAGTATGATTACCAACTTGTTCTGCAGAATGCATTAAATCCTGTAATTCTTTGTGTTCAGCAGAGTCAGGAATCAACATAATTTTCTGTTTAAGTAGCCCCATAATATGCTGCTGACACTAACATATGAAACTGGCAATTTAAAACCCTAATGGCCAATGTAGCAGAAGTGAACACCTTCTTACCCCATCTGTCTAGGGCTCTAGAATCTCTATCAGAAGGGGTAGGATTTTTGGCAGCAGTAGCCTTAATGCCTTTTGGTCCTTGGGAAATGGTCTCTGGATCCGCAAACGCCTTTTGGTCCTTGGGAAATGGTCTCTGGATCTGTAGGAGGATTCTTGAAGAGGAACTTGTGAGAGCCAGGTACTCTGTAATACCGGTCAGGGTTTCTGGGAGATGGAGGTAAAGTGTCTGTGGTAAGGCTTGATTCCAAGAAAGCATCATCTACAATGTCCAGAACAGGAGGGATAGCTAGAGGCCTGTGTTGGGGCAGGAGTAAGAATTCTCTAAGACTCTTTTTGGACTCAGAGTAATCATGGCTTTCCCAGCAGAAATGCTCCCTAAGAGTGTGCAAGGTCTCACCGAAAGAAAAATCTTCTGGAGGGAAAGCAGAGGGAATGGAATCCTCTGCATCAGAATCCTCATAAGTAGATAAGGGCAAATCCTGGTAATCAGAAGGAGCAGAAATATCAGATTCCTGATCAGATGAATCAGTAAGAAATTCAGTTCTAGGTCTCTTAAGAGGGGGAAGGCTGGCTTCCCCTAATTAAAGTAACAAGTTCTTCAGCCACTTTAAGCATTTGTTTTTGAGGCATATGGGCCTGAGCTCGCGGTTTGGTCATCAGTTTTCTATGCGTAGTGCGAGTTTTAGGCCTGAGAGATTCAGAACTTCTGCATAGAAACGATGACGTCGGTTTAAAATGCAAGTCTGTAGGCCTGAAAACACCCTCAGAAGCCGGTGCCTGCACAGCGGCTCTATACCCATCCAAGGTAGAAAGATCCGCAGGTTCCATAGTCGAAGAAGCATCTCACGGCATACTGGACTCCGAATGGGTCTCAGTAGAGGCCTGCGAATCTGAAGTAGCAGATATCAGGGGCTGCGAAAGCGCCTCACTGAGTACCGGCGGACTGGCGACTAGCATAACGGAAGCATCGTCAGCAGTTTTGGACCTATGCGGTCTGTCTCTGTCTTTATCTTTACATTTTTTCGGAAGATCGGTAGTCTGATGGCTTAACAAAGCCATTTCAGAGTACTGAGACAGAGTACAAAAGTAATTGGCTGTAAAAATAGCCCGATGACTAATAGTTCAGGGATTGAACAAGGCACAAAAAGTACAGTTTAGTACCTACCATAAATGTAGATGTTCGAGTGTGAACACTGCTACAGTCATTACACTTGGGTTATTCCTGCCGTCAGGCGGTTCCACAGTCGGCCTGAGTTCCAAAGTCTTGGTCCGGCGTCAGTTGCTGTCGCCTCCTCCCTGACGTCAGTGCGACAGGGGTATACAAGATGCAGCCGACGCCATTTCCTTCAATTTTTCTTGCCCCAGATGTCAGGTGCCCCCAAATAGCTAGGCAATTCAAATTGCTAATAAAACATACATAAGAAAAGCAAACAACAACTTTCAGTTACCAGCAAATACTCCCCATAGGTAGTAAGGGTAGAAGGCATAGGTACATACCAGCAAGTAAGAGGGGAAGGAGGGAGGGTAACCTGGACTGCAGCAGTGTTTACACTCGAACATCTACATTTATGGTAGGTACAGAACTGTACTATGTTCATCACGTTACACTGCTGCAGTCATTACACTTGGGTGGAATCCCAAAGCTGAGGTAGAGAGGCTGGTTCTATAAGGCATTAGGGATGGCTATAAGGCCCTGCAGGACAGCAGTGGCGAAGCCAGCTCTGGATTTGGAGTATAAAGGCAAATGGTAATGCTTGGTGAAGGTATGCACAGAACTCCATGATGCTGCTTCCAAAATATCCTTGGTAAGTACACCTCTGAGGTAGGCAGTTGAGGTGGCTGTTGCCCTGGTGGAGTGAGATCTAATGCTGCTAGGTACAGGTTTCCCATGGTGAGTATAGCAGAAACGTATACAATGTCCTATCCATTTTGAGATAGTCTGTTTTGAAATGGCTTTTCCCTGTGCTCCTGCAGCATATGCTACCAATAATTGCTCAGATTTTCTGAAAGCTTTGGTTTTGTCCAAGTAGAAGCGTAACTGCCTGTGAATGTCCAAAGAATGTAGTAGTCTCTCCCCTTTGTTCTGTGGTTTTGGATAGAAAGTTGGCAAGTGAATAGTTTGGTTTATAGCCACACTTGATACCACCCTTTGGCATAAACGTAGGGTTAGTTCTTAAAGACACCCTGTCCTGGTGGAAAATGAGGAAAGGTTCCACTGCCATTAGTGCCTGTAATTCTGAAACTCTTCATGCTGATGTTATTGCCAGTAGCAGAGCAGTTTTCCAAGAGATGTATTTTAATTCTGCTGTGTTAGCTGGCTCAAAAGGAGGTAAAGTTAATTTTTCCAAAACAAAAGTTGAGGTCCCAAGTTGGGGTAGGTGTTCTTTGGGGCAGTCTTATGTTTTTAGCCCCTCTGAGGTACTGTTTGAGCAAAGCATTAGAAAAAATTGATGGATCCGTGTTGTAATGAGCAGAAATGGCAGAGGCATGGATCTTGATGGATGAAAAGGAGAGGCCCCTGTCCAGCATCTCAGTTAAATACTGAAGTATCTGAGGAATGTTTGCGACAAGAGGGTCAAGGCTGTGCGCCTGGTTCCAGGCACAGAATCTTCCATTTATCCGAGTAGGCTTTCCTGGTGCTAGGCCTTCTGGCCTCCAGAATGACATCCATAACAGCTTTGGAGAGAGGCATTGCTTGCTTGACTAAGGATATTTCCATGCAGCTAGGTTTAAGGTCATTAGTTGGCTGTGAAGTATCCAATTGTTGTGCTGTGTCAGCAGATGTGGGATTTGAGGCAAAATCCAGGGTGGTTCTTGTGCCAAGTTCTTTAAGATTGGGTACCAGTGCTGGCGTGGCCAGTCAGGTGCAATCAGGATCATCATCTTTGGCTCTTCTTGCCGGGCTATTATGAGTACCTTTGGAAGGAGGTAAAGGAGGGAAAGCGTATACTTGTAGGTTTTTCCAGCTGAGTGTGAGGGCATCCACTTTCCATGCTTGTGGATGGTAACTCCTTGTGCAGAATTTCTGTAGCTGGCAGTTCATTGGGGATGCAAACAGATCTATGTCCGGGCTCCACCATTTTTGTGTTATCATTCTGAATATTTGTGGATTCAATTCCCATTCATGAGGATCCATGATGTTTCTGCTTAAGTCGTCTGCCAGTGTGTTTTTCTCTCCTGGCAGGAATTGTGCTTGCAGATGAACTTGGTAGTCTAGAGCTGTGTTCCACAAGATCATGGCTTGTCTGCAGAAGGGGTAGGAGTGTGTGCCCCCTTGCTTGTTTATGTACCACATAACTGTGGTGTTGTCTAATGTTACTAGTAGTTGTCCTGGATGCAGCAGGTCCTTGAAAGCTATAAGTGCATTTTGTACAGCTAGCATCTCTTTCTGATTGATGTGAAGATGCCTTTGTTCTGTGGGCCACTCGTCCTGAATACATTTTCCTGCCATGTGTGCTCCCCAGGTGTAATCCGATGCATCTGTTGTCAGTGTTTGCCTGGCTGTGGGTTGAGTAAAAGGCTGTCCCTTGTTGAGGTGACAAGCTTGAGCCCACCATCGAAACTCCTGTTGAAGGCAAGGAATTAGTGGTATAACTGTTTCCAAACTTTGACAGTGTTGAGACCACACACTCTTTAGGTACCACTGTAGTTTCCTCATATGCAGTCTGGCATATGGAATTAGTAGTATGCAAGATGCCATGTAGCCAAAGGCCTGCAGAATTTTTCTTGCAGGGAGTTGGGTCTTTGTTGCCATCAATTGAAAGTATTGAGTCAGTTGTCCTTGCTTGTCTGGCATGAGATAAGCCATCTGGGCCATTGTGTTCAAGCTGGCACCCAGGAATATTATCTGTTGTTTTCTTTTCGTTTACTGTGTACCCCAGGCAACTTAATAACTTTTTTACGAACACCAGATGCTTTAGAAGAATGCCCTTGCTCTTTGCTTGAATCAGGCTGTCGTCCAGGTATGGATAAATTTGAATTCCTTTTTGCCTGCAAAATGCAATTACTGGTGTCATGCACTTTGTGAAGACCCTGGGCGCAGTAGATAAGTCAAAGGGCAGTGCAGAGAATTGATAGTGCATTGAACCAGCTAGAAATCGGAGGTATCTTCTGCAGTTTTGTCTGATAGGGACATGCAGGTATGCTTCCTTGAGGTCCAAAGTCACGAGCCAAGCCTTCTTGCCCAGCATGGGAAGAAGCTATTGTAGTGTCAACATTTGGAATTTCGGAACATCCAGGTAAGTGTTTAGAGAAGAAAGATCCAGAATGGGTCTCCAGGCTTTGTCCTTTCTGGGAACGAGAAAGAGTCTTGAATAAAATCCTTGTCCTTGCTCCTGTGGTGGTACCTTTTGAATAGCTCTCATGTCCATGAGTGCTGTAATTTGTTTTTGGGCCTCTGCCCATTGATTTGGTGGAAGATTTGGCATTCCTTTTGTTCTTGGCAAAGTGTGAAAGTGGAACCTGTAATCTTGAGATACAATGTTGAAAAGCCATTTGTCTTTGGTGATGCAGTGCCAATTGTGATAGAAATGTGCCAGTTTTCCTCCTAAGGGGGCTGCCAAGAGAGAGATGTTTGGCAGCTGTAGTGAGTAGTCATTGAGGCTGCTTTTTATAAGGTTGTGGCCTGTCTTCCCCTTCTTTCTGGCCTGGTGTACCCCATTGTCGAGGTCTGTAAGGACCTTGTGTTTGACCTCTATCTCTCAGACGTCTGTATCTGCCTCTTTGAGGTCTGTCTGTGACTGGAAAGGACCAATTCTTTGTTGGCCAATTTCTGCTAAAACGAGGAGGCTGAACCTGTAAGAAATCTGTCACTGTTTGCATAGATTTTGCCTTATCCTCCATCTTCTTTACTACCTCCTATGCCTTAACTCCAAACAACACATCCCGCTGCAAAGGTGCATCCAATAATTTTGCCTTAACATGATCTGGTAACGTATGTTCTTTTAACCAAGCATGCCTTCTAATGACAGAGCCTGTAACTGCTGCTCTACAGGAGGCTTCTAAGGAAACAAACCCACATTGCAAAGTATGTTTTCCCACTTGTTCAGCTGCATGCAATAAATCCTGCTTTTCTTTAAAATTAGGAGGATCTGCATCTGGAAGCATTTTTTGTTTCAACTGAGACAACAAAAATTGCTGATATTTTAGCATGTGAAACTGGTAATTTAAGGCTCTCATTGCTAAAGTTGGAGACGTATCTACTTTCTTTCCCCATCTGTCTAATGCTCTGGAAACTCTGTCAGAGGGAACTGGGTTTTTTGCTGATGAGGCCTTAATCCCTTTGGGTCCCTGAGAAATAGTTTCAGGGCCAGCACAGGGCTTTTATACAGAAATTTGTGAGAGTCAGGGACTCAGTAATATCTATCGGGTTTAACTGGGGCTGGAGGGAAGGAGTCGGGGTTTAAGCTGGATTCAGTGTAGACATCATCCACAATATCTAACACTGGCGGAATAGCAAGAGGTCTGTGTTGAGGCAATAAAAGGAAGTCTGAGCCTTTTCTTTGATTCAGAGTAATCCTGGCCTTCCCAATGAAAATGCTCCCTCATTGTATGCAAGGTCTCCCCAAAGGAGTAGTCCTCAGGAGGAGAGGCTGAAGGAATTGATTCCTCAGCATTAGAATCCTCATAAGGGGGTAAGGAATATCCTAGGTCTGAGGATGAATCTGAAGAACTGGACACGTGTTCGGAAGATTCACAGTCCGCATCCTGTCTGGGCTTTTTATCAGGAGGGGGATGGGACCCCCTGATCAGGTCTTCGGCCATTTTGAGCATTTGTTTCTTAGGCATGGAAGCCTGTCCTAGAGAATGCTGTATCTGTTTCTTTGTTTTTAAGGGGGCCTTAGACTTAGCAGAAGGTTTAATGGTTAACTGGGTAGGCCTGAAGACACCCTCTGAGGCTGTGGATTGCTCAGCTACTTCAGTTCCCTCAGAAGGGTTAGTTTCGGTAGGCCGAAAACCTAGAGTGTCCGAAGGTCCAGCCAGCTCCACGTGGGAGTCGGAGGCTGTCTGTGGTTCTGTGGAAGCGGTCGTCAGGGACTGCGTAGGTGCCTCACTGAAAACCGGAGAACCGGCGACCAGCCTAGAAGAGGCCTCGTCGTCAGTTTTGGGCCTCGGATGCCTGTCCTTATCTTTGTGCTTTTTATGAAGTTCCGACGGCATGGTGTAATTGAATTTTCTGCCAAAATAATGTCGGGCAAAATCAAACCGACGTTTAATAGTGCGCTTGTTAAACCTAGCACAAACCCAACAACCAGTGACGTCGTGGTCTGGGCCTAGGCATGGAATACAATAGGAGAGGAAATCCTTATGATGTATTTGCTTCCCACAAGAAATACAGTTATTAACTTTTACAGACATCGGTCTGAGGCAAGAAAAAGTTTCCCTAATGGGGTACTTAGCTTTGTAGAAGACTTTGATTCTAGATTCGGAATGAAAATCTCAGGAGTCGGCCGACCGGCACTTGCGAACTGCTTCTGGCACCACGCGGCAAGAAAGACTGAAGAAAATGGCATCGGCTGCATCTTATATACCCCTGTCGCACTGACGTCAGGGAGAAGGCGACAGCAACCAACGCCAGACCAAGACTTTGGAACTCAGGCCGACTGGGGAACTGCCTGATGGCAGGATAACCCAAGTGTAATGACTGCAGCAGTGTAACACGGTGAACATCCGGCAGTGAGGGATGTCGTGGTCTGGGCCTAAACAAGGGATGCAGTAAGAATGAAAATCTCTATGAGGTATTTGCTTTCCACAGGTAATACAATTGTTAACTGTTACTGACATCGGTTGGAGCAAGAAAAAGGATCCCCAATCTTTTTTGAAGACTTCGGATCTGAAACTCAAACGAAAATTTCAGGAGTCGGCCGACCAGCACTTGCGAACTGCTTCTGCTTCGGGCACCGCGCGGCAAGAAAGACTGATGTGTTGGCGTTGGCTGCATGTTTTATACTCCTGACGACCTGACGTCATGGAAGAAGCGACAGCATCCAACGCAGAAATCCGAAGACTCTGGTATTCAGGCTCACTGAGGGCTACCTGCAGGCAGATAACCCAAATGTGATAACTGCAACAGAGAAACATGAAGAACATCTGGAAGCACACCAGTCTCAGCTTGAACAAGCAAATAAGACATTTTGTAACAGCCTCTAAAACTAACTAAAATTTAGATTAGTAACCCTAGCTAAGGATAACCATAAGGCACTCTTTGCCTACATCTGAAACTTTAAAGGAAAAGCCGAGATTTTTGCTGAACTGGCAAGTGAATGGTACCACATACACTGAACCAGTGGAAATAGCAAACCTGCTAGCGGGCAGGTTCAGTGAAAACTTCTCCCCCCTGTCCCAGCCACATATACCCAAAACATTCCTACCACCTATTCTCCACCTAGTATCTCTAAAGAGCAGGCCTTAACTGCTCTCTTCCAAGGCCAGAAACATAGCCTCTATGGGACCTGATAAGATGCAGGGCTGTATTCTCAATGGTTTAAAACAGGAGTTAGCAACACCATTGGGTACTCTTTTCAACCACAGCCTAAGCACTGTTTTTGTCCCTGCAGAATGGAAAAAGAGCTAAAGAGCTACAGTCATCCACTTGCCCAAAGGGGAATGCATCCACCAACCCTGGCAACTACAGGCACATTAGCCTAACCAGCCTTATCTGCAGGCCATGAAGAGACTCATCACAAACCTTATCAACAAGGATATAGGAGACCTTCAAACACTTGACCCAACCCAATTTGATTTTGTTAAAGGGAGATCCTGCCTGTTGAACCTGGTGGACTTCTTTGAGACTGTCACCAAGTCCCTGGACGAAGGTAAATCTGTGCATATGGCCTACCTAGACATGGCCAAGGCCTTTGACACAATCCCCCACTTCAGGCATCATTGAAAAACTCACCCAGCTGGCGGGAGGGGTCAACCCATATACTAACAGGTGGATTGCAAACCGCCTCACCGACAGAACACTTACATTCAAAATAGGGGACTCCATCTCCACCAGCAGTCTTGTTACCAATGGTGTTCCACAGTGATCAGTGCTGGGGCACCTACTGTTTGGAATCTACTTCTCAGAAATACAGGTAAAAACAAAAGGTCTGTGGTTGACTATGTTTGCTAATGACTACAAACTGGGAACAGTCACTGTGTCCCCAAATTATGTACACATTCTACAAGAAGGATTTGTGCAAACCAATGATTGGTGCCAAAGTCATGGTCTTAAATTAAATGCAAAAAAGTGCATCATCATCCCCTTTGGCAAAAGCGATGTCTCTGCAGATTACCATATTAATAAAACCACCCTAAGCTCTAAATCAATGGTAAGAGATTTGGGCACAAAGATTGACAGCAACCTTAAGTTTTTTGTGATATATAAACATGAGACCACAATAAATAATTTCAAACTTTTCCCACCTTTAATGTGACTTATAACCTGTACAATTCAATTGAAAAACAAACAAATCTGTTAGGGGAAAAAATAAAAAAAATGTACAATAAGCTGGTTGCATAAGTGTGCACACCCTTAAACTAATACTTTGTTGAAGCACCTTTTGATTTAATTACACAGCATTCAGTCTTCTTGGGTAGGAATCTATCAGCATGGCACATCTTGACTTGGCAATATTTGCCCACTCTTCCTTGCAAAAGCGTTCCAAATCTGTCAGATTGCATGGGCATCTCTTGTGCACAGCCCTCTTCAGGTCACCCCACAGATTTTCTATTGGATTTAGGCCTGGGCTCTGACTAGGTCATTCCAAAACTATAATTTTCTTCTGGTAAAGCCATTCTTTTGTTGATTTGGATGTATGCTTGGGGTCATTGTCACGTTGAAAGGTGAAATTCCTCTTCATCTTCAGTTTGGGCCAAAAGTCACTGGAATTTGGAACTGTCCATAATTCTCTCCACCTTAACTAAAGCTCCAGTTCCAGCTGAAGAAAAGCAACCCCAAAGCATGATAATGCCACCACCATGCTACACCATGGGGATGTTTTTTTTTTGTGATGTGAAGTGTTGTTTTTGCGCCACATGTACCTTTTGGAATTGTGGCCAAAAAGTTCAAGCTTGGTCTCATCAGACCATAACACATTTTCCAACATGCTTTTGGGAGACTTGATGTATTTTGCAAATTTTAGCTGGGCCTAGATGTTTTTCTGTGTAAGAAAAGGCTTCCATCTTGCAACCCTACCCCATAGTCTAGACATATGGAGAATACGGGAGATTGATGTCACATGTAGTACATAACCAGTACTTGCCAGAAATTCCTGCAGCTCCTTCAGTGTTGCTGTAGGTCTCTTGGCAGCCTCCCTGACCAGTTTTCATCTAGTCTTTTCATCAATTTTGGAAGGACGTCCAGTTCTTTGCAACGTCACTGTTGTCCCATATTTTCTCCTCTTTTTGATGACTTGTCTTCACTGTGTTCCATGGTACATCCAATGCTGTGGAAATTTTTTTGTACCCTTCTCCTGACTGATACCTTTCAACAATGAGATCTCTTTGATGCTTTGTAAGCTCTCTGTGAGCCATAGCTTTTGCTGTAGTAGGCAACTGAGTAAATGTCAGGAAAATCCTACTAGGACAGTTGAACTTTATTTGGGGTTAATCAGTCTCTCTTTAATTGATGGCAGGTGTGTACCCAAGAAGACTGAATGCTATAATTAAATCAAAAGGTGCTTCACCAAAGTATTAGTTTAAGTGTGTGCACACATATGCAACCAACGTATTGTAGGTTTTTTATTTTTTATATTTTTTCCCCTAACAGATTTGTTTGTTTGTACAGGTTATAGGTCACATTAAAGGTGGGAAAAGTTTTGAAATGATTCATTGTGGTCTCATTTTTTTATATCACAAAAACCTGGCATTTTAACAGAGGTGTGTATACTTTTTATATCCACTGTACATTGCTCACTTCATAAGCAAGGGCATAGCTTCCAGAACAAAAGAGGTTATAACCCCCCTGTACCCTTAGCTCATCAGGCCAATAATAGAGTACAATGCTCCCTTTGGTATGTACCTAAACAATTATCTGCAGCAACTGGTGAGACCTCACAGGTTCCTTACAAAGAAAATTCAGGGTCTTCAGCACATTTCTTATGTGGACAGACTGAAATCATTGTCACTATACTCTGTATCGTACAGACTTCTCAGAAGATACCTGTGCCTTGCATATAGAGCAACCTCTGATCCTGCCAAAATGGAAATGCACACTCAAGTCAAACAGTACACAATTCACTCCCAACAGGGACCTTAACCTATAGTATAACTTCAACAGGACTTGCTGGAGAGAGATGTCTCCCAGAGGTTGCGTCTCCTCTGGAATAAACTTCCAATAAAGGCTAAACAGAGTCCATTGTTAACCCTTTTAAGTGCAACATGGACAAGTGGATGGGTAACTGTAAATTCACCTTAGGGGTTTCACCTGTGTCCCTCTTGGATAGAGGCAGAAGGTGCTGATTTACATCTGCTTATAACAGCGACCATTTCTTTAGACCCTTAAGGGAACAAGGGTTGAACCTGGCTAGGTCTGAAGGGTCCTAGGACCATTAGTTTAGTAACCTCTTGTGAATCTATGAACCTATGGAAGGAAACTGGATCACCTGGTGAAAAGTCACAAGGAGGATGTGCAGACTCCACCCAGAAGGTACCCCAGCAGAAAACTGAAATGAATAAATAATTAAAGCAGCAGGACTAACCACTTTTCTGCCTAACCAAAAAAGGCTTAAAAAAGTACAACACAGGGAAAATGGTAGGCAGGGACAATTTTATTACTTGAAGGGCAATACTATTATTTGAATATGTACAATTACTGTCAGGATGCTTTATCCAACTCTGTTTTCATTATACGGATCACTGCTGCAATGCATTCATAATTTATAGGAGACTAATAAGCAGTGAGAAAGTCTCTAACCCCATTTTTGAGTGAAGGCCTACAGCATGTCTTTTATTAATGCAAAGGTGAAGCTAGCCCTGTCCTCAGACCTTTAATGCCAAGCTTGTAATGCTTGGAGAAAGTGTGAATGCAAGTCCAACTGTTTACTTGTAGATCTGTGCAGATACATTTCTGAAGAATGCGGTTGGGGTAACTGCCTGTGTGCAGTGTGCTCTGACCTGCCCAGATGGAATGCTCCTTTGCTGATTATAAAACCAGTGAATGTCTGCTAGCCATTTTGAATGAATCTATTTGAAGAGTGCTCTATCTTGCTGTCCTGGCTTAATGGAGTCAGAATTTGTGTGTGTGTGAAATATCTCAGCTGATTAACATCCATGCATGGAAAACATTTTTTCCATTTATTTTTGTGGACAAGGAAGAAAGATATGGAACTGAAGGACCAGAGTCAAGGAGAGGTTGAAGAACACTTCAGGCACAGTGGAGGGAGCCAGGTCCTTACTAACAATATACACTTGTGCAAGAACAAGCAGGGCTGTCTAAACACCAAGCCTTGACTTTAGGATAGCATCACGGAATGAAGTAATGGCTAGAAGTGGGTCTTCCAGTACAGCAACTTCAGAGCCACATTATTGGCAGATTCAAATGGAGGCAGCATAAGTTTTTTTCAGTCATAAAATTTCACTCTCAAGGAGAAGGAATGGATCTCCTAGAAAGCCTCTGGTGCAAGGTGCTGTTCAGGGAAAATTTTAATAGCAAGGAAGAAAACTGGAGGGTACAGAGGCAGTCAGGCTGAAAATATTGAGATGTACTTTATTAGAAGCAGGGGCAATGGTTTACACAAACAGCAGATGCTACAACAGCAGAGGAATCAAGGAGGAAAGTGGACTCATGTCACTTCTTACTGCAAAAAAACAACAATCATTTTCATTTCTTGGTGTTTAGTCTTGTGGCATCTTGCAACACAAAAAACCCTATGAAGAGGACAAACGACTGTATCTATATCCCTAAAATCTTCTAAGCGTTCCTTCAGAAATGTCTGATATTTAGGTTATATTAAGGATATTTGTTAGACCACCAAGGACACCAAGCTTCATTCAAACTAAATCACAAAACATCTGTCCTGGCCAGTACACTATTACTAGAGCAAGTCTTCCTTCAACAGGCCTTTTGGAGTGAGTGGAATAGAGGTAGGTATGTTGGGAAGCACGGATTCTACTGCAGAGTGAAGGCACTAGAGGCCCAAGCTTTGGGGCAAAAGGCTCCAAGACCAAAGCTTCCTTAGCAGGTTATTGCCTTGAGATGAGCAAAGATCCACCTTTGGCTGCACATCTTCCATCCAGTGTACAGGACTGGGTCCTGCTCAGGTTGTTGCCTGCAAATGAGTTCTAGATGCTGACAATAGACAGCTTGAAAGCAAAAGCCTGACTGCTGATCAAACAGATCATTTGGTGCCTAGCCTCAAGATCCCATTTCATTGGTATCCTACAACACAAAGTAACTACTGCTTAATTATGCCTCCTTTCAATGAGGGTTTGAAAGATCAGAACAGAGTTGAATTTGTTTTCCTATCCATTTGTCTCGTTTATGTTTGAAGAGGGTCAAGGTGCTATTTTATTTTATATTTAGCAAGTCTATTCCATTAAAAATAGATTCTTTGAGAGTTTATCTTCCAACAAGTCCTGCTTATGCTGCAGTGGAACTTTAGGTCTTTTGAGTAGGTGTTTAAGGTAGTGGATGTTTTGCAGATGTGTAGGACGTCACACAGCAGGGGATCTTTCAAGACTTTGTAGGCAAGGCAAAGGTTCCCCTCTCAAAAGTTTACAAGAAACGGAAATGACAAAGTGCTTTAAGGCTGTATATGCTGCAAAGGGAACACATGAGCTTAAATTTTCTTTTTGAGGAAATGCTGTAGTGTTTCAAACTGAGCCAAATGTTTAGACAAATACATACTGAAAGGGGGCATGATATACTATTCTAGACCTGATAAGGAAGGAACAGAGTCTCAGCTCAGGAATACAACAAAAGTCAAATTACATTTAATTAGAAACAGCAACAGTATAATGAATGGACACATATGCAAAATACCATTATCAGCACACAAATATCCAAATAGATAGAATTGCAATGTCACAAGAAATCAAGGCAAATTTCATTTAGAAACTGAAGTGTTTGGGTGATAATTACATCTGTGTGCTGTACATGTGGGAGTAATAGGACAATCGAGTGGAGTGAAGGATGTTATGAGTTTATACATAGATGGAAGGAGAAGCTATGGTAAGCAAAAGATTATATGAGTGAAAAGTGTAGACTGGTCCAATAGAATGTGAGTTAGGAGGAACAGTAAGTGTATTACCAGTAGGAGAGAGAGAGCGTGCAATATAAAGCACAGGTTATACATAATTAGGTTGGATGAGAGGAGCTGAGCTTTCAGCTGAGTTCTAAATTTAGAGTAAAGTGATGCATCTTATTTGTGAGAGAATACTTTCCAAGAGCTTTGGAACTAGCGTAAAGAAGCAGTGATCTATACAGTGGAGTTTCCTCCTCCACCCCCACCCTTTCCCAGGACAGATTACAGTGTGAAAGCAGAGTGGTTGTGGTTTCTGAGAAAGGTTGTGTAATTAGTTTACCTGCTAGGGCAGTGATGGCCCGGTGGACTAGCAGTATGAATAATTGGGATCGTAGGATAAGGTCGGACCTTTGTTGAACATGAAGAGTCATTTTTCTTTTTCTTTTTAAATATTTTACAGTGGTGCTCATTTTAGGGGACTGGGTAATAGATCTGCAAATTTTACTGGCTACCATTTGAATATCTGTGCAGTTTGTTTTCGATGCTGAGACTACAAGGGAGCCATGTTCAATTTTGGAGAGTATAATGCTTTTGTCTATGGCTGTTCTGGAAGTTTTAGTAAGACGGGGGAGATTTTGTGGCCCAGAAAAATAAGAGAAAACCTTTATGTAGACAATGTGGAGGGAGAAGTTAAGGGATGGGTCCAGCCAAATGCTGAAGTATTTAAAAGTGGAAGAGTTTTCTATGGAGTGATGGTGGTTGTTGCAGCCATAGATATACAAAGAATTTAAGCTCATTTGTTGCCAAAAATTCATAGTTTTTGTTTTGCCGGAGTTAAAGAGGTGGCTTTTGCTGGAAATCCAGTGCCCACAGAGATACAAAAACGACATAATGCCCAAGCAATATGTCCTAAATGGACCGTCTTTAATGCCCTATCGCTAGCTTCAGTCTTTTACACATTAAGAGGTGACCTGTGTCTCCTCCACCCACTTAATGATGGACTTACTTCACTTAATGATGGACTTACTTCACAATCCAGATACTGGCTAAGGTTCTTGCCGCCCCTATAGTGCCCTTTTAGGCAGGGTTCAAATGACAAATTCACCACCATAACAGGCAAGCAAAAACTGAGGGTGATGCTACTCAATGCTAGAAGTCTAAATCTCAAAATGCACTCACTCGAGGCACTCTTTAAAATGGAGAACATCGATATCTGTGCAGTGACTGAGACCTAGTTCAAAGCTCCAGAGAGCACCCCTGCACTACCAGGCTATACCTCATACCACACTTTTCGGCCATGTAACCTGGACCGGAACACCAAAGGTGGAGGTGTGTCCATATTCATTAAGGATATCCACACCTCCAGGCTAGTTGCTCAGCATAATGCAGCCCAGGTTATCCAAGTGCAACTAACTCTGGGCAAAACTGCAATCCAAATTGTAGCTTGTTACAGATCACCCACCATGCCCCAGGATTCCCACTCCTCTTTTCTTGATGTACTGGAAAATATTAGGGCTCAACCAAACACCCTAATAATGGGCGATTTCAACTACCCACCATTAACTGGGAAAACTACTCATGTACCAACTCCTTTGCTCAACGCTTTCTGGAATTCATAAACTCCAATGCCCTGGATCAACTTATCCACACCCCCACCAACGGCAACAATATCCCAGATCTAGTCATTACCAATATGAGTGACTGGTGTTCCACACCTGAAGTCAACGCCTCATTAGTCCGATCCAACCATAAGCTAATTACCCTAGATATCCACATCCTGCCTCCACCCCCCATTAAGGAAACCATTGTAAAAAATTTCTCCAAAGTCAACTTCATGCTTCTTAAGACAGAAGTGGTGAACTTCATGACACCCGTGCAGATGAACAATACAGTTACGACTACTGAATCCTACACAATTGAACTTTATAAGCACTTACATGAGTGCATGGATTGTGCTATCCCAAACAGAACCAAGACGCTATCCTCCAAAAAAAAAAAAAAGGAAGCCAATCTGGTGGTCCCCTGCCATAAACAAACTGTACAACAGAAGGAAGAAACTCTTGCAAAAGAGAGTAAAATCCCATGACTGGAGGAGCTCCCTGGTCAGCCTCAGTAAGAAGCTGCGATCCCTGACAAAATCCTCCAAAGCTAGTTATGAAAAAATCGCCACTGATTCTAAAGACAACCACAAAGCATTCTATAGCTATGTCAGGAATCTCAATGGCAACACTCAGATCTGCTCTGAGTTACAGCGCAATGGCACTAAATATACAGAACCAAATGATATTGCCAACATCCTGGCAGATAGGTTCAGTGCTAACTTTACTCCCCCCCCTCACCCCCTAAAGAGCCCATCTCTATACCGGTAGAATGCAAAGTTCCTGTAATTACGGCTGCACAGGTAAAAACCACATTCTCCAAAGCCAAGAACACAGCATCCATGGGACTAGACAACATCCTAGTCTGCATTCTATACAAACTACAGAACGAACTGGCACCCCACCTAAGTACCATGTTCAATCATAGCCTCACCTCAGGCTTTGTGCCTGCTGAATGGCGCACAGCAACGGTTATCCCAATCCACAAAGGGGGAGCCACCATGGACCCCGGGAACTACTGCCCCATTAGCCTAACGAGCCTGGTCTGCAATGCCATGGAACGTATCATCATGGAACTTATAAACAAAGACATTGGTCATCTCCAAACTCTGGATTCCACCCAGTTCGGGTTTGTAAAAGGCAGATCATGTCTCCTAAACCTGACAGACTTCTTTGAAGCAGTCACCGAAGCGGTAGACAAGGGTAAGGTGGTTCACACAGCCTATTTAGATCTTGCCAAGGCTTTCGACACCATCCCCCACTCTGGAATTATAGATAAACTCACTAAACTAGGTATAAATCCCTATGTCACAAGATGGTTGACTACTGGCTCACTGACAGAACCCACACTGTGAAAGTAGCAGACTCCAAATCCGACTTCAGACCAGTGACAAGTGGAGAACCACAGGGTTCAGTCCTGGATCCTCTCCTGTTTGGTATCTACTTCTCTGAAGTACAGGCTAACACAGAAGGTCTTTAGCTAACGAAGTTCGCAGATGACTGCAAACTAGGAGCCATAATCGAAACTCCTAACGATGTGGACATCCTACAAAAGGGCCTCACCGAGACAGATGCCTAGTGTCAAAGCCATGGCCTCAAGCTCAATGCCAAAAAGTGCATTGTCATCCCCTTTGGTAAAAACTCTGTACCCATGAACTACAACATAGGCGGTAGTGTACTTAACACCGAAAGTGTGATGAGACTTTGGGACACAGGTGGACAGTAGTCTCTCCTTTGATAATCACATCGCCACAGTAGTCAGGAAATCCTTCTACATGGCACACCTCATCACAAAAGGTTTCTCATCCAGAAAAAGAGGTCATTGTTCCCCTCTACTCATCACTCATTAGACCCATTATAGAGTACAACGCCCCTTTTGGTATGTACCTCACAAGACATCAACATCTGGAAAGACAGCAGAAATACCTCACAAAGAGGATTACCGGCCTCAAACAGAAGCCCTACGCAGACCGTCTCAAAAAACTCCAGCTTTACTCCGTTGCATATCGCCTACTCAGAGGTGATCTCTGCCTAACATACAAAGCTATGTCAAACCCAGAGCTGTTGGACATGCTCCACTTAAAGAAATCCCAATCCCTCTGAGCTACACTCTCTAGGGACCTAAACCTTGTCACCACAATAAACAGAAGACGGAGGGATAGATTCCTGTCCCAGAGACTTCCCTTACTCTGGAATAAACTACCTTATCTATATCAAACAAAGCTCCTCATTAGCACTCCAATAAAAATCTTGATGATTGTATGGGAAATAGGGGATCACCTCTGTGGCTCTGCTCGACAGTGGCACAGGAAAATAATTTTCTTGGGTGGCAAAAGCCAGGGTACCTTTTTGGCTGGGCTTGTATAGGCCCCAGGGCCGATAGCCTAGTACCTACCTATGAACATCTGCAAATCAAATGGTGCCAGGAATGCTCAATTCCATGGACCTAAACCACTTTTGCCACAGTAACAGGACTTTTTTTTAGGAACACGTACATCTTGCAACAGACAACACTGCTCTAGAAAAGACTCCCCATCCATGTAAAAAAAAGAAGTTATGTACTTACCATAACGTTCCATATGAGTTGTTAGTCTTGCCTTCATTCTTTACTGATGTATTCAGAGCCAATCCCTCGGCTCGAGTTGGGACCTACTGCAAAGCTCGAGGATTTCAAGTAACTTGAGGCCAAGTCCCTATCCCATGATGCACCCTGAGTTACCTCAGATCTTGTTTTCTGCATAAAGTAATACCATATGTCATTCTATAACTCCATAAGAGAGAAAGTATAGAAGGGTTGAGTGATCAGGAAGGATCTAGCATCTTGGTCTTCTGAAAGCCCAGGAGGGGGTAGGAGGGAGAGATGTAATAATGAAGGCGAGATGAACAACTCACCTGGAATGTTATGGTAAGTACATAACTTCTTTATGTGAAGTTGTTCTATCTTGCTGTTCATTCTTTACTGATGGGCAACGTCCCAAGCACCATCAACCTCAGGTGGCTCACGGGAGTATATTTCTCAGGACCATGGATCCAAAAGAGGTCCTGTCCCTGGAAGCCCTGTCAACTTTGTAATAAGTGATAAAGGTATGAGGTTTTGACCAAGTGGCTGCTGCGCAAATGTTATTAATAGGAAGTCTGGCAGAAAAAGTAGATGATGTAGAAACTGCTCTGGTTGAGTGAGCTATAATTTTATGCCGCAAAGGCATATTGGCAGCGGAATAAGCAAAGGTGATACAATCAGATAACCATTTAGACAGAGTTGTTTTAGCCACTGGCATACCCTTCCTGGAAACTGAGAATGAAGCAAAAATCTGGTCTGATTTCCTGAAATCTTATTTCTATCCAAATAAAATCGGAGCTGTCTGTGAACGTCAGGTTTGTGCAGCATGTACTCTAAACTGTTGGAATGGTTGGGGAAGAAAACTGGCAAATCAATAATTTGGTTGAGATTAGCAGTGCAAACTTTGGGCAAGAAAAAGGGGTTTGTTCGAAGTGAGACTCTGTCAGCATGGAAAATCAAATGAGGAGGCTTAATGGATAAGGCCTGAAGCTCTGACACTCTGTGGGCAGAAGTAATAGCTACTAAAAATATGGTTTTTCATGACAAAAATTTGAGGTCACATGAGGAAGCTGGTTCAAATGGTGGAAGAATTATGCAGGGAAGCATAAAATTTAGATTCCATGGAGAATAGGGAGATTTCACAGGGGGTCTAATATGAAAGGTCCCTTTGAGAAAGGCTTTGGATAATCTGTGTGACATAATATTCAATCCTTCAAATCCCAGATGAAAGTTAGAAATGGCAACAAGCTGAACATGGACTGTTGCTGCTGCAGCTCCTTTATTGAATATCATGGTTAAGAAATCTAGAATAGAGGCCATAGGGGCTTGTTAAGGATCAATATTGTTTTTAAAGGCCCATATAGAACATTTTTTCCATTTGCTGAGATTCAGCTTCCTCGTAGAGTATTTATGAGGTGATAGGAGAATTTGCTTCATCTCATTGGAAGGGTTATGGAACCTGGCTATGATGGGAATTGGAGCAGCCAAGCTGTCAGCTTCAGGGACTGCAGAGGGGGGTGAAGTTCCCCTGACGAGTGCATCAGAAGGTCTGGAACTGGGTCCAGAATCCAGGGGTCCTCCAAAAGATGAAGTCGAAGGAAGGGGAACCAAATCTGACGAGGCCAATAAGGAGCTATTAGAATGATGGTCCTTCCCAGGGCTTTAGCTTTCTGTAATACCTTGGGTATCAATGGGATTGGTGGGAATGCATAGAGGAGACCCGGGGGCCAATCGTGAACGAGTGCTTCCCTTGGGGCTTCTCCTGGAGGGGGAATCAGGGCAAAGTAGCTTCTGCATTTGGTGTTCATGTTACTGGCAAAAATGTTGCAGCAAGGCTGGTGCCACCTGCAGAATATCCTGTCCACTATTTCCATCTTGAGGGACCACTCGTGGGGCAACAAAATTGCTCTGCTCAACTTGTCTGCTATCAC
Source organism: Protopterus annectens (assembly GCF_019279795.1). Lineage (NCBI taxonomy): Eukaryota > Metazoa > Chordata > Ceratodontiformes > Protopteridae > Protopterus > Protopterus annectens. Next base: position 423,290,960 of record NC_056737.1, read on the forward strand.
ATTCTCTGGGATGTGCATTGCTAACAAAAAGCGCTGGGTGGAAACAGCTCACTGCCATACTCTGAGGGCCTCGCGACAAAGGGGATATGATCTGATTCCTCCCTGTTTGTTCAAATACCAAACCACTGGCATGTTGTCTGTCTGAATAGCAATTGTACCTAGGGGAAGAGAGTCCTGGATGTACAGCAACACCAAAAGTACTGCTCACATCTCTAGCCATTGATATGCAGATGTATCTCTTGATCGGTCCATGTGCCTTGGGCTGTCTTTCCCTGAAAATGCCCCCCCCCCCCACCCTATCAGGGTCCATGGTCACTGTGGCCGGTGGAGGGGGTAGCACAAATGGGTGTCCTATCGCAACATGAAGCGAGGCCAACCACCACTGAAGATCCTTTATGCAGGAATTTGTGATCATTATCATGTGAGACATGGGGAGCTCTTGGTAAGACCATTGAGTGAACAACAGCCATTGTAGTATCCACATGTGCATACGACACAGTGCTGCTGCCATCATTCCTAATAATTTCAGAACTTCTGATGCTGGTGCTTTGTTTTGGATATTAGAAAGCAGACACGCTGATGGAGAAGTAAGAGTCTTTCTACTGGAAGTCTTAGCGTGGTGCTGGTGGTGTCCAGTTCTGCTCCGATAAAGAGGATATACTGAGATGGCGACAAGGCAGATTTTTCTGAGTTTACTGTAATGCCCAGCTGATTGCAGAGTGACAGAGTGGACTCCCTGGCCTGAACAAGTTGATGCCTGGTGGTGGCGGTAAGGAGCCAATCGTCTAGGTACGGAAACACCTGGAATCCTAAACATCTCAGGTGAACCGTGACCACTGCCATGCATTTGGTGAACACTCTGGGGCCTGTAGTGAGACCAAAGGGCAGGGCTCGAAACTGGCAATGATTAGCTCCCAGCCGGAAAAGCAGATGATCCTTGGATGGCCTGGTCATTTTTATGTGGTAGTACACATCCTGGAGTTCTATTGAGCACATCCTACTGTCTTTCCCTAAGAAGGGAAGTATTGACTGAAGAGTGACCATCTGAAACTTCTCTTTCTTTACAGATCTGTTTAGTCTGCTGAGGTCCAATATAGGTCTTTAGTCCCCTGTCTTTTTTGGAACTAAAAAGAATCTTGAGTAAGTTCTGGATCCTGTCCGGTCTGCTGAGACTGGTTGGATGACTCTTTCTTAGCAATGTCTGGACCTCTGCTGTTGCTTGTTCCCTGTAACTGGGTGGAACGTCCAGGATTTTCCTTGTCAGTGGAGGGAGTGTGGAGAAAGGGATGAAGTATCCTCTGGAAATGATACTTTGTACCCAGTTGTCGTTTGTTATTTTGAGCCAGGCAGTTGGGTACAAAGATAAGCGACCCCCGACTGCGTCCAGAGCAGGACAGTCGGGCCTCCTTTCAGGAGCGCTGGTAGGGCTTCCCAAAGAAGTGATCTCTGTTGTCCTGGTGTTGTGGACCCCCTCTGCCATGAGGGCGGCGTCTTCCATTATTGCTCCCTTTTCTGCCCCTGGAGGGGGGTTCACCACGCATGTCCTGAAAGGCTCCTTGGGCTTTTCTGAACCACATTTTCCCTCCCCTTTGACCCTTGGGGTAGGGTCTGATAGGGGTGGAAAAACGGACCCCGACAGCAGACAGAGTCTTTCCGTCCTGCTCACACCTGGTTAAGGTTTCCTTGACTTTAGGCAATCAAAGACGGCATTCACGAAAGAAGACTTGAAGGGCTCTGCGAAGGAACACAAGCGCATCCAGGAGTGTTTCCTAAATGCAAATCCTGTACCCGCTGCCCTACTTGTTCCATCAGCAAACTTTGTCTGTAGCTCCTGCAGCTCCTGTACCCTGAAGAGTATCTCCCAGCCTGGGTCGGAGACGATAACAATTTGGCAAAGGCCGGTGCCTGTAAAAGCTTCTGCACCACCCAATCCATATTCAAATCAGATAGGCTCACAGGAGATTGAGATGATCGGACTGATGGTACCGACTGGAGAATAGGCGATTTAGGAGTTTCGGATACCGGTTCCTAGACTGGGAACCGGCTCCGAAAAGAGAAGACAGTCGGCTCCGAGACCTGTGGAGCCGATGTCACAGACTCTTTAGACTTTTTTGATTCTCCAAAAGTCTTAGAGAACTTTGAGGACTTACTAGATCCATCCTGGTCACTCAAAGCCTCCTGAAAGGAAGGTTTCAACAAACCCCTATCAATAAGCTTCCTCCTCCTCTCTTGGAGAACTCTAGAGGAAAAGGAATGACATACAGCACATGTCTCTTGTAAGTGCAAGGCACCCAAGCAGTATACACAATTCACATGACAGTCTGTTAACCGACATTTTCTGCCCACATTTAGGGCATTTTTTAAACCCTGACTTAGGATGTTTGTCCTTATCAGCCATGACAGAAGTGGACACACCCAACAAGAAAAATTTAGCCTTCTAATAAAAACCAGGCTAACTATCAGCACACACACACACACACAGAAGCCTTTAAACTAAGGCTAACTATTCAAAAGCCTTCTAATAAAAAACAGGCTAAAGATAAGCACACAAGCCTAAATTAAGGCTAACAAGCAAACACACACACTATAATTAAACATATAATGTTAACAGCTAGTAAACTATGCTGTAGAAAAACTGTGAAAAAAGGGTCACTGACTAAACAGTTACTATTCACTAAATAATCACACTATACTATGCTAATAAGAAAAAAGACAAAAGGTCACTGAACAAGTAATATTTTTGTCAGAAAGTTTAAATAGGCCTATCAGAAAAAACGAGGCCATGTATAAAGCTAAGAAACAGCACACAGGGAAGGGAACTCTATAGAAAAGCTATAAGAGCTTATCTAACCTAAAATTCTATCTACTATAGTGAAAAAACTAACAACAATATTTGAAAAATAGTAAAATATTTTAGGTTTTCTGGCCCGAGCTATCAGGAACCTCCAATTAGTTGCAGCGGCAAACTAGATTTGCGGTAACTCAGGGTGCATCATGGGATAGGGACTTGGCCTTGAGCTTTGCAGTAGATGCAGACTCAGAGCCGAGAGATCGGCTCCAAACCCATTAGTAAAGAATGAACAGCAAGATAGAACAACTTCATATCAAAGCTTATACCAGACAGCATTCAAGCGTAACTTATATCAGTGGAAGGGAAATAAGAATTTTATTCCAACACTTCCCACTCCACCCCAGCAGCTCCTAAATGCTTTATCCCCAAAACATGGGTCTCCCTCCAAATAGCTATGTTTTGATCTATTAATTATCAAAAGAGTAAAATATGAATGCAGATCTTGGAAACGGTTGGGTGAATCTAAACTTCAATGAGATAGGTTAATTTAAGCACCAAATGAGATAACTGGCTGGGCTTAAAATGGCAGGTAGCCTGGCACTAACCTACAAACCTATTACAGTTAGGAAATCAGCTTGCAGGTCTTTCATGAAGTCAGACACTGAGTTGTATTGTAAAGCTTACTGGACAATGTTCACTAAAAGAATGAGGGTGTTTGAGATTAGATCGAGGCTGTCAAAGATGAATAAATCTAGAAGGGAATGATTGTTAGCTGGGATGTAATTACTTAAATTGTTTGAAGTTTTACTGTGTGTACAAGGAGGAGGAAGGTAGGCTACAGTGAAGTGCAGAGCTTTTTTTTGTGGAAATTTGTAGAAGTAGCCATTTCAGGGCAACTGCGGAGCATGTCTTAGCCTGAGCTAGGAGGTGAATTAGGGGAGTTTCATACAGTGAGACGGTTGCACCACAGTTTCTTGGACCAGGTCTAGCACATGGAAATTAATTACAATGTGGGGAAAATAAGTGTGGACTTGTCTTTTTAAAGGAGAACCACACCCACAGACTCATAAAACATGTTCAACATATTTTGGTGTTTCCTACATTTTAACACCATTCTGGGACTTTTTACAGGTTTTTAAATATTTCTATACATAATTTCTGAGGCTGACCACATGGGGTCTAGCATCTTGAAGTAATCCTGATTGTTTTGTCTGCCTCTATGTATCCCAAAATGCAGTGCTTGTCTGTAAATAAATTACATCACACAGGCCTCTTTCTTCCTAAAGTTCGTGTCACTACATTGATTTCACATGCATACACTGCTGTCTTTCAGACAGTTTTGAGTAACATTTCATTTCATGCTGTTCAATGACTACTTAAAAAGCAATCAGTGCAAATGCCACAGAACATACTTTCAAAGTGCTTTTTACTGCTGCTTCTTTTTAGAATGACTAAACTGTAGTCTTTTGTGAAGCCTAAATTGTACTACATTGAATCATCTCCCACCCCCTCTTCACACCTAACTTCCCTAGCTGTCAAACTGCTAAGGGTAATTTCAGCTGTTACCTGTTGTGATTGACAGCTCACAGCAGGAGACTTAACTCAAGTACTGTTTCCTTGTTCTAGCTAACACTTTCTGTATGGATAGGGGAAGGACCAGGGACCTGTGACATCACAGCATGGGTGGGTTTTTAGGACCGTCATGTTTATGTCAGTTTGGGGAGGGAACTGGCCAGAAAACTACCTGCATTCATTGGTCTTGATGACATCAATGAATTGGAGACTGCACCAAGCTTTTCCAGGGTGGGATAAAAGTTTTTTGAAAGTGAAACCACCACAGTACGGTAAGGTACTGTTCTAGTGGAGAGTCGTCACAGATAGGTCTAGGATGGGACCTCTGATCTGAGCTGGCAACTTCTCAGACAGATACAAAGCTCAAGCTCCTCCCCTTCCCATAATCCCTTGCTACCTTCTGAACCCCAGATCGAGTTTGCCAAAATAGCTGAAATGCAGAAACAAACATCTGCCACAGAAGAATATGCAAGCCACTTCAGCCTCATCAGAACCCCCCTCCCAGAAGGAAGGGGGAAGGAAGGCAGGAATGTGAAGAATAATGACACTGGATAGCACAGATGCCAAGTTATGGTAAGTACATAACTCACACACACAGCAACACAAAACACACACCTACGTTTGCGGAGGCTCTCAGTAAAAATCTGCTCAAGCAACAGAGACCTCCAAAGCAGAAACGCATGCAACGTCCACCCCCCAACACAACCCAAATGACACATAGCCCAGAAACTTAGTGTGCCACTCAACCACAGCCCATAAGGCATAACAACGTACCCAACACTCTAGTCATAGGTGACTCTATAGTCAGACACACTGATGTTCCACTCACAGGGCAAAACCATGAGAAAGTTACCGTCAGCTGCCTGTCGGGTGCCAGGATCAGCCACAGAATGCACGTACTCAGGTCACTCCACAAGTACAAATATGACTCTGGCAATGTCCATGTTGGTGTGAATGACCTGAGATGTACCACCTGGACTACATGAAGAGAGACATGGAGGAGCTCTCTGATCTTGTAGCCAAGGTAGGTATGACCCCTAGCCCTGAATAGTATCCTGCCATTACCCAGAATGATACCACAGTACAAGGACAAAATGATTGACTTCAACAATTGGCTAAGCTTCTGGTGTCATTCTAAGAGGATCCAGTATCTGTCTGCCTGGTATGACATGATCGACAGACCATGATGCTTTGCCAGAGATGGCCTGAACCTATCACCACTGGGATTCCGGATACTGGCTAAGGCTCTTGCCACCCCTATAGTGCCTTTTTTAGGCAAGGTTCAAATGACAAATTCTCCACCCTAACAGGGACAAGCAAGCAAAATCTGAGGATAATTCTACTCAATGCTAGAAGTCTAAACTTCAAAATGCATTCACTCGAGGCACTCCTTAAAATGGAGAACATCGACATCTGTACAGTTAGAGACCTGGTTCAGGGATCCAGAGAGCACCCCTGCATTACCAGGCTTATAACTCATACCACACCTTTTGGCCACGTAACCTGGACCAAAACACTAAAGGTGGAGGTGTGTCCATATTCATTAAGGATATCCGCACCTCCAGGCTAGTTGCTCAGCATAATGCATCAGAGATTAACCAAGTGCAACTAACTCTGGGCAAGACTGCAATCCAAAATTGTAACTTGCTACAGATCCCCCACCATGCGCCAGGATTCCCACTCCTCATTTCTTGATGCACTGAAAAATATTAGGGTACAACCCAACACCTTAATAATGATTGATTTCAACTACGCCACCATTAACTGGGAAAACTACTCATGTACCAACTCTTTTGCTCAATGTTTTCTGGAATTCATAAATTCCAACTCCTTGGATCAACTTATCCACACTCCCACCAAGGGCAGCAATATCGCAGACCTGGTCATTACCAACATGGGTGACCGGTGTTCCATACCAGTGGTCAATTCCTTGTTGGTCAGATCTGACCACAAGCTAATCAGCCTAGACATCCACATCCTGCCCCCACCCCCCCATTAGGGAAGCTACCGTAAAAAATTTCTCCAAAGCCAACTTCACGCTTATTAAGACAGAAGTGGTAAACTTCACGACACCCATTCAAATGAACAATAGAGGTACGACTGCTGAATCCTACACAAATACATTTTATAAGCACTTACACGAATGCATGGATCGTGCTATCCATAACAGAACCAAGATGCTATCCTCCAAAAAAAGGAAGTCAATTTGGTGGTCTCCTGCCATAAACAAACTCTACAACAGAAGAAAGAAACTGTTGCAAAAAAGAGTAAAATCCCATGACTAGAAGAACTCTCTGGTCAGCCTCAGTAAGAAGCTGAGATCCCTCATAAAATCCTCCAAAGCTAGTTATGAAAACAAAATCACCACAGATTCTAAAGACAACCACAAAGCATTCTATGGCTATGTCAAGAATCTCAATGGCAACACTCAGATCTACTCTGAATTACAGCACAATGGCACTAAATATAAAGAGCCAACTGATATTGCCAACATCCTGGCAGATAGGATCAATGCTAACTTTACCCCCCCACCCCCTAAAAGGCCCATCTCTATACTGGAAGAATGCAAAGGTCCTGTAATCACAGCTGCACAGGTAAAAACCACACTCTACAAAGCCAAGAACACAGCATCCATGGAACCTGACAACATCTCAGGCTGCGTTCTACATGAACTACAGAATGAACTGGCACCCCACCTAAGCACCATGTTCAATCATATCCTCACCTCAGGCTTTGTGCCTACTGAATGGCGCACAGCAACGGTTATCCCACTCCACAAAGGGGGAGCCACCACAGACCCAGGGAACTACCGCCCCATTAGCCTAACGAGCCTAGTCTGCAAGGCCATGGACTGTATCATCATGGAACTTATAAACAAAGATATTGGTAATCTCCAAACTCTGGACCCCGCCCAGTTCGGGTTTGTAAAAGCAGATCATGTCTCCTAAACCTGACTGACTTATTTGAAGCAGTCACCACAGCCGTAGACGAGGGTAAGGTGGTTCACACAGCCTATCTAGATCTCTCCAAGGCTTTTGACACCATCCCCCACTCTGGAATTATAGATAAACTCACTAAACTAGGTGTAAATCCCTATGTCGCAAGATGGGCTGTCAACTGGCTCACTGACAGAACCCACACTGTGAAAGTAGCAGACTCCAAATCCGACTTCAGATGAGTGACAAGTTAAGTACCACTTGGTTCAAAGTCCTGGGTCCTCTCCTGTTTGGTATCTACTTTTCTGAAGTACAGGCTATCACAGAAGGTCTTTTGGCTAACAAAGTTCGCAGATGACTGCAAAGTAGGAGCCATAATTGAAACTCCTAATGATGTGGAGATCCTACAAAAGGGCCTCACTGAGACAGATGTCTAGTGCAAAGCCAAGGCCTCAAGCTCAATGCCAAAAAGTGCACTGTCATCCCCTTTGGTAAAAACTCTGTACCCATAAGCTACCACATAGGTGGTAGTCTACTTAACACCGAAAGTGTGATAACAGACCTTGAGACACACGTGGACAGTAGTCTCTCCTTTGATAATCACATCACCACAGTATGAAATCCTTCTACGTGGCACACCTCAACACAAAAGGTTTCTCATCCAGGAAAAAAGAGGTCATTGTTCTCCTCTACTTGTCACTCATTAGACCTATTATAGAGTACAATGCCCCTTTTGGTATGTACCTCACAAGACATCTACAACAACTGGAAAGGCCGTAGAAATACCTCACAAAGAGGATTACCAGCCTCAAACAGATGCCCTATGCAGACTGTCTAAAAAAACTCCAGCTTTACTCTGTTGCATATCGCCTACTCAGAGGCGATCTCTGCCTAACATACAAAGCTATGTCAAACCCAGAACTGCTGGACATGCTCCACTTAAAGAAATCCCAATCCCTCTGAGCTACATGCTCTAGGGGCCTAAACCTTGTCACCACAATAAACAGAACATGCTGGAGGGACAGATTCCTGTCCCAGAGACTTCCCATACTCTGGAACAAACTACCTATCTATATCAAACAAAGCTCCTCATTAGCACTCTTCCAGAAAAATCTTGATGATTGAATGGTAAATAAGAAATTCACCCTGGGGATCACCTCTGTGGCTCTCCTCAACAGGGGCACAGGAAAATAATTTTCTTGGGTGGTGAAAGCCAGGGTACTTTTTTGGCTAGGCTTGTATATATAGGCCCTAGGGCCGATAGCCTAGTACCTACCTAGGAACCTATAATGCTACCCGTGTCATTATTCCTCACAGAAGGCACAGAGTCCCCAGCTGCTATGTAACCTGTGTGGCCTCAAGGAAGGATATGCCGGAGCACGGAGAAACCAAAGGAAGCTCTGTTCCTAGATAAAAAGTCCAATTTCAAATGCAAAAAGAAAGTATGTGGATTAGACCAAGTTGCAGCAGCACAATCCTCATTAAGGGAAACTCTAGCCAAAAAGGCTGAAGATGCAGCAATGGACCTAGTAGAGTGAACCTTAACTGGTCTGGATATCTCTAAATGCCAACTAGCATAAATAAAAGTTGTATAACTAGCATTCCACCTGGAAATAGTTACTTTGAAAATAGTCCGTCCCTTTCTGTTCAGGGATAAAGCCACAATGAGTTGGTCAGACTTTCTAAACTCCTCAGCCCTTTTTAAATAAAAGTGCAACTGCCTGTGGTCATCTAAACAATGCAAGGTATACTCTCCTTTATTAGAGTAATTAGGATAAATAAATGGTACTTGAATCGACTGAGTTGAGATTATCTTCAGAGGCCACTTTGGTGAGAAAGGAAGGATTTGGTCTAAGAGACACAATCCTTATGAAAGATCATGAACGGGGGGGGGGGGTTAATATACACAGCCTGAAGCTCCAAAACCCTCTTGGCAGAAGTGATGGCTCCTAAGAAGGCCGTATTCCAGGAAATAAATTTAAGCTCACAAGAACTTGCAGGTTCAAAAGGTGTTTGCTTCAGGAACTGCAGCACCAAAGTCAAATCTCATGGTGGTGATGGATCCTTAATAGGAGGTCTAAGAAAAAAAAACTCCTTTCAGAAAGGCTCTGCACAATTTGGAAGAAAAGGTAGCCTTATTATTGATATGGAAATTAGAGATTGCAGCCAACTGAAGCTTAATGTTAGAAAAACTTGCCATCCACCCTGAAAAAAGAAAGATAAGAAAAGCAAAATATAAGTAATAGGGTCTGAAAAAGGATCTAGATTCCATTGTCTGGCCTAAATGGTAAACCTCTTCCACTAACTGTAATAAACCTTCTTCGTAGACAGCCTTTGAAAAACCAAAATAATGCTCTTCATCGGGGAAATGAAGCCTGGACTGTGAAAGGATTACTGGAACTGGAGAAACCATGCGGTTAGACGGAAAGTCTGGAGATTGGGAAGTGGAAGCCCCCCAGGGATAGGAGATGAGATCCGGAATGGGATCTAGCATCCAAGGTGGATACTGCAAATGAGACCTTAGGCAGGAGAACCATACCGGACGAGGCCAGGATGGGGAAATAAGGATGACAGAGCTTTTCAGGTGACGAGTTTTCTGTAAGACTTGGGGTATTAGGGGAATAGGAGGGTAAGCACAGAGGAGAGCAGGAAGCCAATTGTGAAAAGTACAGTTGTGTACACTTTCCATAAATGTAGATGTTAGAGTGTATTCGCTGTTGCAGTAATCACACTTGGGTTATCTGCCTTGCAGGTAGCGCTCAGTAGGCCCAAATACCAGAGACTTAGCATTTCTGCGTCAGATGCTGTCATTCCTGGACTGACGTCAGGGGCATAAAAACAGGCAGCCAACACCATTACATCAGTTTTTCTTGCCCCAAATGTCAGCAGCCCCCAAATAGAGAGCTAGGTTATGATGGGGGAACACCATCAGTAAAAAGTAAATACCAATACTAGTAGAAATAGCCATAGAAAGGACAGAGAGAGATTGAGAAAACCAGGGGGCTGGTGGGATGGAAACTAGAACTGCAACAGTACTCTACTATGTTCTTCATGTTTCACTGTTGCAGTCATCACACGTGGGTGGATTCCAAAAGCTGAGGAAGGGTGGAGGAAGTCAAGAAGAGTTAGGGCTGGCTAGTAGGCCTTGCAAGACTGCTGTAGCAAAACCTGCCCTGGGTTTGGAAAAGATAGGCAGGTGGCAATGCTTGGTGAAGGTGTGTACAGAACTCCAGGTAGCAGCTTCCAGGATGCCCCTGGTAAGGACTCCCCTGAGAAATGCTGCAGAGGTAGATGTTGCTCTAGTGGAATGAGTTCTAACCTCCCGAGAGGTTGGTTTTCCATGATGCTTGTAGCAGAAATGAATGCAGTGTGATATCCATTTGGAAATGATTTGTTTTGAAATGGCCTTGCCCTCTGCCCCTGTTGCAAAGTTGACTAGTAACTGGTCAGATTTTCTGAAGGGCTTAGTCCTATTCAAGGCAGAATCTGCGCTGTCTGTGCACATCCAAAGAGTGCAGGATCCTTTCCCCTTTATTTTGAGGATTAGGGAAGAAGGTTGGCAAATGGATGGATTGGTTGAGAGCCACAATGGACACCAATTTAGGCATAAATGATGGGTTAGTCCTGAGGGAGACCCTGTCAGCATGGAAAATAATGAAGGGTTCCACAGCCATCAGTGCTTGTAACTCAGACACTTCTAGCTGAAGTGATGGCTGGATGCAAGGCTGTTTTCCAGGAGAGGAGTTTTAACTCTGCTGAAGCAGCAGATTCAAAGGCGGGAAACGTGAGCTTTTCCATTACAAAGTTAAGCTCCCAAAAGCAGGGGTGGGTGCTCTCCTTGGTGGCCTTAAATTGTGTGACCCTCTCAGGAATTGTTTGATGAGAAGGTGAGAGAATAAAGGTGGCTCAGTGTTGTAATGTGCTGGCACGGCCAGTCCGGGGCAGTCAGAATTGTCCTTCGCCTGTCCTGTTTTACCTTGAGTAATACTCTTAAGAGAAGGGGCAGAGGGGGAAAGGCATAGATTGATAGGTTTTCCCATTGAAAGGATAGGGCATCCACTTTCCAGGCCCTGTTGTGAGGATTCCTGGTGCAGAATTTGCTGAGCTGGTGGTTGTAGGGGAGGCAGAGAGATTCACCTCTGGGGCCCCCCATTTCTGAATCAGAAGGTGCTGGGCTCCAATTTCCACTCGTGTGGGTCTAGGAGATTTCTGCTTAAGTTGTCTGCCAGTGAGTATAGTTTGCCTGGCAGGAACTGAGCTTGTAGATGGACTTGGATGTCCAAGGCCGTGGTCCACAGGGCCATTGCTAATCTGCAGAGTGGGTAGGAATGGGTTCCCCCTTGCTTGTTGATGTACCACATAACTGTGGTGTTGTCTGTTTTTATCAGCAGTTGTCCTGAAAGGAGTACGGATCTGAAAGCTGTCAGGACATTTTGTACAGCTAGCATCTCTTTTTGGTTAATGTGCAGATGGATTTGACTTGGGCTCCAGTGGCCCTGAATACGTTTGCCAGCCATGTGAGCCCACATGCATAGTCTGATGCGTCTGTGGTCAGGGTCTGGGCGGCATGGGGTAGAGTGAATGTCAGTCCCTTGTGGTTGCATGCTTCTGCCCACTAAAGGAACTCTGTCCTTAGACAGGGTATGATAGGAATGACAGTTTCCAGGACCTGAGAATGTTGGCACTAAAGACTTTTTAAGTACCATTGAAGTTTCCTCATATGCAGTCTTGCATATGGAATTAGCAGTATACATGAGGCCATGAACCCTGGGGATTGCAGTATTTTTCTTGCAGATAGCTGGGTTCTGGTGACCATTTGTTTGAAGTAATCTGTCAAATAAACTTGTTTTTCTGAAGTGAGGAATGCCATCTGGGAAGTTGTGTCCAAGTTTGCTCCCAGGAATACAATCTTTTGACTGGGTACCAGTTGTGATTTCTTTTCACTGATGATGTACCCAAAGGAACTGAAGTTTTTTTTACAAATCCCACGTGCTGAAGTAGCAATTTCTGACTGTCCGCCTGAATCAGGCAGTCGTCCAAGTATGGGTAAATTTGGATATTTCTCTGCCTGCAGTATGCAATGGCTGGAGCCAGACATTTTGTGAATACCCTGGGTGTAGTAGATAAGCCAAAGGGAAGTGCAGAGATCTGACAATGCATAGATTCTGTCCTGAAACGTAGATGGGCTTCTTTTAAGTCTAGGGTGACTAACCAGGCATCCTTGGCTAACATAGAAAGAAGCTGTTGCAGGGTAAGCATTTTGAACTTTGGTACCACCAGAAAGGTGTATACAGTTGAAAGATCCAGGATTTGGCACCAAGAGCCCTCTTTTCTCGGTAGCAGGAAGAGTCTGGAGTAGAATCCTTGACCCCTCTGTTCTACTGGAACAGGCTGAATAGCTCTGATATTGAGCAGGGAAAGTACTTGGTTTTGAGCCTCTGCCCACTGGTTTGGAGGAAGGTCTGGAAACCCGCTTGGAGTTGGCAGAGTATGGAAATAAAATTTGTACACCTGGGATACAATGTTGAGGACCCATCGGTCCTGGGTGATGGACATCCAGTTTTTTGCTTGAAGGTCAAGTTTTCCTCCTAGGGGCACTAGCAGTTGGACAGGGCTGGGAAGTGGATTGAAGAAGTCATTGTGAGTTTTTCTGTAAGGAGGTGGCTTATCACTCCCTGCTTTAGGGGTGGGGGCACTTCATTGCTTAGATCTCTGCATACCCTGAGACTGTAGTCTGGGTGGTCTGTTTCCCCTAGGTCTTGTTTGAGAAGGCTTGGAGGGGGCTTAAAAGGACTAGTGTTTTGAAGGGCAATGCCTACTGAATCTAGGAGGTTGCACTTGTAAGAATTCTTAACAGTCTGCATAGATTCAGCTTTTTCTTCCATCTTTTTAAGAACTTCTTCTGCTTTGGTGCCAAACAGAGTCCTTATTCAAAGGAGCATCTAATAATTTATGATCTGGCAAGGTCTGCTCCTTCAGCCAAGCATGTCTTCTCAATACAGAGCCAGTGAATGCTGCCCTGCAAGATGCTTCTAGGGCATCAAAGCCACACAGCAAAGTATGCTTACTGGCCTGGTTTGCAGAGTGCATAAGCTCCTGCAATTCTTTATTTTCTGCACAGTCTGGAAAAGTTACCACGTTTTGTTTAATAAGTTCCATAATATGTTGCTGGTACTTCAGCATGTGAAACTGTCAATTCAAAGCCCTGACAGTAACAGTTGCAGAGGTATACACCTTCTTACCTCATCTGTCCAAAGCTCTGAAATCCCTGTACAAAGGGGTGGGATTCTTGGCTGTAATAGCCTTGATACCTTTAGGCCCCTGGGAAATGATCTTTGGGTCAGCAGTAGGATTCTTCAACAGAAACTTGTGAGTATCAGGTACTCTGTAGTACCTGTCAGGTTTCCTAGGGGCAGGAGGCAAAGTGTCAGGAGTAAGACTGGATTCCATGAAAACATCATCCACAACAGCCAGGACAGGGGGTATAGGCTAAAGGTCTGTGCTGATGCAACTCTAAAACTTCTCTGAGTCTCTTTTTGGAATGATGGTCTTGGCATTCCCAATGGAAATGCTCTCAAAGTATGCAAGGTTTCACCAAAAGAAATATCCTCTGGAAGGGAAGCAGAGGGAATGGATTCCTCTGCATCTGAATCCTCATAGGCGGATAAGGGCATGTCTTCATAATCAGAAATGTCAGAGTCATCGGACTCTTGGTCTGTAGAACTTGAAGGGGACTGGGTTCTTTGTCTCTCTGCAGTGGAAGGCTGACTTCCCCTAATCAATGTAATAAGGTCTTCAGCCATTCTAAGCATTTCTTTTTTTGGCATTGGGGCCTGAGCATGTGCTTTGGTCGTCAGTTTCCTAGGCATAGTGCCTACTGTGGGCCTAAGAAACTCGGTAGATTTGGTTAAAAATGTAGTCATTTTAATTCGAACATCGGTAGAGCGAAGAACTGCCTCAGAAGCTGGTGCCTGCACAGTGGCTCCGGACACATCCAAGGTAGAGACATCCGCAGATTCCATAGTCGAAGAAGCATCTCGCGGCATACCGGACTCCGAATGGGTCTCAGCAGAAGCCTACGAATCCATTGAAGCGGGCATCAGGAGCTGCAAAGGCGCCTCACTGAGTACTGGCGGACTGGCGATTAGCTTAACGGAAGCATCGTCGGCAGTTTTTGACCTATGCGGTCTGTCTCTGTCTTTATCCTTACGTTTTTTCAGAAAATCGGTAGCTAGATGGATTACTGAAGCCATTTCAGAATATGGAGATCAAGAGCGAAAGAATTTAGTGACAAAAATAGCCCGATGACGAATGGTTTGGGCGTTAAACAAGGCACAAAACCAACAGCAAGGGACGTCGTGTTCTGGGCCTAAACAGGTGACGCAGTAAGAGTGAAAATCTCTGTGAGGTATTTGCTTTCCACAGGCAAGACAATCAACTTTTTCTGTCATTGGTTAGAGCAAAAAAAAAGGATCCCCAATGGAGTACATAGCTTTAGAAGACTTCAGGATTATTCAAAGAAAACAAAAACTTAGGGTAGCGGCCGACTGACACTTGCGAACTGCTTTTGCTTTGGGCTCCTTCTCGGCAAGAAAGACTGATGCAATGGCGTCAGCTGCCAGTTTTTATACCCGACGACCTGACGTCAGTACAGGAGCGACAGCATCTGATGCAGAAATACTAAGTCTCTGGTATTCGGTCCGACTGAGGCTACCTGCAAGGCAGATAACCCAAGTGTTGAATGCAACAGTGAAACACAAAGAACATCAGGGCATTCCTGGGTGACACCCCTGATGGTGGAATCAGGGCAAAGTAATTGCTACATTTGAGGATGACTGGGGAAGCAGAGAGGTCACAGCATGGTTGACCCCAATGGTTGAAGACTGGCCTCCACTGACGGATTCAGAGACCACATGTGAGGACTCAAGATGGGCCTGCTGAGTTCATCAGCCAGCACACTGGAACTCCTGGGAATATGAATTGCAAGAAGAAAGCGCCTGAAGACATTGCCCATTCCCGCACTCTCATGGCTTCTCTGCACAGAGGACAAGACCATGTCCCCCCCCTTGCTTGTTGATGTACCAGACAACCTCCATGTTGTCCGTCTGAATGCCACAGTTCCCAAAGAGAGGCATTTATGAAAGGCTTGCAACATTAGAAGGACTGCCCTCATCTCCAGGACGTTTATGTGCAATTTGGTTGCTACAGGAGAACACGTGCCTTGAACTGTCCTGTCCTGAAAATGCCTCCAACCCCACCCCAACAGGGACACTTCCGTGGTCACTGTAGCCTTGGGCAGGAGGAGACAAAATGGCCTGCCTAGAAAAAGTCTCGAGATTGAAGCCACCAAACAAGATGAGTCCGGCATACCAGTATCAGCTTTATTGTTGTAGACATGGGCTGAGACAGAATGGACCACTGAACTCCATTGGAGAACTTGCATATGATATCTGGCGACAGGCACCAACTGAATGGTAGCTGGCATGGAGCCTAGCAATTTGGGAATTAAATGAACAGGCGGGCGTGCTACACTCAACAAACAAGAAATTTGATCCTGAATTAGTTGGACCCTGTGGGTGGGCAGTGCTGCAGTCTCTTATACCATGTCCAGCACGACTCCCCCTATGAATTCCAGGTTTTAGCTCAGAACTAGAATTGACTTGGGCAGGTTCACTGTGATACCAAGATGCTGAAAAAGATGGAGGACATACCTGGTTGCCAGTATTATTCGATGCCTTGTGGGAGCCGTGAGAAGCTAATCGTCAAGGTACAGAAAAACCTGGAAACCTTGCAGCCAGAGATGAGCTGCCACCATTGCCATACATTTGGTAAACACCCAGGCGGCTGTGTTGAGTCCAAAAGGCAGAACTCTGAACTGATAATGACTGGCCCCCAAACGAAAGCACAAGTGTCTCTGGAGCATCTGTCGATCTTTATATGACAGCACGCATCCTTGAGATCCACTGAGCACATCCAAGCATCCTTAAGTAAGACAAGCAGGATGGACTGCACAGTGACTATCTGGAATTTGGACCTCTTGACAGAAAGATTTAGCTCGGTGAGGTCCAGAATCAGACGCAGGTCCCCAGTCATTTTTGGCACCAAAAAGAAGTGAGAGTAAGTTCCGGACCCTCGTTATCCTGTCAAGACATCCTGAATGGCTTTTTAAAGAAGGTCTTGCTCCTCAAGATAGGCCAACTCTCTCTGGCAGGGTGGTATGTCTGGGAGAAATCTCTGAGTTGGAGGGGGCTGGGAGAAGGGAATGAAGTAACACCTGGAAATAATTTTTGGCACCTACTGATTGGAGGTGAGGAATTGTTTCAGCAGGGGGTGAGAGGAGAGCATTGGCTCAGTATTATAATGTGCTGAAATGGCTGAGGCATGAATTTTAATAGAAGAGAAGGAAAGGCCCTTGTGAAGCATCTCTGTTACATATTGAAGAATATGCGATAAAGAGGGCACTGTTTTGCCCATCCTCTGAGTTTGGCTCCAGGAGCAGAATCTTTTCCACTTTTCAGCATAGAATTTTCTAGTACTAGGCCTCCTTGCCTCCAGAATGACATCCAGCAGTTCCTTGCTGAGGGATGGTATTGGAGAACTCAGGTAATGAGCCAGGCTGCAAGGTTCAGGGTTTGAAGTTGGGGGTGCAGAATCTGGCCCTCCTGCTGGGACAGCAGGGAGGGGGGTTTGAGGCAGGTGCCATGGTTCCAGCAGTGGCATACTGCACAAGAGGGGGTACCAGTATTGGCATGGCCAGTCTGGTGCAATGAGTATTGTCCTTGGTTTGTCCTGTTTGATCTTTAGTAGAACTTTCAAGAGGAGAGGCAGTGGGGGAAAGGCATAAACTGAGAGGCTTTCCAAGGTGAAGGACAGGGCATCCACTTTCCAAGCTTGTAAGTTGAGAGTCCTTGTGCAGAATTTGTCCAATTGGTGGTTCTGAGGGGAGGCAAACAGATCTATCTCTGAGCTTCCCCATTTGTTTCTCAAAATGTTGAATATCTTTGGTTCCAGTTTCCACTCGTGCGGGTCCATGAGATTTCTGCTTAGGTCGTCTGCCAATGAATTTAGGTTGCCTGGCAGGAATTGAGCTTGTAGGTGCACTTGGTAACTCAAGGCTGTGTTCCAGTGGGTTCCCCCCTGCTTGTTTATGTACCACATAACAGTGGTGTTGTCTGCCTTTACCAATAATTGTCCTGGAAGAATGTGGTCCTTGAAGGCTGTCTCAGAATTCCCCTGTTGTGGTGGCAGGCCTCTGCCCAACAAGGGAACTCTGTCTTTATACAAGGAATGATAGGAATCACTGATTCCAGGTCCTGAGAATGTTGACACCATAGGCTTTGATAACATTGTAGTTTCCTCATATGCAATCTTGCATATGGAATTAGTAGGATGCAAGAGGCCATGAACCCCAGGGCTTGCAGTATTTTCCTTGCAGATAGCTGGGTCTTTGTGGCCAGTAGTTTGAAGTAGGCTGTCAAACAAACTTGTTTCTCTGGTGTGAGGTAGGCCATCTGGGAAGTTGTATTTAAGCTCGCTTCCAGGAATACAACTTGTTGGCAGGGTACTAGGTGGGATTTATTTTCGTTTATAGTGTACTCCAGTGAGGTTAGCAGTTTCTTTACAAATGCCAGATGATTTAATAGTATGTCCTGGCTCTCTGCCTGAATTAGACAATCGTCCAGGTATGGGTATATTTGAATATTTCTTTGCCTGCAGAATGCAATGACTGGAGCAAAGCACTTTGTGAAAACCCTGGGTGCAGTAGATAAGCCAAAGGGCAGTGCAGAGAACTGAAAGTGCATGTAGCCTGCTCTGAAGCATAGGTATTTTCTGCAAGATTCCCTTATTGGGATGTGCAGGTAAGCTTCCTTTAAGTGCAATGTTGCCAACCAGGCATTTTTGCCTAGCATGGGAAGCAGCTGATGAAGAGTTAGCCATTTTGAATTTTGGGATTACCAAAAAGGTGTTTTGGATAGACAGGTCCAGGATAGGATGCCAGGAGTTGTCTTTTCTGGGTACCAGGAAAAGTCTTGAGTAAAAACCCTGTTCCCATTATTCTTTTGGGACAGGTTGAATAGCCCTGATACTTAGAAGAGAAAGAACCTACTGTTGAGCCTCTGCCCACAGATTTGGGGGGAGGTCAGGCCAATCGTTTGGGGTTGGTAAGGTGTGGAAGTGGAATCTGTATCCTTAGGAAACTATATTTAAAACCCATTTGTCTTGGGTAATGAGTTTCCAGTTTTTTGCATGCAGGGCGACTTTTCCTCCTAAAGGAGCAGTCAGTTGAGCAGGGCTTGGAAGGTTTAAAGTTAAGTCATTGTGACAGTTTACCATAGGGGGGTGTCTTACTACTTCCAGCTTTGGCAGTGGGAACCCCCCCACTGCTTAGGCCTGTGAGTACCTTGAGAATTTAGCCTAGGTGGTCTGCTGTTCCTGGGTTTGGACTGAGAAGGCCTGGAAGAGCCAGGAAAGGACCAATTCTTAGAAGGCTAATGCCAACTAAATCTGGGAGGCTGTACTTGCAGGAAATCTTTAACAGTTTGCATAGATTTTAGCTTTTTCCTCCATCTTTTTAAGTACTTATTCTGCTTTGTTGCCAAACAGGCGGTCTTGGTTTAAAGGGGCATCCAGTAATTTAGCTTTAACATGATCTGACAATGTTTGCTGCTTAAGCCAAGCATGCCTTCTAAGAACAGACCCAGTACAGCAGCCCTGCAAGATGCCTCTAAGGAGTCAAAACCACATTGCAAAGTATGTTTACCAACTTGTTCAGCAGAATGCATTAAATCCTGTAAATTTTTATTTTCAGTACAGTCAGGAATCAACATCATTTTCTGTTTAAGTAATCCAGTAATATGCTGCTGATACTTTAACATATGAAACTGCAGTTTAAGGCCCTAATGGCCAAAGTAGCAGAAGTGTATACCTTCTTACCCCCATCTGTCCAGGCCCCTGGAATCTCTATCAGAGGGGGTAGGGTTTTGGCAGCAGTAGCCTTAATGCCTTTAGGTCCCTGTGAAATGGTCTCTGGGTCTGCAGTGGGATTCTTAAAGAGGAACTTGTGAGAGTCAGGTACTCTGTAATACCTTGTCAGGTTTCCTGGGAGCCGGAGGTACAGTGTCTGGGGCCAGGCTAGATTCCAAGAAGGCATCATCTACAATGTCTAGTACAGGAGGGACAGCTAAAGGCCTGTGTTGATGTAGGAGTAAGAATTCCCTAAGCCTCTTTTTGGAGTCAGAGTAATCCTGGCTTTCCCAGCGGAAATGCTCCCTAAGACTGAGCAAAGTTTCACCAAAAGAGAAATCTTCTGCACGGGAAGCAGAGGGTATGGTGTCCTCCGCATCAGAATCCTCATAGGTAGATAAGGGCAAATCCTGGTCATCACAAGAAACAGAAATTTCAGAATCCTGGTCAGAAGAATCAGAAGGAAAATCAGTTCTAGGTCCCTTAGAGGGAGAAGGCTGGCTTCCCCTAATTAGAGTAATAAGGTCTTCAGCCATTCTTATCATTTGTTTTTTAGGCATATGGGCCTGACCATGCAGTTTGGACGTTGGTTTTCTAGGCGTGGATCGAGTTTTAGGCCTTGAAGAAGAAGATGGCGTTGGTTTGATATGCAAGTCAGTAGGCCTGAATACACCTTCAGAAGCTGGTGCCTGCACAGCGGCTCTGAACCCATCCAAGGTAGGGACATCCGCAGGTTCCATAGTTGAAGAAGCATCTCGCAGCATACCGGACTCCGAATGGGTCTCAGTAGAGGCCTGCGAATCTGAAGTAGCAGGTATCAGGGGCTGCGACAGCGCCTCACTGAGTACCGGCGACCTGGCGACTAGCCTAATGGAAGTGTCATTGGCACCTTTGGACCTATGTGGCCTGCCTCTGTCTTTAATTTTATGTTTTTTCGGAATGTCGGTAGTCGGATGGCTTACCGAAGCCATTTCTAAGTACCGAAGTAGGTTGATGCAAAAATGAACCGATGACGAATAGTTCGAGGATTGAATAAGGCACAAAACCAACAGTGAGGGATGTCATGGTCTGGGCCTAAGCAAGGAATGCAGTATGAATGAAAATCTTTATGAAGTCTTTGCTTTCCACAAGAAATACAATTGTTAACTTTTACTGACATCGGTTTAGAACAAGAAAAAGGATCCCCAACGGGGTACTTAGCTTTTTTTGAGGACTTTGGTTCTGAAACTCAAAAACATAAATTTCAGGAGTCGGCCGACCGGCACTTACGAACTGCTTCAGGCACCGCACGGCAAGAAAGACTGATGTAGGCGTCGGCTGCATGCTTTATACCCCTGACTACCTGAAGTCATGGAAGATGCGACAGCAACTGACGCAGGACCCAAGACTTTGATAATCAGGCCGGCTGAGGGCTACCTGCAAGCAGATAACCCAAATGTAATGACTGCAACAGTGAAACATGAAGAACATCCAAAGCTTCTTACTACCCCTCTGGGTCTTAAAAAAGAACCTTTGGAGAGTAGAAAACTTGATCCTTACCGCAAAAAGAGTCTTGTCTTCCTGCTCAGTGCAGGTTAAGGTCTCCTTAACAGACAGTCCAAACAAAGTGGAGCAGTCAAAGGGGTGTTAGTGAAGGATGCCTTAAGGGTTCACAAACCCACAAAAGCAAAGCCAGGTATGCCACCTGACAGCGATGCCAGTGCCTGCTGCTCAAGAGGTTGCCTCTGCAGTATTGGAGATCAACATCATTGAGGCATTGGCTAGGGAACTGAGAGTGGACAGCCTCAGAGAAACTAGCGTGAAGTTCTCTGGAGGCAACAACTTTGACAGGGAAGAGGTAAGCTCCGAAACCAAATCCATCTGAAGCCTGGTAAAGTGGGCCAAGTAGTTAGTTGCTCTCAGACCAAAAGTAGCTGAGGCAAACACACGCCTTTCCAAAGCGATCATCCGGGACTCCCTGTTTGGGGGATGGACCGAGGAGCTTTGTTCAGCCAGCTCCTTCTTGGTAGCAACAGCCACTACAACTGCATTGACAGGGACCCCTTTACTCCAAATGATCTATCCTTATGAGGACTGAAAAACTTGTCTGCTTTCTTGGGCACAGGTTCCACCATGTCTGGTCCTTCCAAGCCCTGCTGAGATAAGGTCCACAAGCTTGTCAGCGGGAGGGGGAAACCCAGGTAGAAGATGGGCCCATCAGAAATGCCTTCAGGAACACAGACTCCTCCAAAGACGGGGAAGAACATCCGTCTTTATGCTGGAGAACTTCCAGGATGTCCTTGAAGGAAAACCTTTCAGGCTGAAGTCTGGGGGACCAGTCTCCCTCCTCAAAATCTCTGTCTTTGTTGAGGTACTCTCGGGGGGATTCCAAGTGCCTCCTCTTATACATTCTCTTCTGAGGGGGCTCCTCCACGGTTGGCTCAGAGGAGGACTCAGAAGAGGTGGGTACCCCAAGTGGGGCAGTGCCCATATAAAGGCACTCGTGGGATGGGTGACCCTGGATGGGTGATAAGACCGCAGCACCCAATCCCAAAAAGGCTGGGGAGGACCTAGAGAAGAAGGAAAGGTAACTGCCGAACTAGAGAAGTCCCGCTCTACCACCAGAAGGCCAATGGACTGGAAGAAGCACCCCCCCCAATCCCCAGAAGATGGATCACCTGGGAAGAGGATATGGACCCTGAAGCCCCCAGAGGATATCAGCCCCGAGCTGTCCAGTGCCAAAGCCCCCAAAGGAAGGGAGCAGTCCGAAAAATACAGACCCAAATCCACCCCAGGGAACCTGTACCAACCCCCTCAGAGACGAGGCCCCACTCTGGTCCAAGGGCTGCGCAACAGAGCCAGCCAGGGACCATGATGGTATCAAGAAGGGGGGATACCCGACACTGTTGGCCTCTCACTGAGAATCCCCTGGTCCTGACCTTCCAAAATCTGGTGGATTGGAACAAGAGTGGAGAACTGTGGATGTGGATGTGGAGACAGAAGCAAGCCAACTCGATTTGGGCTTTGAGGAAACTCATCATCCTATCCATATCAGAGGAATGAAGACTTCTGGAGGATCTGGACAAAGTTGAAGAGTGGACACATCTTGCTGAGGATTCGGCCTTGCATTTCGAAGCTCTATGGTTTCGAGAAGGAGACCAGCTCTGACAGCTCGGATCTGACCTCCTGGAGGACTCAGAAGGGGAACCCTTTATGGCAACAGGATCAGACAGTACTGTCGGATCAAACTACCTTGCAGGATCCAAAGACTGGGGAGCCGTACAGTTTGGATCTGACAATATGACAATATCTTGGATCCGAGAGTCTGATCCTAAGTTCTAGGAACGCCAGACCTCAAAACCTAGGGATCTACAATCTGAGAGCCTTGGCTTTTTAGAGAGAGAAAAAGACTACCCCCCCCCCAGAGGAAGGAGGAAGCCTCTTCTTCGGCTCCTGTGACGACTTGGAAGGGGAATCCAAAGGGAGAGGTCCACCCTGAGCTAAGCCCTTGAGGAGAAGCTTGTTGTGGCACTCTACCAGGGCCCTGGAGTTGAATGCAGCACAAATGTCGCATTCAACATCCAGGTGTGCCGACCCAAAACAATAGAGACACTCCTTGTGCGAGTCGGAACAAGGGATCTTCCAACCACACAAGGAGCACCTCAAAGCCTACAGGCTTATCAGTCATCCTAATAAACAAACTGGAAAACGAAAAACCACAAACTGATAATTCCAAAGAGCAGAATGAAGAGGCACACACAAGTAGTGTAGGTTTTTGGTTTTTGGTTTATAAACATAAACTTCCTTTATTCCTGATGAAGTTTATGTTTGTACCATAAACTCAAACGAAAAAGCTTCACTTACTATTTATGTGCCCTTCTTCATTCTGTCATCCTGTCCAACACAAACAGGGGGAAAAAAAAATGTTTTTTAAATAGAAAACGGCTTAAAGAAAAAAGGGAGTGAAGAGCCAAGCACTAGAAGGGTGGATGGAAGAACCTACCTAAATCCACAGCTTAGTTCTAACATGGAGTGGAGGAAATACGATTAACTAAAAGCTGCTAAAGATAGCAAAGATACCTTAAAAAGAAGGAAAGGAAGAAAAGGAGCCAGGAAAATGGCACTTATCTAACAACTGTCTGCTCTTGAGCTTGGACCACGTCTGGAGCGATTCAGTGGCAAATGAGATCTGAGGGTCAGAAGGTAGCAAGGGATTATGGGAAGGGGAGGAGCTTAAGCTCTGGATCTGTCTGAGAAGTTGCCAGCTCAGATCCAAGGTCGGATTCTACACCTATCTGTGAGGAATAATGACATGCACAGCATCAGATCAGTCGATTTAAAATATTTTAAATGCTGTATTGTTGTTTACTCATAGCAGGGACTGTAAATAGGGAGAAAAGGACAGAGAAGTTGAGCATTTAATAACAGAACCCGTTGTTGTCCTTTAATACAGATTGGTAATAGCTAGTACATCTCACACACAGTGCAGTTTTAAGGAGAGGATTAGCCTCGTCTGGCTTGTTACAAAGGTTGGGGTGGGCCAGGGTGTGTTTCAATATTGCTTCTGAGGAGAAGAAAAAGATGGGTATGAATGTGTACAGTCTTTTGTGCAGTTTTTATTACATTTTTGTGTAGTGAGAAACTTGCATGGCAGTAGATAAAAGATCTGTGCTTTTGCAGTCAACCTGGGTTTTAGACTGGTGAGTTGTGTCAATGGTTGGAAAGTTGGAAGTGGACAGTGTGCTTGAGGGGTTAGTGAGGATGTCTGCACAGGGAATGGAAGCTATAAACAGATGTGTTAGGGGAAGTTTGGGTAGTGCGTATATGTGTGTGTTTGTAGTCTAATGTTATGTTTGTTGAGTACAAGATTTAGTGGGAGCAAAAAGTTTTGCAGTTTATTGCATTTGAGTACTGTCATTCGTGATGAGGACTTTGACAGTTGAGCTCTTTTAGGTTAGTTGAGCTGTGCTAGGTTAGCTGTGGTGTGTGATGATAGTAAGATTTGACTGGAGTAGTTAGTAATTGCGTGGTGTAATGTTTGTATGCTAGTGGTGTGGCCTATGGTATACCTTTAAAGCTGGTTTATGAAGGAAGAAAATGGAAAGAGAATTTTGATAACTAGTGATCAGAGGGGATTGCTGGGGAATTCATGGTGGTAGGGGAGCACAGCAGGACAAAGCAACTGGACGAAGGGACGCCAATCAGTCTGAGCATGGTGAAAAACAAAAGAATCTAGCACTGTTGCACAAATGCAGATTACATGAAAGCTGAGACTGTAACAGCAGATGTTCAAATAGATCACTGTTACAGTAGCCTAAGCTATATAGGATGTATCCTGCCAAGGACTGGACACCTGTCCAGTATCCAAAGCTTTTAAGCATAAGGACATGCATGTATAAAAGCAGACATATTGGCACCAAAATACACAGCATGCTTGTCTCTCAGGAATGGAAGAGACAGCCCAAATACACGCGTAAGTCATGTGCAAGGAGAAAGGGGAAAAAAGGCATGGTTAAGTAGAACACCATCCTGGCAGAGAGATAAAGTAAATGAAAAAGAAATAAACCTACAAAGAAAGGTCAAGAAAAGGGAGCAGGAGTAAGGTTAGTATTGTAATAATGACATATAAGAACATCTATGTTCACAGTAAATTTACTTATACAACTGTACTGTTCATCGTTAGATCGCTGTTTCAGAAACATAAGCTATATGGAACAATTACCAAAGTCTAACCAGGGAGAATGAGGAAGAAGGGTGGAGAGTCCAGGAGCCCCTGCAGAACAAGCCTCCCAAAGCCTGCTCTCCATCTGAAGAATCAATCTTAAACTGTTTAGTGAAGGCGTGTACATATGACAAAACTGCTACATCTAGCACACATTTTAGAGTCCACCCTTTTCCAAAATACTCAAATAGCCACAGCTCTTGCAGAGTGAGCCTTGACCTTAAAAGGAAGGGTCCTTCCATTGTCAAAATATCAAAACTGGATTACATGGCATAACCACTTGGAAATAGTTTGCGCTTTGACAATTGTCCCTTTTTCTTACTTTAAAAAGAAATGAGCAGTTGATTAGAAGTTCTAAAGTCCTTTGTCTTTCTCTTTCCTTTATTTTTCAGTTCAGTAAAGAGGACAGAAGAATGAACATGTTGATTAAGGTGAATTCTGAATTTTTAAAGGATTCCCTATATTTTGGAAAGCTGAGAAGGTTGAAATACACTAAGACCTTGCAACTCATATCCTCACAGCCAAAGTTAGACCAGTAGGTAACACTGTCTTCTACTTCAGGAGCTAAAATAATGCCTCACAAGCTGGCTCAAAAGGAAAAAGTGCTAGTTTTTCCTAGGTACAAAGTTAAGATTCCAAAGAGGAGTCAACTGTTTTTTTTTCCCTTTAGGACAACTGTGAAGTACCCCTTTTAGAAATACTTTTACCTATGATAAGGATAAAAGTTAGAGGGGTACCTTAGGTAGACAGAGATGGCCGAAAGGTGAATATCAATAGAGGCATAAGACAGGCCATTTTTTAACAAATTAGATATTGAAGAAAGTATAGCTGTGCCAGTAAACAACTTATGACATTAGATGTTTGAATCATCACTGCTGCAACAGCCTTAGCTACATGGGTTATATTTTGCCATGGAAATAACAGCAGGACAGCTTCCAACGCTTCAGATCACCTTCCACTTCCCCAAACTTTAATTAGCTCAGCTCGAGCTGACTGAAAGAGACACGTTCAGGCACCAAGCTGTTCAGAGCTTTTCTGCCAAACAAAAGGGAGGCTGAACCCTGAAAGGACAATTCTAGGAAGAAATTAAATAAATAACCATACCCTGGCAAACACACATCAAAAAGGGGGTGGAGGGAGGGAGCAGCTACTAACAGCAGTGATCATTCGAACAGCTACTGTTACAGTAAGTTTACTTATACAACAGTACCATATTTTTCATATTGACCACTGCTGAAGTAGCCAAAGATATAAGAGTAGATTACCCTAGCTTACAACAGTTGGGAGGTGGAAAGGTTCAGGAGCTTCTGGCAAATGGTACAAGCAAAACCACAGTCAGACTTACAGAAGGAATCAAGCCTGTAATGTCTAATAAATGCATGTACGGAGGACCAACTTGCTTATAGAATATTTCTAGAATTCAGCCCATTTCAAAAAGACATAGATGAAGCCAAGGCCCTTGGACAACAGGCCAAGTGCCTGCTTGGAATTCTTCTGCTGTGTTGAGTATAATGTGGTAATAGTCAGAGACAACCATTTGGAAATAGTTTCAACCCAAACTATCTCTTCTAACCTACACAAGAAATGAACAACTAATCTGAAAGATTTAATTCTGTCAAGACAGTACTAGACATATCTATGGATATCCAAGAGCTTGCAACACTGATAATCTTCTTGCAAAGCTCAGCACAATCTATAAAATTGTTTTCCAGGTTAAGAACCTCAAGTCAGCCAGATTAGCCGTTTCAAAAGGAGCAATTGTTAGCCTCTCTAACACCAAATGAAAATCCCAAGGACAGGCCACCAGTTTTCTTGGAGGCCACTTACGCAAACCCCCTTTCAAACACATTTTGACTGAAGAATGCACTGAAAGAGGAGGATCCATGGGAAGGCGTGCTAAAACTGCCAATAACTGAACCTTGATGGAGAAGTAAGAAAGGCCATAGGACAGTAACTCGCACAAATATTGTAAAACCAGAGAACAGCTAGTTCTGAATGCATCTTAGTAACTCAAATATTGTAAAACATGAAAAACAAGTGCTGAAGGGTACTGGTTATGCTGTTGGTACCAGCTTGAAAACTTTCACTTGCTAACATGCAATGTTTTAGTAGCAGGCTTTCCTGTCTCAATTAGTACCTCTTGCATGTCCTCAGTAAGGAAGCATCTAAAAGCAATTAAATTACTATCATCTAACCAGTCAGTTGAAGTTGACTGTGATCAGGGTGTACCAAGCACCTCTAAATCATGTGTGAGTATGTCCATTCCATGAGGAAGCCACTGCCCAAAGAAGGGAGAAAGTATAGTTGTGTACACTTACCATAAATGTAGATGTTTGAGTGTATTCACTGTTGCAGTCATCACATTTGGGTTATTCCTGCAAGGGTAGCCCTCGGCTGGACAGAATACCAGAGGCTTAGTATTTCTGCATCGGTTGCTGTCGCTTCAGGACTGACGGCAGGTCGTCAGTAGTATAAAGTAAGGCAGCCGACGCCATTACATCAGTTTTTCTTGCCCTAACCTGCCAGGAGCCCCCAAGTAGGAGCCAGGTTCTGGTGGAAAACCCCCACCAGTAGAAGGTAAATACTAATATGTCCCTTGTAAGAAAAGAGAGGAAAAAGGGGGACAGAGTGAGGGAAACCAAGACTGCAACAGTGAATACACTCGAACATCTACATTTATGGCAAGTGTACACAACTGTACTATGTTCTTCGTGTTTCACTGCTGCAGTCATCACATTTGGGTTGATTCCCAAAGCTGAGGAAATGGGTGGAGCCAGTCAAGGAAACTAGGGGCTGGCTAGTATGCCCTGCAAGACTGCAGAGGCAAAACCTGCCCTGGATTTGGAGAAGAGAGGCAGGTGGTAATGTTTGGTAAAAGTGTGAACAGATGTCCAAGTGGCAGCCTCCAGGATGTCCCTGGTGGGGACTCCTCTGAAGAAAGCTACAGAGGTGGAGGCTGCTTTGGTGGAGTGAGTCCTGACCACCTTGGGGGAAGGCTTTCCGTGTTGTTTGTAGAAGAAATGGATGCAGTATGCTATCCATTTGGAAATGGATTGTTTGGAGATGGTTTTGCCTTCTGCCCCTGTAGCAAAGCTAACCAGCACTTGATCAGACTTTCTGATTGATTTAGTCCTGTCTAGATAGAATCTGACCTGTCTGTGCACATCTAGAAAGTGCAGGATCCTTTCCCCCTTGTTCTGCAGATTAGGAAAAAAGGTGGGGAAATGAATGGATTAGTTGAGAGCCACATTGGACACCACACCTTAGGCATGAAGGATGGGTTAGTCCTGATGGATACCTTGTTAGCATGGAAGATGATGAAGGGTTCCACAGCCATGAGTGCTTGCAGCTTGGAGACTCTTCTGGCTGAAGTGATGGCCAGAAGGAAAGCGGTCTTTCAGGAGAGAAAGTTTAGCTGTGCAGAAGAAGCTGGTTTGAAGGGGGCAGGGTGAGCTTTTCCAATGCACAGTTAAGGTCCCAAGCTGGGGTTGGTGCTCTTCTGGGCGGACTCAAATTGCTAGCCCCTCTTAGGAACTGTTTGATAAAAGGGTGTGAGAAAAGGGGCTGCTCAGTGGGAAAATGAGCAGAGATAGCAGAGGCATGAATTTTAATAGAAGAAAAAGAGAGGCCACTGTGTAGTAGGGCAGCTAAGTAATCCAGGATGAGAGGGAGGGAGAGCTGTGCCGTACTGGCACCCTTAGCCTGAATCCAGGTGCAGAACCTTTTCCATTTGTCAGCATAAGACTATCTAGTGCTAGGCCGTCTGGCCTCACGTATAACATCTAGAACCTGTTTACTGAGGCTGGCAGATTGATCGGGGGTTAGGGAATAAGCCAAGCTGCCAAATTGAGTGTCTGCAACTGGGGATGCATGAATTCCCGTCCCTCTGGGTCAGGTGGTTTGGAATCTGAGGAAGATGTCATGTTGGCAGTGGGGACAGGCAGCGCAGCAAGGGGTACCAGTGCTGGTGAGGCCAGTCTGGAGCTATAAGCATTGTCCTTGGTTTTTTCTCCTTTATTTTGAGCAATACCCTGGGGATGAGAGGTAGTGGAGGAAAGGCATAGACCAATAGATTGAACCAGGGGAAGGACAGGGCATCCACTTTCCAAGCCATGCAGTGATGCTCCCCGGTGCAGAATTTGCTGAGCTGACGGTTGGTGTGGGAGGCAAACAGGTTGACCTTCGGGGTGCCCCATTTCTGAGTTATTAGGGTGAAGATTCTTCTGTTGAGCTGCCACTCGTGTTGGTCCAGAAGATTTCTGCTTAATTGGTCTGCCAGAGAGTTGACAGAACCTGGTAGGAATTGTGCTAACAGGGGGAGTTGCATGGCAGAGGCTGTGCGCCAAAGGGTCATGGCCAACCTGCAGAGAGGGTAGGAGTGAGTCCTTCCCTGCTTGTTGATATACCACATTACAGTGGTATTGTCTGTTTTGATCAGAGGAGCCCCTGGGGAGAGAAGGGGCTTGAAAGCTATCAAGGCGTGCTGGACAGCCATCATCTCTTTTTGGCTGATGTGCAGACGGATTTGCTGTGGGCTCCATTGGCCCTGTATACACCTGCCATCCAGGTGTGAAACCCAGGCATAGTCTGATGAGTCTGTGGTGAAGGTCTGGGGGGCGGGTGGTGGTGAAAAAGGTTGTCCCTTGCTGTGGGAGCATGCTGTTGCCCACCAAAGAAAATCTTTTCTGAGGCAAGGAATTATAGGTATAAGAGTCTCCAGGTCTTGAATGTTGACACAAAAAGCTTTTTAGGTACCACTGAAGCTTCCTCATATGCAGTCTGGCATATGGAATGAGTAGTATGCAGGATGCCATGAACCCCAGAGCTTGCAGGTTCTTCCTTGCAGATAGCTGGGGTCTAGTAGCTAGTTCAGAGAAGTAGGGTGTCAGGAAAATTTGCTTTTCTGGTGTAAGGAATGCCATCTGGGATGCTGTGTCCAGGCTTGCTCCCAGGAATATAATGCTTTGGGTGGGCACCTGTTTTGATTTATTTTCACTGAATGTGTACCCTAGGGAGGTGAGCAGGGACTTTACAAAGGTCAGGTGCTTGAGCAGCTTTTCCTGGCTGTCTGCCTGAATTAGGCAGTCGTCTAAGTAAGAATAAATCTAGACCATTCCTTTGCCTGCAAAAGATAATGGCCAGAGCCACACATTTTGTGAAAACTTTGGCAGCAGTAGATAAGCCAAAGGGAAGCGCAGAAAACTGAAAGTGCTGAGATCCTGCCCTGAAACAGAGATATTTACTGCATGATTCCCTGATAGGAATGTAGAAGTAGGCCTCTTTTAGATCTAGGGTGGCTAGCCAAGCATCCTTGGAGAGCATGGGTAGCAGCTGCTGGAGGGTGAGGCATTTTAAATTATGGGATCACCAGGAAGGTGTTTAGAATGGATACATCAAGGATGGGGCTCCAGGTGCCCTCTTTTCTGGGTGCCAGAAAAAGTCTAGAGTAGAAAACTTGGCGCCTCTGTTCTGCAGGAATGTGCTCTACTGCCCTCAGAGAGAGCAGAGAAAGGACTTGCTTTTGCGCCTCTGCCCACTGGTTTGGAGGTAGATTTGGGAACCCTTTTGGGGTAGAAAGGGTGTGGAAAGAACAATTGTATCCCTGGGACACTATGTTGAGAACCAAGTGGTCACTGGTAATGGTGGCGCAGGTGCTTGCGTGAAAGGAGAGTTTTAGTCCTAGGGCTAAGTGAAGGTGTGCAGTGGGAGGGGGTGGGGGAGGAGTGTCATTGTGAGTTCGTATCATAAGGGGGTGGGGCTTAGAACTCCCTGGTTTTGAAGTGGAGGTAGTCCACTGCTTAGATCTCTGGATTCCCTGTGGCTGCTGTCTGATTGGGGGGGGGGTTCTGGGCTGGGGTTTTGAAGTGGAGGTAGTCCACTGCTTAGATCTCTGGATTCCCTGTGGCTGCTGTCTGAGGGGGAGGGTCTGGGCTGGACTGGCTTAGTGGGAGGAGGAACGGACCAGTGCTTGGTGGGACAATGCCTACTGAACCTAGGTGGCTGGACCTGTAAGAAATCCTTAACTGTCTGCATAGATTTTGATTTTCTTCCATCTTTTTTAACAACTCTTCTTAGTGCCAAATAAGTTGCCTTTGTGCAAGGGGGCATCCAACAATTTAGATTTGACATGGTCTGGCAAGGGCTGTTCCTTAAGCCATGCATGCCTTCTAATGACAGACCCAGTGACTGCTGCCCTGCAAGAAGCTTCTAGGGCATCAAAACCACAGTGCAAGGTGTGTTTAGTTACTTGACTTGCAGAATGCATTAACTCTTGTAACTCTTTAGATTCTGCACAAGCAGGAAAGGAAGACATTTTTTGTTTGAGGAGTTTCGGGGAATGTTGCTGAATTTTTAGCATATGAAACTGACAATTTAGTGCCCTGATAGCAAGAGTAGCTGAGGTATATACTTTTTTTACCCCATTTGTCTAGTGCTCAGGAATCCCTATCTGAGAGGGTGGGATTCTTAGCAGAGGTTGCTTTAATCCTTTTAGGCCCTTGAGAAATTACCTCAGGGTCAGCAGTAGGATTTTTAAATATAAATTTGTGAGAGTCAGGGACTCTATAGTACCTCAATAAACACCACAGCACAAGATAAAGAGAAAAACACAAAAGCCAGCACTTTACCAGTATACTTTAATAACAGCTATCTGGTACCTCGGCAATTCGCCTTCAAAGATCTTTGAAGGCGAATTGCCGAGGTACCAGATCGCTGTTATTAAAGTATACTGGTAAAGTGCTGGCTTTTGTGTTTTTCTCACTCTATAGTACCTGTCTGGTTTTCTGGGTGCAGGAAAGAGGGTGCCAGGAGTCAAGCTGGACTCCAGGAAAACATCCTCCACAACATCCAGGACTGGGGGGGATGGCCAAGGTTCTGCACTGTGGAAGATCTAAGAATTCTCTGAGTCTCTTTTTAGACTGAGGGTAGTCCTGCCTCTCCCACTGGAAATGCTCCCTTAAGGTATGAAGGGTTTCCCCAAAGGAAAAATCCTCTGGGGGAGAGGCAGAAGGGATGGAATCCTCTGCATCAGAATCCTCATAAGTGGAGAGGGATTGCATGTCTTCATATTCAGATGCATTAGAGTCATCTGACTCTTGTTCAGACAAAACTGCAGGGGCTAGATCTCTTTTACTTTTGCAGGGGGTAGCTTGGTTTCCCCAGATCAGCATGATAATGTCTTCCGCCATTTTAAGCATTTGAGATTGAGGCAAGGAAGTAGGTGCCTGAGATTGGGTTGTCGGTTTCTTGGGTGTGGTTCATTCCCTGGGCCTAAGAAACTCGGTCATTTCTGAAAGAACGGTAGTCACAAAAAAAGAAGTCAGTTTGTGTCGAGAATCGGTAGTGCAAAGGACTTCCTCGGAAGCTGGTGCCTGCTCAGCAGCTCCGGTCCCATCCAAGGTAAAGATGACCACAGGATCCTTAGTCGAAGAAGAGTTTTGCGACATACCAGACTCTGAAAGGGTCTCGGTAGTGGCCTGTGAATCCACAGAAGCGGGTATCAGGGGCTGCGAAAGTGCCTCACTGAGGACTGGAGAACTGATGACTAGCTTAACGGAAGCATCGTCGGTAGGTTTAGACCTGTGGGGTCTCTCTCTCTGTCTTTATCTTTATGTTTTTTAGGAGGATCTGCTGTTGGATGGCTTACCGAAGCCATATCATTGTTTTGAGGACTGTAAGTGAAAATATCTAGCTACAATAAGGGCCTGATGATGGATAGTTCTGGCGTCGAACAAAACATTGCAGCGACAGCGGGGAACAATGTGGTCTGGGCCTAAATGAGTGACACAGTAAGAATGAAAGTCTCGGTGTGGTATTTGCATTCCACAGGCGAGAAAATTGTTAACTTTTTCTGACATCAGTTAGTGCAAGAAAAAAGGATCCCCAACGGGGTACTTAGCTTTAGAAGACATCCGCTTCAAATCGGTAGACGAAACTCAGGTAGCGGCCGACTGGCACTCATGCGAACTGCTTCTGCTTCAGGCTCCACGGCAAGAAAGACTGATGTAATGGCATCGGTTGCCTTACTTTATACTACTGACAACCTGACATCAGTCCTGAAGAGACAGCAATCAACGCAGAAATCCTAAGCTTCTGGTATTCGGGTGGGCCGAGGGCTACCCTGGCAGGGATAACCCAAATGTGATGACTGCAACAGTGAAACATGAAGAACATTCACTGTTGCCTGGGCCAGAATGGACTCACAATGACCTTGGAGGATTTCTTCTGAATCTTCACAAATACCCTGGGTATCAGTGGAAAGGTAGGAAAAGCATACAGGAACATTCTTGTCCAAGGAAAGGAAGAGACATCTGTCTTCCAAGCCTTCTTGCATGGAGTCCTGGAGCAGAGTCTTAACATATGACTGTTTAGAGGGGAGGCAAACAGGACTACTTGAGAAACTCCCCACAGATGCATCAACTCTTGGAAGACCCCCTAGTCTTTCCATTTGTGAGGGTCTCCCTTTGTCTTGTTCAGTTTTTCTGCCACACATTTTTGCTCTGATGGAATGTAGGATGTCTGCAGAGTGAGATTGTGCTGTAAAGCTACAACTCAAGGTAACATGGCTAGTCTGCAAAGGGGGTACAACCTGCTTCTCTATAACAACCTGAAGAGGTACAGGGAACCAAATATGATTGAGAGTTGAGTGCCCTGGTCAGGACAAGCATCTCTTTTATATTTATGTGCTTACATCTGTCCTTTGTGTCCCACATACCTTACACTTTTAACCCTCCTGAAACTTCTCCCCATGCAAAATCAGAGACGAGTGACTGGTTTGGAGCAGAGACGGAAAAGGAGAGACCTGGACTTAGGAAAATTTGCTGTCTCCACCAAGTGATTCCTCTGCCGACAAATCCCAGCACTGGGATTTGAAAATTCAAAGGATGTAGGCGCTAGAACCAGACAGACTTCAGATACTATTTCTCATATGGAGACTTGCCAGAGGTATCATGTGTATCATGGATGCAAGGCACAGTGCTGCAGCGGTTTATATTACTACCTCACAGCAAGAGGTTCTCTGGTTTGATTTTTGGCTGGGGTGCCTTCTGTGCAGAGTCTAAATGCCCTCCCTGCATTCGTGTGGGATTGCTCAGGATGCTCAAGTCTCCTCCCACATTACAAAGACGTGTGCCTGGAGTGTTGCTCCCTGGGCCACCACTGAAAATTGTCTCGTTCCAAGTCAAATTTTCCCGATAAACAAATGTTAAATAAAATAAATAAATAAAATATAACAGATGTCATGACACCCAAAATCCAGAGGTATTCCCTCACAGTGACCAAAGTTAAAGTAGAAAACCTCGGAAATAGATCTAGATATATAGATATTTTTTTTCCTATTGGAGAAAAGCTCTTTGAACTAAGGTGTTCCAGCTAACACCCCAAGAACACCACTCTGGAAGGAGTAAAAAAAAACACTTTTGAATGTACTCTTGGAATCTACAGCTTGTGTAAGAGATCTCTCACACAAGTGAAAGATTCTTGACAATTTGAAAAAAGACTCTGCAAAGATAAGCAAGTTGTCTAAATATGGAAAAATGTGGAGACCCTGTAGGCTGCAATGAGCTACAACCAGATCTAGACACTTTCTGAACACTCTTGGTGCAGAGGATATTCCAAAGGGTAAGCCACAGAACTATTCATGTGATCCACATGCACAAAACCTTAAGAAATGCCTAAAGTCTGGATGAATAGTGATGTGCTGATAAAGCATCTTTTAAATCTACGATAAACAGACAAAAAGTTCCAAAACAAACAGTGAAGAAAAGCCAAAGTCAGTAATATCCACAAAACAGGAGTTTAGCACACTCTCTCTAGTGCCTCGGCAATTATTGCCTTCCAGGAATACCTTTCGAAATTACAAAGAGGACCCATACATAGATAGATATCTATCTATGGGTCCAATTTGTAATTTTGAAATTCCACATTCCCAACGTTCTAAATACCGACGCTCAGAACTTCGAGATTGTGGAATCTCGAAACCTGTCAATGGAAATCGCCCTACAGTGAGGAACAGGAACATTACCATTCTCTTCACTGTAGTGCGATCTCAGAGCTGGTATATTTAAGTTGCAGGGGGTGTGGGGGGTGCAAAGTGGACTGTGTGTGTGTGTGTGTATACATATATATTAGATTAGATATAGATATATATATATATATATATATATAGATATATATATATATATATATATAGATAAGGATATATCTATATACACACACACTTTTTTCTTATATGAACAGCTTTATTAAATTATCACTTAAGATGCAGGCACACATACATTAACAGAAAAGAAAACAAACCATAATAAACTTTTTTCCTTCGCATGCGCTATACTTGTTTTCTTTGTTTACAACTTTCAGTCTGACTTTATACAAACTGCACAATTCTGACCCTCCTTTAAACATCCTCCTGAACATTATTCTGCATGTACTGTTTCCACAAGTTCTGTTAATTTTTTATGTAATTTGGTACTTCTCTTTTCTAAAGATCGCTTTCTAGTTCTTTTATATATTTTACAATATTCAATACTTCAAATATAGCTGTTTTATATTTTGATTTCCACTTTCTTGTAACTGCTGTTTTGGCAACCAATAGAATTAAACTTAAGACCTTAATATGTTTAGACAATTCAGATAGTGTCCCCCATCTCAACAGGATAATTTCCTCAGTAACAACCATTTGCTCCCCCAATATTTCTGAAAGAGTACTCTGCAGGGAATTGTTAAAATCTGTCAACTTACTGCACAATCAAAAAACATGGTTCCTAGTGACCTCTTTCTTCCCCATCCGACCTCCAACATTTGGTATCTACCTGAGGAAAAATTATTTGAAGTCTGCTTTGGGTATAAAAATACCTATGTAAACACTTTCAAGCAAAATCCTAAACCTTCTGAACTTGGCTAGTACCATGTTACTGTGGGGGTTGCCTGTGATTACCAAAAGAGGTCCTGGAATCTGCAAATGTTTCAGGTCTTTCTGTGCATTTACCAATGCCATCATGTAGTCAATGTTTATGTGCTTCCTTCTGAAATGGTGATCCCAAACACCCTGTACCTTGAATACAACCCCCAAAACAAAGTCTGATACATCCACTGAAAAATGGTTAAGAGAAAAATTGGAACACAGATTCAGACAACTGGTATATTCAACAATTAATTTCCTTCCTGAAGAAGTTCAGTTCAGGGATTTGAAGACAGGTTGTTGAAGCTGGGTCCATATTGATTAGAGAAACCCATTGAATCTTTCTCATATGATCTAGCTACAGGGATCATGAGAACTGTAAAATACATGTATCCGTAAATCAAGAGGAATTTCCTAGTTGTAGACAGAGGCTGCAGATAAAAATTAAGACTGTACAAGCATCCTAGGAAAGTGATTATGTGGGAAGGAGTGAAAGAAGACTAAGATTTAACTTAAAACCAAGTTCTGAAAAAGATTTCTGATAAAGAGGAGAGATTTTAGACAGCTTTGAATATTGTGTGCAAAATCAAGGCAGTCCTAAGATGCCTTATAACTCACAAAAAGTAATTCTTGATGCTAGACACCAATTTTCCTTTGTGCACTGGACAAACCAAAGGGTAAAGAAGAGAACTGAAAATGTGAACCAAACAGGAGAACATCTTAAAAATCATCTGAAGTCTCTGCAAAAGGGTATACAGTGATGTGCATCTCTTAGATCCAAAGTTACAAAGAAACAAAGAGGATGAATCAGGGAAAGAGATGGCAGGGTAAGCATTCTGAACCTTGGAATCTTGAACATTTTGAGACAGAGGTTTAAAACAGGTTTCCAGGTTCCCTCCTGCTTGGGTACCAGAAATGTTTTTGAATAGAATCCTTTTCCTCTCTGCTCATCTGGCACAGGTTCTACTATTTCCTGCAACAGCATATGAGAAATGATGGGAGAAAAGAAGTATTTTGGTTATGAGGATGGGATGGAATTCTTAGGTTTGGAGGGAGGAATTTCCACTGCCACCTGTACCAATTCTGAATGATTCCTAGTATCCAATATTCTTTTGCAATTTAGTACCACAACGAAAGATGTGGATACAGACTCCTTGGAAGGTTTATACAGCTGTCAGGGTAGAGAGGGAAGGGAGGCATAGTCCATCATTTTTCCTGGACTGAAATTAGGCTTGTGGTGCCTTCCTTTTTTCTTAGAACTGCTATGCCATTGCTTTTTAAAGGACTGCTTTTGTGATCATTTAAATGTTTTCCTCTTAAGTGGACCAGGGATCACAGGGGAAATCCCTACTCTATTTTGGTATAGGGGATTGAAAAAAAACTTGCTTTACCCCTTGGATCAGTTTCTCCCTTTCCTCAAATATCTTGAGAATATCAGCAGAAGTGTCAAGTAAAACCTCTTTAATCAAGGGGACATTGAGAATTTCAGATTTGACATCTTCTAGTAAACTTTGGGCTCATAGCCATACATACCTGTGGCATGCCTGACCCACCTGCTGCAGCCCTAGATACTGCAATTTGTAGTATCGTAGGAGCATCTCAAGGTATGCTTGCTAACCTTAATGCCTGAAAGAAAGCACAGAAAGCAATGAGGGCTTAGACCTGAAGCAGTTAACTGCTAAATTACCTTCTTTATGTCAGTAAATGACTCCAGAAGGTATTTGGACATATGTGCCTGAGATCAACAGTTCTAAAAGCCAAGGATGAAGATGTACAAAAACCTCCTCAGTCTGTCAAAGGCCCAGCCATCACTGTTGGTGGTAACAGGATTTGATGCAGTCATATGTTTAAATCCAGAAGTTTTGATATGGAAATAACAGAAGGGTCAGATCTAGAATTAAGGAAAAGGTACTTATGAGATTAGGGTACCTTAAAGTTTAACTGGATTCCTAGGAGCAGGTGGCTGACTATCAAGACAAGTACTGGCAGCATTAAATGTGTCCTCCTGTGCACAAATGTTTGAGGATAGACAGTGGTTTGTGGGTCTGTACTTGTAATAGGGTGCAGTACCTCTGCTGTGTTTCAGACATTTTCTTATGCCCCCACTTAAACAAGTCTTACCTCTTTCCAATAATATCAGAAAAACATTTCTTCCATAGGAGAATCTCAAGTACAATTGTGTAGCTAGACTTACCATAACAGCAGATACTTGAATAATCTCACTGCTGCAATAGGCTTAGATATATAGGTTATATCCTGCAAGGATATAAAAGCCAGCCAACTTCCAAAACTTCAGAGGACCTTCCACACCCCCATAACTGTCAGACAGCTCAAGTTGAACTGATTAAAAGACAAATTTCCACACCATGTCCTTCAGAACTTTCTGGCCAACAGACAGAGGGAGGCTGAGCTCTGAAAGGAAAACTCGAGGAAAAATTAAAAACTAACCAACCACCCCTCCCCCCCCGGCATAAATGCTACATACAAAAAAAAAACAAGGGGTGGGGGGCAGAGAGTGGAGTGGCTAGTACATCAGTGATTACCTGATATCTCCCGTCATGGCAAGTTTACTTACACAACTGTACTATTGTTTTATCATATTGATCTGTGCTACAGTAGCCTTAGCTATGTGGGTATATCACCCTAACTTTTTACATTTGGGAGGTAGAAACAGAACAGTTCAAGAGCCCCTGGAAAATGGTTCTTAAAAAGCCTGATCTAGATCCAGGAAAGGAATCAAGCATATAGTGCTTTCTAAAACTATGTACAGAGGACTGAGCTGCAGCTTTTAGAAAACTAAAATCCAACCCTTTCCAAAACGCCATAAAGCCAAGGCTCTGGTAGAGTAAGCCTTGACCCTTCCTGGAATAGTTTTGATGTGGTGAGTTCAACAAAATGTAATATCCTTAGATGGCCATTTGGAAACAGTCCCCATTAATGCAAGTTTGTTCTTTTTCCTTACCTTAACATCTAAAAGATTTAGTTCTGTCAAGACAGTACCAGAGTTGTCTGTGGACATCTAAATGGAGTATCCTTGCCGTCTCTCACACTTCTGGGTTCAAGGAAGCAAATGGGGAGATGGACAGTTTGGCTTAAAATAAACTCAGATACCACCTTAGGCATAAAAGGCGGATTAGTTCTCAAAGAAGCCCTGCCCCTGTGGAGAATGAGATAGGGTAGACTCATCATAAGAGCTTGCAACTCTGATACCCTTCTTGCAGAGGTGAGAGCAATTAGTAAAACTGTTTTTCCATGTTAAGAACCTCATGTCAGCCAGGTTAGCATGTTCAAATGGAGCCAGTATTAACTTCTCTAACACAAAATTAAGATGCCAAGGAGGGGCAATTGGTTTTCTTGGAGGACTCTTATGCAAAACCCCTTTCAAAAACATTTTGACATTAAGATACACTGAAAGAGGAGCACCCATGGGCAAACAAGCTGAAATCGCCAATTAATAAATCTTGGCAATGGAGTTAAAAAAGCCATACTACATTAACTCACACAAATACTGTAAAACCAGAGAACAAATCCTGAATGGATGCAGATTATGCTGTTGGCATCAACTAGAAAACCTCTTCCATGTGTTAATATGATTTTCTACTAGCAGGCTTTCTTGCTTCCAATAGTACCTGCTGTGCATCCTCAGTAAACATGTGCTTAAAA
This sequence comes from Protopterus annectens, assembly GCF_019279795.1. Classification (NCBI taxonomy): domain Eukaryota; kingdom Metazoa; phylum Chordata; order Ceratodontiformes; family Protopteridae; genus Protopterus; species Protopterus annectens. Next base: position 423,330,484 of record NC_056737.1, read on the forward strand.
GGAATTATCCATGCAGTAAATTTAATTTGACTGGTGTTGCACTGTATCAAACACCCCTGTTTTTCTGTGAGTGAATCCAGTCTGTGAGGAAGCTTTTGGTAACTGACACAGGCAATTTCCAAAACAAGGGAGAACCACAGTTGCCTTGGCAGGAAGGGACTCACCACAATGATCTTGAGGCATTGTGGAAAAGCATACAGGAACATTCCTATCAAAGGAAAAAAAAAGGCAACTTGTCTTCCAGGCCTTCCTGCTTGGAGTCCTGGAGAAGACTGTTCAGAGGGGAGGCAAATAGGTCTACATGAGGAACTCCCCACAGATGAATCAAATCTTAGAAGACCCCCTGATAAAGTTCAATTTCTGAGGGTGTGCCCTTGTCAGCTTTTGCTCTGATGGAATGTAGGATGCCTGTAGAGTGATATTGTGCTGTGAAGCTATATCTAAAGCTAACATGGCTAGTCTGCAGAGGGGGTGTGACCTGGCTCCCCCAACTTGCTGATCATCACATAATTGCAGTATTGCCTGTAACAACTTGAAGAGGTCTGAGGGCCAAAGATGAGTCAGACAGCTGAAGGCCTTGATCAGCGCAAGCATCATTCTAAAATGTATGCGCCTGCATCTGTCCTTGGGGTCCCACATACCATGCACTTTAATCCCTCCTGAAACTGCTTCCCAAACACAGCCTCAAGCTTCGGTGTTGACTGACAGTACTGGAACAGAAAGGGAGAAAGGGAGACCTGGATTCATTGATATCTGTTGTCTCGAACAAATGATTTTCCCTCTAACAAACCTCAGCACTGGGATCTGAAAAGACAAGGAGTGTTGGTGCTGCGACCAAGGACACTTCAGATACTACTGTATCTTTCTCATGTGTAGTCTTTTCAGGGTTATCATGAGACCCAAAAGCCTGAGGTATTCCTTTCACAGTGAATGAAATCCGAGTGGAAAACCCTAGAAATAAATCTAGATACAGACCTATTTTTTAGAAAAACTCTTTGAACCAAGTTGACTAGCTGACATCCCAGAAACAATCCTGTGAAATCTCAAGATAAGACTTTTGAATGTTCTCCTGGAATCCCAACTTGTATAACAGATTTCTCACTCAAGAGAGAGAGGGAGAGATTCCTGACACTTTGAAAACGAATATGCAAAGATAAGCAAGTTGTCTAAATATGGAAAAATGTGGATACACTGTAGCCTGCAATGAGCTATAACCAGAGGTAAAGCAGGCATTACATTCAATGACTGGCCTAAGGAGGGTTGAGTAAATGGGAACAATGACATCCCTAGAACTATACACTCTGTTTAAGCTGTGCAACACACAGGAAGACTTACAATGCACATGTGCTGGTCAAAAGTTAAGTCACTCTCCACAAAGGTTCCCAAATCCTGAACTGGGTCAACTCTCAGGGGTGTGTTGTCAATTTAGTAGTTCCCTAAACTAGACAATTTTCCGAAGGATACAATAATGCACTTTTTTGGCATTCAGTTTCAGTCCGCGATTTTTCACTTGTTATTTGGGACCTGAAAAGGAAAGTATCAATAATAAGCAAAATTATTAAATGGAAGGTTTCTCCCTCCAAAGGAAACTTATCTGCCCAAAGGAACAGCACAAGCTGACAGTCACTCCTCAAAAGCCTCTGAGGAGGATACACTTCAGCAGCAATAAAGCTCTGAAGGGCCTGGCACCCAAATTGTCTCGCTCAGCTCAATCTGTCAGAGTCTGGGCACGTTGAAGGTGCCCTGAAGGTTTGGAAGCTGGCCAGCATTTATATCCCTGGCAGGATATAACCCACACAGATAAAAAGCTACTGCAGCACTGACCAAGGTAATGAACATATACTTTTTTTCAGATTCTGATTCCCAGTTTTCAGGTTAAAACACTAGGAAAGCATAATCTAATCCAGTGTATTCGATGTCAGAATCAGATTCTGAATAAGGAGAGGGAGACCCCTTTCCTTTTAAATGAGCAGTAGCTGGAGCAGCAGTTTGAAGCAACTGCAAGACCTTAGAGAGACCTATGGCAAAATAACTATTCTACTTCAGCCTCTTTCGAAGTAAGGGAAGAGGGGATGGAAAGATGTTTTTCAGTCTTAATTTGAAGACTCGGAAGAAACACTCCAAAGTGACATGGATGTCTGAACCCTGCCCCCCCCAAATGTCAGGTACCACTTATCTAACTGAAATCTGCTAGATGTCATTACCCTTTCTGATCCAATACAGGATCTCCCTTCCACAGTGAATGTAAACCTGGACCCTGGACAACATGCTAGATTCCCACAGCTTAGTGACTCCTTCAGCAGAAATACCAGAGGAGTTGGAAATAGGAGACAAACAGTCTGATGACTCCAATATGGCCACAGAAGAGTCATCTGTTGATGGCTGTGGGAAGAGAGGATATCAAAGAACTAATTGCTGGAACCTCTCGAAGAATATTTTTTTTGACAACTAGAAAGGGGGGATTGTCTGAGACACCAGCACTAGAATCCACAGAAGGCCAACTAATGGCTTTCAGCCTCTAGTTTTCTATTAATAGTTAAGAGGGGTTATAGTCTTAGGTTTAAATGATAAGCATACAGAGCACGACCAGACATAACGTTCCTCTCCTAATCAAAAAAAGACAAGCTGTGTGGGAAATCTGTGTGTGATTTGACATCCCACCATTTTCTCAGACATAAGCAAAAACAGCATCTTTTCTCTCAAAACTGTGGAAGAAAAGTCCCCATCAGGTTACTTATCTGCCCAGTATCTCAAACTAGCCAACCATCTAACCACTGAAGACACAGTAAAGACAAGAGCCTGACTGGTTGCTTGAACAGCAGCAAAGTTCTGAATTTTGGCACCTGTACATCTGCCTTTATATCAGCATGCCCTCATGCTCATTTTGTGTTTGTGTGTGTGTGTGTGTGTGTGTGTGTGTGTGTGTGTGTGTGTGTGTGTGTGTGTGTGTGTAAGTAAGGCATCTAAAAGCTTTGGATACTGTGTGGACATCTGATCCTTAGGACATGGCATGTACACTTCAGGCTATTGCAACTGTGATCTAATGATGAACATCTGATCCAATACATATGACATACTGTACACCTCAGGCAGGGGACTAGGTGGGAAGTGGAGTATACAGCACTACTAGAAGCTAATATACAATATCTTCCTTTGACCTAGGAGACACCTCTGCTAATCAAGTCTGGCTAGATATAAGGATTTCCCAATGACAGTAGCTGAATGCCAGGACCCTAATAACTGAGTCAATTTTCAGAAGGGCATTCTGTATATGATAGATGCATACGTGCCAACATTTGCCAAACAACATCCTACTGCACTTCTTGACATTTAGCTTACTGAAGTGGTCCTGGTACCATTTGTACATGTTAGGGCCTCCTCAAGAACTTAGAAGTTAGCTGGAGAGTTTATGAAAGCTCCAAGTCTGTAGTCATCTGTATATTTGGACAGTCACAAGACCTTGACATCAGAAAAGTAAACACCAAAGAAAAGTGACCCAAGTATGGAACTAACTCACAAATCTAGTTGAGAAGCAGAGACTGAAGAAGTTTATAAGATAGTCTATAAGGCTGTTTTTGGCCAGATCAAAGATGCATAGCCAATCTACTCAGGAGGCAAGAGAGGTTCTCCTCCTGCTAGCTGATGCAACATTATTGCCTGTTACCACTGTAACATCTCCTACAATCAGAGTGGCGCTGAGAGAGTAAGATAGAGACCAGCTGCATGCTGCCATCTTCAACAGCAAATATTTCAAACTGCAACAATGCACAGAATGCCAGACCATATGACAAGACATTTTAGCAGAAACACTGGCTAGGACTGCCAATTACCTCAAGCTATATACACACATATTACAACTTCTCTTTCAAAAGTAAAATATTGCCATATTTAGAATTTTGAGGAAGCATTCTATAAACACAGTAAAACACATAATGCAAACTACTATACTGTTCATTATGCATTTCAAGGCACAGCACTGACATTTCAGGAATTTCAAAATGTAAATAATACATTACTTTTTTTTTGTTTTTTTCCCTCCACAAACCTAAAGATAACAATTACACGTCTACCCCCACAGTGTCTCAAAACTCTGAAACTCAGTCCCCACTTAATTAAAACAGTTAATAAATCAAAATACATTCAAAATCCCACTTAAAAACATGTACACCAAAAACTTAGCACTGCCTTTCTTGCTCTCAAGGTTAGTGTCTTCCACATACCATTCTTGCCAGTAACAAATTGCACATTATTTTTACCTACTTTAATACATCTGCCTCCATCTACATATATTACTAAATGCATTTCACTTCTCTCATGCACTAATACCACTCTAAACGCCTGTTTCACTATCCTCCTACAAATGCCTTCAGCATTACCTCTATTCATGGTTTCTTCCTATCTGATCCTTCTGATACTTTACCTCCACTAATGCTTCTTTTTTCACAACTCCCTACTGTATTCATTTTTCACAACTCCCTATTACTCTCAAGTACTCAATGTACCAACTTTTTTTTTACATTTAATTTTTGTATTTGGTAGTACTGTATATATATATATATATATATATATATATATATATATATATATATATATATAAACTATTTACTTGTTTATGAAAAATGTGTACCAAAATTGTTACCTTACATACATTCAAGTTCATTGTGGAACTTTTCTTTCCAGGTCATTGCTGAAAATGGATTTTTGCCCAGACGAACCTTCCTGGTCAACAAAATAAATACATACTGTACATACATAAAATATATATTGCCAATTTCTAAATATACTGCTGGCTTTCTCAACAATTTTACACACTTAAAAATATTTAACAGTCCCTGATCTACTGCTGATGTGGTAAAAACTACAACAAATGATGCTATTTTCAGACAGTTCATCAGGATGCTCGGGAATCTGATGGAAACTTCTTGGCACATCCACTGCTGCATCAGGAAAGGGCTGTACAGACACCACAAACACATATTTGAACACTTCTCACACATCTTGCCTGGAAGCCTCTCAAACACAATTTTCATATTCATTATAATCTTTTTACAATATTAACTTTGAAATGTCTCCAGTTTCTGCTCTGCAGCTTTCCTTCTGTATTATGATGAGTACTGCCCCACGTTTCATTATAACCACTTCGATCTGCTTCTCTTGTGGAACTTGCACTCTTGTCTCCCTCTCTTGTCACAGTCACAGTTCAGTTTAAATGTATTTGGTATCAAATCTGAAATCACACTTTCAAGGTGAAGGAAAAAGTACAATCCACTGCCACCTATGACAAAATCAACAGCTAAGCTGATGACAGACAGATACCATGAAAAAGACTTCACTACTCCAGCAAAAATCATAGAAGGACTTATGTTAACAATCACTGTTAATGCACCAAGCTTACTTCACAGAGTTATTTAGTCTAAACTGTCGTCAGTTTCATCACTGCATTGTGGATTCTTTGAACCACAGGTCACGTGCTGAGGTTTTACTGTTCTCATCTCAAATTCTTTACTTGCATACTGTGTATTATTATCAGACTCAACTACACCAGATAAGTAATCATTACAAAACATAGCTTACGTATGTACACTAACAAAGCTAATACCTGTAACCATCCATTAATTTCTTAAATTCTGGAAACTTTTGAATAGTTAAAACATAAGTACAATAGAATTAAAACAATTGTGCTTCAGCTTAATTCCATGTTTTTTCTGTGTACAATAAACCACCGGTTCATTTGGATTACGGCTGTTATTAAGCACACAGAAGTCTCAAGTTTCACTCGTTACACTTCAAAATTCCTAAATCCAGTTTTTGATTTTTGTCAGCATTTCTCTAACCCGAGACCTTGTATACATCCTATTTCGTCTTTAAATGAAAAGCAAGGAGCTACTATTTTCTTTACAGCAGAACACTGCTCTGGCCAGACCACCAAGGTTTCATCTTGAAACATTTTCATTTCCACATCTCCAAGTACTCCACTGAGAGATTCAACTTCTTTTCTTTCACAACTGTGGAATTGTCAAGTTCACTTTTAGTTCTTCCCCAATCAAGTCCTCTTCTTTTTCTGCCAGTCAGGAAAAAAAGTCTGCATATCACCTACATTCATTTCCTTACCAGGTTTACTCTTCATAATTAAGACATACCCTCTGTAGTCCTTAGAATGTTCTTTATAGTCTTAAACAGCAGATTCTGTAGTGATAAAAGTCTTTTGGCTTTTCCCGGTTAGGGGTCGCCACAGCGGAACTCCCGTCTGCTAATGATTGGCAGTGGATTTTTATGGTGCTGAGTTGCCAGCCTGACGCCCAACCTTCAAAGGCGGCACGCCCATTCACGCACGCACCTACCTGCATGTCTTTAACTTCACTCAACCATGGGGAGGACATGCAGACTCCACACAAGGTGCTCCAGCTGAGAATCGAATGGGAGAACCTCTTGCTGTGAGGCGACAATGCTAACCGCTGCACCACCGCGGCCTAGTAGACTCTGCAGTGATATAGGGCCTAATTCCAGCAACAGAGATCTCCCATAAGCATGGAACTTTCTGCATCCATGTATTATGACAAAAAGCTTTTTAAGCATATATCAAGAATTTTGTTAAAAAAAAAAAAGGCCTCGACTAATAAACTACTTTACCCTCCTATACAGCATTCCAACAAAATTCTGACTGGCATCTACTTATAAATTTAATGCTTTTTTTCACATCAATTCATCAGTGTGGTTGTTTCATTACTTGCTTGTTCGAATTCTGGCTGGTCTCAAATACAGGACCCATTTACAGAATTGCTTCACAGATGGTAATTAGTAAGAGATCCCAGAGCAGACGGGCACAGATAGCAGACTGACATACTTTTCAATGAATCATAACATAAGCCCAATTTGTAAAGGTCTGACAGGCATATTAGGACCATGGACATCCGGCTGGTATGGGTCTAAGGTCTCTTTATGACACCCAATGGAGAATCTTTTTCACTTAGCAAAGTATAGGTTACCAACCTTTCTTATGATTTCAAGGATGTCCTTTGCAAACACAAGCCGAAACAGGAGTACTAAATCATCCTAGCTGTCAACTTTAAGGTTGTCCAGAAGAGGACATGTGAGTAAACCCTTTTTCTAAAATAAGAGGTCCACCTATTAACTGGACCAATCTCCACTTTTCATGATCATTAACAGACAGAACAAATATTTCATCTCATCAAAAGGTGCTATGGTACCTTCCAAATTACCTGAGGAGAGGGAAGTCAAAGAAACAGACCATATAACTAATTTTGAATTTGTATCCTGGTACAGTTTTTTTTTTCTGGAGAAGAAAAGTCTGTTCATATGTGGAAGTGCATCAAGAGCAAAGTCCAAAAATATATCACTTTTGAGCATCTATTTGTGACGGCTTGCTTCTGTTCTGCTTACCTGCTTTACTGGGATATTCTCCTGAGATGATAAGCAAGATTCTCTGAAGAGTAACACCTAACTCCTGGGTCAGACATAAGGTTCCAGAGCCAGGCTGCAAAAAGTCTGGGTTCCCTGCTTGTTTACGTATCACAACTGTTTTATTTTATTGGGGATTGGGAGGGTGGCCTAATGGTTAAGGTGTCTGCCTTACACGCACAAGGTACAGGGTTTGAGTCTCACAAGAGATAATTGGCTAGGCTTAAAATGGCTCGCAAGGGCAGTTAGCCTAGTACTAACCTATGAACCTATGAACCTATTATGTGAGGGTATGCAGTATCACCAGTTGCCAGATCAGTTTGAATGCTTTAATGGCCATAACTTTAGCCATCACTTTGATGTTATACACTTCTTCCTCTATATTTCTGTCCAGGTCCCTTGAATCGGTTTTTCCCGAGTGAGCCCCTAATGTCAAAGAAATGTCCAAGGAGTCTGTAACCAATATCCAAGTATGCGGGACAAATCTGAAAGGGAACCCCTGACTAAAAGTCACCCAGTGGATCTGCCATAAGAGCTCTTTCTCAAAGTAAGGCTGAAGAGTGAAGGGATACAGCAGAGACTGGATAAGCTGGCATCATCTCTTCTGTAGGTACAACTACTATTTCTTCATGTCAGGCTTTGCCATGAGGACCATCAGGATTGAAGCTGTCATGTAACTGAGTCTTGAGTTATTTGCTATCCATAGTCTGATTCTGCTGTTGAATGCAAACAAAATATTTAGTCAGACAGAAGCTTTTCACCTTGTGTGGGGATAGGTGGTCTGAATGAGGCAATTGCACAGGTAAGGGTAAATATGAATGACTTGGGTCCAGCAATATGCAACCACTGGAGCAAGGCACTTGATAAGTATGCTAGGTGTATTACACAAACCAAAAGGCAAGAAGTAAACGGATAACTGATGCACCTTGGTTTGACTCTCAGGTACTGCTTGCGTGTCCTGAGTGTGGATAAATGGAAGAAAGCATCTTTGAGATCCAGGGTACCCATGAAGGTATGGACAGAGAGAGAGAGAGAAATGGTAGTAGGACCTGCAACAGCAGCATTCAGAAACTTATCACTCAAAAAATTTGTTAGCTTTTATAAGCCTAAGATGGGTTTTCATGGGCCATCTTTCTTTAGTTCTAGGCAAAATCTTGAGTCGAACCAAGTGCCTTCTTCCTGGTCTGGTACTCATTCTATGGCCTATAGATACCAGTTCTTATAATACAGGTCCAATGTGATGTTTTTGTTCTCTGGCTGCTAAAAAAATTCCTGAGAAAAAGAAGTTATGTACTTACCTCAACATTTGATGTTTGTAGTCCATCTCTCCCTTCATTCTTACACTTGGGATCTGAGCCGAACCTTGGCTCCGACTCGGCATATCTCTAGCTCAAAATCTTCTGGTTGGCTTGTGGCTAGGAGGTATCCCATAATGCACCGCTAATGTATCCCACATCTTGTTTGCTGCAAGAAGTAAATAAACAGAGACAAAGCAAACACAGGAACGGCAAGCAGAAAAAAAGTCTGAGTTCTGTTTTAATACTGAACAATGAAGCGCTTTTCATTTGCTTCCAAAGCAAACTTCTTCAGATTACAAGTGCACCTTACGAAATGCATTTAAATACCAACAGGTGATACTCTTTACCTATCACCACGAACCTCTTCTGCATAAATACTTTAAAGAAACACTCACACATTAATACTACTACTCACTACTCCAAGATTAAATTATAAGTAGCAGTAAGCACAAAACAATATTAACTCACGTAAAATCTAATCCTATCTAGTATATACTAATTAGCTAAAAAACTTTTAAACGTACATCAAATTATAATATTACATTCTACAATTAGATATAAAAATGCTTAATATTTAGAAACTGTCATTCTCATATACTAGATAGGTTTTGTTTTTACGTGAGTTAATACTGTTTTGTGCTTACTGCTACTTATAATTTAATCTTGGAGTAGTGAGTAGTAGTTTTAATGTGTGAGTGTTTCTTTAAAGTATTTATGCAGAAGAGGTTCGTGGTGATAGGTAAAGAGTATCACCTGTTGGTATTTAAATGCATTTTGTAAGGTGCACTTGTAATCTGAAGAAGTTTGCTTTGGAAGCAAACGAAAAGCGCTTCATTATTCAGTATTAAAACAGAACTCAGACTTTTTTTCTGCTTGCCATTCCTGTGTTTGTTTTGTTCCAGTTTGTCGTGGGCCATTGTGTTTGGTACTAGTTCTCTATGGCGTCCGGCTTGGCCAGCAGTCAGAGTCTGTTTTCATTCAACGAAGATATTCTACTTACAGGACCGAATTTCAACATTGATGTGGGACCAACAAATGTGGTTCGTAGTAAGCCGGATAACATTTTGGAAATGTTATCAGCTAAAATCCAATCGATTGTTTCTAGATTGGATAGCTTAGACAAAAGCCAACAGGATTTACACGAAACCTTTTCACTCTTCACGGAGTGTTGGTGGTGTGGAAACGCAATGGCTGAATAACCAGCAGTCTACTTCAATCTCCTGTAAGTAATGGCATACAGGAGAATTTGCCGGCGATGAATGCAAGATCTAATGCTCAACAGTCACAATTGTTTATTACCGGTAGCACTGTTGGTGCTAATTTGGATCAAAGCGGCTGTTTCCAAAGGCCACATGCTACAAGAGACACACCTAATGAACAGAATCAACAACAGGTTCATTTGGGTCCTGGAAGGGACCCAGGTTTAGAGCTCCAACAGCCGCGAGCTCTACCTGGTGGTATTCCACGTAGTGAGCCAGATACCGCCTCAGGGCTTATTGGTCTACCCTCTTTAACAACTTGGATTGCAGATGGATTTTTATTGTCTGGAGCGGCTCAGGTGAGCGATGATGGGGGGCCGGCTGGAGGGGGTAATGTTTTAACCCAAAATTTGGTAACAAAACTTAAAAACTTTGACACTCATTTGGTTAAACTAAAGAAATTATAGCTGGAGATATCTTATTTCCGAGAATGTCTTTCCCAGAAGGTGGTGCCTAAAGGCTTGCGCCTCCATCAGTATCCTACAGACTTAGAACCGGAGTCAAGTTTCCAAAGAGATTTATTAGACTTGTTTGATAGACAAGGTTTTGAATTAATGGAACTCATGGTTAAACACTACAGTATGTGGGTTGAAAGTCTTACTAAAATGGTTACAGACCAGGACACTAGTATTAAAGCAGACTTAGAATTTCTACGGTACAAATTTGAGTATAGTCATATCTTTACAAGTATAGACGAATATATGCTCAAACTGAGAACCAACAAACTTAAAAAACTTCAACGTGACCGTACGGCATATGATCAGGGTAAAGCCTATCCTACACCTTTGAAGGCCCATGTCTGGCAGCAAGATAACCATTTGACTTGACAACCCAATGTAGTTACTAGACCTAACGATGACATTGTCACCAGTCTTGATAGTTTAAATTATTCAGAAGTGGGTGACCCCATAAATAACCGTGAGAGGCCTGCAGTCCCATTGGATAATAACAAAGCTACAATGGGGGTCCGTAGGAGCGAAAGATTACAGAACACTTCTCAAGGACAGAATAATGTTACCCATCCTAACCAAGGCAACCAAAATTTTCGGCAAGGCAACTATACAGGAGCCAAACAAAAACAGAGGAACTCGTATCAGAACACGAACAAGAACAACCACAAAATCAACAAGCGGAAGAGACAGGAAGGATGTCCCCTGTGAGTAAAGATGGTCCAGTGATAATAACCAATAAATCAGGGGACTTTAAAGTTTTCAACTACTCCAGTTCGGATCCATCCGGAAATTATTGAACTATTTGCTAAAGGACATACTTTTGTTCCCTCCCAACATTTAGATTTGGTAAAAACTATCCTGGATATTAAAACTTTTACCAGGAAATTTAATTTTAATCTGATGATGGGAGATGTGATCAATGTCCCTGTGTTTGACAACTTTCACATCCCCAGTACATTTAACCCACCTTTACACCCGATACTTCAAGTGTTTGAAAACACGTGTGAATTAGATATTAGACACAATATCAAAAATAAATGTAAGGGTGTATTATATATATATATATATATATATATATATATATATATACACACATCAGTAAACAGGAACGTGAATATTTGGAATTTATCAAATCACAAGATATACGTGTGTGTAAACCTGATAAGGGTGGGGGCTTGGTAGTCCTAGACAACTTGGACTACACGGCTAGGATGAAGTTATTATTAGACACACCTGCCTATGAAGTAAGTTCACATTCAGAAGTGAAAAGGGCTTATCAACAAATTAAAAATTGTATTAACGATTTATTTGTAGAAGGTAGGATAGAACAAAAAATACATAGCTACATGCTATTACTGTACCCTAGGATCCCCTATTTTTTCGGGGTACCTAAAATCCATAAAAACTTGGTAGACCCACCAATGAGACCTTTTCACCTACTTATCCATGTGCAAAATTTGTTGATTCCCTACTTAAGGGATATGTAACAGCTGAAAACCAAGTGTGCAAAGACTCTTGGTCCTTTTTGAGTAAAACTGACAGTTTGCAATTTGATGAGGACTGTAATTTTCTCACAGTCGATGTAAAATACTTGTATACTGCATCCCACACCTAATAGGGATGGAGTGGATAGGTTTTATGTTGAGGAAAAATGGTGCATCAGAAGCAGTAATATCTTTAGTTATGGAACTACTTGATATCATTTTGTCTAATTTCTTTATATTTGACAATGTGTTCTACCTGCAAAAAGTAGGATCAGCCATGGGCTCCCCATGTGGAGCCAGTATAGCAAACTTAGTCATGGCATACTGGGAGACAGAATTTGTGTTCAAGATTGAAAATGTAAACAAATCTCATTGTTTACTACACACGATACCTGGATGATATCTTTATTTTATTTAAAGGCGATCTTGAAGCTAGTAATAAACTACTGGATTATTTCAATAAGTCCACTCAGTTTTTACAATTTACATCAAAGTTTAACACAGAAGACATAGCATACCTGGATATCTGGCTCTCAAAGAATAGGGTACAAAAATGTTTTGAGGCTAAAATTCACAGGAAGAGTACGTATTCTAATGCCTTTCTGCATTTCTCTAGTTGTCACCCCCACCACCAGAAGTGGTCGGTGGTTAAAGCCCAACTGGTGAGGGCCGCAGGAATAGTGAGCAAGGAGAACAAATTTCTAGATGAATGCTATTTTTTGAAAAGTATGTTTCTGGGGTGTAAGTACCCTGAAACTTTATTGGATTCATTACTAGAAGTAAAATTCAAGAGATCCAACAAAATATACAACCCTATACTCGGTGTTAAACAGTCAGTTAACATTCAAATGCAGAGTGGTAATGTGAGTAATTTAGTAGTTATGGACAGTACTAACAGTGAGGTGACAAAAAGTAAATCAGATTTCCATCTAAGGTTTACCACTATGTTCACCTTAGACAGCCAAGTTGTTCTGAGGATTATTCAGAAAAACTGGGAACTGTTTAGAATGAACCCATTATTGTTTCAAAAGGTGGGTGACTGCCCCAAAGTGGTGTTTAGAAGAGGGAAAAACTTAAAGGACTTGCTAGAACAACAACATAGAATTATTCCCAAAATAACAGGTATGGGCAAATGTGAAGCCTGTAATTTTTGTAAATATATTGACATTACCAATACTTTTAGTATTAATAGCATACAATTCAAATTAAAACAGACATTCAACTGTAATTCTAGAAATGTGGTGTATTTAGCTAGATGCCAATGCTGTGCTGCATTCTATATTGGAAAAACAGAACGGAGACTCCAAGTCAGGGTCTATGAACACCAGTATGCAATATCCAAAGGCAAAACTGACAATGCACTAGCTAAACACATACAGTTGCACAAAGACCATAAATTTAGATTTATGGCTATAAATCAGGTAGCGACAGATATTAGGGGTGGACCTTTACCCTTACGTTTAGAAAAATTAGAATTGCTGTGGCAAATTAGACTGAACACTTACAACTTTCCTGGTATAAATGAAGCTTGTTCTATCAGCTGTATTTTGAAATTGAAAAGTTTGCAAAGATGAAAATGTCTCGTATTTCATTTTTGTAGCTTGGTGGGTCTCACTCATGAGAATAACAATTTCTAAATATTAAGCATTTTTATACCTAATTGTAGAATGTAATATTATAATCTGATGTACATTTAAAATAAGATTTTTAGCTAATTAGTATATACTAGATAGGTTAAGTTTTTACATGAGTTAATATTGTTTTGTGCTTACTCTACTTATAATTTAATCTTGGAGTAGTGAGTAGTAGTTTTAATGTGCGATTGTTTTTTTAAAGTATTTATGCAGAAGAGGTTCGTGGTGATAGGTAAAGAGTATCACCTGTTAGTATTTAAATGCATTTTGTAAGGTGCACTTGTAATCTGAAGAAGTTTGCTTTGGAAGCAATCAAAAAGCGCTTCATTATTCAGTATTTAAACAGAACTCAGACTTTTTTTCTGCTTGCCGTTCCTGTGTGTGTTTTGTTCCAGTTTGTCGTGGGCCAGTGTGTTTGATACAGAGACAAAGAACAAACCATGTAGAAAGGTCTCAACATAAAGATAAGGCAATAGTCATACTACCCCCAGGTCCTCAAGGAGGGGGCAGGAGGGAGAGATGGTTCGTAAGACTGAAGGGCGAGATGGACTACAAACATCAAACATTATGGTAAGTACATAACTTCTTTATGTTCTGTAGTCCTATCTCACCTTCATTTTTACACTTGGGACAGCGTCCCTAGCACCTTTATCCTGGGTGGCTCACTGGAAAATGCTCCTGAGTACTGTGGAATCAAAGGAAGGCCTGTTCCTAGAAGCCATGTCCAATCTGTAGTGAGTAATGAATGTATGAGGTGAAGCCCATGTTGCTGCTGCTGCACAGATGTTATCTATAGGAAGGCTACCGAAGTAGACACAGATCTGGTAGAATGAGCTTTCACTTTGAAGGGAAGATCTTTGCCACTGGATGTATAGACAAAGGAAATGTAGCTGGAAATCCAGTGAGACAATGTGGTTTTAGAAACTGGAAGGCCCTTCCTTGCATCTGAAAAGGAAATAAACAATTTATCTGATTTTCTGAAATTTTTAGTTCTGTCAAGATAAAAACGCAATTGTCTATGCACATCAAGCTGGTGGAATTTGTACTCTGCCTTGTTAGAAAAATTAGGGAAGAAAACAGGCGATTCAATGGACTGATTAATACTGGCCTGAGAAGAAACCTAAGGAACAAAAGAATAGTTTGTCCATAAGGAAACCCTATCTCTGTGAAACACCAAATAAGGGGGCTTAATGGAAAGGGCTTGCAGTTCTGAGACCCTCCTTGCAGATGTAATGGCCACTAAAAATATAGTTTTCCATGATAAGAACTTGGTCACAAGTTGCTGAAGGTTCAAAAGAGCTCAAAGTAAGTTTTTGAAGTACAAAATTCAAATCCCAGGGTGCCACTGGATCCATGACTGGAGGTCGTAAATAAGGTGGCTCCTTTAAGAAAAGCTCTATACAGTTTATGCACCATAAGGTTAGGGTCAGTAGCCAAGTGAAAGGTGGAAATGGCTACCAGTTGAACTTTAAAAGTGACAGCTGCTGAGCCTTGATGGAATAACTGAGTAAGGAACTCCAAAATGGCAGAAATGGGAGCTGTATAAGGATCGAGGTTTATCTCATGGGCCCAAAAGGAAAACTTTTTCCATTTACTGGTGTAAGACTTTCTGGTAGAAGGTTTGTAAGAAGATGTCAGAATATGTACGACATCAGGGGAAAGGTCATGAAGCCTGACTAAGGATGGAATTGGAGCAGCCAAGCTGTCAAATTGAGGGTGTGGAGAGAGGGATGGAACAGCCCTGACATGTGCATCAGCAAATCTGGCACTGGGTCCAGAGTCCACAGTTCGTCTATTAGATGAGGTATGAGGAAGGGGAACCAAATCTGTCGAGGCCAGTTGCTTCCCAAGGATATTGCTTTCTGAATTACCTTCAATATCAGGGGAAATGGTGGGAATGCATAGAGAAGTCCCGAGGGCCAATCATGAACGAATGCATCTCTGGGTGCCTCCCCTTCTGGGGGAATTTGGCTGAAGCAGCTGCTGCATTTGGCATTCAGAGGAGTGGCAAATAGATCGCAGCAAGGCTGACCCCATTTGCGAAAAATCTGTTCCACAATGGGTGTGTTCAGAGACAACTCGTGAGGCATCAGAATAGCCCTGCTGAACCTGTTGGCTATAACGGTGGTTTTCCCCGGAATGTGCATTGTGGCCAGAAAACGTTGGGAAGACATTGTCCACTCCCATACTCGAAGGGCCTCTCTGCAAAGGGGATAAGATTTGGTCCCTCCTTGTTTACGTACCACACTACCGACATAATGTCCGAGTGGATCGCAATCGTCCCTAAACGGAGAAAGCTGTGAAGTGCTTGCAATACCAGAAGTACTGCTCTTATCTCTAAGACATTGATATGCAAATGAGCCTCGTGTTCTTGCCACGTGCCTTGGACTGTTCTCCCTAGATAATGCTCCCCCCACCCTATCTGGGAGGCATCCATGGTCACAGTGGTGACAGGGGGAATGGAACAAATGGTCTGCCTGTGGTCAGATGGCTGGACTGGGTCCACTAGCGAAGATCCTGTTTGCACGATTCTGTTATCAGGATGGGGTGAGAAAGAAGTAGATGCTGCAGTGGCCATTGGGCAAAAAGTAACCACTGCACAATCCTCACATGCAGTCTGGCTAATAGGACTAATGTTAATGTGGAGGCCATCATCCCTAACAACTTGAGCACAGTCTTTGTCTTTGCTTTCCTTACAGGAAGTAAGCTCAAAATTTGTTTCCTGAGATGCTTAACTCTCTCTACAGGGAGTTAAGCCCTCATTGTGACAGTATTTATTTTGGTGCCAATAAAATTCACATGCTGAAAAGGTGACAGTGCAGATTTTTGCCAGTTTATTGTAATCCCTAGCTGCAAGCAAGTTGAAATAGTAGTGTCCCTGGCCTGTAACAGTAGATGCCAGCTGGTGGCAGTCAGAAGCCAGTCGTCCAGGTACAGAAACACTTGGAATCCAAGGCATCTCAAGTGAGCCATTACCACTGCCATGCATTTGGTGAACACCATGGCAACTGTGGTGAGACCAAAAGGGCAGGGAGAAAAACTGGTAATGACTGGCCTGCAGCCGAAAGTGTAAGTGACACCTTGATGCTCTGTCCATTTTGATGTGGTAGTACGCATCTTGGAGATCTATGGAGCACATCCAAATGTCTTTCCCTAACAACAGGAGTATCGACTAAGGTGACCATTCAGAACTTGGACTTCTGTACAGATTCGTTCCATTTGCTGAGATCTAAGATGGGTCTCAAATCCCCTGTTCTTTTTGGCACCAAAAAGAATCTGGAGTAAGTCCCTAATCCTACTTGGTCTGCGGGGACGGGTTGGATGACTCTCATTACGAGCAACTTTGGGATTTCTAGAGCTGCTGAATCCCTGTGATTGAGTGGAACATCTGGAATTCGTCTGATCTGAGGAGGGGGAAAAGAGAAGGGAATATGGTAACCTCTGGTTATTATCCTTAATACCCACTTGTCTTGAGTGATACTGTACCAGGCTTCTGGGTATAAGGATATACGATCCCCGACTGGCTACAGAGATGTGCAGTCAGACCTCCTTTCAGGAGGGCTGAAAGGGACGACCACATAAGGAATCACGGTCTCCCTGGTTCTGTGAGCCTCCCCTGCCTCTAGGGCAGCATCTACCATTATTCCCTGCTCCTCTGCCTCTGGAGAAGGAATCAGCCTGTGCGTGCTGGAAAAACCTCTGCAACTTCTTGAACCACATTTTACCATCCTTCTGCCCTTTGGGATAGGGTCTAGAAGGAACGGAAAAACGGACTCCCACGGCAGACAGGGTTTTCCCCTTCCTGTTCGCACCTGGTGAGTATGTCCTTTACCTTGGTTCCAAACAATGAGGATCCATCAAAGGGAGTGTTTGTAAATATAGACTTAAAGGCCTCTGCAAAGTTACACAAGCACATCCAGGAGTGTCTTCTAAGAGAAACTCCTGAACCCGCTGCCCTACTCGCTCCATCAGCTGCGCAAAATATCAGTCGCATGGAGGAATTTACAACAGAATTTAAGGTAGACATCTGTGCGTTAACCTTTTCAGACACAGGGTTCAGATACGTTACCTTGCAGAGTCTCTCCCAGTTCTCTTAGATCATCTCTCTGGAAAAAACAAACTGAAACAACTTAAACACGAAAGGAAGTAGAAATCCACAAACCGCAAAATAACAATTCTACAAACGTTTATTGTGTTAGCGCTTTCATGCACCACAAATACATGCCCTACTTCAGGTCTGAAGAAGTGCACGTATTTGTGGTGCATGAAAGCGCTAACACAATAAACGTTTGTGGACTTGTTATTTTGCAGTTTGTGGATTTCTACTTCCCTTGGTGTTTTTTAAATCATCTCTCTGGAGCCTAGTGAAGTGAGACAGGTAGTTTAGTGATCCAACTGTAAAAGCCGCTGAAGAAAAGATACGCTTCTCGTACCTATTCATCGTTCGAGATTCCTTGTTCGGTGGATGGACAGTGGAAGAAGTTTGAGCAAGTTCCTTTTTGGTGGCTGCTGCCACCACCATGGCATCTACTGGCACGCCCTTAGTAAGAAAGTCTTTGTCCTGAGGTACTGACAAGAATTCATTAGGTCTTCTACGAACAGGTTCCACAGAAGCAGGAGATTCCCACACCTTTCGACTCACTAGATCCAGTAGCTCGTCAAAAGGTGGAGACACTCAAGAGGCAGAGGGTTGAGACCCGAAAGCCTTCAGGTAAACTGACTCCTCATCAGAAGGGGATGTGGTGGGCTAGCCACCTCACTATTTCAGTATCTCAAGGACATCTGCGAAGGAGCTATCAGAGGACAACTTGGGGGACCCTTCTGACTCCTCGTGGTCAGTGTCTGAAGTAATGGACTCATCGGGGGAGTCAACATGTTTCCTCTTACAAGTTTTCTTCCAAGGGGGCTCCTCAGAAGGATATTCTGGGGAGACCTCGGAAGACTGAGGACCACTCATGGAGGTTTCCTGAGGCTGCGAGTCTCTGACGTGTTGGGTGAGAGAGGGAGCTGAGACTGAAGTCAGTGCTTTAGGGGGAAGAGTATCGGTACCTCTGGTCGGAACTAAAGACTTGGACAAAACACTCCTTATCACCTTGAAGGCCGATCTCTCAGCTCTGAGGATGCCCCCCGCTCCGAAGGTGCAGAGGCAGTCCTCGGTGCCGAGGAGATAGGCTCCAAGGCAAAGGTGGGGTCCAAACTCACCTGAGCCGAAGCACCGAGAGGTAAGCTCGGAACCAAAGAAGTTTGGGTCCAAGCGTACCCCTCGGGCCCGACTGGACAGTTAAGGATCCTAGACCCCACAGACGGCACCGAAGGGGTCGGAGCAGATATCGGAACTGAGACATCAACTGAGGTAGCTGGAACCAACTTTTCCACAACCTCAGGCACCAACATCTCTGGCTCTGAAGCACCAGAGTGGCTCGGAGGAGGAACATCGATAGGGTGTACAGGTACATTAGGCTCCAGAGCCGACTGGGATGGAGCTGAAAGTAAATTTGCCAGCGCCGAAATCTGTAGTAGTCAGCGCACCACTCTCTCAACATCCTCATCAGAAAGGCTCCTAGAGGACCTGGAGGATAGAGTGGGGGAACCTAGACTGCTAAAAGATAGGCAACCTAAGAGTCGGGGAGACCGGTCGGAGTTCAGTTGACCAGATACGAGACACAGGCTCAGTTATCGGCTCCGAAACTCCTGGAGCTGAAACTGATGGATCCACAATAGACTCCTCTGTTGGCACAGAAACCAGTAAAGCCGACGAGGATGTAGTCAGTTTGGCAATTTTGTCTGGCGGCTCCGACGACACTGAATGAGTGGGAGACCGCCTTTTTGCAGATTTAGCTTTGAGGATGGTGACTTGGCACTGGAGGACGAAGAAGCCAATTCATCCTCAAAAGAATGCTTTAACAGGCCTTTCAAAATAAGTTTGTTCTTTCTCTCTTGAAGAATACGGGGACTAAAGGCATGACAAAATAAGCAAGAGTCTTGGAGGTGAATACCACCCAAGCAGTACACACAAAGAATGTGCCCATCCATCAAAGACATTTTCTGGGCACATTTAGTACATTTTTTAAAGCAAGAAGGCTTGTGATCTTTAGTATCCTTAGACATTAGTACAATGAGCAAACCAAAGGTAAAGATTGAACAAGGACTACCTCCACTAAACGGTTCATCCTGAGGTAACAGCAAAGACAAACCGATAGAGGACTAGGTCCTCTAATTTAAATGGGCCTAGCCCTAAGAGAGGAAGGAAGAAACAAACCGAGGACTAGGTCCTCTAATTAAAACGGGTCTAGCCCTGGTGAAAACGAATAACAATAACAATTAAACAATTAGCACAGCAAGTGAAAGCGATGCAGAGATACAAGGCCAACGGGAAGGACGGCCAATCAAAAAAGCACAAACAGTACAAACAGAGCGAACAATGCAGCAAACTGTCTAAAACAGACACAGAATACAGTAAAACACTAAACTAGAGAATACATATATTTTTAGTCAGCAAAAAAATAGAAAAATAATTAGAAAATTTTGCACTTAGCCACGGCCAAGAAGAAGCACATCTGAGCTCAACGAGCAGCAAACGAGATCTGGGATATGTTAGCGGTGCATTATGGGATACCTCCTAGCCATGAGCAAACCAGATGATTTTGAGCTAGAGATTTGCCGAATCGGAGCCAAGGTTCGGCTCCAATCCCAAGTGTAAGAATGAAAGCGATATAGGACTACAGAACATCCTTGTTTACTTTATAAGCTTGAGTCTGTATCCATGTCTTTGGACTGTTAGGACCCAAGCACAGCTTGGGCATTATGGGGTCATATGAATATGGTTTAATGAAGAAAGAGTACACAAACTAGCAACTCAACTGGAAACGAAAGTGAAAGCAAGACCCTTATTTCTACATGATCTGGGCATACAGATGGTTCAGTGAAATGAATGAATGTCAGAGATTTATAGGATTTATGTCCACTTCTTCAGCTTCACAAATGAGTACACGCTAGCCCACATACATAGTTTTTAAAGAAAGAACCTAAACAGGTGTACAATATATATTACTATCACATTAATGTGCTAATTTACTTGAATTTGACAGACTATTGCAATACTCTACAATAAACAACATGGCAAGTAGTAGCTTAGACACCACCATCTGTACAGCAGCCAATCACCAATGAGAAAAAAGAACAGTTGTGTACACTTACCATAAATGTAGATGTTCGAGTGTATTCACTGTTGCAGTCATTACATCTGGGTTATCTGCCTGCAGGTAGCCATCAGATGGTTTGAATATCAAAGTCTTGGATCCCTGTGTCAGATGCTGTCTCTTCTTCCATAAGGTCAGGTCGTCAGGGGTATAAAAAATGCAGCTGACGTCATTACATCATTTTTTTTTTTGCCCCAGAAGTTGGGTGCCCCCATAATGGGAAGCAATTATATGTTAGATTACCCCTCTAACAAAAAGAAAATACACCAGGAAGCTGAAATACACTAAACAAGAAGAAAAGTATAGCCAAGAGAATTCAGGGGGCTGGAGGGAGGGTAACCAGGACTGCAACAGTGAATACACTCGAACATCTACATTTATGGTAAGTGTACACAACTGTACTATGTTCTTCGTGTTTCACTGTTGCAGTCATTACATTTGGGTTGATTCCCAAAGCTAAGGAAGGAGGAGGAAGTTAGAGAGCATTAGGACCAGCTATTAAGCCCTGCAGGACTGCAGTGGCAAAACCAGCTCTGGATTTAGAAAAAATAGGCATGTGGTAATGCTTGGTGAAGGTATGTACAGTGTTCCAGGTAGCAGCTTCTAGGATGTCCCTGGTAGGGACACCTCTGAGAAAGGCTGTAGAGGTAGATGCAGCCCTGGTGGAATGTGATCTCATCCCCTGTGGGGTAGGTTTTCCATGGTGCTTATAGCAGAAATGAATGCAATGGGCTATCCACTTAGAAATGGTTTGCTTTGAAATGGCCTTCCCCTCTGCCCTGCAGCAAAGCCAACTAGGAGCTGTTCATATTTTCTGAGAGGCTTAGTCCTGTCCAAATAAAATATAAGTTGTCTGTGCACATCCAAAGAGTGCAGTATTCATTCTCCTTTTTTCTGTGGATTAGGGAAAAAAGTAGGCAAATGAATGGACTGATTAAGGGCCACACTAGACACCACCTTGGGCATAAAGGAAGGATTGGTCCTGAGGGACACCCTGTCTGCATGGAGGATGATGAAGGGCTCCACTGCTATGAGGGCCTGTAATTCAGACACTCTTCTTGCTGAAGTGATGGACAGAAGGAAGGCTGTTTTCCAAGAAAGGAATTTCAACTCTGCAGTTGCAGCTGGCTCAAAAAGAAGTAGAATGAGCTTTTCCAATACAAAGTTAAGGTCCCAGGCTGGAGTAGGGGCTCTCCTCGGTGGTCTTAAATTTTTGGCCCCTCTGAGGAATTGCTTTAGCAGGGGGTGAGAGAAGAGGGGTGGGTTCAGTATTATAATGTGCTGAAATGGCAGAGGCACGAATTTTAATTGACGATAAGGAAAGGCTCTTGTGTAGCATCTCTGTTAAGTACTGAAGAATATGCGGTAAGCTGGGCACTGTTGTGCCCATACCCTGAGTCTGGCATCAGGAAATGTACCTTTTCCACTTTTCAACATAGGATTTTCTAGTACTAGGTCTCCTTGCCTCCAGAATGACATCTAGCACCTGCGTACTGAGGGATGCTATAGGAGAGCTCAAGGAATTAGCAAGGCTGCAAGGTTCAGAGTTTGAAGCTGAGGGTGAGAATCTGGCACTCCTGCTGGGACAGCAGGGAAGGGGTCTGAGGCAGGTGCCATGGTTCCAGCAGTGACATACTGCGCAAGAGGGGGTACCAGTGCTGGCATGGCCAGTCTGCTGCAATCAGTATTGTCCTTTGTTTGTCCTGTTTAATGTTTAGCAGAACTTTCTAGAGGAGAGGCAGAGGGGGAAAGGCATAAACTGAGACGCTTTCCCAGGTGAAGGACAGGGCATCCACTTTCCAAGCTTGACTGTGGGAAGTTCTTGTGCAGAATTTGTCCAATTGGTAATTCTAAGGGGAGGCAAACAGGTCCATCTCTGTATTCCCCCATTTGTTTCTCAAAAGGTTGAATATCTTTGGTTCCAGTTTCCACTCATGTGGGTCCATGAGATTTCTGCTTAGGTCGTCTGCCAGTGAATTTAGCTTGGCTGGCAGGAATTGAGCTTGTAGGTGCACTTGGTAGCCCAAGGATGTGTTCCACAGAACCATGACTAGTCTGCAGAGAGGGTACGAGTGAGTTCCCCCCTTGCTTGTTTATGTACCACATAACAGTGGTTTTGTCTGTCTACCAATAATTGTCATGGAAGAATGTAGTCCTTGAAGGCTGTCAGGAAATTCTGTACAGCAAACATTTCTTTTTGGTTGATATGCAGTTGCATCTGATTTTGGTTCCATTTGCCCTGAATGCACTGCCCTGTCAAGTGAGCACCCCATGCACAGTCTGATGTGTCTGTTGTTAGGGTTTGGGCAGCAGGGGGTAGAGTGAATGAGAGAGCCCCTTGTTGTGGTAGCAGGCCTCTGCCCACCAAAGGAACTCTGTCTATATACAAGGAATGATAGGAATCATTGATTCCAGGTTCTGAGAATGTTGACACCATAGGATTTTTAGATACCATTGTAGTTTCCTCATATACAGTCTTGCATATGGAATTAGTAGAATGCAAGAGGCCATGAACCCCAGGGCTTGCAGGATTTTCCTTGCAGATAGCTGGGTCTTTGTAGCCAGTAGTTTGAAGTAGGTTGTCAAATAAACTTGTTTCTCTGGCGTGAGGTGAGCCATCTGGGAAGTTGTGTTCAAGCTTGCTCCCAGGAATACAATTTGGTGGCAGGGTACTAGATGAGATTTCTTTTCATTTATGGTGTACCCCAGTGAGGTTAGAAATTTCTTTACAAATGCCAAATGTTTTAGTAGCATGTCCTGGCTTTCTGCCTGAATTAGACAATTGTCCAGGTATGGGTATATTTGAATATGTCTTTGCCTGAAATATGCAATGACCGGAGCTAGGCACTTTGTGAATACCCTGGGTACAGTAGATAAGCCAAAGGGAAGTGCAGAGAACTGATAGCGCATGGAGTCTGCTCTGAAGTGTAGGTATTTCCTGCAAGATTCCCTTATTGGAATGTGCAGGTAAGCTTCCTCTAAGTCTAAGGTCGCCAACCAGGCATCACTGCCTAGCATAGGAAGCAGCTGTTGAAGTGTTAGCATTTTTAATGTTGGGATTACCAAAAAGGTGTTTAGAATAGACAGGTCCAGGATAGGACGCCATGAGCTGTCTTTTCTGGGTACCAGGAAAAGTCTTGAGTAAAAACCATGACCCCTTTCTTTGGCTGGGACAGGCTGAATAGCCCTGATACTTAGAAGAGAGAGAACTTGCTGTTGAGCCTCTGCCCACTGATTTGGGGGTAGGTCTGGCCAACCGTTTGCGGTTGGTAAGGTGGGGAAGTGGAATCTGTATCCTTGGGAAACTATATTTAAAACCCATTTGTCTTGGGTAATGAGTTCCCAGTTTTTTGCATGCAGGGCGACTTTTCCCCCTAAAGGAGCAGTCAGTTGAGCAGGGCTTGGAAGGTTTAAGTCATTGTGACAGTTTACCATAGGGGGTGTCTTACTACTTCCAGATTTAGAAGTGGAGCCCCCCACTGCTTAGGCCTGTGAGTACCTTGAGACTGTAGCCTAGGTGGTCTGCTGTTCCTGGGTTTGGACTGAGAAGGCCTGGAAGAGACAGGAAAGGACCAATTCTTAGAAGGCCAATGACTACTAAATCTGGGAGGCTGTAATTGCAGGAAATCTTTAACAGTTTGCATAGATTTAGCTTTTTCCTCCATCTTTTTAAGGACGACTTCTGCTTTGTTGCCAAACAGGCGGTCTTGGTTTAAGGGAGCATCCAATAATTTAGTTTTAACATGATCTGGCAAATTTTGCTCCTTAAGCCAAGCATGCCTTCTAAGAACAGACCCAGTGACAGCAGCCATGCAAGATGATTCTAGAGAGTCAAAACCACATTGCAAAGTATGTTTACCAACTTGTTCAACAGAATGCATTAAATCCTGTAATTCTTTATTTTCAGCAGTCAGGAATCAACATCATTTTATGTTTAAGTAGTCCCATAATATGCCGCTGATACTTTAACATATGAAACTGGCAGTTTAAGGCCCTAATGGCCAAAGTAGCAGAAGTGTATACCTTTTTACCCCGTCTGTCCAAGGCCCTGGAATCTCTATCAGAGGGGGTAGGATTTTTGGCAGTAGTAGCCTTAATGCCTTTAGGTCCTTGTGAAATGGTCTCTGGATCCGCAGTAGGATTCTTGAAGAGGAACTTGAGAGAGTCAGGTACTCTGTAATACTGGTCAGGTTTCCTGGGAGCTGGAGGTAAAGTGTCTGGGGCCAGGCTAGATTCCAAGAAGGCATCATCTACAATGTCCAGGACAGCAGGGATAGCTAAAGGCCTGTATTGAGGGAGGAGTAAGAATTCCCTAAGCCTCATTTTGGAGTAATTCTGACTTTCCCAGCGGAAATGCTCTCTAAGAGTGTGCAAGGTTTCACCAAAGGAAACATCTTCTGGAGGGGAAGCAGAGGGAATGGAGTCCTCTGCATCAGAATCCTCATAGGTAGATAAGGGCAAATCCTGGTAATCAGAAGAAACAGAAATTTCAGAATCTTGATCAGAAGAGTCAGAAGGAAAATCAGTTCTAGGTCTTTTAGAGGGTGAAGGCTGGCTTCCCCCTAATTAAAGTAATAAGGTCTTCAGCCATTCTTGTCATTTGTTTTTTAGGCATATGGGCCTGACCATGCGGGTTGGACGCCTAGACGAGGGTCGAGTTTTATGCCTTGAAGAAGAAGATGGCGTTGGTTTGAAATGCAAGACCGTAGGCCTGAATACACCCTCAGAAGCCGGTGCCTGCACAGCGGCTCCGGATCCATCCAAGGTAGTGACATCCGCAGGTTCCATGGTCGAAGAAGCATCTTGCGGCATATCGGACTCCGAATGGGTTTCAGTAGAGGCCTACAAATCTGAAGTAGCAATATCAGGGGCTGCGAAAGCGCCTCACTGAGTACTGGCGAACTGGCGACTAGCTTAAAGGAAGCATCGTTGGCAGGTTTGGACCTATGCAGTCTGTCTCTATCTTTACGTTTTTTCAGAATGTCGGTAGCCAGGTGGCTTACCGAAGCCATTTCTGGATAGTTAAACCAAGTACCAAAATAATTTGCTGCAAAAATAAACCGATGACAAATAGTTCGGGGGTTGAATAAGGCACAAAACCGACAGCAAGGTACATCATAGTCTGGGCCTAAGCAAGAAATGTAGTACGAGTGAAAATCTTTATGAGGTATTTGCTTTCCACAGGTAATACAATTGTTAACTTTTACTGACATCGGTTTAGAGTAAAAAAAAAAGGATCCCCAATGGGGTAACTTAGCATTTTTCGGTTCTGAAACTCGAAAACTAAAATTTCAGGAGTCGGCCGACCAGCACTTGCGAACTGCTTCTGCTTCGGGCACCGTGCGGCAATTAAGACTGATGTAATGGTGTCGGCTGCATGTTTTATACCCCTGACGACCTTTTCTGGAAGAAGAGACAGCATCCGACTCAGGGATCCAAGACTTTGATATTCAGGCCGGCTGAGGGCTACCTGCAGGTAGATAACCCAAATGTAATGACTGCAACAGTGAAACACGAAGAACATCTGCTCTGAAGAAATTCAAATGAACTGTCCAGAAATCGCCAAGAGCTACTGCCCCAGACCACAGTAGGTAAGAAAGCAACAAAGTAATTTATGAGACAATGTAAAGAAACAAGCACAGCTGCATTAACCACACACTGCTGCACCCATAAATTGACCACTAGATTTTCAAAGTCCCAAGGGTTTTACGGTGTAAACCCACAAAATCTCCATATAACACCAAATGCTGAGTACCTGGTACAGGAAGACAATACAGTTAAGCATGTAACTGACCATCAAGTTCAGCTACATTAGGTAAGTACAGTTGTGCAAATTGAACTTACCATAACAGATGTTGTTCGAATGATCAGTGCTGCAGTGGTTTTAGCAATACGAGTTACATCCGGCCAAGGATATAACAACCGGCCAGCTTCCAAAGTTTCAGGGCACCTTCCATGCACCCAAACTGTAAAGCAGCTTGATGTGCTGACTAAAAGACAAGTTTGGCAGCAAAGCCCTTCAGAGGTTTCCTGCCAGCAGAAAGAAAGAGAGGCTGAGCCCTGAAAGGGCAATATGTCCACAGCTCTAGCTTAAAATACACACCAAAAAACAAAACTGATGGGGTGAGGGAGCAGATACTATAGCAGTGGTCACTTGAACATGTACTGTTATGGAAACTTCAACTTACACAATGTATTTTATTGTACTATGGTCATCATATTGGTCACTGCTACAGTAGCCGTAGCTATATGGATAGAGTATCATAGCTAAACACATTTGGAAGGTGGAAGGAGAAAAGTTCAGGAGCCCCTGGAGAATGGTCCTAGCAAAGTTTGATCTAGACCTAGAGAAGGAATTAGAAGTTATGTACCTACCATAACGTTCCATGTTAGTTGTCTTCTCTCGCCTTCTTTCTTGTTGATGGGTTCGAGCCAATCCTTGGCTCCACTGCACTTGCTTTAGCTTGAGAACTCCTTTTACCAGCTCGAGGCAACCCTATATCCCATGATGCAAGGCGGAACTACCTCAGATCTCGTTTGGTAGCTAACCTACCCTGCTAAGGACTAACCTAACATAATTAGGAAATCCAAGTTCATAATAAGAGCCCTCAAATGAAGGCTCAGGAGGAAACAACCTGATAGGTACTCTTCAAGATCTGTCCAGGCCAGGGAAGGAGGGAGGACGAAGAAAGAAGCAGAGAAGACAACTAACATGGAACGTTATGGTAGGTACATAACTTCTAAATGTTAAGTTGTCAATCTCGCCTTCATTCTTGCTGGATGGGACCGCGTCCCTAGCACCTGTATCCCGGGTGGCTCAATGGAACAGACTCTTGAGAACTGTGGAACCAAAACTGGCCCTGTCTCTGGAGGCCAAGTCTAACTTGTAATGAGAGACAAAAGTATGAGGAGTGGCCCAAGTAGCTGCTGCATAAATGGTATCAATGGGTAGTCTATCCTGAAAGGCTGCAGAAGTGGATAGACTCCTGGTTGAGTGTGCTTTCGGTTTAGAAGGTAGTTGCTTGCCTCTGAGAGAGTACACATAGGAAATGGTGGAAGACAACCATCTGGATAAGGTCACTTTAGAAACTGGAAGACCTATCCTGTTTTCTGCATAGGAGACAAATAATTGGTCCGATTTCCTGAATTGTTTCGCTCTATGCAAATAGTACCTGAGCTGACGATGGACATCCAAAAATGAAGCTTTTGTTCAGCTCTGTCAGAATAGTTTGGGAAAAAGACTGGTAGATCTATGGATTGATTAATATTGGTTTGAGACACAACTTTGGGGAGAAAGGACGGGTTCATTCTTAAGGATACCCTGTCCTTATGAAAAACCAAGTAAGGGGAACGAATGCAGAGAGCTTGAATCTCGGAAACCCTTCTTGCTGAAGTGACAGCCAGTAAGAATATAGTTTTCCAGGTCAATAATTTCAAAGAACATGAAGCAGACGGTTCGAAGGGAGGTAACATCAAGGATGCCAACATTAAATTTAGATCCCATTGCGGAGGAGGATACTTTATCGGCGGCTTTAGGAGAAAAACTCCTCTCAGAAAGGCCTTGCATAATCTATGAGACATAATGTTATTATCATGCAAGCCAACATGATACTTGGAAATAGCAGCCAGTTGTACTTTAACTGTAGATGAAGAAGATCCTGACTGAAAAACTTCAGCCAAGAAATCTAAAACAGAATGCACAGGAGCAGTAAAGGGATCAATATTCCTGGAATTTGCCCAAATAGAAAACGTCGCCACTTGCTAGCATAAACAGTTCTGGTGGATGACTTTAAAGAAGACACTAAGATGTCTCTGACTGAATCAGAGATCATCGGAAGCCTGGCTAGGGAAGGAAGTGGAGCAACCAAGCAGTGAGGTTGAGAGAATGAATGGCCCGTGCTGCTGACCCGACTGGTGGATCAAGAGATCCGGAACTGGGTCCAGATGCCAGGGCTGCACCAGGAGGTGACGATGCAGAGACGGAAACCAAATTTGTCGAGGCCAGTAAGGGCAATGAGAATCAACTTGGCCCTCAAAATGGTGGCTTTCTGAATGACTTGTGGAATCAAGGGAAAGGGAGGAAAAGCGCACAGAAGTCCCCGGGCCAATCCTGGGTTAGAGAGTCTCTCAGGGGTTGGCCTGGTAGGGGAAAGAGGGTGAAAAATCGGGCACTTGTTGTTTTGAGGTGTAGCAAAAGATCGCAACAAGGTGTGCCCCATTTCAGAAAAATCTGATCCACTACAGATTGATTGAGAGACCACCGTGAGGCATCAGAATGGATCTGCTCAGCCTGTCCGCCAAGAGGTTGGACCTGCCGGGATGTGCGCGCTATCAGAAACCGATGAGAGGAGATTGCCCATTGCCAAAGTCTGAGAGCTTCTCGACACAACGGATAGGACCTGGTCCCGCCCTGCTTGTTGATATACCAGACCACGGACATGTTGTCCGTTTGTACTGCAATAGTCCCTGGGAAGAAAGTCGCTGAGGGCTTGCAACGCTAAAAGCACCGCCCTCATCTCCAGGACATTGATGTGCAGATGGTATTCTATGGGTTGCCACGTCCCGTGGACCATCCTGCCCTGATAATGCCCCCCCCACCCGATCAGAGAGGCATCCGTAGTAACTGTGGCAACTGGAGGAGGGAGAACAAAGGGTCGGCCCTGATGAAGAAGAGGGGAAGATATCCACCAGTTCAGATGAGTTCTGCACGATTGTGTGACTAAGATTTCATGCCTCATCGGAAGACTGTGGTACGACCACTGAGTGAATAACATCCACTGCAGAAGACGCATGTGGAAGCGAGCCAGTGGTAGAACAACAATGGCCGCAGCCATAAGACCTAGAACCTTTAGTATCAATCTGGCTTTGACCTTGCTGCTCTGCAATAGAATCCGAACGAATTTTTGGATGCCCAGAATTCTTTGATCTGTTAGTCTGGCTAACATTTTGACGGTGTTTAATTCTGCCTATAAAGGTGATAGATTGGCAAGGCCGCAGAGAAGATTTTTCAAATTTACTGAAATTCCCAAACTCCTGCAAAGCTGCAGAGTGTAGTCTCTGGCCTGAAGAAGCTGACACCTGGTGGTGGCGGAGAGGAGCCAGTCGTCCAAATAAGGAAACACCTGGAATCCTTGACGTCACAGATGAGCTGTGACCACTGCCATGCATTTGGTAAACACTCTGGGGCTGAAGTGAAGCCAAAGGGCAGGGCTCTGAATTGGTAATGACTGGTCCCTAGCCGAAGCGGAGAAACCTTCTGGAGCGCCTGTGAATCTTTATGTGATAGTACGCTGGCCCTGAAGGTCTATAGAGCACATCCAGTTGTCCTTGCCCAGAATGGGCAGAATGGACTGAAGCGTGACCATCCGAATCTTGCCTTCTTGACAAATCTGTTTAGACTGCTGAGGTCTAATATTGGTCTCCAATCTCCGCCCTTTGGGGACCAAAAGAATCTCGAGTAGACGCCGGATCCTACTTGGTCTGCCGGAACAGTCTGGACGGCTCTTTTCCTAGGAGCTTTGAAACCTCCTGTTCTGCCAAATCCCTTTGACCGGGTGAGATGTCTGGAAGGGATTGTTGAGGCACGGATACCTTCAAGGGGATTTTGTAACCTCGGATATGATCGACTGTACCCACATATCTTGTGAGAGGGAATGCCAGGCTACTGGGTACAGCGAATCCTTCCCGACTGCCTCCAAGGGTGGACAGTCGGGCAACACCTCAGGGTGCTGAACGGGCTTCTCAGGAAGAGACTCCCTGTTGCCCTGGTTCTGAGGAGCCCCCTGCCTCTAGGGCGGCGTCTATTATTGTTACCCCCTCTGCCTCCGGGGGTAAACTGACCACGTGTGTCCGGTGTAGCTCCTTGGGCTTTGCGGCACCACATCTTCCCTCCCTTCTGACCCTTGGGATATGGTCTAGAAGGGGTGGAAAATGGACTCCAACGGCAGAAAGAGTTTTACCGTCCTGCTCACACCTGGTCAAGGTATCCTTCACCTGAGGTCCGAACAAAGCCGAACCATCAAAGGAGGTATTGGTGAAGGATGCCTTAAAGGGGTCCGCAAAATTACAAAGCCGCATCCAGGCTTGACGTCTAAGAGCCACTCCTGTGCCTGCGTCTGCTCGCTCCATCGGCCGCATAGGATATGAGCCGAATGGAGGAGTTGGATAAGGAATTCAGGATTGCTAGCTGTGAGGCAATCTTTTCTTGAGCCCCAGCAGCAGAAGGATCCTGGACCACTTCACCTAGTTCCTTGAGAATATCTCTTTGAAGCCTGGTGAAGTGACAAAGGTAGTTCAGCGAACGCATAGCAAAGGTCGCTGAAGAAAACATCCACTTTTCATACCTGTCCATGGTCCTAGAATCCTTGTTAGGAGGATGGACAGGTACTGAAGGATCCGCAAGTTCCTTCTTAGTGGCCGCCACCACCATAGCATCCACAGAGACGCCTTGGAAAGAAACTGTTTGTCCGTGAGGGGCCGAATAAACTTGGATGGTCTCCTGGGGACAGGTTCCACAGAATCTGGAGTTGCCCACCTTCGAGCCACTACCTGCATAACTGGGTCGAAAGGCAGAGACACCCAGGAGGTGGAGGGTCGGGATCCAAAGCCTCCAGGTATACCGACTCATCCTCGGAGGGATCAATGGATGGCCAATTCCCCTCTGTTTGAGGAGCTCAAGGATGTCTGAAAAGGAGACATCCTCAGAGGGGATCGGGAACCCTCCGACTCATCTAAGTCGGTATCAGATGTAGTAGACTCGGGGGAGTCTGTGTGTTTCCTCTTACACGTCCCTCTTCCGAGGGGTTCACCTGCAGGATCAGGAGAAACTTCGAAGGGGAGGAAATTCCCAATGGGGAAACCTGGGGCGATGGATCCCTGGGCCTGAGAGCAAGAGGCTGGCAAGAGGTGTCTACAGGCACAAGAGGGAGGAGCTAGAGGGATGGATCGCTGACCTGGCTCAGGAGCCAGGACACTCCTCATCACTCAAAGGCTCCTCCCGGGAGACCGGAATATCCCCGCCCGAGGGCACAGGAATTCCCGGCCCACTGAGAGGGAAGGCTCGAGGCTGATGTCGGTGCCGAGCTTACAAAGCTGAAGCCCCGAGAGGGAGAGCGGGTCGGACAAGGGTCCGATGCCACTAGCCCCTCGAGCCGACCAGGAAACTCGACGACCGGATCCCTCCAAGGAAGGTCTCAAGGAGGAGATCGGAGCCAAGACGACGGAGCCGAGGATGTATCGGCTCCGCCCAAACAGTCGCTGTCCCGAAGCTCCGCCCAACTCTGGTGGGGAGTCGGAGGAGGAAGTTTAAGGGGTGAAGCAATAGCCAAGTCTGCTGAGACAGGCTATGGAGCATTTGGGCCAGTGCCTGCGACTTTAACAGCCTGCTTACCACCCTCTCTAAGTCGTGGTCAGACAGCCTGGAAGATCTCAAGATCGGCTCCGATGGCTCCGGCCCGACAAAAGAGGAGACCCCGAGCCGAGTGGATACTCCAAAAGGGGACCGAGATCTCTTCGGGACAAAGTCATCGGAGCCGAAGTCCCTGAATTCCAGATGGAGCCAAGGTTTCTCGCCCGATGTTGATAAGGTGTCGGCTCCAGCCGGAGCCGACAAGGCCACAGTAGATCGGGGGTCGGAACCCATCGGGGCCGAACCCACTACTGGCAGAAAGATCGGCTCCAGCTGGAGCCGATCTCGGCTCCGGCGGAGCCGGAGCCACCGGAGGAGGCTTGGATACTGTAGCCTGAACCTTCGGAGGCTTAGAAGGTTTACTGGACCCTGTTTTAGAGGGAGAACCTTCTGGCTTAATAAGCCACGGAG
Organism: Protopterus annectens; assembly: GCF_019279795.1. Lineage (NCBI taxonomy): Eukaryota > Metazoa > Chordata > Ceratodontiformes > Protopteridae > Protopterus > Protopterus annectens. The sequence continues at coordinate 423,363,047 of NC_056737.1, forward strand.
GATCAATTTATTCCTCCTTTCCTGCAGGACTCTCTGGCTAAAAGAGTGACACAAAGCACAGGAGTCCTGCAGGTGCAAAGGCCCCAGGTAAACACAAGAAGTGTGACCGTCTGTCAGAGACATTTTCTGACAGCACGAGTCACACTTCTTGAAGCCTGAGACCTTGCCTTCCTTAGACATAGTCCTAGAGGAAGAAAGTCACACACACCCCAACAATCACACAATTAATCCCCCAACACACAGACACACAGGTAGGGATTAAGCAATGGGGTCTAGGCCTAACTTAAAACTCTTTAACAATTATAAAAAGAATTTAAAACTTTTTAAGTTTAAGGGAAATAGGGTGGGCTGTAGAAAAACTACACACTATAAAAAGGGGAATAAGGGAGAAATAAATCCCTGACTAAGCTTTTTTTTGACAAAATCAACTTACCTTAGCTGGCAAAGGAGACCTCTTTCGCTAAGCGGCAAACGAGATCTGAGGTAGTTCCGCCTTGCATCATGGGATATAGGGTTGCCTCGAGCTGGTAAAAGGAGTTCTCAAGCTAAAGCAAGTGCTGAGTCGGAGCCGAGGATCGGCTCCGAACCCATCCAGCAAGAATGAAGGCGAGATTGACAACTTAACATTCAAGCTTAAAGTGCTTTGCAAAATATGCACAAAAGACCAAGTAGAAGTATCGAGAATATTTCTAAAATCCAACCCCTTCCAAAAAGCCACAGACAAAGCCAAGGCACTAGTAGAAGGGCCTTGACCCTGCCTGGTATAGATAACCATTTGAAATTAGTGTGTTTTGCCACAGGTTGTCCCTTCATATCTTCACAAGTAAGAAATGATCCAAAGATCTGAGAGATATAGTTCTGTAAAGTAAGTACCAGAATTGCCTGTGAATAGCCAAGACATGGAATTTGGCTTAAAGTAAACCTGGATATCACATCAGACATAAAAAAAGGATTAGATCTCAAAGAAACCCATCCCCTATGGAAAATGAGGTAGGGTTGACTCACAATAACAGTTTACAACTCAGATGCCCTTTTGCAGAGGTCAAAGCAATAAGTAAAACTGCTTTCCATGTTAAGAACCTCAAGTCAACCTGATCAGCTGGTTCAAATTGAGAAAGTGTTAGTTTCTCCAACACAAAATTAGGATCTCAATGATGGGCACTGGTTTATTTGGTGGCCTCATATGCAAAACCCCTTTCAAGGGGATTTTGACACTGTCTTAAAACTGGATGATCTATGGGGAGGCATGCTGAAATTGCCAATAAATGAACCCTGATAAGGAATAAGAAAGGCACTAGGATAGTAACTCACACAAATATTGTAAAATAGAGAACTAGTCCTGAATTGATGCTGTTTATGCTGCTAGCAACAATTAGAAAACATTTTGCATTCGTTAATATATGATTTTCTAGAAGGCTTTCTTGCCTCCATTAGTACCTGCTGCACATCCTCAGCAAACATGTCTCTAAAAGGAACAAGACCTTAACATCCAGGCAGGCAACTGAAAATGACTGATGTCAAGAATATATCAAACATCCCTGTTTTTGTACAAGTAGATCCAGTCTGTGAGGAAGCTTGTGGTAATTGCCCTTGGCCATTTCTGAAAGAAGGGAGTACAACAGTTGCCTAGGACCAAAGAGATTTCAGATACCACTGGATCTTACTCATGTGGAGTCTTGCCCGAGTTATGAGAGCACTGTGCTTTGGCTGTAAGCAGCCCCCCCCCCCCCCACCACCACCACACACACACACACACACACACACACACACACACACACACACACACACACACACACACACACACACACACACACACACACACACACACACACACACACACACACCTTCCACTTTCTCTTATTCCCTTCTGTTAGCAAATAGTATCAATAACTGATCAATACTGTGTGTTTGTTTATTTAAACCATACCACAGTAGCCTACTGATACAAGGTTATCCAGGTTTTCCACCTGAGAAATTAAGACAAGACTTACAGTTTCAGAGCAGTCCTTGGTCAATTGTGATTGTTCTTAACACATACTTGTCTTGCTTTGGCTCATTAGCAGCAGTACAAACAACTGCCTGCTCACACCCTTGTTCTCCCTCCCTTCCTGTTTATTACCTTAAGACAATCCCAGAGTTAATAAATATTACCTGTGGCAGGCACCATTTGTAAAACTACAATCCACTCTGCTACAGGCCCCATGAAGGCTCAGTGTCTCTCCAGTAAGTGTTTTACAACTGTAAATGCCTATTTATGTTGAATTGTATTAGACATTTTACAACTGTATATGTTTATGTTAAATTTCAAGCCTGTACTCCAATCTGCTTACTTACATTATCAGACTATTTACCCCACTCATAGGACCAAAAACTGGGACTGGGTTAGCCCCGCTCTGCTTCGATCCCCTCCCTGCCCCCTTATCCCACACGCCCCCACTGTTTCTACATTTATAGCCACTAGGCCACACCCCTACTTCCTCTCCAACCTACACAACTTCCTCTCCAATTTCCTCCCCCCCCACCACTTTACTGTTTAACCACTACTATTCCTCTGAAGCACATTGACCCCACCCATTGATGACATATAACATGTCTATAAATAATTATAAACTCCTTCCTCTTATCTTACCACTCTTAATTCTGCCATACTTTCTTACTAGCTATGAAAATCTCACATTCGTAGATTTCTCTTATCCAAAATGCCAAACCAACACCCCCCTACCTCCACTGATCATGGAACTTGCCCACTACTACACTACCCCAAAAATTATAAATTCCAACCACTTGCTTCTAAAAAAAACACTCCAATCAACACCAAAATCCAAATATGAACTAAAACTACTATTCAAAGTTATTAGACTACTAGCGTATCTAAGAAAAAACATAACCAAAGATGGGGACATCCATCCTAATCCAGGCCCAACCTTAACTCAAAATCCTACCAGCCCACCACTCTCACACCGACTGGTCAACTCCCTCCTAATATGCCACTTAAACATTAGAAGCCTAAACAATAAGATACACAGCCTGCATGCTGTACTATCCACATACCTCCCCAACATAATGTGTCTATCTGAAACATGGCTCCGGCCATCAACCAAAGACAATGAGATCCTGCCTCCTGGTTACAATATACTTAGGGCAGATAGAGTAAAGAAAAGAGGAGGTGGAATAGCCGTCTTATATAATAGCACACTTAACATCATAACTAACCCTATACAACCACCCCAGGTCTCTAACGCTGAAATACTAGCTCTAAAAATTCTACTAAATAATCATAAGGGCATTAACCTAATTGTCACCTATATTCCCCCTGGGAACAATGTAGAAACACTAGAGGTCATTCTACAATGGATAGCCAACAACTACCCTCAAGAAACCATTGTCCTGGGCGATGTTAATATTGACTGGAACCAATGCACAGCACAGTCAAACCCCATCCCTGTTAACCTACATGGATTCTCTCAGATAATATCATCTACCACACGTACAGGTAACAATAACCAAAAAGAGAGTATACTAGACTGAATACTCACCAACAGTCATCCCCAGAACTATATGTCTGGAACTCTCCCTAATGATCTTAGTGATCACCTGCTCACATACATCATGAAAGACAAAATTAATTGTACAAGCTTACCTATTTATAGGTCTATCAGATCCAAGAAAAACTTTGACCCAACTAAATTTCAACTTGAACTCAAATCATGTAACTGGACAAAACTAAAGTTCCTTGCCCTTGATGAGGCAGAGTCATCATTTAACAATTCATTCCTTACTATACTTGACTCGCATGCCCCTAAACGCTCAATAAGAATTAAAACTCAACTAGCACCCTGGCTAACAACAGACACCAAAACCAAAATAACAACTAGAGACAAAGCGTGGGATAAATGGCACTACCAAACTACCCTAGATCGTATCAAATTCCAACAACTTAGAAATGAGACTAAAAAGCCATCATACTAGATAAGAAAAATTACTTCTACAATCTGCAACATAAACATCAGAATAACCCTCAAAAGTACTGGGCAGGCATAAATAAACTTCTCCAACCAGGCAAATCCACTACTCTGACCCCAGGAACATTATCTGACAAGAGCCAAGAAGATATAGCCAATTCATTCAATACTTTCTTCACAGAAACCATCCAGTCATTAGCTAACCAACTTTCTCCTCCCCACACTTCTATAAACACTATACCCGACTCACCACTCTCTTTTAACTTCCAGCCAGTGTCCACATCCTTTATCAGATCCCTTTGAAAAACTGAAGCCAACCACCCTTTCAGCCGATCTTCTGCCGGCTGAATACCTGCAAATTGCTGCAGATGTCGTAGCCTACCCTATCTCAATCCTAATTAACAGAACCATAACTGAGGCCTCAATCCCCTCAATTTGGAAAATATCCTATGTTATTCCACTCCACAAAGGAGGTTCATCCACAGAACTATCCAACTATAGACCTATAGCCATACTATCACCACTTGCCAAAATTATGGAAAAGTGCATGCACAACCAACTAATGCTCTATCTAACCCAAAATAAACTACTCACAGACTCTCAACATGGATTCAGACCCCATCATAGTACAACCACTGCCCTCCTCTCTTTTACTGAAAACATTAATCTTAACCGAATAATAAAAAATATCCTCCGCTCTCTTCCTGGACCTATCGAAAGCCTTCGATATGGTAAACCATCAGTTACTTCTATATACTTTAAAAACCCTGTATCTAGATACTCCAGCCCTTGACTGGTTTCAAGCTTACCTCACTGGGAGACAACAAGCAGTAATGTGGCAAAACAAGCTCTCCTGCCTACTACCAAATACCATAGGAGTTCCTCAAGGTTCCATATTAGGACCTCTCCTCTTTTCAGTCTTCATAAACGACATCCAAACAGTCATCCCTGAAGCCACCTGCATTCAATATGCACATGACTCGACTATAATACGTTCCAATGCCTCTCTTGCAAATCTACTAACTACCACCCAACATAGCTTCACCAAAGTCGAAAACTGGCTTGCCAACCATCTCCTGATCTTAAATCCAAACAAAACCAAGTTACTTCTCTTCTACCCAACCAACAGATCTCTGACTGAAAACTTCACTATAAAATCCAATAATGGGACCATCATCTCCCCAGACACCTATACAAAGCTATTAGGAGTAAACATTGACAATAAACTCAGATTTGATATACATATCAACCAAGCCATTAAGTCAGTCAACAAGAAACTTGGGACCCTATATAGAATTAAAGCCTTCTTACCCGAATGCCAGGGCAGCCACAGCCCGTTCACACCTTCTCTCTACCCTACTATATGCCTCTCCTGTTCTCACTCACCTTAACAAATCTGATCTGGCCAAGCTCTCATCCTGCTATAATCACATTGCCAGGTTCGTTACAGGCCTACCCTACAGAACACACCACTGTACTAACCTGAAAAAGCTTGGATGGATAGAATTCCCACACCTTCTTCACCAGTCCCAACTCATATAGGCCTTCAAAATCCTTAAACAACCTGAGAATACCCCAGCACTAAAAAACTTAATGACTCCCTACTCCAATCTAAGCTGCCTTTGCTCAGCAAACAGACTCCTTGTCCAAACAACTAAATCGCTCAACCTAGGTGGTGACGCGCTATTTGCCAACACCACTGATAAAATATGGAACTCTCTCCCAAATAACATCACACTCACAACTTCTCTAAGTCAATTCAAAAATAGTCTAAAACTCCACTTCAAGTCACACTGGCTATGTCCTTGCTCAAACCCAGACTAGCTCTGTGCCATTAACTAAAACATAAACAACTAGCTAAGATAAGTACTTTGTATACTGTGATAAAGAAATATGTATCCTGTCTAACTCTATGTCATTATACTGCCTACCATCCTTGCTAATATGTTATTAATGTTACATTTGTAGTAACCTCAGAAATAGTAATGGCAGTCTTGTACTTGTATGTAAATAGCCTATGTTTTTGTTAAGTTCTTTCAGCTCATTTACTGTACCTAATTATCAATGTAACTCTGTTGGAGCTTTTCTCCCCGGGCCTCCGCTGAAAAAGGACATGTATCCAGTCGGACCATCCCGGTTAACAAATGTAAAATAAATAAATAAATGAGAATCATATATGCTATGAGACATACAATTCTGACCCATTCCCTTACAGTGACCACAGTCCGAGTGGAAAACCTTAGAAACAGATCTAAATAAGGAGCTATTTTTCTGTGGAAGAAAAGCTCTGAAATGAGGTGTCTAGTTGACATCCCCTAACACAATCCTGTGTGAAGGAATAAAGACAGACTGTTCTCTTGGAATCCCACCTTGTGCAAGACATCTCTCACACAAAACTGAGATTCCGGACACCTTGAAAAAGATCTGCAAAGATAAGCAAGTCATCTACATAAGGAAAAATGTGGATATTAAGTAGCCTGCAATGAGCTACAACTGGAGCTAGGCACTTTGTGAACACTCTTGGTGCAGTGGATAGTGCAAAGGTTAAGGCAGAGAACTGATAAGTGATCCAGACATATAAAACCTTAAGAAACATCTGAAGTCTGGATGAATAATGATGTGATGTGATAAATGCATTTTAAGTCTAGTGTTACCAGGAAACTTGAAAGAGGAAGAGGAAGAGTTAATAGGTTGAGAAGTGACATCACTTTAAATTAGGACACCATCACAAACTGGTTTAGGAAAGAAGGATCCAGAACTGATCTCCAAGCATTTTCTTTCTTTGGTACTAGGAACATTCTTGAATAAAAACCTTTCCCCATTTGGGAAGGAGGAACTGGTTCTATCACTCCGTGGGACAGCATGTGATGAAATACAGCTGGAAATAGACTCTGATCTGGAGAATGATGAATGACCCCCCCCCCCCCCCCCCAGAAAGCAGGAATTTCTTTCCACTGCCCTCTGTAACCTTAATGAATAAAATTATGAACCCATTTGTATGAATCAATCTGTTGCCAAAGAGAAAAATGGAGATTAAGACTTTCTGGAAGGCTAATCTGGGCACAGTGGGAGCGGGTCACAATGCCTCTTCACGCCTCAAGTGCATCTCATTACAAGGAACATTTCTCATTTTGGGTCTTAAAAAACCCATGTTTCTCAAACGTCCACAATGAAAGTGTCTTGTCGCTCATTTAGGATTAGTAATTTTTTTTTAGCCGACATCCACGCCTAAAAGCAGTGAATCATATTATTGCATCAAAAAAACTTTTTATAAGTATAAATTAGCACATTTAAACATCTTTAAGCTTCCTAGTCAAAGTCGTTCGATAGCTATTAGTAGGTGTTCCACATTATGAGAGGTAATGTTTCTCATTTTGGAGATGAGAGTTGACACCTATGCATCTGCATCTTGTGAACAGTCATTCAGACATAATGAACTGTCCTTGGTTTTGGGGGGTTAGACACTTCTTTGTGGAAGCCTCTTGTCATTCCTTCTTAAACATCTGTCTACCTGAATTTTGTTGAGACTGTTAATTCTGTTTTCTGACAACAATGGAAGAGGAGAAAGAAAATCCCCTGGACAATTATGGAGGAAAGCTGAAAAATCTTGAGATTCCTTAAATCAGCTTGCCCCTTTCTTCACACTTTTTGATCTCCTCTACAGCAGATGGGCAAACACTAAACCTCTTTTCGAGAGAGAATTTAAAACTTCATTTTATTATTTGAAATGTTTTGAGAATGCAGTCATGCAAAACTTGTTAAAACTGCACCAGTGGCAAAAGCACAGGAAGAAGTATCAACTGAGTCATACAAACAATGCAAGCAATGAGTAGTGACAAAAGAAAAAAATGATGTTAATTAAAGCAGATTTTTCCTCAGAAGATACTGGCGATAAGACACTCCTCACACTTTCAGAATTTGTCAGAACATGCATACATATGAACCTGATAAATTCAAAACTGAAAAATGAAAAGTTGTGCACAGATCCGTGTCGTCTGTCTCTGTGTGGTTCAACCTGTGGGTTATCACATCCTATATCAGCCAAATACTCCACACTTCAACTCGCCAAACACCATCCACAATCCGCTCCCCAACCTCAGATAGAGTTTGCCCCCATCTTAATATAGCTCTAAAGCACATTTCTCGCATAAAGGGAGAAAGACAAAGAACAAACACCAAGAACAAAGGAGAATCAAACCCCTCCCACTCTGTCATCATAGACAAGGAAACTTGCAAAAATGTTGCAGAAGGGTAGTGGCAAGACTGAAGCAGTCAAATACAGACAACACAGATCTATTGTTATGGTAAGTACAAAACTTTCATATCGGATGTCTTTTCCTTCTGGCTTCAACCTGTGGGGCAGAGTCCCCACTCAAGTAAAAATCCCTGGGAGGATCTAAGGAAGGATACTACACAACACAATGGAGCCAAGGGAAGCCCTGGACCTAGACTGAATGTCTGGCTTGTAATGAGAAACAAAGGTGTGATGGCCCACCCAAGCATCTAAGGAAGTTCTGGAAAAGAAAGCTGTACAACTAGGCACAGCTGTAGCAAACCGACCCTTAGGTTTACCATGCAAACTCTTAAGGCATAACCAAAGGGAATATATTCTGACAGCCACATGGATAATGCCACTTCACAGGTCTGCCCAATCTGGATTTTGAAAAAGAAACAAATGGCTGGCTGGATTTTCTAAAGTTTGTTCTCCTTTCCAGGTAAAATTGCAATTGTCTATGCACATCCAAGCAATGCTTGTCTAAGCACATCAAAGCAATGCAGCTAGTTGTTATCCCGTGTTCAAAAAATTTGGGAAAAACATAGGGAGGTAAATACATCTATATAAATTGCTCTCAGAGGCTACTTTGGGCAGAAAAGAAGGATTTGTGCAGAATGAAATCCTATCTTTGTGAAACACCAGATAAGGAGACAAATCTAGGGAATGTAACTTCGAAGCTCTCCTAGCTGAGGTAATGGCCACCAGTAAAAAAAAGTTCTCCAATACAACAACTTTAGGTCAGAAACAGCAGAAGGTCCAAATGGAAGGAGCACAAGGACTTGCAGCACAAATGGCAAATCCCAGGAAGGGACCGGATTCCAAATGGAAGGACGCAAATGATATAGACCTTTGTGAAAAGCCCTGGAAATTTTCAGAGCAGCCAAGGGAACATTTTCCCTACCAACATGAAAACCAGAAATGTATTTATTTATTTCCAGTTTGATTACTGGGGACGTCCACTGGGCCCAAAGGACCCGTTTTCAGTGGAGGCCCTGGGAGAAAAGCTCCAGTAAACATAACACAGTACAAATATAAGAGATACAGTGATACATGCAGGGAGATACATAGTATAGGACAGTTACAAAATATGCACAGAGTAACACACAGTCAAACAAAATTGCTTAAAGTTGTTCAGAGGATTATACAGATACATTTAAGCAAACACTCTAAGAAACACAGCAATAAAATAAGGGTAGAAAACACTTTACATGCACAAGTATGATGCTATTTACAATATTTACACAATTGTGTTGTGTGATAAGTAGCTCTCGGAATTGTGGAGAGCTTAGACACACTCATGGTGAAGTGAATATAGGAGATTTAGAGAGGTTAGGAACCTGTGAAATGGCTGCTAGTTGTTTCTTGATCATAGAGAACTAGAACTTGATTCAAATAATTCAGCAAGAAAAACTAGAATTGACTTTAATGGAGCAGAAAAAGAATCAAATGTTTGAAACTTCATCCATATTGTTAAACGTTTCATTTACTACAATATCCCATTCCTAGAGTATAGACTTGGGGATAAGGACAAAATATGCACAACACTATCAGACTGTTTAGGATTCCTGGCCATGAAGGGAACTGGAGAAAAGTACAGTTGTGTACACTTACCATAAATGTAGATGTTCGAGTGCATTCACTGTTGCAGTCATTACACTTGGGTAATCTGCTGGCAGGTTGCCCTCAGTCGGCCTGAATAACAAAGTCTTGGGTCCTGTGTCAGTTGCTGTCTCCTCTTCCATGACATCAGGTCGTCAGGGGTATAAAACATGCAGCCGATGCCATTTTATTCAGTTTTTCTTGCCCAGATGTCAGCTGCCCCCCAAATAGGGAGCAAAAAAATATATATATAAATAAATAAATAAATATATATATATATATATATATATATATATATATAAACAGCAATATATATAAATGCACTTTTAGCAACATAAACTTTATTTTCATCTAAAAGCAAATACACCACAAAGGCTTTAGAATATAGTGAAGGAAAAAGAAGTTATAGAAAAGGGGGATGGCGGGTGGGTAACCTGGACTGCAACAGTGAATACACTTGAACATCTACATTTATGGTAAGTGTACACAACTGTACTATGTTCTTCGTGTTTCACTGTTGCAGTCATTACATTTGGGTAGAGTCCCAAAGCTATGGATGGTAGGCTGGAGCTAAACAGCATTAGGAGCGGCTATGAGGCCCTGCAGAACTGCAGTGGCAAAGCCTGCCCTGTATTTAGAGAAGAGTGGCAGATGATAGTGCTTTGTAAAGGTGTGCACTGAACTCCAAGTAGCAGCTTCTAAAATGTCCTTGGTTGGTAATCCCCTGAGAAAGGCTGCTGAAGTGGCTGCAGCTCTGGTTGAATGTGGCCTAATGCCCTTAGGCACTGGCTTGCCATGGTGTAAGTAGCAGAAACGAATGCAGTGGCCTATCCACTTTGAAATAGTCTGCTTTGAGATAGCCTTTCCTTGTGATCCTGCAGCATATGCCACTATTAATTGCTCTTTCTGAAAGCTTTGGTTCTGTCCAAGTAGAATCTGAGCTGTCTGTGTACGTCCAAAGAATGCAGAATTCTCTCCCCCTTGTTCTGTGGATTTGGATAAAAGGTTGGCAGATGAATAGTTTGGTTAAGAGCCACACTGGACACCATCTTAGGCATAAATGTTGGGTTTGTCCTGAGAGAGACCCTGTCTGGATAAAAAATGACACAAGGTTCCACAGCCATGAGTGCCTGTAGCTCTGAAACTCGTCTTGCAGAAGTTATTGCTAGGAGCAGAGCTGTTTTCCAAGATAAAAACTTTATATCAGCAGTAGCAGCTGGCTCAAAAGGAGGCAGGGTGAGTTTTTCCAAGACACAGGTGAGGTCCCATGCAGGCACTGGTGATCTCCTTGGAGGCCTTAAAATTTTGGCTCCTCTGAGGTACTGTTTTAATAAGGGATGAGAAAAGATTGGTGTTTCTGTACTGTAATGAGCCAAAATGGTGGAGGCATGAATTTTAATAGATGAAAAAGATAGGCCTTTGTCCAGCATCTCAGTTAAGTATTGCAAAATCTGAGTAATATTTGGCACAGCTGTATCAGTTCTTTGTGCCTCGTTCCAAGCACAGAATCTCTTCCATTTTCCAGCATAAGATTTTCTAGTACTAGGCCTTCTGGCCTCCAAAATGACATCCATCACAGCTTTACTGAGAGGTGTATTTTGTATGACTACATTATCCGCCATGCTGCCAGGTTTAAAGTCCTGAGTTGGCTGTGCAGGATCTGATTGTTTTGCTGGTACAGTAGATGAGGTATTTGAGGTAAAGTCCAAGCTGGGCATTGAGACAAGTTCTTTAGGACTGGAAACCAATACTGGCGGGGCCAGTCTGGGGCAACCAGCATCATTTTTGGTTTCTTCTGTCTGAACTTTAGGAGTACCTTGTGGAGGAGAGGCAGTGGGGGAAAGGCATATACTGATAGGGTTTTCCAGCTGAAAGATAGGGTGTCCACTTTCCATGCTTGTCTGTGATAAGTCCTTGTGCAGAATCTTTTTAGCTGGTAGTTGTGAGGGGAGGCAAATAGATCCATGTCCGGGCATCCCCATTTCCTTGTTATCATGCTGAAGACTAGTGGATCCAGCTGCCACTCATGGGGATCCATGAGGTTTCTGCTTAGTTCGTCTGCCAGAGTATTTTTCCTTCCTGGCAGGAATTGTGCCTGCAGATGTACTTGGTAAGTTAATACTGTGTCCCACAAAGTCATGGCTAGTCTGCAAAGGGGGTAAGAATGTGTGCCCCCCTTCCTGTTTATATACCACATGACCGTGGTGTTGTCTGTCTTTATCAGTAGTTGTCTCGGATGAAGTAGGTCCTTGAAGGGTGTCAGGGCATTCTAAACAGCTAGCATCTCTTTTTGATTGATATGTAGATGCATTTGGGTTGAGGACCATGTGCCCTGAATGCATCTTCCTGCCATGTGGGCCACCCAGGCATAATCTGATGCATCCGTTGTTAGTGTTTGCCTGGCTGGGTGTAAAGTGAATGGCTGTCCCTTGTTTTGGTGACAAGCCTTTGCCCACCATCGAAACTCCTGTTTTAGGCAGGGAATGAGAGTAACCATTGTTTCCAGGCTGTGGCAATGTTGAGTCCAAACACTTTTTAGGTACCATCGAAGTTTCCTCATATGCTGTCTTGCATATGGAATTAGTAGAATGCAGGATGCCATGAAGCCCAAAGCCTGCAAAATTTTTCTTGCAGATAACTGGGCCCTTGTTGCCAACATTTTGAAATAGGTAGTCAGTTGCTTTTGTTTGTCTGGCATGAGATAAGCCATCTGGGCAGATGTATTTAAGCTTGCACCCAAGAATATTATCTCTTGAGAGGGTACTAGTTTTGATTTCTTTTCATTGACTGTGTACCCTAGGCATGTTAGAAGTCTTTTCACAAACGCCAGATGCTGTAGAAGAATGTCCTTGTTCTCTGCTTGAATTAGACAGTCGTCCAAGTTAAGATATATTTGTATTCCTCTTTGTCTGCAGAATGCAATTACTGGTGCCAGGCACCTTGTAAAGACCCTGGGTGCAGTAGATAATCCAAAGGGCAGTGCAGAGAATTTGTAATGCATTGAGCCTGCCTTGAATCTGAGGTATCTTCTGCATAGTTGTCTCAGATTGGGACATGCAGGTATGCCTCTCTTAGGTCTAGAGTCACCAGCCAAGCGTTCTTGCCCAGCATGGGTAGAAGCTGCTGCAAAGTCATCATTTTGAATTTTGTTACATCCAGAAATGTGCTCAGAATAGATAGGTCCAGTATTGGTCTCCAGGTCCTGTCCTTTCTGGGTACCAAGAACAGTCTTGAGTAAAATCCTTGTCCCTGCTCTTGCTCTGGTACTTGCTGAATGGCCCCCATGTCCATGAGGGATGAGACTTGTTTTTGTGCCTCTGCCCATTGATTTTTTGGCAGATCTGGCCAGCCGTTTGCCTTTGGCAGGGTATGGAAATGGAACTTGTACCCTTGTGACACGATATTTAGAACCCACTTGTCCTGGGTTATAATGTGCCAATTTTGAGAAAAAAGTGCTAATTTTCCCCTAAGGGTGCTGCCATGAGATAAGTGCTTGGTGCAGGCAGGGGGAAGTCATTGGGACTGTTTCCTGTATGGTTGTGATTTGTCTTCTCCAACTTTGGAGGTAGAAGCACCCCATTGCTTTGACCTTTAGGAACCTTGCGCCTGGGATCTGCCTCTAAGGCATCGGGATCTGCCCCTTTGAGGTCTGTCTGACAAAGGAAAGGACAAATTCTTTGTAGGCCAGTGTCTACTAAACCTAGGTGGCTGTACTTGTAAAAAATATTTGACAGTTTGCATAAATTTAGCTTTGTCCTCCATTTTATTTAACACCTCCTCTGCCTTAACACCAAACAAAGTATCATGCTGTAAAGGTGCATCTAATAATTTAACTTTGGCATGATCAGGCAGATTTTGTTCCTTTAACCAAGCATGTCTCCTAATTACAGAACCCGTAACTGCAGCCCTGCAGGAGGCCTCCAAAGAATCAAAACCACATTGCAAAGTATGCTTTCCAACTTGTTCAGCTGCATGCAATAAATCCTGCATTTCCTTGTTTTCTGCACATTCAGAGTTTAATAACATTTTCTGTTTAAGCAATGCCATGGCATGTTGCTGATATTTGAGCACATGAAAAGTACAGTTTTGTACCAACCATAAATGTAGATGTTAGAGTGTATACCTTGCCGCAGTCATTACACTTGGGTTATCCTGTCGTCAGGTGGTCCCGCAGTTGGCCTGAATTCCAAAGTCTTTGTCCGGTGTCGGTTGCTGTCGCTTCTTCCCTGACGTCAGTGCGCCAGGGGTATATAAGAGGCATCCAATGCCATTTTCTTCAGTTTTTTGCTCAGATGTCAGTTGCCCCCCAAAAGGTGGTCAGTAGATAGTTCCAATAATAAAGGATTAGCACAAACAAAACATCCCTCCAGCTATAAGCAAATACACCACAAAGGTTGTATCAGATTTTAAGGTATTGAAAGGTTTCAGTTAGGTCAAAGGGGATGGAGGGAGGGTAACCTGGACTGCAGCAGGGTATACACTTGAACATCTACATTTATGGTAGGTACAAAACTGTACTATGTTCATCGTGTTACCCTACTGCAGTCATCACACTTGGGTTGAATCCAAAAGCTAAGGATGGGAGGTGGAGTCAAACAGGGTTAGAGGAGGCTAGAAGGCCCTGCAAAACTGCAGTGGCGAAGCCAGCTCTAGACTTAAGAGTAAAGTGGTAAGTGATGGTGTTTGGTGAAGGTGTGTACTGAACTCCAAGTTGCAGCTTCCAGAATATCCTTGGTTGGCACCCCCCTGAGGAAGGCTGTAGATGTAGCTGCTGCCCTGGTGGAGTGGGGCCTTATGCTAGCAGGAACTGGTTTTCCATGATGGGTGTAGCAAAAACGTATGCAATGTCCTATCCATTTGGAAATGGTCTGTTTTGAGATGGACTTTCCTTGTGATGCTGTAGCATAGGATATAAAAAGCTGGTCAAATTTTCTGAAAACCTTAATTTTACCCAAGTAGTAACGTAGTTGCCTGTGAATGTCCAAGGAGTGCAGGAGTCTTTCTCCTTTGTTCTGTAGATTTGGGAAGAAGGTGGGTAAATGGATGGTTTGAGTTAGAGCCACACTGGATACCACCTTTGGCATAAAGGAGGGGTTAGTTCGTAGAGAAACTTTGTCTTGATGAAAAATGAGGAAAGGCTCTACTGCCATTAGTGCCTGTAGCTCTGAGACTCTTCTAGCTGAAGTAATTGCTAGCAGCGGGGCAGTCTTCCATGATATAAACTTTAAATCAGCTGAGAAAGCTGGCTCAAAAGGTGGCAGCTTAAGTTTTTCCAGAACAAAGTTGAGGTCCCAAGTTGGTGTTGGTGCTGTCCTGGGAGGCCTAATGTTTTTGGCCCCTCTGAGGTACTGCCTTAGAAGTGGATGTGAAAATAAGGGAGGATCCGTGTTGTAGTGAGCTGAAATAGCTGAGGCGTGGATTTTAATAGATGAAAAAGAAAGTCCTTTGTGTAACATCTCAGTTAAATATTGCTGAATCTGAGGTATGTCCGGCTCAAGGGTATTTTGGCCTTTAGCTTGGTTCCAGGCGTAAAATCTTTTCCATTCATCTGAGTAGGCTTTCCTGGTGCTGGGCCTACTGGCCTCCAGAATGACATCCCTAACAGCTTGTGAAAGAGGAGCTGGCTGGTTGCTTAGGTGATTTGCCATGCAGCCAAATTTAAGGTTTTGAGCTGGCTGTGTAGAATCTGACTGTCTTGCTGTGTGAGCAGATGAGGAATTTGTGGTAAAATCCATGGTGGGCCATGTTCCTTAGTAGTGGGTACCAGTGCTGGCGTGGCCAGTCTGGGGCAATGAGTATCATTTGGGGTCTCTCCATCCTGACTTTCAGCAACACCTTTGTGAGAAGGGGCAATGGAGGAAAGGCATATACTGTCAGCGTTTTCCAACTGAATGAGAGTGCGTCCACTTTGCAAGCGTGATGGTGAAATGTCCTGGTGCAAAATTTTGATAGCTGTTAGTTTTGGGGGTTGGCAAACAGGTCTATGTCTGGGCACCCCCATTTTTGAGTTATCATTGCAAATACTTGTGGGGATCCATGATGTTCCTGCTTAGGTCGTCTGCCAATGTGTTCTTTTTTCCTGGCAGGAATTGAGCTTGTAATTGAACTTGGTAAGTCAGTGCTGTGTTCCACAAGGTCATTGCTTGCCTGCATAGAGGGTAGGAGTGTGTACCCCCTTGCCTGTTTATGTACCACATTACTGTGGTGTTGTCTTGTCCTTATTATAAGCTGTCCTGGATGTAAGAGGTCCTTGAAGGCTGTCAGAGTATTCTGTACAGCTTGCATTTCTTTTTGATTGATGTGCGGATTTCTTTGATCTGCAGTCCATATGCCTTGAACGCACTGTCCTGCCATGTGTGCCCCCCAGGCATAGTTCAATGCATCTGCTGTCATAGTTTGCCTGGCTGGGGGTAAGGTGAAAGGCTGACCCTTGTTGAGGTGACATGCCTGTGAACACCACAGAAACTCCTGTTGAAGGCAGGGAATGAGAGGTATCATTGTTTCCAAGCTGTGGCTGTGTTGAGTCCATACGCTTTTCAGGTACCATTGTAATTTCCTCATATGCAGTTTTGCAAATGGTATTAGTAGTATGCAAGATGCCATGAAGCCCAAGACCTGCAGAATTTATCTTGCAGGGAGCTGGGTCTTTGTTGCCATTATTTTGAAGTATTGAGTTAGTTGTAGTTGTTTGTCTGGCGTCAGATAAGCCACCTGGGCCACTGTATTCAAGCTGGCACCCAGGAATGTCATATTTTGTGAGGGCAATAGTTTTGATTTCTTTTCGTTTACTGTGTACCCTAGGCAACTTAGAAGGTGTTTTACAAAAGCCAGACATTGTAAGAGAATGTCCTTGCTTTCTGCTTGGATGAGGCAGTCGTCCAGGTATGGGTATATTTGAATTCCTCTTTGTCTGCAGTATGCAATTACTGGTGCCAGGCATTTTGTGAAGACCCTGGGCGCAGTAGATAAGCCAAAGGGCAGTGCAGAGAATTGGTAATGGGATGAACCTGCAATGAAACGGAGGTATCTTCTGCAATTTTGTCTGATAGGGACATGCAGGTATGCCTCCTTGAGGTCCAACGTTACTAGCCAAGCTTTCTTGCCCAATATGGGAAGAAGCTTCTGTAGTGTTAGCATCTTGAATTTGGGTACTTGCAAGAAGGTGTTTAGAATCGAAAGGTCCAGAATGTCCTTTCTGGGGACTAGAAAGAGCCTTGAGTAAAATCCTTGGCCTTGCTCCTGTGTAGGTACCAGTTGAATGGCTCTCATGTCCATGAGAGCTGTAATTTGTTTTTGTGCCTCTGCCCATTGATTTTGTGGCAGGTGTGGCATTCCTTTTATCCTTGGCAAGGTGTGAAAATGGAATCTGTATCCTTGTGAGATAATGTCTAGGACCCATTTGTCCTTTGTGATGATGCGCCAGTTGTCTGCAAAAAAGTGCTAATTTTCCTCCCAAGGGAGCTGCCAAGAGAGCTTTGCTTGGCAGTTTGAAGTTTAAGTCATTGTGTTTTCCTTCTAGTAGTTTGGGACCTGTCTTCTCCTCCCTTCTGTGTTGCAGTGCCCCATTGGCGAGGTTTGTAAGGGATTTGTGCTTGACCTCTGCCCCTTGGGCGTCTGTAGTTACCCCTCTGTGGTCTGTCAGAAGCTGGAAAGAACCAATTTTTTGTTGGCCAATTTCTGCTGAAACGTGGGGGTTGTACCTGTAAGAAATCTTTGACCGTCTGCACAGATTTTGCCTTATCCTCCATTTTCTTTAAAACCTCTTCTGCTTTAACTCCAGATAAGACATCCTGCTGTAAGGGTGCATGTAGTAACTTTGCTTTAACATGATCAGGCAGAATTTGTTCCTTTAACCAAGCATGCCTACGTATAATAGATCCAGTAACAGCTGCTCTACAGGAAGCTTCCAAGGAATCAAATCCACATTGTAAAGTATGTTTGCCCACCTGTTCAGCTGCATGCATAATTCAGACTGTTGAGGGTGCGTGCTCATCTTTTGTTTTATTTGAGACATTAGGTATTGCTGGTATTTCAGCATGTGAAATTGACAATTTAGTGCTCTCATAGCTAGAGTAGATGAGGTGTAAACCTTCTTCCCCCACCTATCTAGTGCTCTGGAGTCCCTTTCAGAGGGTACAGGATTTTAGCCATAGAAGCCTTAGCCCCTTTGGGACCCTGGGAGATTGTCTCTGGGTCAGCAGCAGGGCTTTTGTAAAGGAATTTGTGTGAGTCAGGCACTCTATAATATCTTTCTGGTTTGGATGGAGCAGGAGGCAGGGAATCTGGATTTAGACTAGATTCGTAACCATCATCCACAATGTCTAAAACTGGAGGGATAGCAAGTGGTCTGTGCTGGGGGAGTAAAAAAAACTCTCAGAGCCTTTTCTTTGAGTCGGAGTAGTCCTGCCCTTCCCAGTGGAAATGTTCCCTCATGGTATGTAAGGTTTCCCCAAAGGAATAGTCTTCAGGGGGAGAAGCTGAGGGAATGGAATCTTCAGCATCAGAATCTTCATAAGGGGGAAAGGAGTAATCCTGTTCCTCAGAGGAGCCTGAGGAAATAGACACTTGATCAGAGGAGGCATAATCCTCCTCTTGTCTAGGCCTTTTGTCTGGTGGGGGGTTGGAAACCCCTGATTAAAGAAATCAAATCTTCAGCCATTTTAAGCATCTGTTTCTTAGGCATGGGGTCTTGAACTGGAGACTGATGTGCAGTCTTTTTTGGTTTTAGAGGAGTCTTAAGCTTAGCATAAGATTTTATGGTGAGAGTATTCGGCCTGAAGAAATCTTCTGTAACCGAAGGTGTTTCCACAGCACTGGCTTCTCCTTCTGCAATGTTGTCGGTAGGGCCTAAAGAAAATGGCTGCGTTGGCCTAGAACTCTCTGCTTGAGAATCTGAAGCAGTCTGGGATTGCAATTCTGCGGTCGCCATTGGCTGCGTAGGCGCCTCACTGAAAACCGGAGAACCGGCGACCAGCCCAGCCGAGGCCTAGGAATCTGGCTTGGATCTAGGCTGCCTGTCTTTATCTTTGCGTTTTTTTATGCACGCTGGTAGTCAGTTGCTCCGATGGCATAGTGTAATTAAATTTCCTACCGAAGTAGTGTCATGCGAAATCAAAGCGTCGCTTTATAGTTCGCTTATTGAACTTAGCACAAAACCGACAACCAGTGGCGTCATGCTCTGGGCCTAGGCAAGGTATACAATAAGAATGAAAGTCCTTATGAGGTATTTGCTTCCCACAAGAAATGCAATTGTTAACTTTTTCTGACATCGGACTTAGGCAAGAAAAGGTTCCCCAACGGGGTACTTAGCTTTGAAGACTTCGGACTGAAATTCGATTCGAAAATCTCAGGTGTCGGCCGACCGGCACTTGCGAACTGCTTCTGCTTTGGGCACCGCGTGGCAAGAAAGACTGAAGAAAATGGCGTTGGATGCCTCTTATATACACCTGGCGCACTGACGTCAGGGAAGAAGCAACAGCAACCGACGCCAGACCAAGACTTTGGAATTCAAGCCGACTGCGGGACCACCTGACGACAGGATAACCTAAGTGTGATGACTGCAGCAGGGTAACACGATGAACATCCGACAGTTTAAGGCCCTTATAGCCAAGGTAACAGATGTGTAAACCTTTTTTCCCCATCTATCCAGTGCCCTAGAATCTGTCAGAGGGGGTAGGGTTTTTTACAGCGGAAGCCTCAACTCCTTTGGCTCCCTGTGAGATAGTTTCTGGGTCTGCGGCAGGGTTTTTAAAAAGGAATTTATGAGAGTCAGGGACCCTGTAATATCTGTCAGGCTTAACAGGAGCTGGAGGTAAGGAGTCAGGGGTAAGACTAGACTCCGAAAACACATCATCTACAATATCTAACACAGGTGGAATGGCTAGTGGCCTATGTTGAGGTAGTAAAAGGAAATCCCTGAGCCTCTTTTTAGATTATGAAAAATCTTGACTCTCCCAGTGGAAATGCTCCCTTGTGGTATGCAAGGTTTCCCCAAATGAATAGTCCTCTGGAGGAGAAGTTGAAGGAATAGATTCTTCAATATCAGAATCCTCATAGGGGAGAGAATATTCTTGATCAGAAGAGGAATCAGAAGAAATAGAAACCTGATCTGAAGATTCATAGTCAGTCTCTTGCCTAGGCCTCTTATCAGGAGGGGAATGGGCACCCCTGATCAAGGTAATTAAGTCTTTGGCCATTTTGAGCATCTGTTTTTTGGGCATAGAGGCCTGTCCACATGGCTCTTGAGTTTGCTTCTTTGCTTTAGAAGGTGCTTTAATCTTTGCCTTTGAAGCTGAGGTTGGTTTAATGTAAAGATGTTTAGGTCTGAATACACCCTCAGAAGCCAGTGCCTACTCAGAGGCTCCAGACCCATCTGAAGGAATAGTATTCCAAGGCTCCAATACCTTGAGTTTCCAGCGGCATGGCCGACTCCACGTGGGAGTTGGTAGCGGCCTACGACTCTAATGGGCGTCAGGGTCTGCGAAAGCGCCTCACTGAGAACCGGCGACTGGCTTAGGAGAAGCTTAGTTGTCGGTTTTGGGCCTCGGTTGTCTCTCTCTCCTTTTCTTTGCGTTTTTTGTGAACTCCGGTAGTTGGATGGCTATCTGACGACATTTCTGGATAATTAAACCTGCGCCCAAAATAGTTTAAAGCAAAGTCATACCGATGCTTAATAGTGAGTTGGTTAAATCTAGCACAAAACCAACAACCAGCAACGTTGTGATCAGGGCCTAGGCAAGGAATACAGTAAGAATGAAAGTCCTTATGAGGTATTTACTTTCCACAAGAAATACAATTATTAACTTTTTCTGACATCGGTCTTGAGCAAGAAAAAAGTTTCCCCAACGGGGTACTTAGCTTTATTGAAGACTTCGGATCTGAAACTCGAACACGAAACTCTCAGGAGTCGGCCGACCGGCACTTGCGAACTGCTTCTGGCTTCGGGCACCGCGCGGCAAGAAAGACTAAAGAAAATGGCGTCGGCCACATCTTTTATATCCCTGACGACCTGACGTCAGGGAAGGGGCGACAGCAGCCGATGCAGGACAAAGGACTTTGGAATTCAGGCCAACTGAGGGCAACCTGTCAGCAGGATTACCCAAATGTAATGACTGCAACAGTGAAACACGAAGAACATCCGCGGTGACTGAGCAGAGGTTCTGTGAAGAGGTCCCGGACCCCAAAGGATAAGACCTAATTGGATCTGGGTCTGCAAAAAGACCTCATCAGCTGCTTCAAGTGTGATGTTTTGAAACTGCCCACTGACCTCAATAACCTAGCGGATGATGCCATTGTTGGTAGCTTGGAGGGTTGCTTGGAAGACAAAGAACCCATCTGTCAGATCGAAGCCAGACAAACTCAGAACTGGGGCAGCGAAGGAGAAGACTCCACTGGCATCTCTGATGGAGTGGACAGGGAGAAGGTACCAGACATGAAAGAGCCCCTTTGACCAAAAAGGGGCTTGGTACACTGAGGACTGAAGACAGAATTTGCTTGAGGGCGATAGGCTCTGAGGAGTTGGACACAACACCGGTGCAGAGGCCATTGGAGCACCCAATGGCTTTGGGACCTTTGAGTTTAGTAAGCCAGATGACTGTACAGGCATGGGGGCACAGAAGGACCTCTTACAATCATCTCTGCAGGAGTCCTTGGAAGTGCAGTGAGGTTTCTTTAATCTGTCCTTTGGCACCAAACAATAACCAGCTGGAAGAAGGCCCTTAAGGAATAACTTCACTCTTCTCTCACTCACCACCGCAGACCCAAAACCCTCACAGATCGAGCAGGGGGGAATCGAGGTGAAAAGCCCCCAAACAACAGATGCACATATTGTGCACATCTTATGAGGGCAGCTTGGGCCAACAAATAGTACATTTTTTAAAACCCTTATCCATGTATAAGGCAGACTTGTAACAATACAACAGACTACACAGAAGAAAAAATATATATATGCTAATTGCACTCTACAGAGTGCCAACTAACCTAGCAGACAACAAACAAATAGGTGGGAAAAGCCTGCTGCTAATTATACATGCAGACACATTGATAATAAATCTAAGCCTAAACCTAACTAGCCTGATTAACCTACCCTACCCTATACCTAACAAAAAAAATATATAGAAAGCCTACAGAAAATAACCAAAAGGATATATGTTTTTGCAGAGCCACAGATTGAGCTACTGAGTGGAATGGCTGCAAACTTCATCTAGGGTGTCTGCTGGGTAGTGCAGGATTATGGGTAGGGGAGGTGGAGCCTGGCAAGTTAAAGTCTGGAGAATATGGCCAATGTCGGATCGAATAACCCACACAGATTGAAGCCAGACATAGAAGACAACATCAGATCCAAAGTTGCAGAATTATAAGCTTTTTTCTCATACCTAACAACAAATTTCCTATCTTTATCACAAAGAGCAGGATTGCTAAGGCTATAGCTGCAAGGTCAGGTTTGGCAATAGTATATCAAAATTTTAAAGACTGAGGAGCTTTATACATCCTATCTGCCTTTTAAGAGGTAGCTGGCTAACTACCAGGGAAAGTGCAGGCAATCTGCTAAAGCTGACAGAACAGGAAGAATGGGTGTAGATTCTGGAAAAATCCTTTTGTAAAAACTCATAGTATTTTATGAGGAAATGAGAAATATCAGTGTTCTCCCATTGAAAACAGTGGCACATTCTAGAAATATTCTCAGAGAAAGAAAGACCGCCCCCCACAGAGAGAATCAGAGACTGAGCTCTCCTCTGAGACTGAATCTGAAATCTTGGGGGGAAAAAAGACTGAATCTGTCTGTGCATCTTCCTGCTCAAAAACAAAATCTTGAAACTCTTCAGGAAAAGAGGAATCCCTCTTTCTTTTACCAGAAATGTCTTTACAAGAAGGATCAACAGCCTGAATTTCACCCTAAACCAGACCAAGTAAACTACTCCTATTTAAAAACATTTAAAGAGAGTAGACGTATGCTTGGTTTTCGGTTTCTTTTTGTTATTAATGGCAGCAGCTAGTTCCCCAGAGGTGATTACAGTATTCTGGCATAACGGGGAAAACCTCCCCTGCTCCCACTTCCAGGACCGAGTGGAGTAGCTCTCTTACCTACTTTGGGGACTTCAACAGCCACAGAGGACATGGGTAATCCCCAGTCCACAGTGGCTATAAATGCTATACCCGAGGGATCAAGGGTGAAAGATGAGTGGTCTGAGATCCAACAAAAGGGCAGAGCAGAGTCAACCACCTGTGGCTGGAGTAAACTGCTAGCCTGCCGTGGTGGCAAAGCCTGTTTGCTTAATTTTTTTCTTTTTCACGTTAAAAGGAGGACTGACCATGGGATAGGTGGTCTGTTCTATGGTCAAGCAGAAAAAGGTGCCTTTTCCCCAAGGAAGACAAGCAGCAAGTGCAGGTAAAACTACCCCACTCCACAAAAAAGTTACCCCCCCAACCCAACTGAAAAAACAGTAAAAAGCACTTCCAAACAATATGCCAGCCCCACCAAGAAAAATAAATATTTGCTCCACTGAAAACATGTTTTCAGTTAGATAAAGATGTTATGTACTTACCATAATGTTCCATCTGAGTTGTTGTTCATTTGTCTTTATCCTGTGGGTTACTGGATCTGGCATGGATCTGACTTGGATGCATATCCAGCATCTGATCTTAGTTCAAAGCTCCTCCCCTACCCATAACGCCCCTGTCTCCTTCCTCCCTTCAGATCGAGTTTGCTGTCCAACTAACTTACTCATCCGATCCAACACTTTATTTCAAACAAGATGTCTGCATAAGTCTATGCCATGCAGGGGAAAGGAGGGAGGGACGGTTGAAGACAAATGAAAAACAACAACTCAGACGGAATGTTATGGTGAGTACATAACTTCTTTATCTGAAGTTGTCGTCTTCATTTGATCTTCAACCTATGGGACAGAGTCTTCAGCTACTACACACCTGAGAGGCCCTCATGGAAAGATATTCTGGAGCACAGCGGAGCCTAATGACGCCCTGTTCCTGGGTGTGATGTCCAATTTATAATGCAAAATGAAGGTATGAGATGAGGCCCAAGTGGCCGCAGAGCAAATATCATCCAATGAAGCTCTGGACCAAAAGGCCACTGAAGTGGCCATAGATCTGGTGGAATTTGCTTTCACATAATCTGGCAGGGATAACCCCTTAACAGAATACACTAGAATAATACACTGGGAAATCCAATGGACGATGGTGACTTTAGATATTGGTTTCCCCAAAAAGGGTTTAGAGTAGGACATGAAAAGCTGATTAGACTTGCAAAAGGATTTTTGTCCTGTGCAGATAAAAGCGTAACTGTCTGTGCACATCCAACAAGTGCAATTTATATTCTCCCTTGTTTTGAAAATTTGGGAAAAAGACCGGGAGATTAAATCACTGGATTAATTTTGGACTCTGAAGCTACCTTAAGGAAAAGATGGGTTAGGATGCAGGATACCCTATCCTTATGAAAAATCATATAAGGGGGGCTTTACCGACAATGTTTGAAGCTCAGAAACCCTCCTGGAAGATGTAATATAGCTACCAAGAAGGCAGTCTTCCAGGACAGAAATTGCAGATCCACCAAGGCTGCAGGATCAAAAGGAGCTTGGAGAACTAACATAAGATCTCATGGCGGCGTTGGGTCCTTCACCTGAGGCCGAAGGAGAAAGGTGCTTTTAGGAAGGCTTTGCAAAGCTTAGCTTAGAGGATGCTAAGGAAGCCATATTATCACCTACATAAAAACTGGAAATCACTGCAAGTTGGACCTTAAATGTAGAACTGGCACCTTGCTGAAAAATCCCTGCCAAAAATTCCAAAACTGCCGAGACTGTGGTGGTAAAGGGATCTAGGGTACATTGTGAAGCCCAGATCGAAAAATGTTTCCATTTGCTGGAGTACACCTTACTGGTGGAAGACTTATGAGCCACCATCAGAACCTTTTTGACAGGTGAAGATAAGCCAGGAGTCCTGACTATCAGAAGAACTAGAGCAGCTAAGCAGACAGCTTCAGTCTGCCCAAGTCTGAATGGGGAATTCCTGATGGATGAGAAATAAGATCCGGAACTGGATCCAACATCCATGGTGGAGCCACCAAATGAGACCACAGAAAGGTGAACCAGACTTGAGGCAGAATGGGGCAATGATGATAACTACATTCCCCAACCTGCGAGCTTTCTGAAGGAATTTTGGAATCAAAGGAAGAAGAGGATAAGCATATAGAAGACCAGGGGGTCAAGCATGAATCAGAGGGTCTCTGGAGGCTTCCCTCGATGGAGGGTTCAGAGCGAAGAACTCGCTGCATTTCATATTTGAAGGAGAGGCAAAGAGGTCACAGCAAGGCTGACCCCACTTGAGAAAGATCTGTTTCGCTACTGAAGGATTCAGAGACCACTCATAAGGCATCAGAATAGACCTGATAAGCCTGTCCGATAGAATGATGGACCTCCCCGGAATGTGCGTTGCCACCAGAAAATGGCCGGTGGAGATTGCCCACTCCCACACTCTCATGGCTTCACGACATAGAGGGTAAGACCTGGTTTCCCCCCGTTTGTTGATGTACCAGATCACAGACATATTGTCCGTCTGGATAGCAATCGCCCCTGGGTGAAGATAGGCATGGAGAGCCTGCAACACTAGAAGCAACACCCTCTTCTCCAGGACGTTGACATGCAATTTGGTCTCGTTGGGGGATCACATGCAGTGGACCGTCCTTACCGAGCACTGCCCCCCCCCCCAGCAAGTAGGCATCCATGGTCACTGTGGTCGATGGGGAGATTGGAAGAAAGAAGCGACCCTGAGCCAAATCCGGGGAATGAATGCACCACAGAAGAATCTTTGCACACTCAGAAGAGTTGAACAGGATGTGACAAAGGAAGATCTAGCATGGACCGCGAGAGTCCACTGCAGAACCCGCATGTGAAAATGTATCATGGGCAAGAGATTGATCATGGCCGCCATGGACCCCAGTGCCCTTAATATCATTTCCATGGTCGGTGACTGGACTTGGATAATGCAAAGGACATGCAGCTTCAGAGACTGAATCCTGTCCGTGGTAAGAAAGACTTTGGTTTGAATAGTATCCAGTCGAGCCCCAATAAAATCTAACACTTGAGCCGGGGCTAGAGATGGCTTGTTGAGATTGATGGTAATGCCCAACCACTGGGCTAAGAGAAGAAAGTAATCCCTCGCTTGATTGAGCTAATGCCTGGAAGGGGCGGTGAGTAGACAATCGTCCAGGTAGGGGAAGACCTGTATGCCCTGGAGTCTCAGGTGAGCCGCTACCACTGCTATCACTTTGGTGAACACCAAAAGGGAGCACTCCGACCTGATAATGATTGGCTCCCAGCTGGAAGTGGTGGAACCTCCGAGCGCGCCTGTCCATGTTGATATAGTATTATGCATCCTGGAGGTCGATCGAGCACATCCAATCATACTTCTGCAGGGAGGGCAGGGTGAACAGAAGGGTGACCATCCAGAATTTTGTCTTGGCTACAGACAGGTTCAAGATGGAGAGACCCAGGTTGTGTCTCAAGTCTTTGGAACCAAAAAGAACCAGGAATAATGCCCAACCTGGATTGATCGGGGGGGGGAGGGGGGGGTTGGATGACTTGCTTTTCTAGCAGCTTTGCAATTTCCAGTGCTGCATCCTCCCTTCACGCGGGGTGGAACATCCGGGAGGTGTTTGGGTGGATGGAGTGGTATGATAAAGGGGACGGAATAACCTCTGGATATAATTTGCAACACCCAACACTCTTCCAGGATGGACTCCCACTCCGTTAGGTGTAGCGAGAGGCAACCCTCGACAGCCTCCAGAGACGAGCAGCCGGGCAACTCTTCAGGGTTGCTGCGTGGGTCTGTCCGAGAAAGGCTCCCGAGACCCGTGACTTCTCGGATCCCCTCTGCCTCTAGGGCGGAGTCCATCAAATCCCCCCTCTGCCCCTGGAGAAAGGTGAGTCCTGAGTGTCCTGGGGAAAACTCTGAAATTTCCGGAACCACATCTTCTTGGTCCCTCGCTGATTCCTAGAAAAGGATCGTTGAGGAGCCGAAAAGTGGATCCTGACTGTAGACAGAGTCTTCCCATCCTTCTCACGCTGAACCAAGGTGTCACGTACAGACTTCCCAAAAAGGGAGGAACCATCATACAGGGCATTCATAAAAGACACCTTGAAGGGTTCTGAAAACACACAGAGCCAGAGCCAGGTGTGACACCTTATGGCAACACCAGTACTGGCAGCTTTGGCAGCACTCTCGGTTGCATGGGAGAGGAGATGCATAGAGGCATTAGCAACTGACTTAAGGGTGGCCATACAAGCATAGAACACCTTCTTGTCCTCCACTGACATGGACCCAGGGGTCGACTCAGTGATCTCCCTCACCGGGTCTCGCTGTAGTCAAATTACATGTGCCATGTAATTCAGTGCCCATACAGAGAAGGTCGTTGAAGCATATACCCTCTTCCCAAAACAGTCCATCGTCCTTGACTCTCGGTCTGGAGGGTGGACCGTAGAGCTCTCCTGAGCCAGCTCTTTCTTAGTGGCAGCTGCCACCACCATGGCATCAACTGGGGATCCTTTATTCCAATATGACCTGTCTGAAGGCGGGCTCAAAACCTTGTCCGGGCATTTGGGAACGGGCTCCACTGTGTCCGATTCCTTCCAAACCCGAGATGTAATAAGATCCACTAATGGATCTACAGGAGGGGACACCCAGGAGGTACAGGGTCTGGCGCCAAATGCCTCAGGAACACCGATTTGTCTGGGATCTGTTTTTGGACAGACCACCCCCCACACTGGTGAAGAAGTTCTATGACGTCCCCGAAGGAGACATCCTCAGGGGGTGATTGGGGGGGCCCTTCCCCTTCCTCCAAATCAGTGTTTTTAGTGAGAGACTCCGGTGGGAAGTTTAAATGCCTTCTTTTGCACTTACGTTTGTGAGGGACCTCCTCAGTGGGGGGGGTCTCTGGGGAGGACTCGCCAAAGTCTTCCTGTCTCCAAGAAGGGGCACCCTGGGGCAAAAAGGCAGCAGGCTGTCCATGAGATGGTAGGATAGCCAGATCCACACCAGAAACAGAGGAAGCCTGGGGGGAATACGAAGATGAGATTGTCAAGGGTCTCGAAGGAATCGAGAGTACCCTCTCCACCACGCTAAAAGCCGAAGGGAAACAGACCACCTGAGAAAGGACCAGAGAAGGAGCCGTCACCTTCTGACCAGATGGGGGAGTCAAAGCCAAACCTCCAGCCACCAAGATGCCAAGGGGCTGCTCCAACAAACTCGGAACTGACACCCCCCCCTCCCTCAGCTCAGATGTCGAGGCTATGGCTCCTTGAACCTGTCAGAGCTAGTCAGATGCGACCTGCTCAAGGCCATGGCCGGTGTCGAAGTACAAGGTACCATTGGAGCCGGCCACTCAACGTCAACTGTCGTTGGATCCAAGGACTCTGAACCTGGGATCAGATCGGAGAAGGAGTAATAGGGACGAATACGGACACCATTCTCCTTGCTCCGGAGGGAGAAGGGGCAGGCAAGCCTCCCCTCTGTATCTGGGTGCGGAAAAACTTCTGCATCATCCTATGCACCCTCCACTTCAGTAAGACTATGGGCGGAGTGGGAAGAGAAGGCCACCGACACCGGCCTAGCAGGGTGGAGAGGGAAGGCCTGAGCTGGTGACCGGGTCCGGGGCTCCTCTGGCTCTGGTGAGAACAGAGGGGAATGGAGCCAGGGAAACTCAAGCCTCGTAGCTGACCTAACTTTGGTAGGACGGCCGGCCGAAGCAGAGCGATATGGGGATCGCTTCTTGAGGCTATCCCCTTGACTTAGCTGACTAGTCTCTGTCCCCAGATATCTTGGTGGAAGTTTGAGTCCCAGAAGCAGGGGAGGAGACTAAGGTAAGAGCCAAGCAGAAAGGTCCTGATTCCTGGATGAAGAAGAGGGAAAGAGGCCCTTGAGGATAAGCTTGTTCCTCCTGTCCATTACTGCCCAGGGATTAAAATCCGGCACAGATAGAACAGGAGGTCATGCAGGTGGGTTGCCCCAAGACCAACAACGCACAGTGTGTCTCCGTCAGCTGGAGACAGCTTGTGGCCAAACACCATACATTTTCTGAAGCTTGGTTTGGAAGGATCCAACATTCTCCCAACCTAAGGCCCAGCACACACACCCACTCACACAGAAAAAACACATGCGACAAGGAGAAAGTTTGAGAAAAGGGATTTTTTTTTTTGTTTTTACCAACGCAGAAGAGCAAGGGTAGGTAGAAAGCAGAAAAAGAGTAAAAATGGTTTGAGAAAGAATTTAACAGTCAAAGAAAAGTTACTTACCCATAAAAACATCAGAGAGCACAAATCACGATGCGGACATGAAGTGCAGCAAACGAGATCTGAAGGGAGGAAGGAGATAGGGGCATTATGGGTAGGGGAGGAGCTTTGAGCTCGGATCAGATGCTGAATATATGGCAATGTCGGATCTGTGCCGGATCCAGTAACTCACAGATTGAAGATCAAATGAAGACAACAACTTCAGATCAACTTTTAAACTGACAGAAAAACGAATACTCCATTTAAACGTTCTTTACAGTCTCAAGACAGTCTGTTAACTCACAACACTCCTAGCTTTAAAATAACTTTCCTGGTGAGGAAAGTAATAAATCAGTAAATTTAAGAAAATGGAAGGTCCCAAAAATAAACTTATCTGCCTAGTAAATGAAAGCACAGGATGACTTTCGATCCTTAAAAGGCTCAGAGGACAGTTCTCTTAGGCAGCAATAAAGCCCTGAGGACTTCACATCCAAACTTATCTTTTAGTCAGCTCAGCTAGAGCTACCTGGCAATTTGGGCAAGTGGAAGGTGCCATGAAACTTTGGAAACTGGCCGGCCATTATACCCTTAGCAGGATATAACCCATATATAGTTAAGGCTACTGCAGCAGTGATCAATATGAAGAACATCTTGCCATAAATGTAAATTCTGGAACACATTCACAATCATTACTACTAAGATATCCTGACAACAGGGAGGCTGACCAGCCGGCTCAAAATGGACAGCTGAAGCTTCCTCCAAGGCTTCGGCTGACTTCTTTCAACTGCTAATTAAGGATGTCAGTAGTTAAAAAATGGGGGTGTTACATTAAACAAAACCATCTTCAGATTTTTCTTGTTCTGGCAATGTCCAGGACTTAAGACCTCAGTATCACAGCCTAAGTGGACCAGAATGGGGCAATCTTCCATGACACACGTCCACCCAAAGGTCACTAACCTCTCTCTCTGGAAAGCATGGGAAGGTCAAAAGGTCGGGTCTGATGTGGAGATGAGAAGGAAGGTGAAAACAGAATCAAATGAGTATCCAACCCAACACAAGTGTCAAAGGACAACAGAGAAAGATGGAAGGGAGCTTGGACTGCAACAGCGAATGTGCTTGAACATCTTAATTTATGTTAAGTAGGTTTCCTGACAAATGTACTACGCTCAATGTACTATTCCCAGTTACAGTCAACACCACTGGGAAGATTCCCAGAGCAACTGAGGACCAAGGACCTCCAAAACAGAGGTCTGTGACTGCATGCAGTTTATCTGTTGTCAGGCTACAACATACAAGCATTTTATATACAAAGGTAAGCCACACTGGCTAGCATCCATATGGCTAAAAACCAGCCCTTAAGTCTACCTGACTAGTTATAGTCAAATCTCTCTCTCTTTCTCAAGTGGTAGGAGCGTTTCCAGAATTTTTAATTAGAAGCAGAAGCATATTCAACATATCACAAGACTCTGGGGAATGACACTGACTAGGGAGGGAGAAAGATGCTCAGATGCCTGGGGACTGGCATCTGGCAAAGACATTTTGGAAACCTCCAATACGTCCTGTGCAGCAGCAGACAACACACCATTTGCCTCCAGAAATGTCAGAAACAAGAGTCAGGCCAGGGAAATACACCAAATCTAAATGTTATGACTTGGTGTAACTGGCAAGATCTATAAAGGCCTTACAGTCCTGGCTTCAGTCCATTTCAAGGCTTACTATTATCATGATTATTATTATTTTTTTTTTTTGTTCCAGCTTAAGTTTTCTGTTAGCCAGACTACTGCTGCTGTTCTGTACAGGCTCCCTGTAGCAAGGTCTCATTCTTCTGATCTAGGCTGGCCTTCAAACGTTTAGCAAGACAAGGAATCATTTTCTTTTTGAAAGTTGTGCAGTGCTTAAAAAAATACACTTAGTCTTCCTTTCCTAATCATAAATGATTCTGTAAATGGAAACCCCTTGTTGACATTTTTCCACCGTAAGTACACTTCTTGTTTAGTTTTAAGAGATATTTACGTTTAAAATTCAGTAAGTCAACAATCCAAATAGAGGACATTACTCGAGAGAATACCATGCAACAGCATGATGAAGTGTTGAATGATCTTCAGCAAAAACAAAAAATGAAGAATGGTGCAAGTTGCTCTTCCTTTTGAGCCATGCATCTAATTGAAGCACTGATCCCTTCAATCATACAGAAAAGAAATGCACAATATTCAATAAAAATTAAACTTAAAAGCATGCTGAAATTGGTACCATGCTTTGGTGAAATTATTATTAATATCATTAAACATGAGCCTTCTCTGAAATGCAGATTAGAAAGGTAAAAAAAGTGTTACTCACTAGTTTGGTATATACACTTGCTTTAACTTGCTTTCAGCTTCTGCTGCTTTCAAACGTTTCTTTGAAGGAAAAACAATGAACAGTATTAACAGCAATATTTCATACATCAAAACTGCTACAAAAGCCACATGTGGCTAAAAATTAGCACTGCAGACTGAAAAATAAAAAAGGTAACCTACAGATCAACTCAGGGTGAGGACTCTGAATCTATCAACAGACTGGAAAAATACCAACCTCCACAGCACAGGAAAAACAGTTCATCAAGGCCATGGAACATGCAGTGTTCTGGCAAATTGTGCAGAAGTGTACAAGACATGATAAAATTCTGGATGTGCTCCTAAGCAAGATAGATGGGTCGTGGATGTCCAAGTGAAAGTGCATTTAGCCAGCACTGACCATGACATTCTGTGGTTTTGAGTTAGAAAGAAAGGTAAGAATACAAAGATAAAGGCAATGATATGGAATTTTAGTGGATAGAGTCAGCAGACTGGGAGCAAACTGAGTGTGAAGCAAGCTAAGGGAAGTGTCTCAGAGAGATGGAGTACTCTGGGCTATGAATAAGGATTTCGGGGGGAAAACTGAGAAGACCAGTCTGGTTATTTAAGAAAAGAAAACAGCAGCAATCAAATAATTAAGGCATATAAGAGGTGATAAGGAGGGACTGAAAGTACAGTTGTGTACACTTACCATAAATGTAGATGTTCGAGTGTATTCATTGTTGCAGTCATCACATTTGGGTTATCTGCTTGCAGTAGCCCTCAGTCCGTCTGATTATCAAAGTCTTGGGTCCTGCGTCGGTTGCTGTCTCATTTTCCATGACGTCAGGTAGTCAGGGGTATAAAGCATGCAGCCAACACAGTTGCATCAGTTTTTCTTGCCCCAGATGTCAGGTGCCCCCTAATGGGAAGCAATTAAATATATATATATATATATATATATATATATATATATATATATATGCACACACACACACACACACACACACACACACACACACACACACACACACAAGGTAATACCTCCAACAAAAAAGCAAATACACCAAAAAGCTTTTAAGCATAGTAAACGAGTGCAGAGGTATAGCCAAAAGAAGTCAGGGGGCTGGAGGGAGGGTAACCAGGACTGCAACAATGAATACACTCGAACATCTACATTTATGGTAAGTGTACACAACTGTACTATGTTCTTCGTGTTTCACTGTTGCAGTCATCACATTTGGGTAGATTCCCAAAGCTAAGGATGGGAGGAGGAATTTAGATAGCATTAGGACCAGCTATAAGGCCCTGCAAGACTGCAGTGGCAAAGCCAGCTCTGGATTTAGAGAAAATTGGCAAATGGTAATGCTTGGTGAAAGTATGTACAGAACTCCAGGTAGTAACTTCTAGGATATCTCTGGTAGGGACACCACTGAGAAAGGTTGTAGAGGTAGATGCAGCCCTGGAAGAATGGGGTCTAATCCCCTGTGGAAAAGGTTTTCCATGGTGCTTATAGCAGAAATGCATGCAATGGTCTATCCATTAAATGGCTTGCTTGGAAATAGCCTTCCCCTCTGCCCCTGCAGCAAATGCCACCAGCAGTTCAGATTTCCTTTGAGGTTTAGTCCTGTCCAATTAAAATCTAAGTTGTCTGTGCACACCTAAGGAGAGCAGTATCCATTCCCCTTTGTTCTGTGGATTACAAAAGAAGTTTGGCAAATGAATGGACTGATTAAGAGCCACACTGGATACCACCTTGGGCATGAAGGAGGGATTGGTACTGAGGGACACCCTGTCCGCATGAAAGATGATGAAAGGCTCCACTGCCATAAGGGCCTGTAATTCAGATACCCTTCTTGCGGAAGTGATTGCGAAAAGGAAGGCTGTTTTCCAAGAAAGGAATTTTAATTCTGCACTTGCAGCTGGCTCAAAAGGAGGAAGAATGAGTTTTTCCAATACAAAGTTCCCTACGGTCCCAGGCTGGATTTGGGGCTAGTTTTTGGCCCCTCTGAGGAACTACTTGAGCAGTGGATGAGAGAAGAGGGGTGGTTCTGTGTTGAAATGAGCTGAAATGGTTGAGGTGTGAATTTTGATGGAGGAAAAAGAAAGGCCCTTGGGAAGCATCTCAGTTAAGTACGGAAGAATCTGAGGTAAATTGGGTGCTGCTGTGCCAATCCCTTGACACTGGTTCCAAGCACAGAATCTTTTCCATTTTTCAGCATAAGATTTTCTAGTACTAGGCCTTCTTGCCTCCAAAATGAGATCCAACACTTGTTTACTGAGGGATGGTAAAGTACAGTTTTGTACCTACCATAAATGTAGATGTTCGAGTGTTCACCCTGTGTTTCAGAATTACAGGCACTTATGGCAGTGGAACCTTTCCTCATTTTTCATCAAGACAGAGTTTCTCTACGGACTAAT
The DNA here is from genome assembly GCF_019279795.1 of Protopterus annectens. Taxonomy (NCBI): domain Eukaryota; kingdom Metazoa; phylum Chordata; order Ceratodontiformes; family Protopteridae; genus Protopterus; species Protopterus annectens. The sequence continues at coordinate 423,396,894 of NC_056737.1, forward strand.
CCTTCCTTCATGCCTAAGGTGGTTTCCAGTGTAGCTCTAAATCAAATCATCCACCTACCCACTTTCTACCCCAATCTCCAGAACAAAGGTGAGAGACTCCTGCATTCCTTGGACATTCACAGGCAGCTTCGTTACTACTTGGATAAAACTAAGGCTTTCAGAAAAACTGACCAGCTCTTTGTTTCCTATGCTACAGCCTCTCAAGGGAAGGCCATATCCAAGCAAACCATTTCTAAATGGATAGGCCATTGCATCCGATTCTGCTATACCCATCATGGGAAATCAGTTCCTCCTACCATTAGATCCCACTCTACCGGGCAACAGCTACCCCTACAGCCTATCTCAGGGGGGTTCCTACCAAGGAAATCTTAGAAGCTGCAACTTGGAGTTCAGTGCACACCTTCACCAAACACTATCACTTACCTCTTTATTCTAAGTCCAGGGCAGGCTTTGCCACTGCCGTTCTGCAGGGCCTCATTGCCTCCACTAACCCTCTATGATGCCTCCACCCTACCTTAGCTTTGGGACTCAACCCAAGTGTAATGACTGCAGCAGGGTAACACGATGAACATAGTACAGTTTTGTACCTACCATAAATGTAGATGTTCGAGTGTTCACCCTGCTGCAGTCCAGGTTACCCTCCCTCCAACCCCTCTGATCTACTGGCTAAACCCTCTGCTATGCCTTACTGATGTATTTGCTTATAGCTGAAAGGATTTTGTGTTTGTACCATGTTCACACCATTTTGGTACTGATTTGGATCACCTTTTTGGGGGCACCTGACATCTGGGGCAAGAAAAACTGAAGAAAATGGCATTGGTTGCAATATATGTACCCCTGGCGCACTGACGTCAGGAATGGGGCGACTGCAACTGACGTTGGACCAAGACTTTGGAAATCCGGCCGACTGCGGGACCGCCTGACGACAGGATAACCCAAGTGTAATGACTGCAGCAGGGTAACACGATGAACATCAGAGAGATTAGGTAGTTAACCAGGCTGCCAGATTCAGGGTTTGAAGCTGAGGGTGCAGAATCTGGCTCTCCTGCTGTGACAGCAGGGTAGGGGTCTGGGGCAGGTGCCATGGAGCCAGCAGTGACAAAATGCGCAAGAGGGGGTACCAGTGCTGGCGTGGCCAGTCTGGTGCAATCAGTATCATCCTTTGTTTGTCCTGTTTGATCTTTAGTAGTACTTTGGAGAGGAGAGGCAGAGAAGGAAAGCATAAACTGATATATTTTTCCAGCTGAAGGACAGAGCATCCATTTTCCAAGCTTGTTTGTGGGGAATCCTTGTGCAGAATTTGTCCAACTGGTAGTTCTGGGGGGAGAAAACAGGTCTACATCTGGGCCCCCCCATTTGTTTATCAACATGTTGAAAGTCTTTGGTTCCAGTTTCCACTCGTGTGGGTCCATGAGATTTCTGCTTAGTTCATCTGCCAGTGTATTTACTTTTCCTGGCAGGAATTGAGCCTGCAGATGCACTTGGTGGCTAAAGGCTTTGTTCCACAGAGCCATGGCTAGTCTGCAGAGGGGGTAAGAATGCATACCCCCCTGCTTGTTTATGTACCACATAACAGTGGTGTTGTCCATCTTTACCATTAATTGTCCTGGAAGAATGTGGTCCTTGAAGGCTGTCGGAGCATTCTGTACAGCTAACATTTCTTTTTTTACTGATATGCAGGTGCATTTGACTTGGGTTCCATTTGCCCTGAATGCACTTCCCTGCCAGGTGAGCCCCCCATGCATAGTCTGATGCATCTGTTGTTAGGGTTTGGGTGGCAGGGGTTAGAGTGAATGGTAGTCCCTTGTTTTGGTGGCAGGCCTCTGCCCACCAAAGGAACTCTAACCGTAGGGAAGGTATGACAGGAATCATTGCTTCTAGATCCTGAGAATGTTGACACCATAGACTTTTTAGACACCATTGTAGTTTCCTCAAATGCAGTCTTGCATATGGAATTAGTAGAATGCAGGAGGCCATGAACCCCAAGGTTTGCAGTATTTGCCTTGCAGATAGCAGGGCTTTTGTGGCCATTAGTTTGAAGTAAGTTGTCAAATGAATTTGTTTCTCTGGCGTGAGGAAATTCATCTGGGAAGCTGTGTTCAAGCTTGCTCGTTACTCCAAACACCAACAAACAATGTAACAGCTGAACACAAAAGGCTGTAGACTGCAAATGCCACTGCACCAGAAGAACAATGAAATTGTATCGTAAAAAACACTTTAATGGATAATAGGTTCATAGGTAGGTAGGTAGGTACTAGGCTATCGGCCCTTGGGCCCATACAAGCCTAGCCAAAAAATGTACCCTGGCTTTAGCCACCCAAGAAAATTATTTTCCTGTGCCCCTGTCGAGCAGAGCCACAGAAGTGATCCCTGGGGTGAATTTCCCATTTCCCATCCAATCATCAAGATTTTTCTTGAAGAGTGCTAATGAGGAGCTCTGTTTGACAGATAGGTAGTCTGTTCCAGAGTATGGGAAGTCTCTGGGACAGGAATCTATCCCTCCAGCATGTTCTGTTTATTGTGGTGACAAGGTTAAGGTCCCTAGAGTGTGTAGCTCGGAGGGATTGGGATTTCTTTAAGTGGAGCATGTCCAACAGCTCTGGGTTTGACATAGCTTTGTATGTTAGGCAGAGATCGCCCCTGAGTAGGCGATATGCGATGGAGTAAAGCTGTAGTTTTTTGAGACGGTCTGCATAGGGTATATGTTTGAGGCCAGTAATCCTCTTTGTGAGGTATTTCTGTGGTCTTTCCAGTTGTTGTAGATGTCTTGTGAGGTACATACCAAAAGGGGCGTCATACTCTATAATGGGTCTAGTGAGTGATGAGTAGAGGGGAACAATGACCGCTTTTTTCCGGATGAGAATCCTTTTGTGATGAGATGAGCCACATAGAAGGATTTCCTGACCACTGTGGCGATGTGATTATCAAAGGAGAGACTACTGTCCACCTGTGTCCCAAGGTCTCATCACATTTCCGGCATTAAGTAGACTACCAGCTATGTGGTAGTTCATGGGTACAGAGTTTTTACCAAAGGGGATGACAATACACTTTTTGGCACTGAGCTCAGGCCATGGCTTTGACACCAGGTATCTGTCTCATTGAGGCCCTTTTGTAGTTTGTCCACATTGTTGGGAGTTTCGATTATGGCTCCTAGTTTGCAGTCATCTGCAAACTTTGTTAGCCAAAGACCTTCTGTGTTGGCCTGCACTTCAGAGAAGTAGATACCAAACAGGAGAGGACCCAGGACTGAACCCTGTGGTAACTCCACTTGTCACTGGTCTGATGTCGGATTTGGAATCCGCTACTTTCACAGTGTGGATTCTGTCCATGAGCCAGTTGGCAACACATCTTGTGACATAGGGATTTATACCTAGTTTAGTGAGCTTATCTATAATTCCAGAGTGGGGAATGGTGTCGAAAGCCTTGGCGAGATCTAGATAAGCTGTGTGAACCATTTTACCCTGATCTATGGCTTTGGTGACTGCTTCAAAGAAGTCAATCAGGTTTAGGAGACATGATCTGCCTTTTACAAATCCAAACTGTGTAGGGTCCAGAGTCTGGAGATTACCAATGTCTTTGTTTATGAGTTCCATGGCCTTGCAGACCAGGCTCATCAGGCTAATGGGGCGGTAGTTCCCGGGGTCCGTCGTGGCTCCCCCTTTGTGGAGAGGGAAAACTGTCGCGGTGCGCCATTCAGTGGGTACAAAGCCTGAGGTGAGGCTATGATTGAACATGGTACTTAGGTAAGGTGCCAGTTCATTCTGTAGTTCGTGTAGAATGCAGCCTGGGATATTGTCAGGTCCCATGGATGCTGTGTTCTTGGCTTTGGAGAGTGCGTTTTTTACCTGTGCAGCCATGATTATAGGAACTTTGCATTCTTCAGGTACAGAGATGGGCCCTCTAGGGGGTGAGGGGGGGTAAAGTTAGCACTGAACCTATCTGCTAGGATGTTGGTAATATCAGTTGATTCTGTATATTTAGTGCCATTATGCTGTAACTCAGAGCAGATCTGAGTGTTCCCATTTAGATTCTTGACATAGCTATAGAATGCTTTGTGGTTGTCTTTAGAGTCAGTGGCAATTTTGTTTTCGTAACTAGCTTTGGAGGATTTTAAATGAAAAAACACACAGATAAAAGTAAAGCGCTTTTCATCCCACTTAGTTGTGGGATTTCTTCAGACAAAGAACCATACAACGACTACAGGTACATATCCTGGTGGGGTGGTGCCACAATTACAAATACCACAGCTGAACTTAATACTAATTAATTGTTAAGTAGTTTAAACTATTAATAAAACTGTGTTTGCTGTGAAACACTGAATATCATGCTTATCTGACAACAACTGAACAAGTTGGAGACATTTAAATGTTATAAATTGTAAAATATTAAGAGCTTTTTTAAAAAACTTTTAAAATCTTTTTTTAAACATGTATATACTTAACAATATTGGGTCCTTAGTAATGAGATATGAATCCAATGAATACATACGAAATATATAATATAAAATACAGGTATTTACCGTAAGCAAAATCCTGTTGTCAAACAATAGCTTGCTATAGAAAAACTCATGAATCTAGCATGTATACCATGTGAAAAAGGGAAGGGGCAAAAAACACAATTCAAATGCCACAACTAATTTAAACAAATAATAGTTTGACCCAATAAAGAACTTTGTTACCATAAAGGTAGTCTAACCTGGTACTAGTCTAATGTGAACCAAAACCATGAATGGAATAAATATTAAAACAATTTGTTAAGAATATTGCAAACTATGATATGTGCCTTGTATACATTGAGGGCAATAAGTCTATAGTAGTGGAACTAGCTGATCCAAGGAATACATCTGAACCATGTATATAAACAATGTGTAAAGACTGTATCAAGCAAGCAAAAACAGTGTGTCTAAACACACAAGACTCGTAGATCTGGTAAGCATAGTGTTAATGAAAAGGGGGGAGGGGTTGGGAAAAATTGAATAAAATATATATATATAAAAATATCACCAATAACATCATAGAAAACCAGGTTGATATAGAACATAACTGTATAGAACAAGTCGATATTGAAACAATAACCAATATCTAAATCACAAACATGATGAAAATAGAGATAGATCTATTCAGTACATACACATAAAATATATGTATAAGAAGTATAATATGAAAAAGTGTGAAAGATTAAGTATGTCAATACATGGATATAACTACACTGTTGAATCCAAATGGAATATGTGTATAGTTATATCTTCATCTACACAAACTTCTTAGCTTCAATATTGGATAGAGGGAGCATATTTAGTTGAGTCCAGGAATGACACTGGCATTACACCGGATCTGCCAGTATAATTCCAATACCTCTAATTGTACATGGTATGGTCCACCCCTACCATCTGTGGGAACACAATTGACTGCTCTAAACAGAAATTTATGATTCGGATTTCCATTGTATGTTTTGCTAATGCATTTTCAGATTTGTTTTTCCTAACAGCATATAAGTGTTCATAAACACATTCACAGTGTTTTCTGTCAGTTTTCCCAAAATAAAATGCTGGGCATTGTTGACACTGGGCTACATATACTACACCTTTAGACTGACAGGAAAATTTGTGTCTCACCTCATATGTAACATTCCTTATGCAAAAAGTTTCCCCAGTATTCATATGAGAACAATAATTACACATATTGCATTGAAACATGCCCTTTCTCCATGGTAGTCCCTTGTATGTTGCTCTCCATGATTTGTTTGATGTTTTTACCTATTCTCCAAACTATTTTTGGTTTGTCTGGTAGTTTATTTCCTAATTCTTTGTCATTATTAATTATTGGCCATTTTTTATTGATTATCAATGTGATAACCTCACTGTCAATACTGAAAGGGGTTATAAATGCCAATCTTAGTAATGATGTGTCTGGTTTTTGTACCTGTACCACCAAGTGTTTTGTACCACCAAGGATAGCTTGGTAAATACTTGATTCTCTTTTTGTTTTTACTTTATTGATCAGACTGTCTATAAGTTGTTTTGGATAACCACGTCTCATAAACATGTCTCTGAGTAATTGGCACTCATCAAAAAAATTACCATCTCTGGATACCATACGGGCTGCTCTGACCAGTTGGCCTTTTACTACTGATTTTTTCTGATACCAAGGATGGTTGCTATTATAATGGAGAAAGGTGTCAGAATATGTTTCTTTCCTATAAATTTTAGCACAAAATGATCTGTTCTTATGGTCCTTCCATAAATCTACGTCTAAATAGGCAATCCTTTCACTACTATATGTATACGTGAAAGACAAGAAACCAGAGCTGTTATTGAAAGATGAAACCAAATCAAGTGCTGTTTTTTCGTCTCCTTCCAGTAAAACAAAAATGTCATCTAGGAAACGTGTATAGAATTTAATTTTATTCATCATTTAGTCATCCTTCCCTATCACTTCTTGTTCCCAGTAAGCCATGACTAAATTAGCGAAGCTCCCCCCACATAGGGAGCCCATGGCTACACCTATTTTCTGTAGGTAGGTTTTGTTGTTGAAAATCAAGAAGCTGTATGATAGAATTATGTCTAGCATTTCTTCCATCAAGGTGATTTCTGACCGTTTAGCCCCTCTTTTCCTTAACATGAAGTTCACCCATTCTATACCGTGTTGGTGAGGGATGCATGTGTACAAATCTTTCACGTCGACGGTTAGAAAGTTTAAACTGCCATTGTACTCGAAGTTGTTAATATTCTGAAGGAAAGACCATGGAGTCTTTACATATTGCTTTCTCTTGTTGTACATATTTCTGTAAAATATTATACACCATTTTCGCACACGGGTATGTGATACTATTTATAGCGTCAACTAAAGGTCTCATGGGGGATCAACCAGTGATTTACATATTTTAGAAATACCAAAGAGGTTTGGGGTTCTAGGTGTTAACATGGTCAAATAGTTGAATGTTGACAGGTCTATTCTGCCTTCTATGAAGAAGTCATTAAATAGTGACCCTATTCTAGAGTATGCCTGTTGCAATTCATTTCTCGAGGTTTCTTGGTAAGCATCGCTGTTTAATATACTCAACATTTTGTTGGTATATTGTACCTGTGTCATAACCACCCCTTTATCTGGTTGCATGAACCTAACCCTGGTTCCTCTCAGTGACTGCAAAGCTGTTTTCTTTTGTAGTAACATTAAATGACATGTTCTTCCTATTGAAGTTAGAACACAACATATTTCTTAGATCCATCTCACATATTTTATCAAATAAACTCAAAACAGGGTGCATAGGTGGTAGAAACGTACTAGTAATATGGAAATTGCTAGTTTTTGTTTGTTCACCACTGAAAAATAGATTCAAATTCATTTTTCTAAGAAATAATTTTAAATCAACTAATGTTTTAACAATGTCAGCCTTACTGCTGGGAACAAAGGTGTTACCTCTAGCCAATAGTTCAATAACAACAGGTTCAAGTACCACATTGGTATAGTTGAAAATTTTAAAGTCCTTGTCTAGGTTATGTAAAATAATGAGGTAAATGTTGGAGTCAATATTTACCTCCCCCTCTTCCCTCGTGGGTTGGTGCTGTTCCTGTTGTTGTGATTGATCTCGTAGTTCGTATTCTTCCGCAAGTTGTAATGTGAGGCTCCCATTCGAAAATCTGGCTGCTGGGGAGTTGATTCATCCACAACATTGCCAATATTATGTTGCTCCACATTATTTGCATTGTTAAATGGCAAATTGTCTTGTGGGATTTGCACACTATTATCAACTTGGCTTGTGTAATTCCTTCCGCTAGGTTGCTTAGGACCAATCCATGTTTTAACTTGGGAAGGGGGGGGGGTTGGGTAACCGTTCAACTGCTGTATGCTTGTCTGTCTCTATTTAATTTTTTGAGTTTGCCTTCTTTTATTTAGCCCATATATTGATCGATACTGCCGAAGATACATTCATAATCACACTGGTAACGTGCAAAATTAATGTTCTTTTGAATTAATTCATTCAAGGTGGTTGCTTCTTCCATAAGCGAAGCAGCCGATAGTTGGTAGTGTTTACACATTACTTCTAGTAGTTCTAACCCATGTTTGTTGAAAAGTTTAAGTAGATCTTGGTGCTTGGTGAAATAGTGACCAGTCCATGAGCCCAGTCGGGTACTGCCAAGATCTTAAACCTTTAGGGACTATTCCCTCACTTAAACACTCACGAAAATAGGCAATTTCCAATTGCGTTTTTTGTTTTATATTTAACTAGTTTCTGGTCCAGCTACTTTAATAATGCAGAAATGTCTGTGGAATCCTTGGCCGGTTCCTCCTGTGTACTGCTACTTGTAGGTATTTGTAGCAAAAGAGGTTCTATTAACCATTTGGTTAATTTTGGAGCCCCAGTGAGCCTAGTGGATCTGTTGCTAATCTCCATTACTGGGCTATCACCAATCCGCTTCTGTTACAGAATGCTGTTATCCTGCATGTTACCTTCCCTTTGTACTCAATCCAAAAATTTACTTGGAAGTGTTGTTAGGTTATAATTTGTTGACAGGGTACCAGATGTGATTTCTTTTCGTTTACGGTGTACCCAGACAAGTTAGCACCTTTTGTACAAATGCCAGATGATTCAAAAGCATGTCCTGGCTTTCTGCCTGAATTAGACAATTGTCCAGGTATGGGTATATTTGAATATTTTTTTGCCTGCAAAATGCGATGAGTGGAGCTGGGCACTTTGTGAATACCCTGGGCGCAGTAAATAAGCCAAAGGGCAGTGCAGAGAACTGATAGTGCATGTAGCCTGCTTTGAAGCGTAGGTATCTTCTGCAAGATTCCCCGATTGGGATGTGCAGGTAGGCTTCCTTTAAATCCAGTGTTGCCAACCAGGCATATTTGCCTAGCATAGGAAGTAACTGCTGAAGAGTTAACATCTTGCATTTTGGAATCACAATAAAGGTGTTTAAGATAGAAAGGTCCAGGATAGGATGCCATGAGTTGTCTTTTCTGGGTACCAGGAAAAGTCTTGAGTAGAAACCTTGTCCCTTTTCCTCTTCTGGTACAGTTTGAATAGCCTTTATGCTTAAGAGAGAGAGTACTTGCTTTTGACCCTCTGCCCACTGATTTGGGGATAGATATGGCCAACCATTTGGGGTTGGTAACGTGTGGAAGTGAAATCTGTATCCTTGGGGAACTATATTTAAAACCCATTTGTCCTGGGTAATGAGGTCCCAGTTTTTTGCCTGCAGAGCAATCTTTCCCCCTAAAGGAGCAGTCAGTTGAGAAGTGGTTGAAGTTTTAAAGTTAAGTCATTGAGACAGTTTACCAAGGGGGGAGTCTTACTACTCCCTGATTTGGAAGTGGGAGCCCCCCCACTGCTTAGTCCTGTACACACCCTGGGACTGAAGCCTGGGTGTTCTGCTGGTTCTGGGTTTGGACTGAGAAGGCCTGGAAGAGGCAGGAAAAGACCACTTCTTAGAGGGCCAATGCCTACTAAATCTTGGAGGTTGTACTTGTAGGAAATATTTAACAGTTTGCATAGATTTAGCTTTTTCCTCCATCTTTTTAAGAACTTCAGCTGTTTTGTTGCCAAACAGGCGGCTCTGATTTAAAGGAGCATCCTGCAATTTAGCTTTAACATGAACTGGCAAAGATTGCTCCTTAAGCCAAGCATGCCTTCTAAGTACAGACACAGTGACAGCAGCCCTGCAAGATGCCTCTAGTGAATCAAAACCACATTGCAAAGTATGCTTTCCAACCTGTTCAGCAGAATGCATTAAATCCTGTAAATCCTTATTTTCAGGACAGTCAGGAATCAACATCATTTTCTGTTTAAGCAATCCAGTACTTTAACATATGAAACTGCCAGTTTAAGGCCCTAATGGCCAAAGCTGTAGAAGTGTATACCTTCTTACCCCCATCTATCCTGCGCCCTGGAATCTCTATCAGAGGGAGTACGATTTTTGGCAGTAGTAACCTTAATACCCTTGGGTCCTTGTGAAATGGTCTCAGGATCCACAGTAGGATTTTTAAAAAGGAACTTGTGAGAGTCAGGAACCCTGTAATATCCTATCAGCTTTTCAGGGAGCAAGAGGTAAAGAGTCAAGGGCCAAGACAGATTCCGAAAAAGGCATCATCAACAATGTCTAGTACAGGAGGGATAGCTAAAGGCCTGTGTTGGGGCAGGAGTAAGAAATCCCTACGCCTCTTTTTAGAATCAGAGTAATCCTGGCTTTCCCAGTGAAAGTGCTCCCTAAGAGTATGCAGGGTTTCACCAAAAGAGAAATCCTCGGGGGGGGGGGGGGGACCCACAGGAAATAGAGTCCTCTGCATCAGAATACTCATAGGTAGATAAGGGTAAATCATGGTCATCAGAGGAAACAAAAATTTCAGAATCCTGGTCAGAAGTATCATAAGCAAATTCAGTCCTAGGTCTCTTAGAGGGGGAAGGTTGGCTTCCCCTGATTAAAGTAATAAGGTCTGCAGCCATTCTCATCATTTGTTTTTTAGGCATAGAGGCCAGACCATGCGGTCTGGGCGTCAGTTTTCTAGGCATGGTTTTAGTTTTAGGCCTTGAAGAAGACAATGGGGTCGGTTTAATATGCAAGTCAGTAGGCCTGAATACACCCTCAGAAGCCGGTGCCTGCACAGTGGTTCCGGACCTATCCAAGGTAGAGACATCCGCAGGTTCCACAGTTGAAGCATTTCACGGCATACCGGACTCCGAATGAGTCTCAGTCAAGGCCTGCGAATCTGAAGTAGCGGGTATCAGGGGCTGCGAAAGCGCCTCACTGAGTACCGATGAACTGGCGACTGGCTTAGGAGAAGCGTTGTCGGCAGCTTTGGACCTAGGTGGCCTGTCTCTGTCTTTATCTTTGCGTTTTTTCAGAATGTCAGTAGTCGGACGGCTTACCAAAGACATATCTTGATAATTGAACTGAGTACCAAAATATTTAGAAATGTAAATATACCGAAAACAAATAGTTCATTGCTTAAATAAGGCATAAAACCAACAGCGAGGTACATCGTAGTCAGGGCCTAGGCAAGGAATACAGTACGAATGAAAATCTTTGTGAGGTATTTGCTTTTCACAAGAAATACAGTTATTGACTTTTACTGATATTGGTTTAGAGCAAGAAAAAGTTTCCCCAATGGGGTACTTAGCTTTACTTGAAGACTTCGGTTCTGAAACTCGAAAATGAAAATTTCTGGAGTCGGCCGACCGGCACTTGCGAACTGCTTCTGCTTCGGGCACTGCACGGCAAGAAAGACTGGGGTAATGGCGTCGGCTGCATGCTTTATACCCCTGACTACCTGACGTCACGGAAGATGAGACAGCAACCAACGTAGGACCCAAGACTTTGATATTCAGGCCGACTGAGGGCTACTGAAAGCAGATAACCCAAATGTGATGACTGCAACAGTGAAACACGAAGAACATCAAGGTTGTTAAAAAGACAACAAAGACTTAAGTTAAAAGGAAAGTGGCAGTAGGGGTCAAGGAAGGGAAAACGCATTTTAAGGCGTACAGCAGAAAAGAAAAAAGAAGGGACGGAGCTGGCTAGGTTGAGAAAAGATGAGACACAAATCACAGAAGACAGTGAAAAGTAGATACTTACACTACTGTTTATTATTTTAATTTTTTCAAACAAAACCAATAACAGGGTGCCAATGCTGGTAGGAAGGTAAGAGAGTGAGAAGAGCAGTGGAAAGAGATTAGAAGAAAGGAAGCAGGGACAGAATTGGCAACTTTTACAAATAAAGCATGCGGTACTTCCCAGAGTCCTCAGAATAATTTGCCCTGGATCCCTTGCAAATTTGGCAGATCCCTTGCAAACATTTTAATAAATCACTAGCCCCAGGAGAAGTGACTGATGACTGAAGAGCTAGTGTGGTATCCTAGTATGGGGTAGAGGTATGAAAAAAAATCCAGGGAACTTTAAGATCTGTCCATCTACCAGCGTCTGCAGGGGAAGTCACAAATAGAAACCCAAAGAAAAGGCTGCTTTCATACTGAAATTCAGTCTCTAGGACTGCAGCCAAGCAGTGGTTTACAGCCATGAGGAAAATATAGTTGTATAAAACTTAACAGTAGATGTCCTACTGAACACTGCTGCAATATACTCGACAAATGTGTCGTCACTGTTGATGTCTAGCTGGGGAACCAAACCCTTTACCTTCCCTAGGTCGTACATCCAATGTGCAATCTCAGCTCAAATACATTTTGGTACAAAGATGGAAATATGAGCATGGATCCTCAGATTATCTTCAAGCCAGTGGCCTGCAGACTACTGAGAGTACAGACTGGTCAATTACGAGGGGTGTACCTCAACTTAGTAAGAAAACTCCCCCACACCCATGTAAAAGAGCAAAGGCTGGCGAAAGAGAACTGAAAATAAAGGTGAGATAGAGAAGCAGGGATGGAATACTGCAACAATGATCAGTAGGACATCTACTTTTGCAGTAAATTCTTGCATGACTGTAGTGTGCCCTGACTGAAATCACTGTTGTAATACTCCTGACAAATGGACGATTACCATAACTAAAGGAGATAAGGGTGGTTGGTTAATGAGTAGAAGAGTTGTCCAACAGCCCAGATGGGACTTAACTAGCAAAGGCAGATATGGACCTGGAAAAGGCATCAATTTTGTAATGGTTGGTAATGACGACTCGGAGAGTCCACTCTTTTGTGGAAAGCTCATGAGGAAGCAATTGCCCTAATAGAATGTGCTTTACTGCAGGAAAGCAGGGTCTTGCTGCATTGTGAGTAGCAGAAAAGTACAGTTGTGTACCTACCATAAATGTAGATGTTCGAGTGTATTCACTGTTGCAGTCATTACACTTGGGTTATCCTGCTGGCAGGCTACCCTCAGTCGGCCTGAATTCCAAAGTCCTGGTCCGGCGTCGGTTGCAGTCGCCTCTTCCCTGATGTCAGGGTGCCAGGGGTATACAAGATGCAGCCAATGCCATTTTTTTCAGTTTTTCTTACTCCATATGTCAGGTGCCCCCAAGAAGGTAGGCAATACATATTGCTTATAAAAGCATACAGTAAAATAAAAACAATACCTTCATCTACAAGCAAATACACCACATAGGTTGTATAGGATAGAGAAGTATAGATAAGTCCCAGCAAAGAAAGGGGGATGGAGGGTGGGTAACCTGGACTGCAACAGTGAATACACTCGAACATCTACATTTACGGTAGGGTACACAACTGTACTACGTTCACCGTGTTTCACTGTTGCAGTCATTACACTTGGGTTGAATCCCAAAGCTGAGGTTGGGCGGCTGGGTCTAAATAGGATTAGGAGTGGCAATGAGGCCCTGCAGAACTGCAGTGGCAAAGCCTGCTCTGGATTTAGAGTAAAGAGGTAAGTGGTAATGCTTGGTAAAAGTGTGCACTGAACTCCAAGTTGCAGCCTCCAAAATTTCCTTGGTTGGTACTCCGCTGAGAAAGGCTGCTGAAGTGGCTGCTGCCCTGGTAGAATGTGGCCTAACATTCTTAGGTACTGACTTGCCATGCTGTGCATAGCAGAAACGAATGCAGTATCCTATCCATTTTGAAACAGTCTGCTTTGAGATAGCCTTTCCTTGTGATCCTACAGCATACGCTACAAACAGTTGCTCAGTTTTTCTGAAAGCTTTTATTTTGTCCAAGTAGAAGTGTAGCTGCCTGTGTATGTTCAAAGAATGCAGAAGTCTCTCCCCTTTATTCTGGGGATTTGGATAAAATGTTGGCAAATGAATGGTTTGGTTAAGAGCCACACTGGATACTACCTTTGGCATAAATGTTGGGTTTGTCCTTAGAGAAACCCTGTCCGGATGAACAATGATAAAGGGTTCCACTACCATTAATGCCTGTAACTCCGAGATTCTTCTTGCTGAAGTTATTGCTAGGAGCAAAGCAGTTTTCCATGATAAAAATTTTATGTCAGCTGTATTGGCTTGCTCAAAAGGAGGTAGTGTTAGCTTTTCTAAAACACAGTTGAGGTCCCATGTAGGTATTGGTGCTCTCCTTGGGGGGTCATGTCTTTTGCCCCTCTGCGGTACCGTCTTAGCAGTGGATGAGAGAAAATAGGAGGTTCCGTATTGTAATGAGCTGAAATGGCAGAGGCATGTATCTTAATTGATGAAAAGGATAGACCTTTGTCCAGCATCTCTGTTAGGTATTGTAAAATCTGAGGAATATTTGGAACAAGTGGCTCAAGTCCTTGTGCCTGGTTCCAAGCACAGAATCTCTTCCATTTTTCTGCATAAGATTTCCTGGTGCTGGGCCTTCTGGCTTCCAAAATGACATCCATAACAGCTTTAGAGAGAGGTGTGTTTTGAGTGGCTATATTATCCGCCATGCAGCCAGATTTAAGGTTCTGAGTTGGCTGTGCAGGATCTGATTGTTTTGTTGAGTCAGAAGATGAGGAGTTAGAGGTAAAGTCCAGGCTGGGCCTTGAGACAAGCTCTTTAAGATTGGGTACCAGTGCTGGCTTGGCCAGTCTGGGGCAATCAAAATAATTTTTGGCTTCTCTTGTCTGACTTTTAGGAGCACCTTGGGAAGGAGAGGCAGTGGTGGAAAGGCATAAACTGTTAGGGTTTTCCAGCTGAAAGACAGAGCATCCACTTTCCATGCTTGTGAGTGATAAGTCCTTGTGCAGAATCTCTGTAGTTGGTAGTTGTGGGGGTAGGCAAAGAGATCTATGTCTGGGCATCCCCATTTCTTTGTTATCATGCTGAAGACCTGTGGATGTAGTTTCCACTTGTGAGGGTCCATGAGGTTTCTGCTTAGTTCGTCTGCCAGAGTATTTTTTTTTCCTGGCAGGAATTGTGCCTGCTGATATACTTGATAGGTCAGTGCTGTGTTCCACAAAGTCATGGCTTCCCTGCAGAGGGGGTAGGAATGTGTGCTCCCTTGCTTATGTACCACATAACTGTAGTATTGTCCATCTTTAGTAATAGTTGTCTTGGATGTAGCAGATCCTTGAAGGCGGTCAGGGCATTCTGCACAGCTAGCATCTCTTTTTGATTGATGTGAAGATGCATTTGATCCGTGGGCCACGTGCCCTGAATACATTTTCCTGCCATGTGTGCCCCCCCCCAGGCATAATCCGATACATCTGTTGTTAGTGTCTGCCTGGCTGTGGGTAAAGTGAAAGGCTGTCCCTTGTTGTGGTGACAGGCCAGTGCCCACCATCGAAACTCCTGTTGCAGGCAGGGAATAAGAGTTATTATTGTTTCCAGGCTGTGGCAATGTTGAGTCCAAATACTTTTTAGGTACCATTGTAGCTTCCTCATATGCAGTCTTGCATATGGAATTAGCAGGATGCAAGATGCCATGAAGCCCAAAGCCTGCAGAATTTTTCTTGCAGGTAGCTGGGTCTTTGTTGCCATCATTTGAAAGTAATGAGTCAGTTGCCTTTGCTTATCTGGCGTGAGATAAGCCATCCTGGCAGTTGTATTTAAGCTTGCACCCAGGATTATTATCTCTTGAGGGCACTAGTTTTGATTTCTTTTCATTTACTGTGTACCCCAGGCAAATCAGTAATTCTTTTACAAACGCCAGATGCTTTAGTAGAATGTCCTTGCTCTCTGCTTGAATAAGGCAGTCGTCCAAGTAGGGATATATTTGAATTCCTTTTTGTCTGCAAAATGTAATTACTGGTGCCAGGCATTTTGTGAAGACCCTGGGTGCAGCAGATAAGCCAAAGGGCAGTGCAGAGAATTGGCAATGCATTGAGACAGCTATGAATCTGAGGTATCTTCTGCAAGATTGTCTAATTGGGACATGCAGGTATGCCTCTTTGAGGTCCAAAGTAACTAGCCAAGCCTTCTTGCCCAGCATGGGTAGAAGTTGCTGCAGTGTCAACATTTTGAATTTTGGGACATCCAGGAAAGTATTTAAAATTGACAGGTCCAGTATTGGTCTCCAGGCTTTGTCTTTTCTGGGTACCAAGAAAAGTCTTGACTAAAATCCTTGCCCCTGTTCTTGTTGTGGCACTTTTTGAATATCTCTCATGTCCATGAGAGAAGAAATTTGCTTTTGTGCCTCTGCCCATCAGTTTTGTGGCAGGTTTGGCATACCTTTTGACCTTGGTAGGGTGTGAAAGTGGAACCTGTAACCCTGAGAAACAATATTCAGTACCCATTTGTCCTGAGTGATCATGTGCCAATTTTGTGAGAAAAGTGCTAGTTTTCCCCCCTAAGGGTGCTGTCAAAAGGTAAGTGCTTGGCTTTTGTAGAAGGGAAGTCATTGGGACCGTTTCCTATAAGGTTGTGATTTGTCTTCTCTGCCTTTGGGGGCTGAAGCAACCCATTGTTTAGGTCTGTAGGAGCCTTGGAGCTGAGATCTGCCTCTTGGGCATCTGTATCTGCCTCTTTGTGGCCTGTCTGACACTGGAAAGGACCAATTTTTTGAAGGCCAGTTTCTGCTAAATCTAGGTGGCTAAACCTGTAAGACATCCTTTACTGTCTGCATTGATTTTGCTTTATCCTCCATTTTCTTTAACACTTCTTCTGCCTTAACACCAAACAAAGTATCATGCTGTAATGGAGCATCCAATAATTTTGCTTTAACATGATCAGGTAAACTTTGTTCTTTTAACCAAGCTTGCCTTCAAATGACAGAGCCTGTAACTGCGGCTCTGCAAGAAGCCTCTAATGAATCAAAGCCACATTGCAGAGTATGCTTTCCCACTTGTTCAGCTGCATGCAATAAATCCTGCAGTTCCTTATTGTCAGGACATTCTGAGCTTGTAAGCATTTTCTGTTTTAGCAAAGACATTAGGTATTGTTGATATTTAAGCATGTGAAACTGGCAGTTTTAAGCCCTTAGAGCTAAAGTAGCAGAAGTGTAAACCCCCCCCCCATCTATCCAGTGTCCAGTGCTCTAGAATCCCTATCAGAAGGAACAGAGTTTTTTGCAGTGGAAGCCTTGACCCCTTTGGGACCCTGAGAAATTGCTTCTGGGTCAGCAGTAGGGTTTTTATAAAGAAAATTATGAGAGTCTGGGACCCTGTAGTACCTATCTGGCTTGATTGGTGCAGGGGGTAAAGAATCAGGAGACAAACTGTATTCAGAAAAAACATAATCAACAACATCTAGTACAGGGGGGATAGCATGGGGCCTGTGCTGAGGCAGTAAAAAAGTCTCTGAGCCTTTTCTTGGATTAAGAATAATCCTGGCTCTCCCAATGGAAATGCTCCCTCATGGTATGCAGGGTTTCCCAAAAGAGTAATCCTCAGAAGGAGAGGCTGAAGGGATAGATTCTTCAGCATCAGAGTCCTCATAGGAAGGAAGAGAATATCCCTGGTCTGAAGAGGAATCAGAAGAAATAGAAACCTGTTCAGAGGAGTCATAGTCAGTGTCTTGCCTTGGCCTTTTATCAGGAGGGGGATGGGAACCCCTGATCAAAGTAATTAGGTCCTTGGCCATTTTAAGCATCTGTTTCTTTGGCATGGATGACTGTCCAGGAGAATGCTTTACTTGTTTCTTTGTCTTTAATGGTGTTTTAGACTTTGCCTTGGCTGTTGAAGTGGACTTGATAGTAAGCTGTGTAGGTCTGAAAACACCCTCAGAAGCTGATGCCTGCTCAGTGGCTCTGGACCCATCTGAGGGAATAGTTTCCATAGGCCCAATACCTTGAGTTTCCAGGGGCCTAGTTGTCTCCACGTGGGAGTCGGAGGTGGCCTGTGGCTCTGAGGTAGCAGGTGTCAGAGGCTGCGAAAGCGCCTCACTGAGAACCGGCGACGGGCCTAGAAGAGGCTTCATCGTCGGTTTTGGACCTCGGATGCCTGTCCTTTTCTTTGTCTTTGCGTTTTTTATGAATTCCGGTCGTCGGTTGTTCCGACGGCATTGTGTAGTTAAACCTTCGGCCAAAGTAATGTAAAGCAAAATCAAACCGACGCTTAATGGTGCATTGGTTGAATCTAGCGCAAAACCAACAACTAGCAACGTCATGGTCAGGGCCTAGGCAAGGAATACAGTAAGAGTGAAAATCCTTATGAGGTATTTGCTTCCCACAAGAAATACAATTGTTAACTTTTACTGACATTGGTTTGGAACAAGAAAAAGTTTCCCCAACGGGGTACTTAGCTTTATTGAAGACTTCGGTTCTGAAATTCAATTTTGAAAATCTCAGGAGTCGGCCGACCGGCACTTGTGAACTGCTTTTGCTTCAGGCACCACACGGCAAGAAAGACTGGAGAAAATGGCGTCAGCTGCATCTTATATACCCCTGGCGCCATGACGTCAGGGAAGAGGCAACAGCAACCAACGCCGGACCAGGACTTTGGAATTCAGGCCGACTGAGGGTAGTCTGCCAGCAGGATAACCTAAGTGTAATGACTGCAAGAGTGAAACACGATGAACATCAGATAATCTTAGAAATCCAAGATGCAATAGTTTGTTTGGAGACTTGCTGCTTCAGCTTAGAGGGCATAAAGGATACAAAGAGCTTGTCAGTGTTCCCGAAGGATGTAGTTTTCCCAAGGTAAAATATGATTTTCCTGTGAATGTTTAGAGAATGCAATATCCTTTCCCCTTGTTTTGGGGATTGGGAAAGAAGGTGTGGAGATGAATAACCTAAATGAGAGTCAGCTCATTCACTACCTTAAGCATGAAGGATGGGTTAGCCTGGAGACTCACCCTGTCTGAAAAAAATAAAGGGTGGAGAGGTCATGACAGTTGGTAGCTCAGAAATTCTCCTGGCAGATTTTACAGCCAAAAGGAGGATGCTTTTCCAAGTACAGGTTTTCAAAGAAGCAGAAGAAGCTGGCTCAATGGGAGTCACAGTAGGCTTTTCAAGCACAAAATTAAGATCTCAAGGGGGAGAGATAGGCTTCCTTGGGGGGGGGGGGGTAAGGTGCAGAACTGCACTGAGAAAAAGCTTGTCTTCTGGACTACTCATAAGTGGGGGGCTAAGAGGGAAGCAATCATTAATGGCACACAAATTAGCTTACAGTGTAAGATTTTCAAGTGGGGGGTCTCCTAGCCTCTAGTGAACTTGTACAACCTATTCAGAGAAGAGATGTCTTTGAGGGATTAAAATCCTATCATCCATAGGGTCAGGCTGAGAGATGGAAGAACTGGATGGAGCAACAATACCTTTTGTTGAGATATAAAGTCCAACTGTTGAGAGATTCTCCTGTGATTTCTCTTTGTTAGGTGAAAAAGCAGGGGGAACCAAAGTTACCTCAGCCAGAATGGAGCCAGTAGGAGGGGTTTGGATGACTCCCTTTGTGCTTTGAGAAAAATCTTCAGAAGAACAGGTATTGGAACGTCCCCGTCCAATGGAAAGAGAAGACATCTTTCCTCCTGGCTGGTGGGCAAGGGTCGCTGGTGCAGAACATGGGAGGTTGATGGTTGCTTCATGAAGCAAAGAGGTCTATCTAAGGTGTGCCTCACTGAAGTGTGATACTGGAGATGCCATCCCTATTAAGAGTCCTTTCATGGGCGTCCTTCAGGGAGTGACTTAAGCAGTACGCCAGCACAATGTTCCATGAAGGGATGTATGCTGCTGTAATTGTGATGTTCATTTGTGTTGCTAAATTCGTGCCTCCTGTGACAACTTGCACAGCTGGTAAGACCTGGGGCTACCCTGCTTGTTTATGTACCACATGAATGTGGTGTAGTCTGTGAACACTTGGAGGGGTCCTGGTTTACAAATTGGGCAAAAATCTGAAGGGCTTGCAGAACAGCTTTCATTTTTTTAGGTTAATTTATGCCACTTCCCCTGCACTCAGTGAAATCCTGTCTAGGCTCCCACACCTCGTCTTAGGCATCCATGTGAGCCTTTTGAAGAGGAATAAAAGATGAGGAAGGTAATCCTGGGTTAAGGATGACCTGTGCCTTCCACCACATTAGCTTCTTCTTGATAAAAGGGAGGATGGGAACCAGTGTGTCTAAGGGATGGCAGTGCTAGTACTACACAGATTTTAAATACCACTGGATTTTGCTCATGTGAAGTCTGGCCAGGGGAAGCATAAGAATGGAGGCTGACATGAATCCCAAGGTCCTTAGCATCTCCCTTGTGGAGCAATAGGATGATGAGGAAAGGTCTTGGAAGTACTTTGACAAACTGAGAACCTTTTCTTTGGGGAATGAAGGCACGCATTTTCTTTGTATCCAGTCTGCATCATAGAAACACCAGGACCTGTAGAGCGAGCACGTATGACTTTTTTGCAGTTTGTAGTGAAATCCAGACCTCTACGAAAGTGGTGGGTGAACTGAAGATGCTAAAGAAAGACTCTGGAGAAGAAGCCTGGATCAGAAGGCCATCCAGGTAGAGGAAAACTGGGATTCCTTGAGTGTGACAGAAGGCTAAGTTACTACAGGTGCTATACACTTTGTAAACACACCTGAGGCTGTGGAGAGACCAAACGGCAGAGCAGTAAACTGAAAAAGTGAGGAGCTAGAGAAAACCTGAGAAATCTCATGCAGGTAAGACAGATAAGGATGTGTAGGTAGGTGTCCTTCAGATCTAATGACACTAAAAATGCCTGTGGTAGATAGGTGTCCTTCAGATCTAATGACACTAAGAATGCCTGTGGTAGAATGAAAAAAGAAGTGTCTGAAGCGAGGGCCTTTTAGAAGAGGGTACCTACAGATGTGTTCAGAAAAGATAGGTCTAAAATGGGTCTCCACTGCCTTTCTTGTCTAGGTGCTAGAAAAATCCTAGAAGAAAATAATTTTCCTATTAATTCTTTTGGGACTTGCTTGATGGTCTCCTGGTTCAAGAAGTCTTGAATAATGGGGGTCAGAAGGGAAATTTGGTTTTGAAGAGGTGGAGGCATGCCTCTTAGAAGGGAGAATGCTTTCTCAAGATATGGCATAGCTATCTCTGTTGATGGCGAGGACCTGTTTGTCCACGGTAACATTTTTCCACCAGGCAAGGAAAACAGAGCATTTTGGAAAGAGGGGAAGATGGGCCGGGAAAAAGAAGAGGGGTGCTACAGAGGCAGTTACAGACTTTTGCCTCCAAAGGGTGGCCTCCCAGCTGGAATTTCCCCTTTCAGGTTTTTCAGAGCATCTTTTCCTAGGATTTTTTTTCTAGGTTTCTTAACTGCTCTAAGGTCTCTTTTAATGAAGGAAGCATTTTGGCTGGGTAGTTCCTATGGTACCTGGAAAATGAGAAGGATAGGATCTGTCTGCAGTCTTTCATGGTTTTACCTTGGTCTTGTAGTGTTTTGAACAGACTGGCCAACTAAGAGACAAAGAGAAAGTCCTAGTCCAAAGGTATCTCTAGAATTTTAGATTCAAAATCCTCAGGCATAGGTTGATTGTGAAGCCATGCATATCTGCAGATAACAGATCAAGTGGCAGCTGCCCTAGAAGCAGCATCTGCACAATCATAACTGCTGATAAGTGATAAGCTGATAAGTGGGTCTTAACGTAGGAATAAGCCAACCCAGCACTCAGCAATTCACAGAAATAAGACAGAACCAAAGGAACATCCATAGAAAGTGAATCCAGGTTATGAGAACGACATCAAACAGAAAACATCTTCCATTTGAATGAGTAGGAATTCCTTGTATTGGGTTTCCTGTCCTCCTGCAAGAAAAAATGTGCCTTTGTGGAATCAAAATCCTATCATCCACAGTGTCAGTTGAAGTGTGGACAGGATGGGGATGGATGAGAGATCCCTTGTCTTTTATGCACAGGTCCACAGTGTGAGGTAACTTGTGATGAATACCATTGGCTAAATACAGAAGAGGGAAACAATGTTGTCTCAGCCAAAAGGGAGTCACTAACAAGATTTTGAGAGCATCTTGTTGAATTTTGAATGCCACTTTTGGAATGAAGGGAAGGGGAAGGAAAGCTTAAAGAAAAATCTCATTCCAAGAAAAAGAGAGTATCCACCTTTCAAACCAAAGAATACGGGACTCTGGCATGAAAAAAAGGTGGTCTGTTCAGAGTGGAGGCAAAAAGATCCATCTCAAGAGTACCCTACTGGTGGACAATGTCCAGAAACACATCCATGAGAAGCATCCAGTCATGGGACTGAGTTAAGGACCTGCTCAGAGTGTCTGCCACAATATTTTGTCTTGAGGGAATGTAAACTGCCTGAAGAGTCACTTGATACTAGACAGCAAATTCCCACAAAAGGAGTACCAAATGGCAAAGATGATAAGATCTTGTCTCCCACTCTGTTTGTTTACACACTACATCACTGTGGTATTGTCTGTAAATACCCTGGGAGTTCTGGGGAAGGAGAGAAGATGAAAAGCTGGAAGAGCTCTTTGACACTGGTGCGCTCTTTCTGTTGAAGAGGTGACCAAACACCCTGCACTTTTAGGGAGCCAAAAGCTGATCCCCATCCCATGTCTGAAGCATCTGTGAACAGCTCCTGAGAGGGAAGAAGCAGATGAAAAGGGAGCCCTGGATTTAGAGACAACTGCTGAATCCACCACTGAAGTTTCTTCTACAAACAAGGCAAAAGAGGAACTACGAATTTGAGGGAAAGCGTATGTTGAAGCCAAAATGACTTCAGAAACCAATAAAACTTTCTCATGTGGTGTTTGGTCAGAGGGAGTATTAGGAATGGTGGAGGCCATGAACCCCAGAGCTTTCAGAAATACCCTGACTGGTACACAGGCCAGAGGAAAGAGAGTTCAAAAAAAGGAAATGAGTGTTAAGGCCTTGGGAGGAGACAGGGATGCCAGCATAGAAGAGTCTGGATCCTGCACCCCAGAAAAACATGATCCTGAAGAGTTAGAAAATACTTTTTGAAGTTTATTGTGAAGCCCAGGCTTTGCAGAAGAGAAAAGGCAAAATGAAGAAATAGGAGTTCGCCCAGTTAAGGAAAAACTTGGATGCCATGAAGCCCGCAAAAAGTAATCACAGGAGCAAGGCATTTGGTGAATACCCTTGGGGCAGTAGAAAGGCCAAAGGGCAAATCACAGATCTGAAAATGCCAAAAAGCAACAGAGAAATGTAAGAACTTCCTGAAAAGGAGATGAATAGGGTTATTGAGATAAGCATCCTTGAGATCCAGACACATCAGGTAAGCCTGAGGAAGCAAAACAGGGAACAAAGTCTGAAGGGACAACATTCGAAAAGAGGGCACCTTCAGTCTGAAGGGACAACATTCGAAAAGAGGGCACCTTCAGAAGTATTTAGATGAGAGGTCTAGAATTGGTCTCCACGTACCCTCTTTCAGGGCACTAGAAACATCCTGGAGTAAAACCCCCTCCCACTTTGGGACACAGGAACCTCCTGAATACTACCCCAAATTAAAAATCTTAAAGCACCCCTGGAAAGGAGGACAGCTGTTCCTGAGGGGGCTGAGGACTTCCCATAAAACAGGAAAGAGATTTCCAGACCATGAAATACCCTTGACAGATAATGGAAAGAGCTCAGAAATCCTGAGTAATCTTTAGCCAAATAGGAAGAGAGAGAGAGAGACAGGCGAAGAGAAAGAGGAAAGCGGCTGGGAAGAATAGGATAGTTAGAAAACACCTGGTTTAGTCAGAAAAGGAGACTTCTGAGGCACAGAAGTCTGAGTAGCCTTCCCATGAGGAGCCCACTTGCTATCCCTTTTACCCTTAGGAGAAGGGCGAGATTGCCTGCAAACTAAGGTTGGCTTAATTGGGGTAGTTTTTCTGAAATTTAGGCACAGGAGAAACAAACACATGTTTAAGCTCCTGTAAAGCTATACCCTAATCCTGAAGGGACTTAAACAAATCAGCAGCAGCTTTTCCAAACAAAGTGTTTATTATCTAGAGGGGAATCCATCAACTTAGCCTTAATATCATAAAGCAAAGGTTGAAGCCAAAAGCAGCAGCCCTAGAAGGGACGTCTGCTACATCATAACTACAACTGATGGAATGACGAGCCACCAGGGAGGAAGTCCCTATTAGGGAAAGTGCAGAAGTTTTACCTTCAGAGTCTGGAAAATCAGAAATTACCTGACAGGCCTGGGAAAGCAGAGCTAACAAGAACCTGGACAAATAAGTCTTACAAATAACAGCCTTAAAAGCCAAAGTAGTAGATGTATAGACCTTCTTGCCTAGCCTTTCCATAACTATGATATCTTTATCAGAAGGCAGTAACTTAGGAGAAGGAAACAATTTAAAAGGTTGGTCAGAAAAGTACAGTTACGTACACTTACTATAAATGAAGATGTTCGAGTGTATTCACTGTTGCAGTCATCATACTTGGGTTATCTGCCTGCAGGTAGCCCTCAGTTGGCCCGAACACCAGAGACTTAGTATTTCTGAGTCTGATGCTGTCGTTCCAGGACTGACGTCAGGTCGTCAGGGGATATAAAAACAGGCGCCGATGCCATTACATCAGTTTTTCTTGCCCCAAATGTCAGGAGCCCCCCACATAGGGAGCTAAGTTATGGTGGAGAAAACACCACCAGTAAAAAGTAAATACCAATACCCCTGAAAGGGGTGACAGAGAGGAGAGAGAGAAACCAGGGGGCTGGAGGGAGGAAAACCAGGACTGCAACAGTGAATACACTCGAACATCTACATTTATGGTAAGTGTACACAACTGTACTATGTTCTTCGTGTTTCACTGTTGCAGTCATCACACTTGGGTGGATTCCCAAAGCTGAAGAAGGGTGGAGGCAGTCAAGAAGAGTTAGGGCTGGCTAGTATGCCTTTCAGGACTGCTGTTGCAAAACCTGCCCTGGATTTGGAAAAGATAGGCAGGTGGTAATGCTTGGTGAAGGTGTGTACAGAACTCTAGGTAGCAGCTTCCAGGATGTCCCTGGTAGGGACTCCCCCGAGAAATGCTGTACAGGTAGAAGTTACCCTAGTGGAATGTGTTCTGACCCCCCGAGGGGTTGGTTTCCCATGGTGATTGTAGCAGAAATGGATGCAGTGTGCTATCCATTTGGAAATTGTGTGTTTTGAAATGGCCTTGCCCTCTGACCCTGTTGCAAAGCTATAACAGGTGAATTAATGGACAAACACACTAAACAAATCCAAAAATAGGTTGCTAAGGCAAGTGAAATCAGGCACAAGTATCAGCCGGTAACAAACAGTTTAATAAAGCGCTTTTCGTCAGTACGTTGTACAGACTTCTTCAGACCCTGTTTCAAAGCTGACTAGTAACTGGTCAGATTTTCTGAAGGGCTTAGTCCTATCAAGGTAGAATCTGAACGGTCTGTGCACGTCCAAGGAGTGCAGGATCCTTTCCCCTTTATTCAGAGGATTAGGGAAGAAAGTTGGCAAATGGATGGATTGGTTTAGAGCCACGGTGGACAACAGTTTAGGCATAAAGGAAGGATTAGTCCTGAGGGAAACCCTGTCTACATGGAAAATAATGAAGGGTTTCACAGCCATAAGTGCTTGTAGCTCAGACACTCTTCTAGCTGAAGTGATGGCCAGAAGCAAGGCTGTTTTCTAAGAGAGGAATTTTTAACTCTGCTGACACTGCAGTTTCAAAGGGGGGAAGCGTTAGCTTTTCCAGTACAAGGTCCCAAGCAGGGAGTGAGTGCTCTCCTAGGCGGCCTTAAGTTGTTTGCCCCTCTCAGGAACTGTTTGATAACAGGGTGCAAGAAGAGAGGTGGCTCCGTGTTGTAATGAGCCGAAATGGCTGAGGCATGTATCTTAATCGAGGAGAAGGACAAGCCTCTGTGGAGTAGATTTGCTAAGTAATCCAGGATTAGAGGCAGGAAGGACAGAGTTGTGTCCTCTACTTTAGATTGACTCTAGGAGCAGTACCTTTTCCAGTTATCAGCATAGGATTTTCTTGTACTGGGTCTTCTAGCTTCAAGAATGATGTCCAGAACCTGTTTGCTTAGGGTTGCTGGGGGAGAATTCAAGGAATAAGCCAGGCTGCAAGATTTAGGGTTTGCAGTTGCGGATGCAAAAGCTGACCCTCATGCTGAGACAGCAGGGTTGGGTTCTGTTGTAGGTGCCAGGGTGGCACCGGTGACAGGCTGCACAGGAGTGGGCACCAGTGCTGGCGTGGCCAGTCCGGGACAATCAGAATTATCCTTGGTCTGTCCTGTCTTATCTTGAGAGAAGGGGGAAAGGCATAGATTGAGAGATTTAACCACTGAAAAGAAAGGACATCCACTTTCCAGGCCCTGCTGTTAGGGTTCCTGATGTAGAATTTGCTGAGCTGGTGGTTGTAGCGGAAGGCAGAGAGATCCACCTTTGGGGTCCCCCATTTCTGAATCAGAAGATTGAAGGTGCTGGGCTCCAATTGCCACTTGTGTGGGTCTAGGAGATTTCTACTTAAGTTTTCTGCCAGTGAATTTTGTTTGCCTGGCAGGTATTGAGCTTGCAGATGGACTTGCATGTCCAAGGCCGTGTTCCACAGGGGCATGGCTAACCTGCAGAGTGGGTCCCCCCCGCTTGTTGATGTACCACATAACTATGATGTCTGTTTTTATTAGTTGTTGTCCTGGAAGGCGTGGGGATCTGAAAGCTGTCAGGGTGTTCTGCACAGCTAACATCTCTTTTTGGGTGATGTGCAGATGAACTTGACTTGGGCTCCAGTGGCCCTGAATGCATCTGCCATCCATGTGTGCTCCCCAGGCATAGTGTGATGCATCTGTGGTTAGGGTCTGGGCAGTGTGGGGTTGAAGGCAGTCCCTTGTTGTGGTTGCATGCTTCTGCCCACCAAAGGAACTCTGTCCTTAGAGAGGGTATGACAGGAATGACCGTTTCCAGGTCCTGAGAATGTTGGCACCAAAGACTTTTTAAGTACCACTGAAGTTTCCTCATATGCAGACTTGCATATGGAATTAGCAGTATACATGAGGCCATGAACCCTAGGGCTTGCAATATTTTTCTTGCGGATAGCTGGGATCTGGTGGCTATTTGTTTGAAGTAGGCTGTCGACTTGTTTTTCTGAAGTGAGGAATGCCATCTGGGATGTTGTGTCCAAGCTTGCTCTCAGGAATACAATCTTTTGACTGTGTACCAGTTTTGATTTATTTTCGTTGATGGTGTACCCCAAGTACGCGAGAAGGTTTTTCACAAATGTCAGGTGCTGCAACAGCAATGCCTGACTGTCCACCTGAATCAGGCAGTTGTCAAAGTACGGGTAAATTTAGATATTTCTCTGCCTGCAGTAAGCAATGGCTGGAGCCAGGCATTTTGTGAATACTCTGGGCACAGTGGATAAGCCAAAGGGAAGTGCAGAGAACTGATAATGCATAGATCTGACCCTGAAACATAGATACTTTCTGCATGACTCCCTTATAGGGATGTGCAGATAGGTTTCTTTTAAGTCTAGGGTGACTAACCAGGCATTCTTGGCTAGCATACATAAAAGCTATTACAGGGTAAGCATTTTGAATTTTGGTACCACCAGGAAGGTGTTGAGGAATAGAAAGATCCAGGATTGGGTGCCAAGAGCCCTCTTTTCTGGGTACCAGAAAGAGTCTGGAATAGAATCCTTGACCTATCTGTTCTACTGGAACTGACTGAATAGCTCTGATGGAGAACAGGGAAAGAACTTGGCTTTGAGCCTCTGCCCACTGGTTTGTAGGAAGGTCTGGGAACCCTCTTGGGATTGGCAGTGAGTGGAAGTAAAATTTGTACCCCTGGGATACAATATTGAGGACCCATCGGTTTTGTGTGGTGGACATCCAGTTTTTTGGACGAAAGGCAAGTTTTCCTCCTAGGTGCACCAGCAATTGGGCTGGGATGGGGAGTGGAGTAGAGAAGTCATTGTGAGTTTTTTCTGTAAGAAGGTGGCTTACTACTCCCTGCTTTGGAGGTGGGGGCACTCCATTGCTTAGATCTCTGCATACCCTGAAACTGTAGTCTGGGTGGTCCGTTTCCCCTGGGTCTGCCTTGAGATGGCCTGGAGGGGGCTGGAAAGAACCAGTGTTTGGAAGGGCAATGCCTGCTGAATCTAGGGGTTGTACTTGTCAGAATCCTTTAACAGTCTGCATAGACTTAGCTTTTTCTTCCATCTTTTAAGAACCTCTTCTGCTTTGGTGCCAAACAAACTGTCCTTGTTCAAAAGAGCGTCTAATAACTTTAATTTGACATGGTCTGGCAAAGTCTACTCCTTGAGCCAAGCATGTCTTCTCAGTACAAAACCAGTGACTGCTGCCTGGCAAGATGCTTCTAGGGCGTCAAAGCCACACTGTAAAGTATGCTTGCTGACTTGGTTTGCAGAGTTCATAAGCTCCTGCAATTCTTTATTTTCTGCACAGTCTGTAAAGGTAGCCACTTTTTGTTTAATAAGTTCCATAATATGTTGCTGGTACATCAGCATGTGAAACTGACAGTTCAAAGCCCAAATAGCAAGAGTTGCAGAGGTATATACTTTCTTACCCCATCTGTCCAAAGCTCTGGAATCCATGTCTGAAGGGGTGGGATTCTTGGCTGTAGTTGCCTTGATACCTTTAGGCCCCTGGGAAATGATCTCTGGTTCAGCGGTAGGATTCTTGAAAAGAAATTTGTGAGTGTCAGGTACTCTAGTACCTGTCTGGTTTCCTAGGGGCAGGAGTTAAAGTATCAGGAGTAAGACTGGATTCCATAAAAACATCAACAACTTCCAGGACAGGGAGTATTGCTAAAGACCTGTGCTGTGGCAAATCTAGGAATTCTTTGAGTCTCTTTTTGGACTGAGGATAGTCTTGGCATTCCCAGTGGAAATGCTGTCAAAGTATGTAAGGTTTCACCAAAAGAAAAATCCTCTGGAGGGGAGGCAGATGGAATGGATTCCTCTGCATCTGAATCCTCATAAGCAGATAAGGGCATGTCTTCATAATCAGATACCTCAGAGTCATCAGAATCCTCGTCTGTTGAAGCTGCAGAGGACTGGTCTCTTTTCCTCTTAGCAGGGGAAGGCTGACTTCCCCTAAATCAGCGTAATAAGGTCTTCTGCCATTTTAAGCATTTGTCATTGTGGCATGGGAGTAGGTGCATGCGGTTTGGTCAGTTTTCTAGGCATAGCACATACTCTAGGCTTAAAAACTCAGTAGCTTTAGATAAAAAAAGTCGTCGGTTTGAGTTGAACATCAAAAACTCAGTAGTTTTAGATAAAAAAGTCGTCGGTTTGAGTTGAACATTGGTTGAGTGAAGACAGCGGCTCCGGACTCATCCAAGGTAGAGACATCCGCAGGTTCCACAGTCGAAGAAGAGTCTTGCGGCATACCGGACTCTGAATGGGTCTTGGTAGAGGCCTGCGAATTCACTGAAGCGGGCATCAGGGGCTTCAAAAGCACTTCACTGAGTACCGAACTAGCAACTAGCTTAACGGTGGCATCGTCGGCAGCTTTGGACCTATGGGGTCTGTCTCTGTCTTTATCCTTGCGTTTTTTCGGAATATCAGTAGTCGGATGGCTTACCGAAGCCATTTTGGAATACGGAGTTCGAGAACGAAAGAATTTAGCGACAATGAGAGCCTGATAATGAATGGTTCGGGCATTGAACAAGGCACAAAACTGACAGCGAGGTACATCGTGGTCTGGGCCTAAACAAGTGACGCAGTAAGAATTAAAATCTCTGTGTGGTATTTGCTTTACACAGGCAAGACAATTGTTAACTTTTTCTGACATCGGTTAGAGCAAGAAAAAAGGATCCCCAATGGGGTACTTAGCTTTAGAAGACTTCAGGATTATTGAATTCGTAAACAAAGTTTCAGGTAGTGGCCAACTGGTGCTTGTGAACTGCTTCTGGCTCCTCGGCAAGAAAGACTGGTGTAGTGGCGTCAGTTGCCTGTTTTTATACCCCTGACGACCTGACGTCAGTCCTGGAGTGACAGCATCCGACACAGAAATAAGTCTCTGGTATTTGGGCCGACGGAGGGCTACCTGCAGGCACATAACCCATGTGTGATGACTGCAACAGTGAAACATGATGATCATCTACTGACAACACCAAGGGGTCTGCAGGAGGACACTTGTAAAATAACTCATAATCCACAGGCACCCTACAAAACCTATCAGGTTTCTTGGGGGGCAGGTTGCTGAGAATCTGGACCTTTAGAGGCACTGGAAAAGGCATCCAACAAAGCAGCCAAACAGGAGGGACCACATAAGATCTGGGAGAATCCAGCTGCAGTAGCTCGTAATACCTTTTGTGTTTCTCAGAAACTTGAGCACAATCTCATTTAAAGAACTCCATCATCCTTGAGATAGTGTCCCCAAAAGAAATCTCTTCAAAGGGAGTATCAGGACTAGTAGATTCCTCTTCCTCTGATCCATTGTCCAAAGGAGAGGGAATCTGGGAGGAGTAAAGCAAGGGACTCCTCATCTGAATCTGCCCTCCTCCTCAGAGGAATCCTGCTCTCTGGGTCTCTTAAGGAGGACAGAGGACCAAGGAGGAACAGGAACATAAACTCCCTGAGGGGGTTTTAAAGCCTTCAGAGCAACAAACTACCACTGAGTGAATGACTGCCATTCACTCTGTAGATCCTTAGGAGCTGAGGAAATATGTTTAGTCTTCTGCTTTTTCATTAAGGGGACATCCACCTTATAAAACTTAGAAGGCTCTGACCCCAGATGACATTCAATAATTATAGTAGGGCCTTCTTTGACTAAAATTTATGGAAGACCCCCTAGGTCCCTCAGAAATAATCAGCCGCAATTTCCCATGAACATCTGAAGTGGACCTCTGCAATGCCTCCTCGGATGTGCCTAAGGTTGGATCCCTACTGGCCTCCAACCTGGACATGGCAGAAAATTCCAACAATGAAGCCAGGTGAACTTCCAAGCTATAGCCTCAGGAGGGACGTCCAGCAGAGGCTGAACAGCAGAAGATTCCAGCCCAGGTTTCTTGGCTTTCTTCTTCCCAGACGGCTGCTCCCTAGAACGGGAAGTTCCCTCCATCATGTCCTTAGCAAGAAGCTTAAGACGTTGATTCTCAAGATAAAGCATCAAAGAAGAAAGACTATTATGAAGGGGTTTTGGGAACAAAGGCCTGACAAACAGAACAGGATGTGACACACCAAGGCACAACAGACACTGTTCATGATGGTCTTTAGGAGGAATCTGTCTCCCATACTGGCATTTACCCTACCTGGATGACATGAAACCCCACAAGCAACAATATTACAAAGGAAAATAAGACAAAAAACATGGAGTTCAGACTGGCGGCAAGAAGATCTGAGCATGGTATGTCCGGACGTCACCTTTATGCCCTACGCAAAACGAGGAGCACACCTGTAATGTACAGCGGACCTTAAAGCAACATAATGGCTTTTGCATACTGGCCGGATGTTCGGCCACCCTTAGTAGGGGATCCCTATTGTAATGAATACTGTAACAATGAAATGGAAGGACATCCTGTTTTACCTTCAGGAGGGTGAGGCTGTCTGTGAACAACAGCAGATTTGGATGAGTAATTCCTCTGGAATTTATGGATAGGAGACACAAAAATAGGTTTTACTTTCTAGAAGGCTTTGCCTTTATCTTGGAGGACTTAAAAAGCTCAGCAGCAGAACCAAAAAGGTTCTCACTATCAAGAGGAGCATCCAGCAGTTTAGCTTTAATATCATCCGGTAAGGGCTGGAGACAAAGCCAAGAGTAACGTCTCAAAACAGAAAGAAATGAAGCAACCCTAGAAGAAGCATCAGCTGCATCATAACTACATTTACAGAGTTGCAAACCCCTTGTGAGGTAGAACATAGTAAAGAAGGGGCCAAGCCCGTGTCTTCTGAATCAGGGAGGACAGAAATTACTCAAAAAGCTTGAGAAACAAGCGCTAAAACATACCTGATCATACAAATCTGGTAATTAATAGCCCTAAAAATCAGGGTGGCAGCAGAATATACCTTTTTGCCTAGACATTCCATGGCTCTACTGTCCTTATAAGGAAGCAGTTTAGTGGATGGCAAAGTTTAGAAAGTTTGTCAAAACAGATACTACAGAAGGATCAGCAGAAGAGCATCTGTACAAAAATGTGCAATCATCAGGCACCTTGTAAAATCTGTCAGGTTTCTTATGGGCTGGAGGATGGTAATGAGGGATACCAGAGGCTGATGAAAAGGTATGCAAAAGGGCAGCCAAGACTGCAGGTACAGCAGACAGCTTGCAAGACTCCATCTGGTGGGATTCAGAACTTTGAACATCAGAAACCAGAGAACAGTCTCATTTGAAATATTCCATCACACAAGAAACAGTATCCCCAAAGTAGAGTTCCTCTAAGGGAGAGTCTGGACTAATAAAAGATTCCTCCTCAGACCCATGATCCAAGTGACAAGAGGTTTTAGAAAAATATGCCAAAGATTCTGCTCCAGAATCCAAATCCTCATCAGAGGACTCCTGCTCTCTGTGCCTATTAAGAGGAGTACAGGACCAGGGAAGGGCAGGTACAGAAACTCTTTGTGGAGGCTTTAAGGTCATTAAGGCAATAAACAACCATTGCGCAAAATCTTGCGACTCACAATGGGGATCTTTAACAGCAGGCTAAATATGCTTGTTTTTTTTTTTTTGTTTGTTTTTACTTCTGAGGAACATTTGCTAGAAAAACCCTAGGAGGTTCAGACCCTTGCCAACACTCAACCTACATAGTAGGAATCTCCTCCCAAACTAGAATTTGCATTATTCCCCCCTCGGTCACTCAGATACAATTAGCCAAGGTCCCCACTCAATGTCAGAAGTGGATGCCTGCAAAGCCTCTGAGGATTTGCGATAAGTTAGTTCCATGTCAGCCTCAGACAGAGTCATGGCACAGGAACCAGAGACAACATCTGGATGATCCTCCAGGCTTTCACCAGTCTCGACAGATATCCTGGGGAGGTGGAAGAGCAGCCGAATAAGACCTGATTTTTTTGGCCTTTTTCTTGGCAGGTGGTTGACAACCTAAATGGGAATACTCTGCCATAGCATCTTGCGCCAATAATTTAAGGAGGTTGGATCTCCAGGTTAATCGACAAGGAGGAGAGGTGACCACACAGGATCTTAAGGACAAACGCTTGGCAGTTAGAACATTGTATATGATCATGAGAAGCACCCAAACAGAAGAGACACTGCTAGTGATGATTTTTATGGATAATTTGACTCCCACACTGACATTTTCCCTTTCTGGGTGACATGTAAACACACCAAAATAAAAACAGAAATAGAGAAGAAGAAACCCCAACTGGGTACTATTCTAAAGCACAGCTCCTTATCGGCACAGGAGGAGGAGTGCTCAGACCGACTATCAATAATGGCATTCAGTTTGGAGGCAAAAAATTCTGAGGTATGTATGTCCGTATGTCACCTTTATGCCCTCTACCTTGAGCAGGGATCATATGTATGATGTCTATAAATTTCTACAGCTTTGGTATACTGGCTGGACACTGGGCTACCTTTGACAGGGATACCCTTGTGTTCAGAATACTATAACAGTGACATGGAAGGACATCTTACCATAACAGCAGATGTCATGCTGACCACTGTTGCAGTATTCTTAACTGAGGGTTATCCTTAGGCTATTTTCAAGCCGGCATCGGACTAAAGAAGACCAAGGAAGGAGAAAGGTCTGCTAGAAGAGGCTTAGGTTGAACAGGGTAAGCAAGTTCCCCCTTGGAAAGTATGACCCTGTGGTACTGAATGTGTTTGTGTATGTACAAAAGGCAAAGTGTTAGCGCAAATGAAAGGAAAGATAGCAAAGGGTAGGTGAGAGGGAAAGAATACTGCAACAATAATCAGTAGGACAGCTACTGTTATGCCCTACTCTTATGCCAAGTTCTTACACAACTGTACTATGTCCTGACTGAGTCATTGTTGCAATATTCTTAACAAATGAGTGATTCCCAGAGCTGTACAGAAAGAGGGTGGAAAGGAACAAGTACAGGAAGAATCCAGGACAGTTCTAGCAAACACTTTCCTGGACCTTAAGAAAATATCCAACTTGCCCTCTTTCGTGAAGGTGTGAACAGAAGACAAGGTGGCTGCTTCTAAAATGGACCTGATATCAACACCTTTGTAAAAAGCACTTGGAAGAAGCTACTACTTGAATGGAGTGAACTTTTTGGCAATAGGGTAGAGGTTTTCCATGATGAAAAGAGCAGAAGGAAATAGATTTTGAAATCCATAAGGCAGTAGACTGCTTGGAACCTGGCTGGCCGAACCTGGATTCTATGAAGGAGACAAACAGCTGATCTGTTTTTTTCTGATATCCTTAGTTTTATTCAGATAAAACCTTAGCTGTCTATGAATGTCTAAAGAGGGCAGTATTCTTTCCCCCTAATTCTGCAGATTGGAGAAAAGGGTAGTCAAACTGATTGCTTAATTCTGCAGATTGGAGAAAAAGGTAGGCAGACTGACTGCTTGGTTGGGCGTAAGTTCACTAACCACTTTTGGCATGAAGGAGGAGAAAGGGAGGAACTGGCATGAGAGTCTTTAGTTCTGACAGGCTGTGGGCTGAAGTCAAGGCTAAGAGGGACTTTCAAGATGGATGCACATTGAGTAACATCTTAATTCTAGCTCTTTCAGTGTAAAAACAGAAACTCAGAAAAGAAAGCCAATGGACTTGTATTTTTGAGTAAATTTCAGTAACTGGCTATTAAGTGCACTGCCTGGATGCAAGGAAAAAAAAATACACAGTACCTGAAAGAAAATCAGCTACAAAAGGGAGGAAAAAACACTGTGTGGGAAG
This sequence comes from Protopterus annectens, assembly GCF_019279795.1. NCBI lineage: Eukaryota > Metazoa > Chordata > Ceratodontiformes > Protopteridae > Protopterus > Protopterus annectens. The sequence goes on from NC_056737.1 coordinate 423,431,350, forward strand.
AGTACTGCAGCTATTCAGTGAAAAGCAGTGCAAAATCCAGACATGATTTCCAGTAGTCTAAAGGAAAATATAAGACTACTGCATCCAGACCTGATTAAAATAAACACTGTTGGAGTATATCAACTGGTTTACCTTCATAATATTAACAGGCACATTGTCGAAAACAACTTCCGCAAACTCTGATCTGCGACTTCTCAAAAAAACGATCTCGCCCCCTTTTTTACCCATGGTAAGTGTGGAGCTGTCAGAAATATTGATGTTCGCTGTTTTGTTTAGCTTTCTGACATGTTAGCAGTACAGAATTTGTGGAAAGGATTCAACTATGTGCACATTTGTGGATGTGCTTTCAACATTATGAAGGTAAACTATATCAAGTAAATCAATAAAAATAATCCACCAATGGGCAAACTGGTGCGACTCAGAGTAAAAGTAGCAGCCCAAAAATATAAAAGCAGCACCAAAAACAAGGCAAACTGTATAAAATGGTTATTAAAATAAACAAAATGAAAAGGAGGTAAGCGCTTTCACAAAAAATGTGCTTCATCAGACATCCAATTCATTGCAGATCACATTTAAATACTAGTAACAGTACAGTCATTAATTAACCAATCAACACAAGATAACTATTACCTACGCAAATCTCTAGATTTGAGTACAGGTTTTAAAGACACCTTGTCATTAAGACCTGGCTTCCTATCCTCCTGCAATCTCACTATCCAATGCAATTCCCTTTCCTCTGTAAAATTCTTGACATTTCCCCCACGCTGTCCCTTAAACACTATTTCTACAACTTTAGAAACAAACTCATGCGAAAGACCACGCTCCAGAATTTGTCTGGCCAGGGCATTTCCACCATTATATCTCCTTATACTGAATAAATGTTCACATATCCTCTCATAAAAAGGGCAATTGGTCTTCCCTACATAGAGGCTTTTGCAAACCTTACACACAGCTAAATAGATCAGGTCAGACATTTTACAAGTGGCCTGCACTTTAAAAGAGTATCGATGTTTGAACCTTGGATGTATAAATACATTAGAACTGTCTATGTGTGGACAGAACTTACGCCTGACACAACCAATAGTTCCCTCTTGGGCAAATTCAATACTACTCTTTGTTACATGATCCCTATAGCACAGATGGCATTTAAGGGATTTCTTGTTCTTGCACCTAAAAAAATGGTCTTCCCCCTACTATTTCCTTTATACGGTCACTAACAGTCAAAATTTGCCAATTAGAACTAATAACATTACGTATCTGTTCAATGTTACTAGCATAGGACATTAACTATAGGTATATGTTCCTTATTCCCTACTTTCCTATTATACATCAAGTTCATAGGATGATTGGAAAAATATGGTCAAGGCAGTGCTCTTTCTCAACTGATGGACCTCATCAACCATCCTCTCAACTTCATCACACCTATAAACCCTGTCAATAAACTCACCCTCTGTAAAACAGTCAAATCCTTAATAAAACCTTCATTCATATTATTCAGACACGATATCCTCATCCCTTGTCCTCTAAGGATATTCTTATACACATGTGGGGGATTGCATTGAAGGACCATATTCTTCCGGCAGAATTTCCTAAATAACCTAGCTGTAAAGTCCCCTTTTCCATCTTTAATCATAGAGACATCCCAAAAAGTTATTCTTTGGAGGATTCATATGAAAACTTCCAAAACGCAGTGGTGGTATGTAAAAAAAAGAAAAAAAAAACACTCCAACTGCATTGTACTGCCCTTCCGTAGCAAAAAGATGTCATCAACAAATTTCCTGTAAAACATGACAGAACCAACAAACTCATTATCATTCAATACATACTGTTCTTTCCAAAAAGCCATAACTATATTGGCACAGCTATTGGCACAAGACGTGCCCATGGCTATGTCAATCTTCTGCTAGTAGTGTTGATCATGAAAGAGAAAAACATTCTCTAATACAACCTCTAGAAAAAGACATATCAGGTCCACTTGCTTGACATCATAGTCACAATGTACAGTTAAGTAACACTTAATCATTTCCATGCCTCCAAGGTTGGGAATACTGGTAAATAGTGACTCAACATCTAAAGTAACCATTAGACAATTAGTTAGATTAATGTTCCTTGGACTCACAAAGGCATACAAATCTATCAAGAACTGGTTAGTATCTCAATACTGTATTCACATTGTCCAGGACATTCTGTAACTGTTTATCAAAATAAATCAAAAAAGGTTCCGTTAACCACCCTCTGCCTGAAACAATAGGTATAAAGGGAGGGTATAGAACATTTTATGCACTTTAGGCAGCCCCTGAAAAATAGGTGTCAGTGGGTATTCAACAGACAAACATTTTAAATGTCAGGGGCTTCCTAAAGTGCATAAAAATGTAGTATTCCGTATTTTTCCAACCATCCTATGAATTTGATGGTTAACAGGAAAGAAGGGAATAAGGAACACGTATCCATAGTTATGTCCAATCCTAGTGACATTGAACAGGTATGTACTGTCATTAGTTCTAACTGGCAAATTTTGACTTTTAATGACTGTGCAAAGGAAATAGTAGGGGAATGACCATTTTTTAGGTACAAGAAAGTACAGTTGTGTACACTTACCATAAATGTAGATGTTCAAGTGTATTCACTGTTGCAGTCATTACATTTGGGTAATCCTGCTGGCAGGTTGCCCTCGGTCGGCCTGAATTCCAAAGTCCTGGGTCCTGCATCGGCTGCTGTCACCCCATCTCTGACGTCAGGTCATCAGGGGTACAAAAGAAGCAGCCGACACCATTTTATTTAGTTTTTCTTGCCCCAGATGTCAGGTGCCCCCTAAAAGGGTAGCCAAAATTTACACACACACACACATATATATATATATATATATATATATATATATATAAATACATGCACCAATATAAACTTTACCTTCATCTACAAGCAAATACACCACATAGGTTGTATAAATCAGAGAAGGAAAGATAGATTCCATCAGAAGATAAAGGGGGATGGCAGGTGGGTAACCTGGACTGCAACAGTGAAAACACTCGAACATCTACATTTATGGTAAGTGTACACAACTGTACTATGTTCTTCCTGTTTCACTGTTGCAGTCATTACATTTGGGTAGAGTCCCAAAGCTATGGTTGGGAGGCTGGAGCTAAACAGCATTAGGAGCAGCTAAGAGGCCCTGCAGAACTGTAGTGGCAAAGCCTGCCCTGGATTGAGAGTAGAGTGGCAGATGATAGCGCTTTGTAAAGGTGTGCACTGAACTCCAAGTAGCAGCCTCTAAAATGTCCTTGGTTGGTACTCCCCTGAGAAAGGCTGCTGAAGTGGCTGCAGCTCTGGTTGAATGTGGCCTAATGCCCTTAGGCACTGGCTTGCCATGGTGTAAGTAGCAGAAACGAATGCAGTGGCCTATCCACTTTGAAATAGTCTGCTTTGAGATGGCATTTCCCTGTGATCCTGCAGCATATGTTACTAGTAATTGCTCTGTCTTTCTGAAAACTTTGGTTCTGCCCAAGTAGAATCTAAGCTGTCTGTGTACGTCCAAAGAATGCAGAATTCTCTCCCCCTTGATCTGTGGATTTGGATAAAAAGTTGGCAGATGAATAATTTGGTTAAGAGCCACACTGGACATCACCTTAGGCATAAATGTTGGGTTTGTCCTCAGAGAGACCCTGTCTGGATAAAAAATGACACAAGGTTCCACAGCCATGAGTGCCTGTAGCTCTGAAACTCGTCTTGCAGAAGTTATTGCTAGGAGCAGAGCTGTTTTCCAAGATAAAAACTTTATATCAACAGTAGCAGCTGGTTCAAAAGGAGGCAGGGTGGGTTTTTCCAAGACATAGTTGAAGTCCCATGCAGGCACTGCTGATCTCCTCGGAGGCCTTACATTTTTGGCTCCTCTGAGGTACTGCTTTAATAAGGGATGAGAAAAGATTGGTGGCTCTGTACTGTAATGAGCCGAAATGGCAGAGGCATGAATTTTAATAGATGAAAAAAATAGGCCTTTGTCCAGCATCTCAATTAAGTATTGCAAAATCTGAGGAATATTTGGCAAACCTGTATCAGTTCCTTGTGCCTGGTTCCAAGCACAGAATCTCTTCCATTTTCCAGCATAAGATTTTCTAGTACTAGGCCTTCTGGCTTCCAAAATGACAGCTTTACTGAGAGGTGTGCTTTGCATGACTACATTAGCTGCCAGGTTTAAAGTCCTGAGTTGGCTGTGCAGGATCTGATTGTTTTGCTGGGACAGTAGATGAGGTATTTGAGGTAAGGTCCAGGCTGGGCATTGAGACTAGTTCCTTAGGACTGGACACCAGCACTGGTGGGGCCATTCTGGGGGAATCAGTATCATCTTTGGCTTCTCCTGTCTGACCTTTAGGAGTACCTTGGGGAGGAGAGGCAGTGGGGGAAAGGCATATACTGATAGGTTTTTCCAGCTGAAAGATAGGGCGTCCACTTTCCATGCTTGTGTGTGATAAGTCCTTGTGCAGAATCTTTTTAGTTGGTAGTTGTGAGGGGAGGCAAATAGATCTATGTCCGGGCATCCCCATTTCCTTGTTATCATGCTGAAGACTTGTGGATCCAGCTGCCACTGGTGGGGATCCATGAGGTTTCTGCTTAGTTCGTTTGCCAGAGTATTTTCCCTTCCTGGCAGGAATTATGTCTGCAGATGCACTTGGTAAGCCAATGCTGTGTCCCACAAGGTCATAGCTAGTCTGCAAAGGGGGTAAGAATGTGTTTATATAGCACATGACTGTGGTGTTGTCTGTCTTTATCAGTAGCTCTCCCGGATGAAGTAGGTCCTTGAAGGCTGTCAGGGCATTTTGAACAGCTAGCATCTCTTTTTGATTGATATGTAGATGCATTTGGTTTGAGGACCATGTGCCCTGAATGCATCTTCCTGCCATGTGGGCCCCCCACGCATAATCTGATGCATCCGTTATTAGTGTCTGCCTGGCTAGGGGTAATAAGAATGGCTGTCCCTTGTTTTGGTGACTAGCCTTTGCCCACCATCGAAACTCCTGTTGCAGGCAGGGAATGACAGTAATCATTGCTTCCAGGCTGTGGCAATGTTGAGTCCAAACATGTTTTAGGTACCATTGAAGTTTCCTCATATGCAGTCTTGCATATGGAATTAGTAGGATGCAGGATGCCATGAAGCCCAAAGCCTGCAGAATTTTTCTTGCAAATAACTGGGCCTTTGTTGCTAACATTTTGAAATAGGAGTCAGTTGCCTTTGTTTGTCTGGCAAGCCATCTGGGCAGTTGTATTTAAGCTTGCACCCAGGAATATTATCTCTTGAGAGGGTACTAGTTTTGATTTATTTTCTTTGACTGTGTACCCTAGGCATGTTAGAAGTCTTTTCACAAACTACAGATGCTGCAGAAGAATGCCCTTGTTCTCTGCCTGAATTAGACAGTCATCCAAGTAAGGATATATTTGTATTCCTCTTTGTCTGCAGTATGCAATTACTGGTGCCAGGCACTTTGTAAAGACCCTGGGTGCAGTAGATAAGCCAAAGGGCAGCGAAGAAAATTGGTAATGCATTGAGCCAGCCTTGAATCTGAGGTATCTTCTGCATAACTGTCTGATTGGGACATGCAGGTATGCCTCTTTTAGGTCTAGAGTCACAAGCCAAGCATTCTTGCCCAGCATGGGCAGAAGCTGCTGCAAAGTCAACATCTTGAACTTTGGTATATCCAGGAATGTGTTCAGAATAGATAGGCCCAGTGTAGGTCTCCATGCCTTGTCCTTTCTGGGTACCAAGAACAGTCTTGAGTAAAATCCTTGTCCCTGCTTTTGCTCTGGTACTTGTTGAATGGCCCCCATGTCCATGAGGGATGAGACTTGTTTTTGTGCCTCTGCCCATTGATGTTTTTTCAGATCTGGCTAGCCGTTTGCCTTTGGCAGGGTATGGAAGTGGAACTTGTAGCCTTGTGACACGATATTTAGAACCCACTTGTCCTGGGTTATAATGTGCCAATTTTGAGAAAAAATTGCTAATTTTCCCCCTAAGGGTGCTGCCAGGAGATAAGTGCTTGGTGCAGGCAGGGGAAGTCATTGGGACTGTTTCCTGTATGGTTGTGATTTGTCTTCTCCAACTTTGGAGGTAGAAGCAACCCTATTGCTTTGACCTGTATGAACCTTGCGCCTGGGATCTGCCTCTGGGGCATCTGGATGTACCCCTTTGAGGTGTGTTTGACACAGGAAAGGACCAATTCTTTGTAAGTCAGTGTCTACTAAACCTAGGTGGCTGTACTTGTAAAAGATCTTTGACAGTTTGCATAGATTTAGCTTTGTCCTTCATTTTCTTTAACACCTCTTCTGCCTTAACACCAAACAAAGTATCATGCTGTAAATGTGCATCTAATAATTTAACTTTGACATGATCTGGAAGATTTTGTTCCTTTAACCAAGCATGGCTCCTAATTACAGAACCCGTAACTGCAGCCCTGCAGGAGGCCTCCAAAGAATCAAAACCACACTGCAAAGTATGCTTTCAAACATGCTCAGCTGCATTCAATAAATCCTGCATTTCCTTATTTTCTGCACATTCAGAGTTTAATAACATTTTCTGTTTAAGCAATGCCATAACATGTTGCTGATATTTGAGCATATGAAACTGACAGTTTAAGGCCTTTATAGCAAAGGTAGCAGATGTGTAAACCTTTTTTCCCCCTCTATCCAGTGCCCTAGAATCCCTGTCAGAGGGGGTAGGGTTTTTTGCAGCAGAAGCCTTAACTCCTTTGGGACCCTGTGAGATAGTTTCTGGGTCTGCAGCAGGGTTTTTAAAAAGGAATTTATGAGAGTCAGGAAGTCCAGGTAGTAGCGCAGTTGTCTATGTACATCTATTGAGATTCAGGCCTAGGTTCCATAGCCCATTGCCATCCGGCATAAAGGGTAGGAGTGGTGCCTCCCTGTTTGTTGATGTACACACTGTGTGGTGGTATTGTCGTCTTATGAGCAGGGGTCCTTGCTGAAGGAATGGGTTGACTGTGTATCCCAAAGCTTGTAGCAGTTGTATGACATAGCCCAAATCCTTTATTATTTTTTGTGTTGTCCCGCTGTATTAGGCAGTCGTCCAGGTATGGGTAGATTGAAATCTGAAAGCCTGCAATGCAACAAAACTGATGCCACTGATGCCAATACTCTGGGTGCATGAGCCAAATAAGCAATGCTGAGCTGAGACTGGAATGGGATGAATGAAGAAATGCTCTGATCTGAGGTGTCTTCTGCAATCTGAGTGGTAGTATGCCTGCATGAGATCTAGAGCTCAGACTAGACACACACTAACAGACTCCCTTGCTTAACATGGGAAGAAGTTGCTGTAGGGTTTAATCATGATATGATTGTGTCTAAATGAGATATGTGGATTCAGTGCGGGTCAGAGCAGAATAGGTTGGCCCATGAGTTTCTTTTCTTGGTACAAGGAATAGTCTGGATAGTCTGGGTTGAATCCTTATTGTTGATCCCACCTTTTTTCCTTCTGTCTTTTAGCTTCTGTTTTGTTTGTTTTGGAGCCTCTGTCTTCTGGCTTCTGAAGGTTTCCTCTTCTTGGGTTCATTGGTCTTCCACTGAGTTAAAGTAAAGTTGTCTGTGTGTTGTGAGGTCCTGTTGTCTTTTTCCAAAAGCTGCCAGTGTTCTTCCCTAAAGCTGGTTTTCAGCATAAGGAATCCTGCTGAGAATTGTGTACCAACTCCTGAAGAGACTTACTCCCAAGTTCAGGGGAGAGAGAGGCTTTTTTTTATTTAGCTGATCTAACAAAAAAACCTGAGTACTGAATCATGTGACAGATTAAGCTAAAAGGAAGAGAAGAGTATGTAGTAGCAATTTTTTACCCCATCTCTCTAATGCTCTTGATTCTCTTTCACCTAGGGTAGGGGCAGAAGCAGCTGCAAGCAATCAGCTGGGACACCTGAAAAATGGTTTCTGATCTGTGGTGGTGTGTGGGTGGCTAAAGTGGAAATGAGAAATCCCCCTGTAATATCTGTCAGGTTCAAGGGCAGGGGGGGGAAGAGAATCAGGGCTGAACAGGCATCACTGCATGCATCAGCAACAACTGCTCTGTAATATCTGTCAGGCTTAACAAGAGCTGGAGGTAAGGAGCCAGGGGTAAGACTAGTCTCCGAAAACACATCTACAATGTCTAACACTGGTGGAATGGCTAGTGGCCTGCGTTGAGGTAGTAAAAGGAAATCCCTGAGCCTCTTTTTAGATTCTGAAAAATCTTGGCTCTCCCCAGTGGAAATGCTCCCTCATGGTATGCAAGGTTTCCCCAAAAGAATAGTCCTCTGGAGGAGAAGCTGAAGGTATAGATTCTTCAGCATCTGAATCCTCATAGGGGGGGGAAGAGAATATTCCTGATCAGAAGAGGAATCAGAAGAAATAGAAACCTGATCTGAAGATTCAGTCAGTCTCTTGCCAAGGCCTCTTATCAGGAGGGGGATGGGAACCCCTGATCAAGGTAATCAAGTCTTCGGCCATTTTGAGCATCTGTTTTTTGGGCATAGAGACCTGTCCACGTGGCTCTTGAGTTTGTTTCTTTGCTTTCGAAGGTGCTTTAGTCTTTGCCTTTGAAGCTGAAGTCGGTTTAATGCAAAGATGTTTAGGCCTGAATACACCCTCAGAAGCCAGTGCCTGCTCAGCAGCTCTGGACCCATCTGAAGGAATATTATCCGAGGCTCCAATACCTTGAGTTTCCAGCAGCATGACCGACTCCATGTGGGAGTCAGTAGCAGCCTGCGACTCTAAAGTAGCGGGCGTCAGGGGCTGGTAAAGCGCCACACTGAGAACTGGCGAACCGTCGACTGGCTTAGGAGAAGTTTTGTCATCGGGTTTGGGCCTCGGTTGTCTCTCTCTCTCCTTTTCATTGCGTTTTTTGTGAACTCCGGCAGTCGGATGGCTATCCGACAACATTTCTTGATAATTAAACCGGCGTCCAAAATAGTTTAAAGCAAAATCATACTGATGCTTAATAGTCCGTTGGTTAAATCTAGCACAAAACCGACAACCAGAAACGTTGTGATCAGGGCCTAGGCAAGGAATACAGTAAGAATGAAAGTCCTTATGAGGTATTTGCTTTCCACAAGAAATACAATTATTTACTTTTTCTGACATCGGTCTGGAGCAAGAAAAAAAAGTTTCCCCAACAGGGTACTTAGCTTTATTGAAGACTTCGGATCTGAAACTCGAACATGAAAATCTCAGGAGTCGGCCGACCGGCACTTGCGAACTGCTTCTGCTTTGGGCACCGCACGGCAAGAAAGACTAAAGAAAATGGTGTCGGCTGCTTCTTTTATACCCCTGACGACCTGACGTCAGGGAGGGGGCGACAGCGGCCAACGCAGGACCCAGGACTTTGGAATTCAGGCCAACTGAGGGCAACCTGCCAGCAGGATTACCCAAATGTAATGACTGCAACAGTGAAGCATGAAGAACATCAAGAAATCCCTTAAACGCCTTCTGTGCTATAGGGATCATGCAACAAAGAATACTACTGAATTTGCCCAAGAGGGAACTATTGGTTGTGGCTGGTGTAAGCTCTGTCCATACATAAGACAGTTCTAATGCATTTACACATCCGAGATTCAAACATCGATACTCTTTTAAAGTGCAGGCCAATTGTAAAACATCTGACCTGACCTATTTAGCTACGTATAAGGTATGTACAAGCTTCTATGTAGGGAAGACCAATCGCCCTTTTTAACCAAAAACTTCATAAGGTCACTTCCAAAGACATGGAAGGGGAAAGTTGAGGAAGAATGAAAATGGAAAACACAGACTCATGGTTATAGTGAGTACATAACTTTTATATTGGATGTTGTCATTTTCATTCATTCCTCAATGAATGGAACACAGTCCCTAGCTACAGTAACCTTAGGTGGCCCTCACGGAAGGATGTCCCAGAGAATTGCAGAACCAAATGCAGCTCTGTTTCTGGAGATGATATCCAACTTGTAATGAGCAATAAAGGCATGTGCATTGGATCAACTGGCAGCTGCACAAACATTAATGATGACTCTTGCCCAAAAAGCAGCTGACGCAACCACTGACGTAGTAGAATGTGCTACTGGTGTCCTGGCAAGGTTAAACCTCTTGGAAGAGTAAAACATGGGAAATACAATCGGTTATCCATTTGGCTAGCGTAGTTTTTGATGCTGTTTTTCTCTATTTGTTCTTGGCAAATGAAACAAACAATTGATCAGTTTTTCTAAACTCTTTCATCCTATGAAGATAGAAATGAAATTGCCTATGTACATCTAGAAGGTGAAGCATGTATTCTCTGTTATTGTCAAATTTGAGGAAGAAAACTGGCAAGTTGATGACTTGACTGATGTTTGTTTCTTAGGTAACTTGGGGTAAAAAGGAAGGATTAGTGTGTAAGGTAAGTCTGTCTTTATGGAAAATCAAATAAGGTGGTTTTGAAGCAAGTTTGGAGCTCAGAGACCCCCTCGCAGAAATTATAACCACAAGAAAGACTATTTTCCAAGAAAGAAATTTGAGATCTGCTTTAGCTAAGGGTGATTGTACTAAACTAAGATCCCATGATGAAGTAGTATTCTTTGCCGGATGTCTAAATAAAAAGGTATCTTTAAGAAATGCCTTATTTAACTTGGATGAAACTGAAGGGAAGGCACTATCTCCGATGTGGAAGTTAGAGATGGCTGCCAGCTGAACTTTGATGGTGGAGAAATTCACACAACCTTGAAAAATAGAGGCAAGAAAATCTAAAACAGCAGGGATTGGAACAGTGAAAGGATCCAACTCTCTGCTGAGCCCAAAAAGGTAACATTTTATGTTTACTTTTATAAATCTTTTTTTAGAGGGCTTCTGAAATGAAAATAAAATTTGGCATTCAGGAAAGGAAAGCCTGGGATGTCTAGCCATCACTGGATTTGGAAAATATATTTGGTTAACCTGAGACCTATTATGTCCAGATGAATCATCCCTGATGAATGTGAAAGGAGGTCTGGACTGGGGTCCAGTGTCCAAGGAGGAAAAACTAGATGAGACTATAGAAGAGGAACCAAATTTGCTGAGGTCAAAAGGGGGCAATGAGGATAACCTTGTCTTCAACCAAAGTGCTTTCTGAAGGAATTGGAGAATTAAGAGGCAGGGAAGGATAAGCATAAATAAGACCGGAGGGACAAACATGGACTAGACCATATCCGAGTGACTGTCCCCATGGGGGAATTAGGGCAAAGAAACTGCAGTACTTCTTGTTAAGGGGACAGGCAAACAAAGAGGTTGACCCCATTTGTGGAAGATCATGTTTGCCACTGATTGAGAGACCACTTGCGAGGTATCAGGATAGTTCTGCTGACCTCGTCTGCAAGAACGTTGGATTTCTCCAGTATGTGCGTCACTACAGCAGCTGGAGGAGATCGTCCACTGCCAAATTCTCGTTGCTTCTTGGCAAAGGGTGCAAGAATGGGTTCCCCCTTGTTTGTTGATGTATCACACTGCTGACATATTGTCTGTCTGTATAGTAAATGTCCCTAGAGGAAGAGAGTTCTGAAAGGCCTGCAATGCTAAAAGGACTGCTTTCATCTCCAAGACATTTACGTGCAAATTGGTTTCTTCTGGGGACCATGTGCCTTGAGCTGTCCATCCCAAGCAATGCCCCTATCCCACCCCAATTGGAAGGCATCTGTGGTCAATGTGGCATTTGGGGGAGGAAGAAGGAAAGGGACGTCCTTAACAAATCTCATTGGACTGAACACACCACAGAAGGAAATCCCTGCAAATTTGAGACAGCTTTATAGGATGTTGCAATGGCTGTTGAAGAAAGGACAATTATAGTGCCAGAGTCCACTGGAGGATTCACATATGAAGATGAGCACTAGGTATCAAGGTAATTGCAGCAGCCATCGACCCTAGGGCTTTGAGAATCAGTTTTGCCAGGCAAGAAGGGTTAAAAATAACCTGACATGCAATGTCAAAGTGAGAATTCTGTTTTGTGGTAATAGTCCAAGACAAATGACTGCATTTAGATGAGCCCCTATAAACTCCATGACTTGCACTGGTTGAAGATGGGACTGAGAAATTGATGGGGAGTCCTAGAGATTCAGATAATTGGCACAAATAATCCCTGGCTTTTTATACCAGATGCCCAGATGTTGCAGAGAGGAGCCTGTTGTCTAAATAAGGAAACAGCCTGAAAGCATGCAGTCTTAGATGAGCTGCTACTACTGCCATGCATTTGGTGGACACCCTGGGGGCTGTGGTGAGACCAAAGGGCAGGATTCTGAACTGATAATGGCTGGCTTCTAGCCAGAAGCACAGATATCTTCGAGTGCATCTGTTCATTTTTATGTGACAGTACGAATCCTGAAGAGCTAAAGAGCACATCTACTCGTTCTTCTTTAACAATGTCAGAATGTATTGAACCGTGACCATCCGGAACCTGGAGTTTTTTACAAACTGGTTCAAATTGCAGAGATCCAGGATAGGTCTCAGGTCCCCCATTTTCTTTGGCTCTAAAATGAACCTGGAGTAAAATCCAGATCCTCTTTGGTCTGGTGGGAATTCTTAGATTACACATTTGTCTAGCAGCTTTTGAAATTAGTGAGCTGCTGTCTTCCCACTGATTGGGTGAAACATTGGAGAGACGTTTTCTTTTCATTGAGGAAACTTGTAAAAAATGAAATGAAATATCCTCTGAATACGATTCTTTGCACCCATATGTCTTTTGTGATGGCTGCCCAAGCTTTTGTGTGTAAAGACAAGCACCACCCCGACTCTATCCAGAGATCAGTTGGAAAGCCTTTCAGGAGTGCTGAAAGGGTCTAAGAAGGAATCTAGGAAACCTTGATTTTGTGCCCACCCTGCCGCATTGTTGGAGGCGTCTTCCATTGTTATTATGTCTCTCTCTGTCTTTGGGAGGAAAAATCTCCACATGATTCTTGAAAAGTCTGAGATTTCTGAAACCAGATCTTCTTATCACCACATTGATTCCTAAAAAAAGGCCTCTATGAGGGGTAGAAAAACAGATTCCCACAGCAAACAAGATTTTACATCTTGCGTACTGTGGGAAAGTGTGTCTAACAGTGGACAAAAACAAAGATTGAGCAAAGAGAGGATAAAAGGCTCCACCAAGTCTCACATTCACATCCAGGCATGTGTCTCAATGGCTATGCCTGAACCTGTGGCACATGAGGAACCTTCTGCTGCATGAGAGATTAATCTCATGGACATATTAGATATAGACTATGGGGTGGCCAATCATGAAGAATGTTTTCACTTCCTCTGCTGACATGTACCCAGGGTAGAGTTAGTGTGTTCCTTAATTAAGCCCTTCTGTAACCTAGTAAAATGTGGCAGGTAGTTTATGGACCATAAGGCAAAGGTTGCCAAGCCATAAACTCACTTCCCATATCTGCCCAACACCTTAGACTCTCTATAAGGTGGATGGACAGAGGACCTTGGCCAGCTCCTTTATAGTGCCTGCTCCAAAAAACACAGCATGCAGGGAAATTCCCTTACTCAAATACTGTCCATCTCTAGATGTTCCGTGAATCTTGTCTGCACATCTGGGGATCGCTTCTACTGTGTCAAGTTCCTTCCATGCCTGGCAGAAGACAAGACTATAAGCTCAACTACCAAGGGATAAACCAAACTGTAGATGGGCCAGAACCAAAGGCTTACAGGTACACCGACTCCTCTTTGGAAGCGGTTTCGGAAGACCAACCACCTTTTTGGCATAGGATTTCTAAAATGTTTCCAAAGGAGGCATCTTCTGGTGGAGATCTGGCGGACTCTTCCCCTTCATCAAAATTGGTGTCTTCTGTCAAAGACTCCTGAACAGAATAGTAAACATTTCCTTTTGCACAATCTGTTCCAAGGGACCTCTCTAATGGGGTGCTCTGGAGAGGTACTGGGAGGTGTGGGGAGTTACCTAAGTGGAAATGCCTGGAAGCTATTACAAGCTGGGTGTCCCTGTGCCATAGGATGAAAAGACTCAGACACGGGATCCAAAGAGGGAACAGAAATATGATCCAAAGAAGTAGGAGTTGAGACCTCTCTCAAGTGAGAGCATACCCACTCCACCACCTCGAAGGCAGAGGGGCCTTGAGAAGCAGAGGCCAATCTGACTGGAGCCCAGACTCTCAGATCAGAAAAAACAGGTATCTCTCAACCCTCTGCTGCAAGGAAGGAGTCAGAGCTGAGCTGTCCACTGCTGAAGCCCTGAGTGTAAGCCATGGCTCCAAAAGCTTCAGAGACTAAGTCATTCCCCTGCTCCAACTCTGATGCTACAGTTCCGAGATACATGTTGCTCAAGGAGAGTCAGAGATAAACGATCAAGGAAATAGCTGAAGTCGATGATAAAAGCAGCTTTGGAAATAGACTGTTTGATTCTTGGATATCTTGGATCCGAGAGCTCCAAGACAGAGGGTTGGATCACAGAAGGAGTGATGACTGTACACTTGGATGTTCAAGGCTCATGGATTCCGTGGGAAACAGAGATAAGACCTCCATCTGGATCTGTGTTCTGAGGAATTTTCTCATGTTATCCACTTCTGCTTCAGAAAGACTTCAGGAGGACCTTACTGAAGAGGAAGTGGAAGGAGGTCAGGAAGACTTTCCTGGAGTCTCCTGTAAAAAAGGGGATCTCAGCCTAGGAGACACTGGCTCTGGAGAGAAGTAGGATCTTTGCAGCCAAGGAGATTTAGGAGTAACAGACTTCAGATCAGAGGCTTTAGGATCCAAGAGTTTGGGAACTTTAGCTGGCGGTTCCAATTAAGGAGCAGACTTGCAAGACCTGACAGGAGAGAGGCTCCTATGCTTACTGGGCTCCACAGACTCTGACTTCTGAGGGGGGGGGGTTAAGCCTGTGATGCAGAAACAGCAGAAAAAAGTGCTGAAGCAGGTAAAAGGCCCTTAACCACTAGCTTATTTCAACAATCGCTAATGGCTCCGGTGTTGAAGCTAGCAAAAATAGAACAAGAAGTATCAAGGTGGGAAGGGTCTAAGCAATTGACGCATTTCCTGTCGGCATCAGAGTTGGGTATCTTCTGCCCACAGGAAGTGCACTTTTTAAAATCCAGTAGACTTGGTCAGCCATAGTTAAGAACTAAGCCCAACTGCAAAGTTACCAAACAGTATAAAAAAGTTATAAACAAAAAAGATTTTTTAATATATATACTAAAGGGAAAGCTATACCACCAATGGTAACACTAATACCACCTTACAGAGAAGGTGAAGAAATGGAAAGAAACAAAAAATACCAATGACAGTAACAGAAGAATACCATAGGATGGTAAAAGGGATAAGCTAGCCTAGCAAGTAAAGAGAGGAACCTATAAAAGTTATAATCAAGAAAGAAAGTTAAACTCTGAAATTTGTTTTAATCACAATTCCCAATAAAATGAAGGTGTAGAGCTCAAGAGAATGCAATCAACGACCGAATCATTTGTGTGACAAATGAGACCTGAGGAAATGCAGTGTTCGGCAGCATTATGGATAAAATGAGGAGCTCAAGAATCAGATCCTAGAAACTAGAGAAAAATGGGTGAGTAGGATCCAACCCATTCATTGAGGAATGAATGAAAATGACAACAGATCCTGAGACTCTCTGCTGTACCAGAGAAGCTGGAAGGAACAGACTGCATTAATTTTATGAAAGCACAAATAAGCAACTTGACTAGTACTCCACAGCAGTTGTTGTTAACTGAAATGACATTGTGTGTATGCTCCAAACCTGGCAATGAGAAAGCAACCTAGACCTTTAACAGTAAAGATGCAATCCCACCAGCAGGAGTTGATTTAGACAAAAGTGTGGAAGAAGGAAAAAGTACTAAAAGTGGGAGACAGCAGAGTGTTTGTGAAGAATAATTATGCACTGTACACCAGAAAGAAGAGTAAACCTATTTCACTATTCAGGGAATGTTGAGAAGCAGGCATGATATTCAAACTGCTGTACACAGCTATCTTCAAAATATTCTTTCCTGAAGGGACAAAAATCATTTTTTAATGGAGTACATGCTAAGGAGGAAATACAAAAGTTTGTCCAACAAAAAGTGAGCTGTGAAACAGGAGGAGATTCTATTTCTTGTCCTTCTGGTAATAAAGACCACACATGGACAGTGCCAGTGAAACGTTTTCCAATGTTTCTACAGAAAATGCTTGAGAGAAGGAAATAAAAGCACAAGAGTTGACTAGAAGAATCAACAGCACGTTAGAAATGAAGCAGATACAGGATATGGGAAATGGGAGATGAACAAGAATAAAATCAGTAACCTGGAAATTGACAAATGCAATAATTGTATTTGTGAAACATGAAAGAACAAGAAAATCTGGAAAGATTGGACTTTGACTATTAAACTTCTAAGTGAATCTACAGCATATGCCCTACTTCATGTCATTAATTTTTGGAAAAATACTTGGAAGAGGGGAAGTGGAGGGAGAAAGTTAATCAAGTAAAACACATTTTTTCTTACTAGTAATACTTTAATAGTGCATTATTTTCTTTGCATGCTATAAAAAAGTTTTCTCAGTTATTTTTTTAAGTGTAATAGGGAAAACTAATGTAAACATGTACTCCTGTTTTTCTTTCTCCCTTCTCTCTTTCTCCGTGTACAGTTTTAGGAAATGTAGGCACTGTTAAAAAAAAAAAAAAAAGAAAACTGCTCAAAAGAGCATGCCAAAATAAAAAACTGATGTACCTTTTCTCATTCTCGTATAGGGGAATGACTAGATTAAGGCCTGTACCATGACCTAGTAAATAAAGAACACTTAATATTACAAAGCTTTTTTTTTTTTTTTTTATTTACCAAATAAAAGTATGCTTTTGGTAGCAACGTTGTATCTGGTGATCATGTCTCCACGGAGACACTCTGATAAAGAGAAATGCCTAGGAAATTATGTTTTCTGAAAGCATTCAAGTGTGCTATAATAAGACAAAGCCAGACAGCACTTGGTAGAAGCACAGGCAGTACCAGACATCTTAGCATGGAAAACCCTTATTTTAGGTTAACCCAATTCTGTGAGTGTCGTGTCAGTTTGAAATGCTTGTTCCTATTAGGAGGGTAAAACTTCAATATTTGATGACGTACATAGTTTTGTGTGTTAGCATTAAGTTAATAGGTTTGGGGGGTACTGGGTGTGTGTGTGTTTTTTTTTTTTTTGAGGGCTTTCAATAAAACAAAGTTTTGTAAGATGTGACAGACTCAAAAGAATATGACAAGAAACAACTTTATAAAAGATCAACCTGCAAAACAGGGTATGCATGTAACACAAAAGCTGGAACTAGACACTTAAAAAAGCTGTTGCATATAAAAGGTGGGAATAACAACTTGTGAATATAGTGACGCTTTCTGTAACATCTTTAAATGTCAATGATCTCACAGATAAATACAAAAAAAAGAGAGTAGTGATCTATATTAAAATGTACAAAATAGTTATGCTACAGGAGGCATACCTGGAAAGAATTAAACGTGAATTTGATAAAGAAAGGCTTTCAGGATGGTTTCTTAACGGAACACCTGGGACAAATGAAGAGAGTACTTGCACTAATTGCAATAATAATTCCAATGGTGATAGAAAAGGATAAAAAAGATAATGTCAGATTTGTAGTACTAAGGGGATACTGGGAAGGGAGGAAGATTACAGTGGCATGTATTTATATCCCACCTAAGACTGCTATAATGGATCTTAAGAAAATTCTGGGAGAAATAATCAGCTTTCATCAAGGAATATTACTTAAAGGTGGGGATTTGCAGCAGTGAACATGTGCCTGGAAGGCCCAGAAGGGAAAACATAAAGGAGAGTAGAGTTTTGAAGAAGTTATGAAAATATTTGGCAAAGATGATGTGAATTCAGTACTAGGAGCTTAGAGTGAATTTACATATTCGCCAAGATACAAAAGTTCGGCTAGGCTAGACAGATTTTGCATTTCATAAGAATATGTGCATTCAATTGAAAATCTTGATACACACCCAATACCTAAAAAACACAGTGAAATAAAATGAGACACTGGTGCTTTCCCACCTATCTGTTGAAAAGAGGAATTTAAGGAATGGGTAGTGGACATTATTCAGGAGCTATCAGAGAAAATGGAAATTTCTTCTGAAAATATAGCTAGGGAATGGGATAAAATTAAAAGTGGAGTTTAAAAATAGAGTGGGAATGAAAGACAGATGGTTAAGAAGTAACAAGAATTACTTACAGGGACTGACAAATGCTAAAGTATTTCAGAATGTGGAGATCTCACAGTACAATAGGAGGAGAACTGCATGATGCTAAACAGAAAATATGGCATTACCTCAAATGTATTCA
Source organism: Protopterus annectens (assembly GCF_019279795.1). NCBI lineage: Eukaryota > Metazoa > Chordata > Ceratodontiformes > Protopteridae > Protopterus > Protopterus annectens. The sequence continues at coordinate 423,449,614 of NC_056737.1, forward strand.
TGAATTTAGAAAGATTGCAGTTAATCAACAATTTTTTGATAACTCTAGAGTACAAAAATGTTTAGCACAACTATAGTAACAGAGATAAAACAACCAGAAGTTGTATCTTTAGAAAGGGGTAGGAGAAAATTGCATAGAAAAAAATGGGAATTGTAGGAACAGTACATATAGGGGAGGAATAAGGTTTAAATACGGCAAGATTTGACCGAGCTATGTAATATGCTTAACAATGGCTGAGTAGATTATAAGTGATGTATAAGGTTTGCAACTAAAATTATGTCAATATAGTTTGCAATGTATAATGCTTTCTACTATTATAATATCAATATGGTTTGTTTTCATTTATATAAATGTATGATTGCTTATGTCATAAGTGATAATTTAATACCATTTATACAGATTTTCTTGTTTAAAAAAATCAAGGTTAAGAGGAGCACTGTTTTCCAAGTGCAGAATTTTAAAGCAGGTGAGGCAACTGGCTTAGCTTTCCCAAAACAAAAATAAGGTCCCATAGGAGAGCAGTCAGTTTCCGTGGGGGTTTAAGGTATAAAATTCCCCTTAGGAAAAGTCTGACCTCTGTCCTGGACATGGGGGGGGGGGCTTCAAAGGTAGATGAGTGTTAATGGCTGATAAGAGAGTCTTAATGGAAGAATAGGCTTATTCTGAGTGTAATAGGTTACACAAGTACTGTTAAGGTGCCCATTAGAAGAAATTAGAAGTGCTTTTTTTTTTTAAGCACCAGATGGAAAATCACTTCCACTGGGCTGTGCAAGACTTTCTGGTGTTAGGTTTTCTGACTTTTCATGGAATCTGAACTGCATCTTCAGAAAAATTGTGTCCGTTAGGAATTAAAATCCTATCATCCAGAGGGTCAGGCTGAGAGAATTGAGATTAGGATGATGGAGTTGCTCATTTTGTTGGATGATTAGATCTGGTTTTGGAGGGATTCTCCAGAACTTTCCCTTTAAAGGGTGAAACAAGAGTGGAAACCAGTGTTGTCTTGGCCATAATGGTGGAAGAAGTAAAAGTTTTGGAAACTCCTTCTGGGCCTTGAGTAGGAGCCCTGGGAGCATTAGTTACTGTGGATATGCATAAAGAAACTTTTCCATCCAGGGGAAGGAGAAGGAGTCTGTCCTCCAAGCTAGAGGTGTTGGGAGTCACTGGGCAGAGGAAGAAGATGTTTTTTGGAAGAGCCAAAGACATCTACCTGAGGGGTTCCTCATTTCAGAGTGATAGTTCTGAACACCTCTGGGTTCAATAACTATTTGTGAGAATCTTTCAAGTCTCTGCTTAGAGTGTGTCTGACAACACACTCTGTTGGGGGGGACTATATGTGATTGAGAGATTCAGATTCATCTGACAGGCTAGGTGCCAAACCTTCAGTGTTAATCTGCAGAGAGGGTAGGCTCTTGTTCCTCCCTGTTTTAGTATCACCTCACTGTAGTGCTGTCTGTGTGTACCAACAGCGTCTGGTTTCCAAAGGTGACAAGGTCTGTAGGGCTCAAAGAAGTGCCCTCATTTCCTTTAAGTTGATATGTTCTTTTAGAAGATGGGCTGATCACTCCCCGTGGACTATGTGGTTTGACCAAGGAATGCACGGAAGACCTGGATTAATAATAACTTGGTTGTGCCACCAAAGGAGTTCCTTCTTGATGAAAGGAACAAGGGGAATATTGGTATAGAGAGGATGACAGTGTTGTGACCACACTAATTTCAAGAACCACTGTATTTTCCTCATGTGTAATCTGGTGAAGGGTAACAGGAATAGTGGCAACCATGAGTCCCAAGGTCCTAAGAGCTTGTCTGGCCAAGCAATAATTCTGGCTGGGAAAGCAGCAGAAACTCGGCTACAGAGGTGACGTTCTCTTGAGGACAAACAGGTGACGATCTCTTGAGGAATAGAGGCATGCATGGAAGACATGTCTAGGTGGCATCCCAAGAAGATCAGCTGCTGTGAAGGGGTGAGCCTGAATTTTTTGTAGTTGATAGTAAACCCCAGGAGGGTCAAAAACTGTAATGTGTAATGAATGTGCTTTAGAGGAATGTCCCTGGATACAACTTGGAGTAGAAGGTCCAGATATGGGAAAATGTGAATGCCTTGAGTGCGGCAAAAAGCCACTACTGCAGTCAGACTTGGAACTGTAGACAGACCAATGGGCAAAGCAGTAAACTGATCCAATAAAAAATTATACTTTCTGCAGGAAGGATGGATGGGAACATGAAGGTAAGCATCTTTTATGTTTAAGGATACCAGGAAAGCTTGAAGGAGTAGAAAAGGTAGAATAATTTGCAGGGACAGCATTTTGAAAAAGGGTATTCTCAGAAATGAGTTTACCCTGGAGAGATCCAGGAAGGGCTTCCAATTACTCTCCTTTCTGGGAATCAGGAAGAGCCTTGAATAAAATCCCCTTCATATATATGATGGGGGAACTGCTTCTATGCTTCTGAGACTGTACATTCTGTACAGTGGGCTCTAATAGACGTAGCTGGTCGGGCAGATAATTCTCCCTGGAGTAGGACTGTTCTTCCAAGACATGGAGTAACTCTCCCTGATAATAGTTGGTACCCACTTGTCATGAGGTTACAGTTTCCCAGACAGGAAAGGAAAAAGTCTTTTTGAGAGTGGGGTGGGCGGGTGGGGGGGGGGATAGTCACAGGGGCCTGACACCAAATTGACGCCTCCCAGAAGAAGTATCCCTGTGAGTTTTCTCAGGAAAGTTTTTTGGGAGCTTTCCTTTGTCTACGAGGAGTTCTAGGATCTCACTTGGTGCAGAAGGTGGAAAGAAGGATTTAGTGGCAATCTTTCATAGTGTTGCCCTGTTCCTGCAAAGCCTTGAAAAGACTAGCAGCTTGTGGGCCATAAATGAGATTATCTAAGGGAGTGCCCAAAAGCTTAGATGTTAAATCTTCTGGGATAGGTGGGCTCCTTAACTGGGCATACCATCTAATCACTGAACCAGTGGCAGCCACCCTGAAAGAGGCATCGACAGCATCAGAGCTACATTTTATACTGTGCTTGGCTATTTCAGAAACCTGGACCACTTAAGACTGCATGAGCTGCTTTGAGTTTGGAGTCTGTGGCTTTGTGATGGTCTTGATTAAAGACTGTAAGACTGAGAGCAAGTATTTAGTGATTTGACTTTGATAATTTATAGCTCTAAAGGCTACCAGGAAGAAGTTTAGACTTTCTTGCCCCATCTGTCTACTGCTTGACTGCCTTTGTCGTTAGGAAGAACAATAGTGCCAGGGAGTAACCTGGAAGGTTTACCTGAAGCCAAAGAAACTGCGGCTGGGTCTGCTACACAATTTCTAGAGAAATAATTGAGTTCATCAGGAATTTTGTAAAACCTATCTGGTCTTTTTGGAGTGGGAGGTTGAGAATCTGGAGCTGAGTAATTAGCCTGAAAGGCATCCAGGTAAGCCTCCAGCACAGGTGGGACTGCAAGGGGGAGCAGGACTGCCCATCTCCAATAAACTGCAACATCTCTTTTTGCACCTCAGACACCTGTCTGCCAAATGTTTCATCATACTCTAAGGTTTCCAAAGGAGGCCTCTTCCAAATGGGAGTCTGGAGAAAGTGAATCTCCATCTGAAGAAATCTGTTCTGGAGCATGTAACTTGGACAAGCAGTCTACAGAAAGATCAAAATCCCTAATCAGAAGAGGAGGAATCCAATGTTTGCTTACGTGGTGTGGTCTGAGAAGTTACAAAGGAAGGGGGCTTCAAATATACGATGGCCATGAAAAGCACCTGAAACAAAATACAACCTTTTTTCCCTTGGATGCAGAAGGTGAGATTGTGTGCTTGTTTTTGTTTTTTTCTTTTTTAGGGTCAAATCTACCTGAATAAGCTTAGGAGGTTCTGAACTTTGATATATTTTCTGTGAGAATTCTGAAAACCTCTTCCCAAACAAAGATCTGAGGGATTTCATGAAGCCCTTCCAATACAATGACTTGCAGTTCGTCAGAGGACTTGGTCAGCTGCAAGGCCTCAAGAACCATACCAGCCTCCAATGGGGTCGTGGAAGAATACTAGTGAGAAGACAGCTGGCATACTGCGGGTTCGACCACCTCAACGGGTACATCCGATTACAGCTGGAGAATCCTCTCCTCGGTCTCTTGTTTTTATTTAGGCAGGAGGCCTATGTCTGGGTCTTCTGACAGAGCGGATTGGGCCAAGTGTTTAAGACGCTGGGGCTCAAGGAAAGTAGAGTGGACAGCCTAGATTGGAGGGTTTTAGAACAAAAGACTGGCAGGTGGTAAAAATGTATAGTCATGTTTGGGACTTAGACAAAACAGATGCTTAATAAGTCTTTGTGTGGAATCACACTCACACTTACTCCTTCTAGCTGACATCTAACAATAATTAGCAAAAAAGTACAGTTGTGTACACTTACCATAAGTGTAGATGTTCGAGTGTACTTACTGTTGCAGTCATTACATTTGGGTAATCTGCTGGCAGGTTGCCCTCAGTTGGCCTGATTCACAAAGTCTTGGGTCCTGCATCAGTTGCTGTCCCTTCTTCCATGACGTCAGGTCGTCAGGGGTATAAAACATGCAGCCGACGCTATTACATCAGTTTTCCTTGCCCTAGATGTCAGGTGCCCCCCAAATGGGGAGCAAAATATATAAATAATTTTAAATGCAAAAATATATACCTCCAAACAAAAGCAAATAAACCAAAAAGGCTTTTAAGTGTAGAAAAATAAAGGAGAAGCGTAGTAAGAGAAGAAACAGGGGGCTGGAGGGAGGGTAACCAGGACTGCAACAGTGAATACACTTGAACATTTACATTTATGGTAAGTGTACACAACTGTACTATGTTCTTCATGTTTCACTGTTGCAGTCATTACATTTGGGTAGATTCCCCAAGCTAAGGCTGGGAGGATGGATTTATACAGTATTATGACTGGCTATAAGGCCCTGCAAAACAGCAGTGGCAAAACCAGCTCTAGATTTAGAGAAAGTTGGTAAGTGGTAATGCTTGGTGAAAGTATGAACTGAACTCCAGGTAGCAGCTTCTAGAATATCCCTGGTAGGAACACCTCTGAGAAAGGCTGTAGAAGTAGATGCAGCCCTGGTGGAATGGGATCTGATCCTCTGGAGGGTAAGTTTTCCATCGTGCTTATAGCAGAAATGAATTCAATGGCTTATCCATTTGGAAATGGTTTACTTTGAAATAGCCTTTCCCTCTGCCCCTGCAGCAAATGCTACCAGCAGTTGTTCAGACTTTCTTTGAGATTTAGTCCTGTCCAAGTAAAATCTAAGTTGTCTGTGTACATCCAATGAATGCAGAATCCGTTCTCCCCTTTGTTCTGTGTATTGGGAAAGAAAGTTGGCAAATGAATGGACTGATACCACCTTGGGCATGAAGGATGGGTTGGTCCTGAGTGACACCCTGTCCATGTGAAAGATGATGAAAGGCTCCACTGCCATAAGGGCCTGTAATTCAGAAATCCTTCTAGCCGAAGTGATCGCTAAAAGGAATGCTGTTTTCCAAGAAAGGAATTTTAAGTCTGCAGTAGCAGCTGGCTCGAAAGGAGGTAGAGTGAGTTTTTCCAATACAAAGTTAAGGTCCCAGGCAGGGGTTGGTGCTCTCCTGGGTGGCCTCAAGTTTTTGGCCCCTCTGAGATACTGCTTTAACAAAGGATGAGAGAGGGGGGGTATGTGTTGTAATGAGCTGAAATGGCTGAGGCATGTATTTTTATGGAAGAAAAAAATAGGCCCTTGTGAAGCATCTCAGTTAAGTATTGCAAAATCTGAGGTAAATTGGACACTGCTGTGGTCATCCCTTGAGAATGGATCCAGGCACAGAATCTTTTCCATTTGTCAGCATCAGACTTTCTGGTACTAAGTCTTCTTGCCTCCAAAATGACATCCATCACAGGTTTGCTGAGGAATGCTAAGGGAGAATTTAGGTGATCAGCCAAGCTGCAAGATTCAATGTCTGGAGCTGAGGGTGCAGAATTTGGTTGTTCTGCTGAGACAGTAAGGAAAGTGTCTGAGGCAGGTGCCATGCAGAAAGTGTGATAGACTGTGTAGGAGTGGGTACCAATGTTGGCGAGGCCAGTCTGGAGCAAGCAAAATCATCTTTGGTTTGCCCTGTTTGACTTTTAGTAGAATTTCGGAGAGCAAAGGCAGAGGAGGAAAAGCATAGACTGATAGGTTTTCCCAGCTGAAGCACAGTGCATCCACTTTCCAGGCTTTTTTTGTGAGGAGTTCTCGTGCAAAATTTGTCCAACTGGTAGTTCTGGGGTGAGGCAAAGAGATCTATGTCTGGGCTCCCCCATTTGCGTGTCAACATGTTGAAAATCCGTGGTTCCAGTTTCCATTTATGTGGGTCCATGAGATTTCTGCTTAGATCATCTGCCAAAATATTCAGCTTTCCTGGCAGGAATTGGGCTTGTAATTGTACTTGATAGCTCAAGGCCGTGTTCCACAATGCCATGGCTTGTCTGCAGAGGGGGTAGGAATGTGTACCCCCCTGCTTGTTTATGTACCACATAACTGTGGTGTTGTCCATTTTTACCATTAGTTGTCCTGGATGAAGGTAGTCCTTGAAGGCTGTCAGTGCATTCTGTACAGCTAGCATTTCTTTGTGATTGATATGAAGGTGCATTTGATTTGGGCTCCATTTGCCCTGAATGCACTTCCCTGCCAGATGAGACCACCATGCATAGTCTGATGCGTCTGTAGTTAGGGTTTAGGCAGCAGGGGGTGGTGTGAATGGCAGTCCCTTGTTTTGGTGGCAGGCCTCTGCCCACCATAGGAACTCTAGTTGCAGGCAAGGTATGATAGGAATCATTGTTTCCAGGCTGTGACAATGTTGACTCCATAAACTTTTTAAGTACCACTGAAGTTTCCTCATATGCAGTCTTGCATATGGAATTAGAAGAATGCAGGAGGCCATGAACCCCAAGGCTTGCAGTATTTGTCTTGCAGATAGCAAGGTTTTTGTGGTCACCTGCTTGAAGTAAGTCACCAACTGAATTTGCTTTTCTGGCATAAGGTAAGCCATCTGGGCAGTTTTATTCAAGCTTGCACCCAGGAATGTTATTTTTTGAGAGGGCACTAGTTGTGATTTCTTTTAATTTCTGGTGTACCCTAGACAAGTTAGAATTTTTTTTTACAAATGCTAGATGTTTTAGAAGAATGGCCTTGTTTTCTGAATTAGAGAATCGTCCAGGTATGGATATATTTGAATTACTGGAGCCGGGCACTTTGTAAAGACCCTGGGTGCAGTAGATAGCCAAAGGGCAGTGCAGAGAACTGATAATGCAAAAAGCCTGCTTTGAAGCGGAGGTATCTTCTGCAAGATTTCCTGACTGGGATATGCAGGTATGCCTCTTTTAGATCTAGAGTTGCCAACCAGGCATCCTTGCCTAGCATAGGAAGTAACTGGTGAAGAGTCAGCATCTTGAATTTTGGAATGTCCAGGAAAGTGTTTAGAGTAGACAAGTCCAGAATTGGACGCCATGATTTGTCTTTTCTGGGTACCAGGAAGAGTCTGGAATAGAAACCTTGTCCCTTTTCCCCTTCTCGTACTAGTTGAATAGCCCCCATGTGTAAGAGGGAAAGTACTTGTTTCTGAGCCTCTGCCCACTGATATGGGGGCAGGTCTGGCCATCCGCTTGGAGTTAGTAACGTGTGGAAATGAAATCTGTATCCCTGGGACACTATATTTAAAACCCATTTGTCCTGGGTTATAAGTTGCCAGTTTTTTGCATGAAGTGCCAGTTTTCCCCCTAAAGGGGTGGCTAAAAGGTAAGTGCTTGGTAATTCTAAAGGAAAGTCATTGAGACTGTTTACCATAGGGAGGTGTCTTGTTGCTTCCAGATTTGGAAGAGGAGGCACCCCATTGCTTAGATCTGAAAGTCCCTTGGGACTGAAACTTGGAGCTTTTGGCATGTCTGGGTCTGGCTTGAGTGGCTCTGGAAGGAACTGGAAAGGTCCAGTTCTTAGTAGGCCAGTGCCTACTAAATCTTGGAGGTTGTACTTGTAGGAAATCTTTCACAGTCTGCACAGATTTAGCTTTATCTTCCATCTTTTTTAGAACTTCTTCAGCCTTATTGACAAACAGACGGTCCTGCTGTAAAGGAGCATCCAACAATTTTGCTTTAACATGATCAGGCAGAGATTGCTCCTTAAGCCAAGCATGCCTTCTAAGCACAGACCCAGTAACAGCAGCCCTGCAAGAGGCCTCCAAAGAATAAAAAACACATTGCAAAGTATGTTCTCCAACTTTCTTCATCTGAATGAAATAAGACCTGTAAATCTTTTTCCACACAGTCAGAAATCAACATCATTTTCTGTTTAAGCAGTCCCATGATATGCTTATGATATTTTAGCATATGGAATTGACAGTTTAAAGCCCTGATTGCCAAGGTTGCAGAAGTATAAACCTTCTTAAGAAGGTTTATATTTCTGCAACCTTAGCAGTAGAAGCCTTAATGCCCTTGGGGCCTTGAGAAATGGTTTCAGGGTTCGCAACAGGATTTTTGAAAAGGAATTTGTGGGAGTCAGGAACCCTGTAGTAGCTGTCTGGCTTACAAGGAGCCGGAGGCAGAGAATCAGGAGCCATGTTAGATTCTGAAAACACATCAACAATGTCTAGTACTGGAGGTATAGTCAAAGACCTATGCTGAGGAAGAAGAAGAAAATCCCTAAGCCTCTTTTTGGTTTCAGAAAAATCCTGACTTTCCCAGTGGAAATGTTCCCTTAAGGTATGTAAAGTTTCCCCAAAAGAAAAATCCTCAGGGGGAGAAGCAGAAGGGAATGGAATCCTCTGCATCAGAGTCCTCATAAGTAGGTATAGACAAATCCTGTTCATTACAAGAGTCAGAAGAAATAGAATCCTGTTCAGATGATTCATAGTCAGGTTCAGCCCTAGGCCTCTTTGAAGGTGGGGGTTGGCTACCACTGATTAGAGTAATTAAATCTTCAGCCATTTTGATCATTTGTTTTTTAGGCATAGGGGCCTGCACATGTGGCCTAGGCACCAGTTTTTTAGACATAGATCGAGATTTTGGCCTTAATATTGAAGATGGCGTTGGTTTAATATACAAATCTGTAGGCCTGAATATACCCTCCGAAGCCAGTGCCTGCACAGCGGCTCCAGACCCATCCAAGGTAGAGACATCCGCGGGTTCCATAATTGAAGCATCTCGTGGCATACCGGATTCCGAATGGGTCTCACTAGAGGCCTGCGAATCGGACGTAGCGGGTATCAGGGGCTGCGAAAGAGCCTCACTGAGTACCGGCGAACTGACGACTAACTTAGGAGAAGCATCTCCAGCAGTTTTGGACCTCAACGGCCTGTCTCTGTCTTTTTCTTTGCGTTTTTAGGTATTCCGGTAGTCGGATTGCTAACTGACGTCATTTCTGGATAATTAAATCGTGATCCAAAATATTTACAAGCACAAATGTACCCATGGCGGATAGTGCGTTGATTAAATAAAGCACAAAACCGACAGCAAGGTACATCGTGGTCAGGGCCTAAGCAAGGAATACAGTACAAGTGAAAATCCTTAAGAGGTGTTTGCTTCCCACAAGTAATACAATTATTAATTTTTACTGACATCGGTAAGGAGCAAGAAAAAGTTTCCCCAACGGCATACTTAGCTTTTTAGTTGAAGACTTCGGTTCTGAAACTCAAACGAAAATTTCTGGAGTCGGCCGACCAGCACTTGCGAACTGCTTCTGGCACCACACAGCAAGAAAGACTGATGTAATGGTGTTGGCTGCATGTTTTATACCCCTGACAACCTGACGTCATGGAAGAGGAGACAGCAGCCGACACAGGACCCAAGACTTTGTTAATCAGGCCGACTGAGGGCAACCTGCCAGCAGATTACCCAAATGTAATGACTGCAACAGTGAAACACGAAGAACATCTGACAAGAAGTTTCTCCAAAGGGATACTTATCTGATCTGACAAGCAAAGCTACGGTACCTAGTGATCAAACAATTACAGTCAGTTGGGTGCAATGACCAGAGTTCTGGCTGGTGGCTAGATAGCCTGAGGATTTTGTATGTCCATCAGCTCTTATTCCCCAACACCTACGAGCGGAGGTCATCACCCAGATGTGACATACATCCTATGAAGTTAAAACTTTGGTTCCCGGGCCTGGATATCAGGAACAACCTATTTGTTAAGAATACTGTAACAGTGACTCAGTGAGGACATATAGGTCTTAAGGTGGCTGAAGGTAAGAATTTTTGAAATTGAGAGTAAATCCCAGTTGTCGAGGAGGAGGCTGACATTAAACCTTAGACATTGTAGTAAGAGATGAGGCAGAGAGACCTGGATTAGCAGTTCATCTAGGTAGGGGGAATATCTGTATTCCCGGAGTCCTAAAAATGCTAGGCACTTTGTGAAGACTGCCGGGGCTGTAGAAAGCCCAAAAAGCAAAGTAGAAAACTGAAAATCTGATAAGCCAGTAGAGAATCTCAGAAATTTCCTGCAAGAAGGGTATAAGAGGATATGCAGGTATGCATCCTCCAAATCTAAAGATACTAGAAAGGCCTGTGGAAGTGAGCATTTTGAAAGTGGGTACCTTGAGAAAGCTGATAATCTCAAATAGATCCAAGAATGGGTTTCCACTGTCCTTTTTCTTGATATCAGAAACAGTCTGGAGTACAACCCTCATCCCACAAACTGAGGAGGCACTGGTCTTGTAGCACCCTGGGAATGTAGTTCTCGAAGAATGGGAGGGAGAAGATTTACATGGTTGTGAGGCAGAGGTGGAATACCTTTGAAGGGATGTAGTTCTTTCTAGGACATAGTGTAACTTTTTTGATTATGGTGAGTATCCATTTGTCTGGTGTAATCTTTTCCCATTTTGTACAGGAAAGAGTGTCTTTTTGAAACCGGAAGAGTAGGAGTGAGGGAAGGGAAGAGGAGGTTGGGAAGATAGTCAAAGATACTAATCTGTGAAGTGTGGCCTCCCACATCTGGGGTCTCTCTAATGTTTTTCAGGAAAACATTTTTAGGTGCCTTTTTGTGTTTCTGAGAAAGCCTTCTAACAAAGGAAGTGGGCTTGGCCAGTTAATTCCTCTGGTATCTCTGCACAGAGATAAAAAAGATTTGTCTACAGTTTATAGTGTTTGAATAAGCTAGCTGCCTGTGGTCCAAACAAAAGGTCCTTTTCAATGGGAGAATCTAAGAGATTAACCTTGAAATCTTCTGGCAGGGGCTGGTTACGAAAACAGGCACATCTTTGAATGGCTGATCCAGTAACAGGTGCCCTGGAAGAGGCTTCAACAACATCAACGTTTCATTAAATACTATGTATAGTCACTTGAGTGGCCTAATTTTCCAAGAATGAAATTTGTTGCTTAGAGTCTTTTCCTGACAAGACAGCTACAGCCTTGTTTAGACTTTCAAGGGTAAATAGAAGTTATTTGGTCAGCTTGGTCTGATAATTAATGGCCCCAAAGGCCAGTGTAGAAGTATAAACTTTTCCTCACACCTAACCCATAGCCCTTCTACTCCCATCTGACAGTAGGGCACACACATTTGGCAGTAGCTTAGAAAATCTGTCTCAGGCTAAGGAAAAGGTTAAGGGTCAAACTACAGGATTCCTAAAAAGGAACTTAAGATAATCTAGAACCTTGTAGAATCTGTCTGGCCTTCTGGGGTTGGGGACTGTAGACGTGGACTTGAAAGTGACCAAAAAGTCCTCTAGGACTAGAGGGATAGCTTAGAAGGTGCTGTAGTGTCCATTTCTAAAAGACTGCAGTATCTTTTTTGGACATCAGAGACTTGCGTAGAATCCCACTCAAAATGGTTCATTATATTTATAATGGTTCCTCTGAAGGATGCCTCTTCCACAAGGGAATCAGGGAATCCTCACCATCTGAGGGGACCTGGCCAGGACTGCAAATCTGAGAGGAGTAAACTAAGGAATAGTTATCAGAATTTGAGACCTCCTCCTCCTCAGAAGAAAAAGATTCCACGATATTCTTCTAAGTAGGTGGAGGACCTGAAAAGGAAGGAGGTTTCAGAGCCTTAATGGCCATGAACAGGTCCAGAGAAAAGTCCATCCACTCTTTCACCCAACAAGGGTGAGGAGAAGAAATATGCTTAGTCTTTTGTCACTTTTTCTTTTGGGTGATGTCCTGAATCAACCATGGAGACTCCAACCCCTGACATTATCAGTTTTCTAGGATTCTCTTCCCATACTAAAATTTGCAGGGATGCCTTCAGGTCTCTATGAAATAATGATCCATGGTTCCTCCTTCTCATTTGCAGTAGCAGTCTCTTCAGACATGCAATCCTCCGACACCATACCATCCTCCAAAAAGGGTCATGATAGAAGGCCCCTAGAAAAAGCCAAAACAGAAAACCTCTTCCATTTACTTCTGTAATCTTTTCTAGTAGAAGATTTTGGAGAGATGTCAAGATATGAAGAAAAAGGGAAGAAAGCATGGACTTTCTGGCCATCACTGGAACTGGAGAAACCAGTTAGTTTCAGGGCTTCCATGTCTAGGTGAGGCTTGTCCAATGAGTGAAAGATGAGGTCTAGAAGAGTTTCCCGCACTCAAGGAGGGTGTATCAAGTGAGGCCACAGAAAGAAGAATCATACCTGATAAGGCCAAAGGGGGGCAAGGAGGATCACAGTCAGCTTGCACCACACAGCCTTTTGAAGAAACTTCAATATGAGGGGAGTGTATAGGAGACCCACAGGTCAAGTGTGGACCACAGAGTCCCTCTGTGACACTCGCTTCAAGGGAATCAGGACAAAGTAGCTGTTGCATTTGGAGTTGGATGAGGTCACACTCCAATCACAGGACAGCTGGCCCCTGTGGCTGAAGACCTTGGCAGCCATCGACTGACTGACAAACCACTCATGATGCAGAGAATGGACTTGCTGAACCTGTCCACTAAATCACTAGTTTTCCCCAGGATATGAATTTCCATCAGAATGGGAAGACATCACCCACTGCCAAACTCGTATGGCTTCTTGATACAATGGGACGAAGCATGTCTCACTCGGGTTTGTTGATGTACTAAACCACACAGGTTTGCCCATCTAGATCAAAATCACAACCTTAGAGAGCGAGTCTTAAAAAGCCTGCAACTGAAGGACAGCGCTCACTTCCTGGACATTGATGTAAAGACTAGCCTCTAAGGAAGTTTATGTGCCTTCAAAGTATCTTTTGGGATACATATACTCTACTTCAATTACAGAGTATTTTTAAAATTACCCCAATGTGAAAATCACAGTTAACTTGTTCTAAAACCATAATTTTTAAACCTTCTAACTTACATGCATGAAATTCAGAAAATGTTTTGCTAGCAAGTTATTAATATCATCATTACAAATATTCCTATAACAGAAAAAGCTTAGTTTGCCCAATATAATAAAAATTACATACACTACCGCTGTGTTACAGTATTTGAAATAACCCCTAGTATCACATTTTCTTCCATCAAACTTTTCACAAATATAAGGACAAACAAAACCTCTTCTTTAAATACAAGCATCTCATTTTCAAGAACTGGCAAGAGCAACGAAAAATAACTATAAAATAACACATTCCCTAAACTTTTACCTACTGAAAAAGAAATGGAAGGAATCTTAGGTAACATCCTTCTTATATTAACATCTATCATTAAAATATTCCAAATTTTCTTCCCCCGAAATAATCTAACTAGAAAGAACATTGTATTGTAAAAAAAGAAGCTATGTACTCACTGTAACGTTCCATCTGAGTAGTTCTACTTCATTTGTCTTTAACCTGTGGGTCTTCGGATCCACATTGGATCCGACATGGCCGCATTTTCCAGCTACGGCTCCAAGCGCCATGCTCCATCCCTTACCCATAATGCCCCATTGTCTCCCTTCTACCTTGAGATCGAGTTTGCTGCCTAACAGGAATCAGACACCCGACCCAATGACACCTTATCATCAAACACCAATCGTAACAGTAAGAACCTTAGCCTGGACAGGAGCAAGGATCCCAACAATAACCGTCCAATACAAAGGACATGTCATATCCCAAAGGATAAGGTTAGGGGGAAGGAGGGAGGGACAGACGGTTGAAGACAAATGAAGAACTACTCAGATGGAACGTTATGGTGAGTACATAACTTCTTTAACTGAAGTAGTTTACTTCATTTGCTCTTCAACCTGTGGGACAGAGTCCCCAGCTACCTAACTTTTGGGAGGCCCTCATGGAAGGATATTCTGGAGCACTGCAGAACCAAAGGATGCTCTAATCCTAGAGACTAAATCCAGTTTATAAAGCAGAAATAAAGGTGTGAGGTGAGGCCCAAGTAGCAGCTGAACAAATATCATCCAGAGAGACCCTAGACCAGAAGGTGGCTGGCATAGCCATAGATCGGGTCGAATGAGCCTTCACTTTTCCTGGTAGAGACAAACCATTTATTGAATAATCCCGGCCAATGCATTGTGAAATCCAGTGAGCAAATGTCAGTTTTGAAACAGGTTTACCAAAGAAGGGCTTGGCATAGGTCACAAAAAGTTGATCAGACTTGCGGAATGGTTTAGTCCTATGAAGATACAACCTCAACTGCCTATATATGTCCAGTAAATGTAATTTGTATTCCCCTTTGTTCTGGTAGTTGGGAAAAATACTGGCAAATTGATGGTCTGATTAATACTGGCTTCTGAAGCTACCTTGGGAAGGAAGGGCGGGTTAGTGCGCAGCGACACTCTATCTTTATTAAAGATCATATAAGGAACTTTGATAGAAAGAGCTTGAAGCTCCTACACCCTTCTAGCAGACGTGACGGCAACCAGGAAGGCAGTTTTCTAAGTCAAAAATTGTATATTCTCAGATGCAACAGGCTCAAAGGAGGAGAAACCAATGCCTGCAATAGTAAGGTGAGGTCCCATGCTGGTATCAGGCCCTTAACCGAGGGTCTGAGAAGAAAGGCACCTTTGAGAAAGGTTTTCCAAAGTTTAGAGGAAGCAAATAAAGACATTTACCCCAACATGAAAATTAGAGATGGCTGCTAGTGGGACTTTCACCATAGAGGAACTAGTGCCCTGTTGAAAAATGCTACGCAGAAAATCTAAAACTGCTGAAAGCAGAGCAGTGAAAGGATCCAAAGACCTCTGATTAGCCCATACAGAAAAACATTTCCATTTACTACGACAGACTTTTCTGGTAGACGATTTAAGAACTGCTATCAGAATGGACTTAACAGGAGATGACAGACCAGGAGTCCTAATAATCATGGGAACTGGAGCAACCTAGCAGTGAGCTTCAGACTGTCCAGATCTGGATGATGGATCCTGAGGGATGTGATAGCAGATCCGGGACTGGATCCAAGGTCCATGGTGGAACAACTAGATGAGACCAGAGTAAGGGAAACCAAACCTGTCGAGGCCAGAATGGGGCGATGAGGATCACAGTGCTCCCCAGCCTTTGGGCTTTCTGTAGAAACTTCGACATAAGGGGAAGAGGAGAATATGCATAAAGAAGGGAGGCCAAGCATGAATCAGAGCGTCTCTGGGGGCTTCCCATGGCAGGGGGTTCAGAGCGAAAAACATTTCACGTTGGAAGGGAGATGCGAAGAGATTGCAGCAAGGACGACCCCACTCTAGAAAGATCTGTTCCACTACTGAAGGATTCAGAGACCACTCATAAGGCATCAGGATCGATCTGCTGAGCCTGTCCACTAAAATGTTGGATCGTCCCAAGATGTGTGTTGCCACCAGAAAGCAGCCGGTGGAGGTCGCCCATTCCCACACTCTCATGGCCTCTCAACGCAAGGGATAAAGTACAGTTGTGTACACTTACCATAAATGTAGATGTTTGAGATATTCATCTGCCTACTTTTTATCCAAACCCACAGAATAAGGGGGAGAGAATTCTGAATTCTTTGGACATGCACAGACAGCTACGCTTCTACTTGAACAGAACCAAAGCTTTCAGAAAGACTGAGCAACTGCTAGTGGCATATGCTGCAGGATCACAAGGAAAGGCTATCTCTAAGCAGGCTATTTCAAAGTGGATAGGCCACTGCATTCATTTCTGCTATTCACAACATGGCAAGCCAGTGCCTAAGGGCATTAGGCCACATTCTACCAGAGCAGCAGCCACTTCAGCAGCCTTCCTCAGGGGAGTACCATCCAAAGACATTTTAGAGGCTGCTACTTGGAGTTCAGTTCACACCTTTACAAAACACTATCATTTACCACTCTACTCTAAATCCAGGGCAGGCTTTGCCACTGCAGTTTTGCACTGCCTCATAGCTGCTCCTAATGCTATTTAGCTCCAGCCTCCCAATCATAGCTTTGCGATTCAACCCAAGTGTAATGACTGCAACAGTGAAACACGAAGAACATAGTACAGTTGTGTACACTTACCATAAATGTAGATGTTCAAATGTATTCACTGTTGCAGTCCAGGTTACCCACCCACCATCCCCCTTATCTTTGCTGGAACTTATCTGCACTTCTCTAATCTATACAACCTCTGTGGTGTATTTGCTTGTAGTTGAAGGTATAAAAAGAAGTTATGTACTCACCATAACGTTCCATCTGAGTAGGTACTTCATTTGTCTGCAACCTGTGGGTATCGGATCCGACTTCGGATCCGAGCCGGCAGCTTACCAAGCTCCAAGATCTGAGCTCCTAGCTCCTCCCCCTACCCATAATCCCCTGCTACCAACCACATTACCTCAGATCGTTTTTTTTGCCTTACCAACCTGAAAACATGAAAGAAATATCAACTGCAAAGGTGATTATAAAATCCCGAAAGGTTCGGGGGATGGCAGGGGGGGTTGGTTGCAGACAAATGAAGTACCTACTCAGATGGAACGTTATGGTGAGTACATAACTTCTTTATCTGAAGTAGTTACTTCATTTGCTCTGCAACCTGTGGGACAGAGTCCCCAGCTACTTATAAGAACCTGGGTGGTCCTTACGGAAGGATATTCCGAAGCACCACGGAGCCAAAAGAAGCCCTACTTCTCAAAATCACATCTAATTTATAATGAGAAATGAACGTATGAGAAGAGGACCAAGTAGCCACTGAACATATGTCGTCCACTGGAACCCTAGACCAGAAGGCTGTTGAAGTGGCTACAGATCTTGTAGAATGAGCACGGATATTAACCGGGGCTGGTTTGCCAGACGATATATACCCCTGAATAATACACTGACAAATCCAATTTGCCACAGTAACTTTAGAAATGGCTTTACCCAAGGCTGATTTTGCATACGAGACAAATAACTGGTCCGACTTGCGAAACTCTCTAGTCCTATGCAAGTAGAAACGCAGCTGTCTGTGTACATCCAATTTGTGTAATGTGTATTCTTCCTTGTTCTGAAACGTGGGAAAAAACACTGGTAAATTTATTGATTGATTTATATTTGCTTCTGAAGCAACCTTAGGCAAGAAAGATGGGTTAGTCCTGAGGGACACTCTATCTTTGTGAAAGATAAGGTAAGGAGGCTTCATACACAAGGCTTGTAATTCTGAAAGAAGTAATGGCCACTAAAAAGGCTGTTTTCCATGACAACAACTTCAATGGAATTGAGGCCGCAGGTTCGAAAGGTGGACTTGTTAAGGCTTGCAAGACTAGAGTGAGGTCCCATGGGGGAACCACAGACTTTATTGGTGGATTTAAAAGGAAGATGCCTCGTAAGAAGGTTTTGCACAACTTTGTAGATGCTAAGGAACCTATGCCATCACCCACATGAAAATGGGAGATGGCCGCCAATTGTACCTTAACCGTAGAAGTGCTTGCTCCCTGATGAAAGATTAAAGAGAGGAAGTCTAGGATTGTCGGGATAGGGACAGTAAATGGGTCCAAGCCCTTATCTTCAGCCCAAATGAAAAAACGTTTCCACTTACTGTTGTAAAGTTTTCTGGTAGACGGCTTATGAGCCGCAACCAGAATGGCCTTAACGGGAGATGAGATACCAGGAGTCCTAGCCATTAATGGAACTGGATCAGCCAAGCCGCAAGCTTGAGGCTGACCAGGTTGGGCGTTGGGCAATCCACGGGATGAGAAATCTGTTCCGGACTGGGATCCAGAATCCACGGAGGAGCCACACTGTGAGACCGCAGAAAGGGGAACCAGATCTGCCGAGGCCAGAATGGGGCTATGAGGATAACTCTGCTCCTTAACTGACAGGCTTTCTGAATGAACTTCATCATGAGAGGAAGGGGAGGATAAGCATAAAGAAGCCCGGGAGGCCAAGCATGGACCAGAGCGTCTCTGGGGGTAATTATTGCGAAGTACTCACTGCATTTTGTGTTTAAAGGAGAAGCAAAAAGATTGCAGCAAGGCTGACCCCATTTGTGGAAGATCTGTTTCGCAACAGATGGATTCAGAGACCACTCGTACGGAGTGAGGAGCACCCGACTTAACTTGTCGGCTAATATGTTGGATCGTCCCGGGATGTGCGTTGCTACCAGAAAGCGGTTGGTGGAGATCGCCCATTCCCAAACTCTCATGGCCTCTCGACATAGGGGGTAAGATCTGGTTTCTCCCTGTTTATGTACCAGACTACAGACATGTTGTCTGTCTGGATCGCAATAGTCCCTAGGGGAAGAAGGTCGTGGAGGGCTTGCAACGCCAAAAGCACCGCCCTCATCTCTAGGACATTGATATGCAATGCGGTCTCTAGGGGAGTCCACGTGCCTTGAACGGATCTGCCTGAACAATGCCCCCCCCACCTGAGGCGAGAAGCGTCCGTGGTCAACGTGGCTTCGACCGGGGGGATCACAAAGGGCCTCCCTTCTCTGAGTTACCGCGCATGCAACCACCAAAGAAGGGAGTCCCTGCAAACTCTGCTCAGCGGTATGGGCGTGTTCAAAGGGTGGAGCAAGAGGGACCATTGGACTTGAAGGGTCCATTGCAATATCCGCATTCGCAGGCGGGCATGGAGGGAAAGACCGATCGCAGCTGCCATAAACCCTAGTGCCCTCAGGACTAACTCCGCTGGAGGAGAAGGATTCCGTAGAAGGGCTAACACCTGATAAGACAAGCTGTTCAGTCTGATTGATGTTAGGATAGCTCAAGAGATTCGGGTATCCAACCTGGCCCCTATGAATTCCAGGGCTTGAGTGGGGCACAGACAGGACTTCTGCAGGTTTACTGAAATGCCTAGGTTGTGGGCTAGAGTCAGTGCGTAATCTCTCGCTACTGAGAGCTGATGCCTGTTGGTTGCGGTAAGGAGCCAGTCGTCTAGGTACGGGAAGACCTGAATGCCCTGAAGTCTCAGGTGGGCAGCAACCACCGCCATGACTTTGGTGAACACTCTGGGGGCTGAAGTGAGGCCGAATGGAAGAACCCTGAATTGATGATGACTGGCTCCCAGATGGAAGCGGAGAAACCTCCTGGATCGTCTGTCCATTAAAATGTGGTAGTACGCATCCTTGAGGTCTATGGGGCACATCCAGTCGTTCTCCCGCAAAAGGGGGGAGGACAGATTGAAGAGTGACCATCCGGAACTTTTCCTTGGGTATAAACAGGTTCAGAGTGGAGAGGTCTAAGATGGGTCTGAGGTCCCCCGTTTTCTTTGGCACCAAAAAGAACCTTGAGTAATAACCCGATCCTGACTGATCTCGGGGGACGGGCTGGATGGCTCTTTTTCTTAGCATCTTTACAATTTCTAAAGTCGCCCCCTCCCTCTGATCGGGTGGTACATCGGGGAGGTGTCTGGTTTTGGGTGGAAGATTTAGGAAAGGAATGAAGTAACCTCTGGAAATGATACGGAGCACCCATCAATCCATTGTAAGGGACTCCCAGTTTGACAGGTGCTCCATCAACCGCCCCCCGACTGCCTCCAGAGAGGGACAGTCGGGCAAGCCCTCAGGGTGTTGCGCGGGTCTGTCCGAGAAGTTCTCTAGACCCGAAATTACGCAGCCCACCTCTGCCTCTGGGCCGGCGTCCACCTTGTCCTCCTCTGCCTCTAGAGGACGAGTGGTCCGCAGCTGGATGGGATTACTGAGACTTGCAGAACCACAGCTTCTTTTGTCCCCTCTGATTCCTGGAGAAGGATCTTTGGGGACTAGAGAAGCAGACTCAGAAGGCAGACAGCGTCTTCCCGTCCTTTTCACTTTGGACCAGCGTATCGCGAACGGTCTTGCCGAAAAGAGCAGAACCGTCAAAGGGGGTGTTCGCGAAGGACGCCTTGAAGGGATCCATGAAGTCGCAAAGACGGAGCCAGGCGTGACGTCGTAAGACGACCCCTGCTCCGCTGGCTCTAGCGGCTCCCTCCGAAGCATGAGAGAGGAGCTGCATAGACGTATTGGAGATGGATTTCAGAGTGGCCATTCGTGTCATAAACACATCCCTGTCTCCGACCGACATGGACTCTGGGGGGGCTGCAGCGTATTCCTTGATCAAGTCTCGCTGCAGCCTGATGGTATGTGCCATATAGTTCAGCGCCCTTATATAAAAGGTCGCTGAAGCAAACATCCGCTTCCCAATCCGGTCCAACGCTCGAGATTCTTTATCTGGCGGGTGGACCAGAGAACTCTCCTGAGCGAGTTCTTTCTTGGTGGCCGCCGCCACCAACATGGCATCAACGGGGGATCCTTTGGCCCACGATTGCCTATCTGTGGGGGGGCTCAGTATCTTGTCGGGATGCCTAGGTATTGGCTCCACGGTGTCGGGCTCCTTCCACGCCCTGGTGGTAATTAAGTCCACCAGGGGGTTGGCCGGAGGGGACACCCAAGAAGTAGATGGGCCTGCCTCAATCTCCTCCAGGAACACGGATTCATCAAGGGAAGGTTTTTGGGCAGACCAGCCCCTTCTAATACGCAACATTTCCATGATGTCTCCAAAGGAGACATCTTCATGGGTTGACCTTGGGGAACCCTCCCTATCATCTAAGTCCGTGTCAGTGATAACGGACTCGGGGGAGTCCAGGTGCCTCCTTTTACACAGACGTTTCCGAGGAACCTCCTCGGTGGGGCTATCCGAAGAGGGCTCGTCCACGGGTTGTTGTTCCTCAACAGGAACTAGCTGGAGGGCTTGGGCAGGCTGTCCCGATGGTCGGATGATGGAAGACAGACCCTCATACAGTGGGGGTATGGGTGGATCCACATCCCGAACCGGGGATCTGGAGGATCTCGAAAGTACCCTCTCCACTACCTCAAAAGCCGAAGGAGATTCACCCTCGCCAGCCTCTGAGAGCAATCTCCTCGGCTCCGAGGAAGGGATCGGGGTCGGAGCCGAAGCAGTCGGCGCCGAGAGAGAGGTGCGCTCCGAACCCAACAGCTCCGAAGATACAACTCCCTCGGATCCGATGCTCAGCCCTCGGCCCTGAGAGCTCGGATCCGACAAGCTCGAGGGCATATTCGGCGTCGAAGAGACCAGCGCTATCGGCGCCGACAATTCCCTGGGTCCGAATGGGCACGGATCCGATGACTCCGAGATCCGAAAACGAGTCGGAGAAGGAGTGATCGGGGCAAACATGGGGGCCGCGCTCCCCCCATCTGCATTTGGGTCTGTAAGAACCGACGCATCATCCGATCGATATCTGCTTCGGAGATGCTTTTTGTTGACCTGGAAGAGGTAGTCGAGGCGGGCCGGGAGGGCTGCCTCGATGACCTCGAGGGAGACCGATCTTCCTCCTCCGGCTCCGGCGAGAAGCTAGGCGAACGGAGCCGAGAGGAGAAGGATCCGGAGACCCCCGAAGGAGATTTAGTTGTTTTAGCTGGCGGAGCCGAGGGGTGAGACTCTGTCTGCCTTTTATGGGATCTATGTCCCTCCTTATCCTTGTGCCTCTTCTCCTTTGTTGAGGGGGCACTAGTTTCCCCAGAGCTCAAACCCGAAGTGGGAGGTTGAGTCCCGGGTAGAGCTGAGGGAACAGAGGGTGCCGAGGCCGCTGGTGCAGCCGGAGCCCGAACAGGAGATGAAAAAGAAGCTGACTCCTGGGGGAGCTTTCCCACCAGGATCAGCTTGTTCTTCCTATCCCGAAGTGCCTGGGGGTTAAAGGCCGCACATATCTGGCAGGCCTCTGAAAGATGGGCTGCCCCCAGGCACAAAACGCACTGAGTGTGGCCATCAGCTGGGGAAAGCTTGTGGCCACACTCAGTACATTTTGAAAAAATGGCCTTAGGCCCTTCCGCCATGTTGAAAACACACACACACACAAACGCTAAGGAGGGAGGGGGAGTGACAAGAAACTAACTACTGTACCAGTAAAAAATTTAGAAAACTAACAAACAAGGGGGTAGAAGGTTTTACTGCCACACACACTCGATTTCAAAGTTTTTTGTTGAAAAAGATTGAAAACGATCTCACCCAGCCAGGAGCTCTTCAAAAGTAAAGCTTCTTCAGCCGCGGCAAAAAACGATCTGAGGTAATGTGGTTGGTAGCAGGGGATTATGGGTAGGGGGAGGAGCTAGGAGCTCGGATCTTGGAGCTTGGTAAGCTGCCGGCTCGGATCCGATACCCACAGGTTGCGGAGCAAATGAAGTAACTACTTCAGATTATATATTTTGGTGCATGCATGTTTTATTGCCATATTTTTAGCCTACCCTTTTAGGGGCACCTGACATCTGGGGCAAGAAAAACTGAAGAAAATGGTGTCGGCTGCATCTTTTATACCCCTGGCGCACTGACATCAGGGAAGAGGCAACAGCAACAGACGCCGGACCTAGACTTTGGAACTTAGGCCGACTGAGGGTAGCCTGCCAGCAGGATAACCTAAGTGTAATGACTGCAACAGTGAAACACGAAGAACATTATCTGGTTCCCCCTTGTTTGGTGATATGCCAGACCACTGACGTATTGTCCGTCTGAATTACAATTATTCCCAGAGAAAGACGAACCTGAAGGGCCTGCAACACAAGAACTACCGCTCTCATCTCTACAACACTGATGTGCAGATAGGTCTCAGAAGGGGACCATGTGCCTTGGACTGTCCTTCCTGAGCAGTGTCCCCCAACCCTAGTAGGGAGGCATCCGTGGTCACTGTGGTCTTGGGGAAAGTAGGTTAAAATGGCCATCCCTCGAGGAGATCCGGGACTGAATCCACCACCAAAGGAAGTCCCTGCACGCTTTTGAAATTCTCACTGGAAAAGACAATGGAAGGTCTAACAGTGACCACTGAACCGCCAGTGTCCACTGCAGCACCCTCATATGAAGACGCGCCATAGGAAGAAGATTTATCGTGGCCGCTATGGAACCTAAAGCCCTTAACACTGCTTCTGCTGTTGGTAAATGGGTCTGAAGAATGTGTAAGATGTGTAACCTCAAGCTGCGTATCCTGTCTGACATGAAGAACACCTTTGTTTGTATTGCGTATAGCCATGCACCGATGAAGTCTAAAATCTGAACTGGGAGAAGAGCAGACTTTGATGCTGATTGTAATGCCCAGCTTGTTGGCAAGCTGAAGGAAGGAGTCCCTGGGCTGACATAGTAGATGATCTGAAGGGGCAGTAGAGAGCCAATCGTCCAGGTACAGAAAGTCCTGAATGCCCTGAAGCCTCAGGTGAGCCGCTACTACTGCCTTTACCTTGGTGAACAACTGTGGGGGGGGGGGGTGAGACCAAAAGGGAGGGCTCAAAATTGGTAATGATTGGCTCCCAGCTGGGAGCTCCTGTCCATCTTGATATGATAGTACGCGTCCTGGAGGTCGATCGACCACATCCAGTCTCTGGTCTGCAGATAGGGCAGGATAGCTTGAATCATGACCATCCAGAATTTTGTCTTGGTTACTGATAGCTTCAATTTGGACAGATCCAGTAATGGTCTGAGATCCCCCATCTTTTTTGGCGCTAAAAAGAACTTGTAATAAACCACGGATCCAGACTGGTCTGGGGGGACCAGTTGGATGACTCGTTTTCTTAGCAGTGTGTCTACCTGCATTGCTGCCTCCTCCCACTGCATGGGGTGGAACGTCCGGGAGGGCTTTGTTGGATAGCAGAGAATCCTTGAATGGAACGAAATATCCTCTGGATATGACTTGCAGCATGCATTGATCTGTAGTGATGGACTCCCATGCAAATGGGTGAAGCAACAAATGACCCCTCACTGTCTATAGAGATGGGACAGCCGGGCAACCCCTCAGGACTGCTGCCTGGGTTTATCTGAGAAAGGTCCTCGGGACCCAAAATTCCTAGGACCCCCTCTGCCTCTAGGGTGGCATCTATCATATCCCCCTCTGCCTCTGGGGGAAGGAGAGTTCTGCGCGTCCCGGGAAAACACCTGAGACTTGTGGAACCACATCATCTTCTGGCCTCGCTGGTTCCTGGAAAAGGATCTCTGAGGCGGTGAGAAGCGAATCCCGATGGCAGACAGTGTCTTCCCGTCCTTCTGGACTAACGTCTCTCTGACTGTCTTCCCAAAAAGAGAAGAACCATCATAAGGGGCATTGGTAAAAGACACCTTGAAGGGCTCTGAGAACTGACATAAACGGAGCCAGGCATGATGCCGGATGGCAACGTCTGACAATGAAGCTCATGTGGCTCTCTCCATGGCATGGGAGAGCAAACGCATTGACATGTTGGCTACAGATTTTAGGGTGTCCATTTGTGCATCGAACGTCTTCCTGTCCTCTGCCGACATGGACCCTGGGGTCGACTCCATAACTTCCTTTACCAGATCTCTCTGGAGTCAAATAACATGAGCCATGTAGTTTAGCGTCATCACACAAAAGGTCGTTGAAGCATAAACTCGCTTCCCAAAATGATCCAATACTCTGGACTCTTGGTCAGGCTGGTGGACCGTGAGCTCTCCTGGGCGAGTTCCTTCTTGGTGGCTGCCGCCACCATCATAGCATCTACAGGGGACCCCTTATGTCAGTGTAACTTGTCCATGGGGGTGGGGGGGTGCTAAAACGTTTGACCGGGCGCTTGGGTATTGGTTCTACGGTGTCTGGCTCTTTCCACACCCTAGATGTGATCAAATCCACAAGTGGATCAGCAGGAGGGGACACGCAAGAAGTAGATGGCCAGAGCCAAATGCCTCCAGAAAGACAGACTCATCAGAGGTTGGTTCTGGGGCGGACCCCCCCCAGCAAAGGATCTCCATGATGTCTCCAAAGGAGACTTCTTCAGGGAGGTGATCTTGGGGAACATTCCCCTTCATCCAAGTCCATGTCCTCGGTGAGGGAAGTGCCTCCTTTTACACGTATGCTTGCGAGGGGGCTCATCATGGGGACTGTCTGGGGAGATCTCGCAAGTGGGTTGTTCCAAGGGTGGAATTTCCTGGGGCACTATGGCTACGGGCTGTCCCTGAGAGGACAAAATGGTCGGAACCACACTCAAGGCCAGGGGGGTCTGGACGGAACCACACTCAAGGCCAGGGGGGTCTGGACAGACTCCGAAGACAAAATGGTCAGAGGCCTCGACCCTGCGAGAACCCCCTCCACCACGTCGAATGCCAAGGGGGAATGGACCTCTTGGGCTGATCTAGCAGAAGCTGCTTCCCCTTGATCCAACCAGGGAGCCGGAGCCGAGGGGAATGCTGCTCTCAGACAAGCAGAGAGCACTCCCTCGGATCCGACCCAGAGGCTACAGCTTTGAGAGCTCAGATCTGACCCAGTTGGATCTGACATACTCAAGGGACTGGCTGATGTCGAGGTACAGGGTACTGTTGGCGCTGAACACTCGACTCTGATCGTCCTCGGATCCAACGATTCCAAAACCGCCGATCGGATAAGGAGTGATAGGTCTAAACAATGGCTGGAAGGCGCCCGCTCCAATGGGAGAAGGCCCTGGCAAGACCCTCATCTGGATTTGAGTGTGGATAAACCTCCACATCATCTTCTCCATCTCCGCTTCAGACAAGCTCCGAGTACAGCAGGAGTATGCTGCCAAAGTAGGCTCGGAAAGAAGGTGGGGGGAAGGCCTAGGGGATGACCAGCTAACCTGTCCCTCGACCTCAGGTGAAAACCAGGGGGACTTGAGCTGAGGTGTCCCTGGCCTGGAAACAGGCTTAACCTTCGATGGAAGGCTGGCCTCTGACAAGCGGTCGGGGGATCAATTGTGAGACCAGTCCTTTTTAGCTTTATCCCCTTCCCCGGACCTCTTGGCAGAAGGGTGAGTCCCAGAGGCCATGGAAAGGGAAGACAAAGCACCAGCCGCTGCTTTCCCAGCAGGGAAAGGTGGGACCTCGGTCCCAGCAGAAGAGGGCAAGAGGCCCTTAAGGATCAGTTTGTCCCATCTGTCTAAGTGCCCTGGGATTAAATCCAGCGCAAATAAGACAGGGGGACTGAAGGTGAGACACCCTCAAGCAAATCTCACACAGAGTGTGGCCATCCGCCAGAGAAAGCTTATGGCCACACACTGTGCAACTTTTGAAGCCTGGCTTCTGGGTGTCCACCATGCCTTAGCCAGCCCAAAACACATACACACACACCACGTGGAAAGAAAGAGGAGAGGAAAGATAGGAAAGCCTACTTACTACTACCACTATTTTTTTTTTTTTACTACAGAGAACCCAAAGAAGGGGATAGAAAAGTGTTGAAGAGAAAAAGATAAAAAAAAGCCAAAAGAAAGGACAAATTACTGTTGTAGAAAAACACCTAAACGCTCTGGAGCTTGGACCATGCTGCTTCCTCTCAGGCGGCAAACAAGATCTGAAGGGAGAAGGGAGACATGGAGCATTATGGATAAGGGGAGGCGCATGGAGTTCGGAGCCGTAGCTGGACAATGTGGCCGTGTCATATCCGATGTGGATCCGAAGACCCACAGGTTGAAAAGCAAATGAAGTAAACTACTTCAGATCAAAATAAGTACATTGTACAACATTATTATAAGTACCAATCCTACCAAACTTCATTCCAAAAGAGAGAGTTGTGTACTTACCATACCTTGCCATCTGCGTTATCCTGTCATTATTCATCACCATAGGGTCGAGGATTAGAGCCAGCAACTTACAACAGACAGATCTAAAGCTCCAGCTCCTCCCTCTCCCATAATGCCCTGATGCCCTCTAACCCTCAGATTGAGTTTGCTAACACATTCCAAAAAACACTCCTGCAAAACCAGGCTCTGGAACCCAAAGAAAAAACTCCAGCTTCCTCCAAGATCCAACAAGGTAAGGGGATAGCAGGAGGGAAATGTGATGAATAATGACATAGAATAACACAGATGCCAAGTTATGATAAGTACATAACTCTTTATCTGATGTTATACATGTCATTATTTATCACCATAGGGTCAGAGCCCTCAGCTACCATATATCCTGGGAGGTCTCACAAGGAAGGACATGCCGGAGCACTGAGGAGCCAAAGGAAGCCCTGCTCCTGGAAATCAAATCCAGCTTGTAATGAGATATCAAGGCGTGAGGATTAGACCAAGTAGCAGCAGCACAAATGTCAATAGAAAGACTGGTCAAGAACACTGAGGATGTTGCAACAGACCTTTTGGAATGAGCCTTGATATTTATTGGAACTTCAAGATGTCTAAGGTCGTAGACTGTGAAGATGCAGCTGGAAATCCATCTAGAAATAGTCACCTTCGAAACCAGGAGACGACATCTGTTCAGGGAAAAGGCCACAAAGAGTTGATATGACTTATGAAATACTTTGGTCCTATGCAGATAGAAACATAGTTGTCTGTGCATGTCCAAAGTATGCAGAATGTACTCTGTTGGAATAATTAGAAAAGAACACTGGCAGCTGAAACACTGACTTAGATTGGATTCAGAACCAACCTTGGACAAGAAAGAGGGATTCATCCTAAGAGAAATTCTGTCCTTGTGAAAAACCAAATAAGGAGGAGCAATGGAAAGAGCTTGCAGTACAGAGACCCTCCTAGCAGATGTTACAGCAACAAGAAAGGGTGTTTTCCATGACGAGAATTTGAGATCACAGGAACTAGCAGGCTCAAAGGGACTCCTAGTCAGAGACTGCAGAACCAAGGTAAAGGCCCAAGGAGGTGAGGGATCCTTAATAGGTGGTCTAAACATGAAGACCCCCTTCATGAAAGCTTTGCAAAGCCTAGATGAAAACACAGGCTCACTGTTCTCATGAAAATTAGAAATCACCACCAACCGAAGCTTAATAGTCGAGAAACTTGCTCCTGCTTGGAAAAGTGAGGACAAAAACAAAAGGATATCTGAAACAGGCAGAAAAAGGATCCAGATTCCTGTTCTTGGCCCAAATGGAAACCTTTTCCACTTACTACTATAAGCCTTTCTAGTGGAAGGTTTTTGGAAAGCTAGAATAATACGCTTGATGGGGGATGCTAGCCTAGAAAGTTTTAAGATCACTGGAATTGGAGAAACCATGCAGTTAGGTGAAGGGTCTGAAAATTTGGAAGAGGAAGCCCTGAAGGATGAGAGATCAGATCCTGGAGAGGATATATTACTCAGGGAGGGCACTTCAGATGAGACCTGATAAAGGGGAACCATGGTTGACAAGGCCAGAAAGGGGCAATGAGGATCAGGGATGTCCTTAGGCATTGTGCTTTCTGCAGAACCTTGGGAATTAGAGGGACAGGAGGATAAGTGTAAAGGAGACTCGGAGGTCAATTGTGGACTAGAGCATCCCTCTGTGACTCCCCC
This sequence comes from Protopterus annectens, assembly GCF_019279795.1. NCBI lineage: Eukaryota > Metazoa > Chordata > Ceratodontiformes > Protopteridae > Protopterus > Protopterus annectens. Next base: position 423,478,069 of record NC_056737.1, read on the forward strand.
AGAGGGAGGAAGGGAACAGGTGAAGAACATGCTGCACTTGTGGTTGACTGGTGAAGCAAAGAGGTTGCAGCATGGTAGACCCCAGTGGTCGAAAATCTGGCTTGCCACTATAGGATAGAGTGGCCACTCGTGAGGACTCAAGATGGATCTGCTGAGTTTGTTGGCCAGCATGTTGGAATTCCCTGAGATATGTGCTGCAAGAAGGTGCCCAGAGGACATCGCCCATTCCCACACTCTCATGGCCTCTCTGCACAGCAGATAAGATCATGTCCCCCCCTGCTTGGTGATGTAATTTGTTTAAATCAGTTTGCTCATTTGCTACTGTTATATTAAAAAAAAAAAATATATATATATATATATACACACACTTTATGCATCGTCGCTTAGCTAGGGTTAAAGTATTGCCGGCGCCATAAAATCTGCTCTTCAAATTTTCCCTTAGAACTAGCCAGTTTTTTAGTTTTAGCACTCACATCTGTTTCTTTGAGCTCAGCACTTGTTCAGAACTCATTGTAAGCACTAAATAAGCTACACATTACGACAGCACTCAACTTTCTTCACATGTCTAGAGGAAAACGGTTTTTAGTACTTAATAAATAAGCACCTATCCAGGCATGTCTAAGGGTCAGCTCCCGGTGTTTTATCCAGTCTAACTGATGAATGTGAGCATCTTGGGGCAATGCAGCAATTGCCTCATGTACACAGACAACCCCTCTCCTCCTACCACCCAACACTACAACCTGTTGAGAGATACACTTATATAGCCAAACTGGAAGCAAAGCTCTCTTCACCCAAGACTGGACTAGACAGTCAAGAGGAGAAAGTAAACACTTGCACCACACCACACTCATCACATAATCCCTCAAAACCTACACCACCGAAACACACATAGCAACACAAAAAGTACAGTTGTGTACACTTACCATAAATGTAGATGTTCGAGTGTATTCACTGTTGCAGTCATTACATTTGGGCAATCTGCTGGCAGGTTGCCCTCAGTTGGCCTGAATATCAAAGTCTTGGGTCTGGCGTCGGTTGCTGTCTCCTCTTCCATGACGTCAGGTCGTCAGGGGTATTAAAACATGCAGCTGACATCATTTTCTTTAGTTTTTCTTGCCCCAGATGTCAGGTGCCCCCAAAATGGGGAGCAGATATATATATATATATATATATATATAAATAATATATAACAATGCAATTGTGACAACATAGACTTTACCTTCATCTAAAAGCAAATACACCAGAAAGGCTGTAGAATATAGTGAAGGAAAGAGAAGTTCTAGAAAAAAGGGGGATGGCGGGTGGGTAACCTGGATTGCAACAGTGAATACACTCGAACATCCACATTTATGGTAAGTGTACACAACTGTACTATGTTCTTCGTGTTTCACTGTTGCAGTCATTACATTTGGGCAGAATTCCAAAGCTATGGATGGGAGGCTGGAACTAAATAGCCTTAGGAGCGGCTATAAGCCCTGCAGAACTGCAGTGGCAAAGCCTGCCCTGGACTTAGGGAAGAGAGGTAAATAATAATGCTTTGTAAAAGTATGAACAGAGCTCCAAGTAACAGCTTCTAGAATATCTTTAGTTGGCACCCCTCTGAGAAAAGCTGCTGAGGTAGATGCAGCCCTGGTGGAATGTGACCTGATACCCTTGGGCACCAGTTTATGATGATGCAAATAGCAGAAACAAATGCAGTGACTTGTCCATTTTGAAATAGTCTGCTTTGAAATATCCTTTCCCTCTGATCCTGCAGCAAATGCCACCAGTAGCTGCTCAGATTTTCTTAGAGATCTGGTCCTGTTTAAGTAGAATCTTAGTTGTCTGTGTACGTCCAAGGAATGCAGAATCCGCTCCCCCCTGTTCTGTGGATTTGGGTACAAAGTTGGCAGGTGAATAGTTTGGTTAAGAGCTACACTGGATACCACCTTAGGCATAAAGGAAGGGTTGGTCCTGAGGGAGACACTGGGTAAAATATAATAAAAGGCTCCACAGCCATGAGGGCATGTAGTTCTGAAGCCCTTCTTGCTGAAGTGACTGCCAGAAGAAAAGCCGTTTTCCAAGATAAAACTTTATATATGCAGTAGCTGCTGGTTCAAATGGAGGCAGGGTGAGCTTTTCCAACACAAAATTGAGGTCCCATGCAGGAATTGGTGATGATCTGGGAGGCCTTAAATTTTTGCCCCCTCTAAGATACTGTTTTAGTAGAGGATGAGAAAAGATGGGAGGCTCTGTGTTGTAATGATCCGAGATGGCAGAGGCATGGATTTTTATTGATGAAAAAGACAGGGCCTTGTCAAGCATCTCAGTTAAGTATTGTAAAATCTGACGAATATTTGGCTTTGCTGTGTCTGTTCCTTGTGCTTGGTTCCAAGCACAGAATCTCTTCCATTTATCAGCATAAGATTTTCTAGTACTAGGCCTTCTGGCTTCCAAAATGACATCCATTACAGATTTACTGAGAGGTGTTGTTTGAATAATTACATTATCAGCCATGCTGCAAGGTTGAGAGGTTGAAGCTGATTGTGCAGAATCTGATTGTTCTGCTGAGACAGTAGATGAGGTTTTTGAGGCAAGTACCAAGGAGGGAGTAGAGACATATTCCATAGAATTGGGTACCAGTGCTGGCGAGGCCAGTCTTGGGCAATTAGGATCATTTTTGGTTTTTCCTGTCTGACCTTTAGTAGGACCTTGGGAAGAAGAGGCAGAGGAGGAAAGGCGTAGACTGATGGGTTTTTCCAACTGAAGGATAGGGCATCCACTTTCCATGCTTGTCTGTGATAAGTCCTTGTGCAGAATTTGTCCAGTTGATAATTCTGGGGAGAGATCTATGTCCGGGCTCCCCCATTTCTTTATCATGCTGAAGACTTGTGGATCCAGTTTCCACTCGTGAGGGTCCATAATGCTTCTGCTTAGGTCATCTGCCAGAGTATTTGGTTTTCCTGGCAGGAATTGAGCGTGAAGACGTACTTAGTAAGTCAAGGCTGTGTCCCACAATGCCATGGCTAGTCTGCAAAGGGGGTAGGAGTGTGTGCTCCCCTGCTTGTTTATGTACCACATAACTATGGTGTTGTCCGTCTATCAGTAGTTGTCCTGGATGAAGTAAGTCCTTGAAGCCTGTCAGGGCATTCTGAACAGCTAACATCACTTTCTGGTTGATAGGCAGATGCATTTGTTTTGGGCTCCATATGCCCTGAATGCATCCCCCTGCCAGGTGGGCCCTCCCAAGCATAGTCTGATGCGTCTGTAGTTAGGGTTTGATTGGCAGGGGGTAGAGTGAAAGACCGTCCCATGTTCTGGTGACATGTCTCTGCCCACCAAAGAAACTCCTGTTGTAGGCAGGGAATGAGAGGAATCATTGTTTCCAGACTGTGACAATGCTGACTCCATAAACTTTTTAGGTATCACTGTAGTTTCCTCATATGCAGTCTTGCATATGGAATCAGTAGAATGCAGGATGCCATGAACCCCAAAGCCTGTAGAATTTGTCTTGCAGATAACTGGGTTTTTGTTGCCATCTGTTTGAAGTAAATAGTCAGTTGCCTTTGTTTGTCTGGCTTAAGGTAAGCCATCTGGACAGTATTATTCAAGCTTGCACCCAGGAATGTTATCTTTTGAGAGGGTACCAGTTGTGATTTCTTTTCATTTAGTGTGCACCCTAGGCATGTTAGAAGCCTTGTCACAAACGCCAGATGTTGAAGAATGTCCTTGTTTTCTGCTTGAATGAGACAGTCGTCCAAGTAAGGATAGATTTGTATACTTCTTTGTCTGCAAAATGCAATTACTGGGGCCAGGCACTTTATAAAGACCCTGGGCGCAGTAGATAAGCCAAAGGGCAATGCAGAGAATTGGTAATGCATAAAGCCAGCCTTGAAGCGGAGGTATCTTCTGCACGATTCCCTTAGTGGGATATGCAGGTATGCCTCTTTTAAGTCTAGAGTCAATAGCCAATCGTTCTTTACTAGCATGGGCAGAAGCTGCTGCAAAGTTAGCTTTTTGAATTTTGGTGTGTCCAAGAATGTGTTCAAAATTGATAAATCCAGTATTGGGCGCCAGGCCTGGTCTTTTCTGGGTACCAAGAACAGTCGAGTAAAACCCTGGTCCTTTTTCTAGTTCTGGCAGTGGCTGAATAGCAGCCATATCCATGAGGGACGTAACTTGTTTCTGTGCCTCTGCCCATTGATTTTGTGGCAGATATGGCCAACCGTTTGGAATTGGCAGAGTATGGAAATGAAATCTGTATCCCTGGGATACTGTGTTTAATACCCACTTGTCCAGGGTTATTAACTGCCAATTTTGAGCATGAAGTGCTAGTTTTCCCCTTAAGGCGGCTGCTAAAATATAAGTGCTTGGTGATGGCAGGGGGAAGTCACTGAGACTGTTTACTGTAGGGTTGCAAAGTCTTTTACAGTTTGCATAGACTTAGCTTTGTCTTCCATTTACTTTAAAACCTCTTCTGCCTTATTACCAAACAGAGCATCATGCTGTAAAGGTGCATCCAACAATTTAGCTTTAACATGATCAGGCAAATATTGCTCCTTTAGCCAGGCATGCCTTCTAATCACAGATCCAGTAACTGCGGCCCTGCAGGAGGCCTCCAAGGAATCAAAACCACATTGCAAAGTATGCTTTCCAACTTGTTCTGCTGCATGCAATAATTCCTGTAATTCTTTATTATCCACACATTCAGAAATCAACATTATTTTCTGTTTCAGTAATCCTATAACATGCTGTTGATATTTAAGCATATGAAACTGGCAGTTTAAGGCCCTAATTGCCAAGGTTGCAGACGTATAAACCTTCTTTCCCCATCTATCCAGCGCCCTGGAATCTCTATCAGAGGGGGTAGGATTCTTAGCTGTTGAGGCCTTTACACCTTTGGGACCCTGTGATGTAGTTTCAGGGTCAGCAGCAGGGTTTTTGAATAAAAATTTGTGAGAGTCAGGAACCCTGTAATATCTGTCTGACTTGCTAGGAACCGGAGGTAAGGAATCTGGAGTCATGCTTGATTCCGAAAATACATCAACAATGTCTAATACAGGAGGTATGGTTAAAGGCCTATGCTGAGGGAGAAGAAGGAAATCCCTAAGCCTTTTTTTGACTCTGAGAAATCTTTACTTTCCCAATGAAAATGTTCCCTCAAAGTATGCAAGGTTTCTCCAAAGGAATAATCTTCAGGAGGAGATGCGGAAGGGATGGATTCCTCTGCATCTGAATCCTCATAGGGTGGTATAGAAAAATTCCTGATCAGAAGAGGAATCAGAAGAAACAAAAACCTGATCTGAAGATTCATAATCAGTGTCTTGCCTAGGCCTCTTTTCAGGGTGGGTTGGGAACCCCTGATCAAGGTAATTAGGTCTTCAGCCATTTTGATCATCTGCTTTTTGGGCATAGAGGCCTGAGCACATGGGTCATGCATCATTTTTTTAGCCTTAGAAGTTGCCTTTGTTTTTGAAGCTGGCGTCGGTTTTATATAGAAATGTTGAGGCCTGAAGACACCCTCAGAAGCCGGCGCCTGCTCAGTGGCTCCGGACCCATCCAAGGGAGAGACATCCGGGGGTACAATACTTTGAGAATCTTGCGGCGTGCAGGACTCCACATGGGTCTCGGTAGAGGTCTGCGACTCGAAAGTAGCGGGTATCAGGGGCTGCGAACTCTGATTACCGGCGACTGGCTTAGGAGAAGCTTTGTCGTCGGTTTTGGACCTCGCCGGTCTGTCTCTGTCCTTTTCTTTGCATTTTTTGTGAACTCCGGCTTGCTATCCGACGACATTTCAGGGTAGTTAAATCTGTTTCCAAAATATTTTGAAGCAAAAATATACCGACGCTTAATAGTGTGTTGGTTAAATCTAGCACAAAACCGACAGCAAGGCACATTATGATCTGGGCCGCAGCAAAGAATACAGTACAAATGAAAATCCATATGAGGTACTTGCTTCCCACAAGTAATGCAATTCTTAACTTTTACTGACATCAGTATGGAGCAAGAAAAAGTTTCCCCAACAGGGTACTTAGCTTTAATTGAAGACTTCGGTTCTGAAACTCGAATTCGAAAATTTCAGGAGTCGGCCGACCGGCACTTACGAACTGCTTCTGCTTCAGGCATCGCGAGGCAAGAAAGACTGAAGAAAATGGCATCGGCTGCCTGTTTTATACCCCTGATGACCTGATGTCATGGAAGAAGAGACAGCAACCAACGCAGGACCCAAGACTTTGATATTCAGACCGACTGAGGGCAACCTGCCAGCAGTTTACCCAAATGTAATGACCGCAACAGTAAAACATGAAGAACATCAGTCTTGAGTAAAACCCTTGTCCTTTTTCTAGTTCTGGTACTGGCTGAATAGCCCCCATATCCATGAGGGACGTAACTTGTTTCTGTGCCTCTGCCCATTGATTTTGTGGCAGATATGGCCAACCGTTTGGAATTGGCAAGGTATGGAAATGAAATCTGTATCCCTGGGATACTGTGTTTAATAGCCACTTGTCCTGGGTTATTAACTGCCAATTTTGAGCATGAAGTGCTAGTTTTCCCCCTAAGGCAGATGCTAAAAGATAAGTGCTTGGTGACGGCAGAGGGAAGTCATTGAGACTGTTTACTGTAGGGGTGTGCTTTGTTTCCTCCAGATTTGGAGGTAGAGGCACCCCACTGCTTTGACCTGTAAGAACCCTGTGATTGATATCTGGAGCATTTTGAGTGGCTGGATTTGCCTCGTGAGGCTCTGTCGGACACAGGAAAGGACCAATTTTTTTGTAGGCCAGTGTCTACTTAATCTTGGTGGCTGCACCTGTAGGAAGTCTTTTACAGATTGCATAGACTTAGCTTTGTCTTCCATTTTCTTTAAAACCTTTTCTACCTTATTACCAAACAGAGTATCATGCTGTAATGGTGCATACAATAATTTAGCTTTAACATGATCAGGCAGACTTTGCTCCTTGAGCCAGGCATGCCTTCTAATCACAGATCCAGTAACTGTGGCCCTGCAGGAGGCCTACAAGGAATCAAAACCACATTGCAAAGTATGCTTTCCAACCTGTTCTGCTGCATGCAATAATTCCTGTAATTCTTTATTTTCTGCACATTCAGAAATCAACATAATTTTCTGTTTCAATAATCCCATAATATGCTGCTGATATTTAAGCATATGAAACTGGCAGTTTAAGGCCCTAATTGCCAAGGTTGCAGACGTATAAACTTTCTTTCCCCATCTATCCAGCGCCCTGGAATCTCTATCAGAGGGGGTAGGATTCTTAGCTGTTAAGGCCTTTACACCTTTGGGACCCTGTGAGATAGTTTTGGGGTCAGCAGCAGGGTTTTTGAATAAAAATTTGTGGGAGTCAGGAACCCTGTAATATCTATCTGGCTTGCTAGAAGCCGGAGGTAAGGAATCTGGAGCCATGCTCGATTCAGAAAACACATCATCAACAATGTCTAATACAGGAGGTATGGCCAAAGGCTTATGCTGAGGAAGAAGAAGGAAATCCCTAAGCCTCCTTTTTGATTCTGAGAAATCTTGACTCTCCCAATGAAAATGTTCCCTCAAAGTATGCAAGGTTTCCCCAACAGAATAATCATCAGGAGGAGATGCAGATGGGATGGATTCCTCTGCATCTGAATCCTCATAGGGTGGTATAGAAAATTCCTGATCAGAAGAGGCCTCAGAAGAAATAGAAACCTGATCTGAATATTCATAATCAGTGTCTTGCCTACGCCTCTTTTCAGGGGGGGGGGGGTTGGGAACCCCCTGATCAAGGTAATTAAGTCTTCAGCCATTTTGATCATCTGTTTTTTTGGGCATAGAGGCCTGAGCACGTGCTCATGCATAGTTTTTTTTAGCCTTAGAAGTTGATTTTGTCTTTGCTTTTGAAGCTGGCGTTGGTTTTATATAGAAATGCTGAGGCCTGAAAACACCATCAGTAGCTGGTGCCTGCTCAGTGGCTCTGGACCCGTCCAAGGGAGAGACATCCGCGGGTACAATACTTTGAGAATCTCGCGGCATGCCGGACTCCACATGAGTCTTGGTAGAGGCCTACGACTCAAAAGTAGCAGGTATCAGGGGCTGCAAAAGCACCTCACTGAGTACCGGCTTAGGAGAAGCTTCGTCGTCGGTTTTGGACCTCGATGGACTCTCTCTGCCCTTTTGTTTGGGTTTTTGTGAACTCTGGTAGTCGGATTGCTATCAGACGACATTTCAGGGTAATTAAATCTGTTTCCAAAATATTTTGAAGCAAAGATATACAGACGCTTAATAGTGCATTGGTTAAATCTAGCACAAAACCGACAGCAAGGCACGTTATGATCTGGGCTTAAGCAAGGAATACAGTACAAATGTAAATCATTATGAGGTATTTGCTTCCCACAATAATGCAATTATTAACTTTTACTGACATCGGTATGGAGCAAGAAAAAGTTTCCCCAATGGGGTACTTCGCTTTAATTGAAGACTTCGGTTCTGAAACTCGAATGTGAAAATTTCAGGAGTCGGCCGACCGGCACTTGCGAACTGCTTCTGCTTCTGTAACCGCATGGCAAGAAAGACTAAAGAAAATGGTGTCGGCTGCATGTTTTATACCCCTGATGACCTGACGTCATGGAAGAGAAGACTGCAACCGACGCAGGACCCAAGACTTTGATATTCAGGCCGACTTGAGGGCAACCTGCCAGCAGATTACCCAAATGTAATGACTGCAACAGTGAAACATGAAGAACATCACACACCTACATTCGCGGAGGCTCTCAATAAAAATCTGCTCAAGCAACAGAGACCTCCAAAGCAGAAACGCATGCAACCTCCACCCCCCCAACACAACCCAAATGACACACAGCCCACAAACTCAGTGTGCCACTCAACCACAGCCCACAAGGCATAACAACATACCCAACACTCTAGTCATAGGTGACTATAGTCAGGCACACTGATGTTCCATTCACCAAGCTAAAAAAGGAGAAAGTTACTGTCAAGCTGCCTGTCAGGTGCCAGGATCCGCCACATAATGCACGCACTCAGGTCACTCCACAACAAGTACAAATAGGACTCTGTCATTGTTCACGTTGATGTGAATGATATGAGACGTACCTCCTTGGACTACATGAAAAGAGACATGGAGGAGCTCTGCAATCCTGTAGCCCAGGCAGGTATGACCCTAGCCCTGAGTAGCATCCTGCCATCACCCAGAATGATACCACAGTACAAGGACAAAATGATTGACTTCAACAATTGGCTAAACTTCTGGTGTCATTCTAAGGGGATCCAGTATCTGTCTGCCTGGGATGACATGATCAACAGACCACGATGCTTTGCCAGAGATGGCCTGCACCTGTTGCCCTTGGGATTCCGGATACTGGCTAAGGCTCCTGCCACCCCTATAGTGCCTTTTTTAGGCAAGATTCAACTGACAAACTCACCACCGTAACAGGTACAAGCAAGCAACATCTGAGGGTAATGCTACTCAATGCTAGAAGTCTAAACCTCAAAATGCATTCACTCGAGGCACTTCTTAAAATGGAGAACATTGACATCTGTGCGGTGACAGAGACCTGGTTCAAGGCTCCAGAGAGCACCCCTGCATTACCAGGCTATAATTCATACCACTCCTTTCGGCCACCTAACCTGGACTGAAATACTAAAGGTGGAGGCGTGTCCATATTCATTAAGGATATCCACACCTCCAGACTAGTTGCTCAGCATAAGGCATCCGAGATTATCCAAGTGCAACTAATTCTGAGAAAGACTGCAATCCAAATTGTAACTTGCTGCGGATCCCCCACCATGCCCCAGGACTCCCACACCCCTCATTTCTTGACACACTTAAAAATAATAGGGTACAACCCAACACCCTAAAAATGGGAGATTTCAACTTCCTCACCATTAACTGGGAAAACTACTCATGTACCAACTCTTTTGCTCAACGTTTTCTGGAATTCATAAATTCCAACGCCTTGGACCAACTTATCCACACCACCACAAGGGGCAGCAATATCCTAGACCTGGTCATTACCAACATGGGCGACCAGTGTTCCACACCAGAGGTAAATTCCTCGTTGGTTAGATCCGACCACAAGCTAATCAGCTTAGACAGCCACATCCCGCCCTCACCCCCCATTAGGGAAACCACCGTAAAAAATTTCTCCAAAGCCAATTTCATGCTTCTTAAGGCAGAAGTGGCAAACTTCACGACACCCATGCAGATGGACAATAGAGGTACAACTGCTGAATCCTACACAAATGCACTTTATAAGCACTTACACGAGTGCATGGTTTGTGCAATCCCCAACAGAACCAAGATGCTATCCTCCAATAAAAGGAAGCCAATCGGGTAGCCCCCTGCCATAAACAAACTCTACAACAGAAGAAAGAAACTGTTGCATAAAAGAGTAAAATCCCATGACTGGAAGAACTCCCTGGTCAGCCTCAGTAAGAAGCTGAGATCCCTCATAAAACCCTCCAAAGCTAGTTATGAAAACAAAATCACCACTGACTATAAAGACAGCTACAAAGCATTCTATAGCTATATGTCAAGAATCTCAATGGCAGCACTCAGATTTGCTCAGAGTTACAGCACAATGGCACTAAATATACAGAACCAACTGATATTGCTAGCATTCTGGCAGATAGGTTCAAAGCTAACTTTATACCCCAGCTCACCCCCTAAAGGGCCCATCTCTATACCGGAAGAATGCAAAGTTCCTGTAATCACAGCTACATAGATAAAAACCACACTCTCCAAAGCCAAGAACACAGCATTCATGGGACCTCACAACATCCCAGGCTGCGTTCTACATGAACGACAGAAAGAACTGGCACCCCACCTAAGCACCATGTTCAATCATAGCCTCACCTCAGGCTTTGTGCCCACTGAATGGAGCACAGCGACGGTTATCCCACTCCTCAAAGCAGGAGCCACGGTTATCCCACTCCACAAAGGGGGAGCCACCACGGACCCCGGGAACTACTGCCCCATTAGCCTAACGAGCCTGGTCTGCAAGGCCATGGAACGTATCATCGTGGAACTTATAAACAAAGACATTGGTAATCTCCAAACTCTGGACCCCACCCAGTTCGGGTCTGTAAAAGGCAGATCATGTCTCCTAAACCTGACTGACTTCTTTGAAGCAGTCACCAAAGCCGTAGACGAGGGTAAGGTGGTTCACACAGCCCATCTAGAGCTCGCCAAGGCTTTTGACACCATCCCCCACTCTGGAATTATAGATAAACTCACTAAACTAGGTATAAATCCCTTTGTCACAAGATGGGTTGCCAGCTGGCTCACTAACAGAACCCACACTGTGAAAGTAGCAGACTCCAAATCCAACTTCACACCAGTGACAAGTGGAGTACTACAGGGTTCAGTCCTGGGTCCCCTCCTGTTTGGTATCTACTTTTCTGAAGTACAGACTAACACAGAAGGTCTTTGGCTAACGAAGTTCACAGATGACTGCAAACTAGGAGCCATAACAAACTCCTAACGATGTGGACATCCTATAAAAGGGCCTCACTGAGATAAATGATAGATGCCTGGTGTCAAAACCATGGCCTCAAGCTCAATGCCAAAATGTGCATTGTCATCCCCTTTGGTAAAAACTCTGTACCCATGAGCTACCACATAGGTGGTAGTCTACTTAATACCGAAAGTGGGATAAGAGACCTGACACAGGTAGACAGTAGTCTCTCCTTTGATAATCACATTGCCACAGTAGTCAGGAAATCCTTCTACGTGGCACACCTCATCACAAAAGGTTTCTCATCCAGGAAAAAAGGGTCATTGTTCCCCTCTACTCTTCACTCATTAGACCCATTATAGAGTAGAACACCCCTTTTGGTATGTACCTCACAAGACATCTACAACAACTGGAAAGGCCGCAGAAATACCTCACAAAGAGGATTGCTGGCCTCAAACAGATGCCCTATGCAGACCGTCTCAAAAAACTCTAACTTTACTCCATCGCATATCACCTACTCAGAGGCAATCTCTGCCTAACACACAAAGCTATGTCAAACCCAGATCTGCTGGACATGCTCCACTTAAAGAAATCCCAATCTCTCTGAGCTACACGCTCTAGGGACCTAAACCTTTTCACCACAATAAACAGAACATGCTGGAGGGATAGATTCCTGTCCCAGAGACTTCCCATACTCTGGAACAAACTACCTACCTATATCAAACAAAGCTCCTCATTAGCACTCCAAGAAAAATCTTGATGATTGGATGGGAAATAGGAAATTCACCCCGCGGATTACCTCTGTGGCTCTGCTCGACAGGAGCACAAGAAAATAATTTTCTTTGGTGGCAAAAGCCAGGGTACCTTTTTGGCTAGGCTTGTATAGGCCCTAGGGCCAATAGCCTAGTACCTACCTATGAACCGCCACACTGTCTATCTGAATTGCAATCATTACCAGAGGAAGACGGTCCTGAAAGGCTTGTAACATGAGTTGAATTGCTCTCCTCTCTAGGACGTTTGTATGCAGCTTCATCTCTACAGGGAACCACATGCCTTGGACCGTTCTTCCCTGGAAATGTCTGCCCCACTCCAACAGGGAAGCATCCGTCATCACCTTGGCCTTGGGTGGAAAAGGACCTGCCTAGGAGGATATCCTGAGATTGAAGCCACCAAAGAAGGTATTGTCTGTACACAGACGTCAGTTTTATGGACACGGATATGGGCTGAAACAGAACAGACCACTGGACCACCAGGGTCCACTGCAAGACCCGTATATGGTACCTTGCCAGGGGAACAAGATGAATGGCTGCAGCCATGGAGCCAAGGGTACGAAGGATCAAGTGAACCTTGGGGTGCGAAAGGCCTAAGATTTGTCTGACCTGCTCCTGGATCAACTGAACTCTTCACAGCAAAGCTGCAATCTCTGAAATGGAGTCTAGCTGGACTCCTATGAAATACAATTGTTGTGTGGGGACCAGATGGTGCAATTTCAAATGACTGACAGTAATCCCCAACTGATGGAAAAGGATAAGAACATGATGTTGTGACGGTCAATGCCTTGAAGGTGCACTGAGGAGCCAATCATCAAGGTACAGAAAGACCCAAAAACCCTGCTGTCGCAGGTGAGCCACCTCCACTGCCATGCATTTGATAAATACCCAGGGGGCTGTGCTGAGACCGAAGGGTAGGGCTATGAAGTGGTAGTGACTGGCTCCTAACCAGAACTGAAGATGCCTCCTGGAATGCCTGTCTATCTGGATGTGATAGCAGGTATCCGGGAGATCCATGGAGCACATCCAGTTGTCCTTGTGTAAGAGAGGCAGAATGAAATGAGGAGTGACCACCTGGAACTTGGATTTTTTTACTGAGAGGTTGAGCTCACTGAGATCCAAAATAGGATGCAGGTTTCCAGTCTTTTTTGGCACTAAAAAGAAGTAAGAGTAAGTTCCGGATCCTCTTTGCCCCACTGGGACCTCTTGGATTGCTCTATTTAGCAGAAGTTGTTGAACTTCCTTGAAGGCCAACCCCCTCTGACTAGGTGGAACATCAAGGATGTATCTGCGTATGGGAGAGAGTTCCAAAAAGTGAATGAAATAGCACCTGGAAATGATGTTTAACACCCACTGATCAGAGGTAATATTTGTCCAGGGTCGTGGGTGAAGGGAAATGTGACCCCCGACTGCCTCCAGGGTACAGCAGTTGGGCAATGCCTCAGGAGAGCTAATAGGTTTATTCTGAGAAGGGTTCCCTGAAGCCCTGATTTTGCACCCCCCCCTCACCTTTATGGCGGCGTGGGCCACTGAAACCTCTCCCCTTGCCTCTAGAAGAGAATTCATCAGAAGCGTCCTGAAAGGGAAAGTGTGCCTTATGGAACCACATATTCCTAGTTCCTTGCAGGGTTTTGGAGAAGGACCTCTGAGGAGTAGAAATTTTGATCCCAACTGCAGACAGAGTCTTCCCCTCCTGCTCACTATATTTCAAAGTGTCCTTAATGGAGGGTCCAAAGAGGGTGGACCCATCAAAAGGAGCACTGGTAAAGGAGACTTTGAAGGGCTCTGCAAACCCACTTAAGCATAACCAAGCATGACGCCATATGATTATGGCGGTACCTGACACTCAAGAGGTAGCTTCGGCAGCACTGGAAAATAGCCTCATTGAGGAGTTAGCTAGGGAAGCAAGAGTAGAAAGCTTAGGAGACACCTTCTTGAAGTCCTCCACCGGCAATAACTCTGTAAGGGAAGAGTTCTTTAACCAAATCCCTTTGGAGGTGGGTAAAATGTGCCAAGTAATTGACCGCCCTCAGTCCAAAGGTAGCTGAGGCATACACACACTTCCCATGACAGTCTATTGCTTGGGACTCCCTGTTCGGGGGATGGACTGAGGAGCTCTGCTTAGCCACCTCCTTTTAGTGGCAGTGGCAACCATGATGGCATTGACCAAACTCCTTTGCTCCAAAAGGGGAGGTCTATAGGAGGGCTGAGGAATTTATCTGCACGTTTTGGTACAGGCTCTACAGTGTTGGGCTCCTTCCAGGCCCTGCCGGTAATAAGCTCTACCAATTCGTCGGCAGGGTGAGACACTCAGGAAGTAGACAGGCTCATCCCAAAGGCCTTCAGAAACATGGACTCCTCTGAAGATGGGGGTTGAGACAACCATCCACCCCTTCTGCTTCAAGATCTCAAGAATGTCCCTGAAAGAGACATCATCAGGTGGGGATCTAGAGGATCCGTCTCCTTCAGAGAGATTAGTGTCCTCAGTGAGGGACTCCAGAGGGGAGTCCAAGTGCCTCCTCTTGCACTTTCTCTTACAAGGTAAGCCTCCTGAAGGCTCAAACGAGAGGACTAACCCTGGAGAGGATGAGAGGCCTCAGTATCTAAGGTGCACAGAGGCAAGGATGGAACCGGAGGGGCGGAGGTGAGGCTCCAGTTCTGGGGAACATCCTCTCTACCACCCAGAAGGCCCGGGGGGGGGGCTGGAATCAGTTCCATCCCCAATCTCTGAAGGTGATGTCCCTTGGAGAGGAGGACCAAAGACCAACACAGCACTGCAACCCCCAGAAGATACCAGTCCAGAACTATCGATGGCCAAAGACCCTAGGGGGGTAGAGAACGGTCTGGAAAAAAACAGGCCCCGATCCCGTCCTCATGAAGCTGGCATTGACCACTCCAGCACATGGTCTGCTCTCGTCTAAAGGTGGAGGGACACAGCAGGTCAGGGACACTGACAGGGTCAAGAAAAGAGGAATGTTAAGCCTCGCCAGAATCTGAACAGGGGTGCCCAGGTCCCGAGGTTCCAAAGCCAGTGGGATTGGAAGAGGAGACTGAGAAACTGGAATGGGCGACGCTCCCCTGGCTGGATGGGGCTGGGGAAGCCAGAACCCCTAACTCTATTTGGGCTTTTTAAGTATGCTTCTCATCATCCTGTCCATGCCTTAAGGTAACAGGCTCCTTGATGATCTGGAGGAAGAGACGAGTGAGTGGCCTTGGCAGAAGACCCTACGGCCCAAGGCCGGTGCTCCTGAGTTCGGCTCAGAGACCCAGAAGCTGACTGGACTACATGTTTGGAGGAGAAGGTAACACTTCCTCTTCAATAATAATCTTGGGATTGGGGCTGAGGTGAGACCAAAGGGCAGAGCCCAGAACTGAATATGACTGGCTCCTCAGCTAAATACTGAAGGAAACTTCTAGACTGCCTAACTCTTTTTATGTGATAGTGGGTATCCTGATGGTCTACCAAGCATAACCAGTCATCCTTCCTCTGAAAAGGCAAAAATGGACTGAATGGTGACCATCAGGAATTTCATCAGCTTCGCAAATTGGTTTCACTGTCTGAGGATCAAGATGGGCCCAAGGTCTTAGTTTTACTTTGGAACCCCAAAAAATCTTGAATAAACTCCTGTCCAGTGTCCTGGACTCACTGTCAAGGGGATAGACAGTACAGCTCTCCTCTGAATGGTCTTTCGTTGCGACCACTGATACCACAATGGATTCCACAGCAGGACCCTTATTCCAGTGCAATCTGTCCTTTGGGGTAACAAAACTCTTAGTTCCACAACATTTGGCTCCTTTGAAAACCCACTGAGGAAACAGATGGGCCAGATCTGAAGGCATCAAGAATTGTCACCTCCTCCTGGGAGGGGGCACTGGTGGACACCCCCCTCCATCTTAACAAATGTAGGAAATCTCTGAAGGACTCCTCTTCAAAGGGGGATCTAAGGGAATCATCCCGTTCCTGAAATCAGTATCCTCACTGAGGGATTCCTGAGGGGAGTCAAAATGCCTCCTTATGCAAGTATGCTTCTTGTGTACTTCTGCACTGGGAAGCTCTGCGGAAGACTCAGAAGCATATGGCAAGTACACTACATGAACTGCTTTGAGACCTCTATGTTGGCTGTGCATTGGAAGAAAGATGAAGGACCGAAAATTTCAACTGAAGTTGGGATGATTCGGTGTTTGGAAAGGATACTTCTTCCCTAGACTTAGAGGGAACTCTTTCAAAGGTCTCAAAAGCTGAAGCAGAAATGGGCCTTGAGTTTGGCCCTCTGGGATCTAGAGATCCCAACAAAGGCACATTCCATGACCCAATCCAGCTCAGCTTTGAGGCATACACTGGAGCACAGATGTTAAAAGCCAAAGTGTCAAGTGGAAGGAAAGGATCTGAGAGACTCACAGTAGATTCTGACCCTCCAGCACGAAACTGACCACTCTGCTCCAGGGTCCTTCGAGAGCAGACATTGTCAAAGCCAAATATGTATGTGACAGTGTCAGAATAATAAAGATGCCCATGCTATCGACTCCAGCACTGGTGGTCCCCGGGAAAAATTCAGATCTAATGACACCAGACCCAAAGGTTGGCTCAGTGAAGGAGAAATAAAAAGAGAGGTTGTAGGGGTGGCTACTGACCTAACAGCAGGAGGAGGTGCAGGGAGAACCCCCCCAAAAAAACATGGGCCCACAAAACAATTCATCATCCTGTTCACATCTGAACCAAGGACTGACCAGGTCCAGTGAAAACCCTGCTTTCATAATAGGAGCAGTAGACAATCAAATCCTAATGGGTTCCAAAGGGGTTGGATTTGAAGAGTTTGGAAGCTCCAACACCACACCTGAGGGTCCCAAAGGGTCAGAGGATCTTTTCTGAACTTTTTTTTTTTTGTTTTATCAGATGATCTTTTCTTGAAGACTTATTTTCTCTATCTTTATACTTGGACTTGTCTCCCTTACTTTTCTTCCTCAATTTCATTGGATCAGGATTAAGAGGTGGTCATGTCTCCCGCTGTTGCTGGGAGAAGGCTCTTGAGCAAAAGTTTAGATTTATGGTCTGTAACAGCCACGGTTCCAAAGGCTGATCATGAAGAACAAGCCTCGTCTAGGTAAGCAAAGCCCCCAAGTAACAGACACAATTTGAATGTGGGTCTTGAGAGGGAATCTTATGACCACAAACGGTACATTTCTTAAAACCCAAGGCCTTGTTGAACATGTTGAGTGAAAGGTAAGAGATCCACACAGCTAGAAAAATGAATTTTCACAAATACCAATTTAAATAAAATAACCATAAATGTAATTGTTTGAGTGTATTCACTGTTGCAGTCATCACATGTGGGTTATCCCTGCAAGGGCAGCCCTCAGCCGGCCCGAATACCAGAGACTTAGTATTTCTGCGTCGATTGCTGTCGCTTGAGGACTGATGTCAGGTCGTCAGTAGTATAAAGTAAGGCAGCTGACATCATTACATCAGTTTTTCTTGCTCTAACCTGTCAGGAGCCCCCAAAGTAGGAGGCCTGGTCCTGGTGGAAGAACCCCACCAGTGGAAAATAAACACCAACATGTCCCTTGTAAGGAAAGGAGAACAGAAGTAAGAATGGCAATAAAAGGAGAAAGAGAAGAAAGGGGGATGGAGGGAGGGAAACCAGGACTGCAACAGTGCATGCACTCGAACATCTACACTTATGGTAAGTGTACACAACTGTACTATGTTCTTCGTGTTTCACTGTTGCAGTCATCACATTTGGATTGATTCCCAAAGCTGAGGAAATGGGTGGAGGCAGGGAAGGAAACCAGAGGTTGGCTACGATGCCCTGCAAGACTGCAGAGGCAAGACCTGCCCTGGATTTGGAGAAGAGAGGCAGGTGGTAATGCTTGGTAAAAGTGTGAACAGATGTCCAGGTGGCAGCCTCCAGGATGTCCCTGGTGGGGATTCCTCTGAGGAAAGCTGCAGAGGTGGAGGCTGCTCTGGTGGATTGTGTTCTGACCCCTTGGGGGAGGTTTTCCATGCTGTCTGTAGCAGAAATGGATGCAGTGTGCTATCCATTCGGAAATGGTTTGCTTGGAGATGGCTTTGCCTTATGCACCTGTAGCAACACTAACTAGCAATTGATCAGACTTTCTGAAGGATTTAGTCCTGTCCAGATAGAATCTAAACTGTCTGTGCACATCTAGAGAGTGAAGAATCCTTTCCCCCTTGTTCTGGGGATTAGGAAAGAAGATGGGCAAATGAATGGATTGGTTGAGAGCCACACTGGACACCACCTTCGGCATGAAGGACTGGTTAGTTCTGAGGGATACCCTGTCTGCATTGAAGATGATGAAGGGTTCCACAGCTCAGAGACTCTTTTGGCTGAAGTGATGGCCAGAAGGAATGTTGTCCTCCATGACAGAAATTTTAGCTCTGCAGAAGAAGCTGATTTGAAAGGAGGCAGGGTGAGCTTTTCCAAGACAAAGTTAAGGTCCCAAGCTGGTGTTGGTGCTCTTCTGGGGGGCCTCAAGTTGCTAGCCCCTCTTAGGAAATGTTTGATCAAAGAGATTGTGAGAAAAGGGGCTGCTCAGTAGGAAAATGACCAGAAATAGCAGAGGCAGGAATTTTTATAGAGGAGAAAGAGACCACTGTGTAGTAGGTCAGCTAAGTAATCCAGGATGAGAGGGATGGGGGACTGTGCCGTATTGGCTCACTTAGCCTAGATCCAGGTGCAGAATCTTTTCCATTTATCTGCATAAGACTTTCTGGTGCTAGGACGTCTGGCCTCACGGATAACATCCAGAACCTGTTTAATGAGGATGGCAGATTGGTTCGGGGATAGGGAATAAGCCAAGCTGCCAAATTGAGTGTCTGCAATTGGGGATGCATGAATTCCCCTTCCCTCTCGGTCAGGAAGTTTGGAATCTGAGGAAGATGCCATGGAGGCAGCAGGGAAAGGCTGTGCAGCAAGGGGTACCAGTGTTGTCAGGGCCAGTCTGGAGCTATAAGTCGTTCAAAGGGGGTCCAGTGTCTGTCCGCCTGGGATGACATGCTCGACAAGCCATGCTGCTTCACTAGAGATGGCTTGCGCCTGTCACCTTTATGTTTTTGAATACTGGCCAAGGCTCTTGCCACCCCCATAGGGCCTTTTTTTAGGCAAAGCTCAAAAGACAAACCCACCGCCGTAAATAGCACAAGTAACAAAAAACTGAGTGTAATGCTACTCAATGCCAGAAGTACATACCTCAAAATGCATGCACTCGAGGCACTCCTCAGTATGGAGAAACAGAAACCTGGTTTAAGGCTCCAGGGAGCACCCCAGCACTACCAGGCTACAACTCATACCCATACATTTCGGCCACAAAACCCGGACCGAAATTCAAAAGGCGGGGGTGTATCCATAGTCATCAAGGATACCACACCTCCAGGTTAGTGGCACAGCAAGATGCTTCAGAGATCATCCACGTGCAACTAACAAAGGGCAAAACTGCAATTCAAATTGTAGCTTGCTACAGATCACCCACCATGTCACAGGACCCCCATTCTGCATTTCTGGAAAAATAAAGGTCCTACCAAACACCCTGATATTGGGTGATTTCAATTATCCAAACATTAACTGGGAGAACTACTCAACTAATAACTCCCTTGCCAACATTTCCTAGAATTTATAAACTCAAACGCCCTGGATCAACTGGCCAACACCCGCACCAGAGGTGACAACATATTGTACCTGGTCATCACCAACATGAGCGACTGGTGTTCCACACCAGAGGTTAACCCCTCGCTGGTTAGATCTGACCATAAACTAATCACTCTGGATATCCACATTCTGCCCCCACCCCCGGTCAAAGAAACCACCGTGAAAGGCTTTTCAAAAGCAAACTTCACATTACTTAAGACAGAGGTGGAAAGTTTCAAATCCCCCATGCTAAAGGATAACGCCTGCCCTAGCTGCAAAATCCTTTACTAATGCACTCTACAGGCACCTACAAGAATGCATGGATCGTGCTATACCAAGCAAAACCAAGACTCACTCCTCCAAGAAAAGGAAACCAGTCTGGTGAATCCCTGCCATAAACAAGCTATACAATAGAGGGAAGAAACTAGCAGAGAAAAGAGTAAAATACCAAGAGGGGATGACATCCCTGATCAGGATCAGCAAGAAACTATGGTCCCTCATAAAATTATCCAAGGCTAGCTTCGAAAGAAAACTTGCCAAGGGCTCCAAAGATAACCACAAGGCATTCTTTAGCTATGACAAGAATCTAAGTGGCAATTTCCAGATCTGCTCGAAGTTAGTGCAGAATGACACAAAATACACTGAACCGAACAATATCGCCAACATCCTGGCAGACAGGTTCAGTGCAAACTTCACCCCCCCCTCACCCTCAAAAGGGCCCATAACCATACCAGAAGAATGTAGTGCCCCTGAAATCATAGACACTCAGGTTAAACCAGCCCTCTCCAAAGCCAAAAACAGAGCATCAATGGGTCCGGACGGTGTCCCAGGCTGCGTTCTACATGAGCTCAAACATGAAATAACCCCTTACCAAAACACATTGTTCAAACTCAGCATCTCCACGCGCTATGTGCCCATAGAGTGGTGCACAGCAACGGTTATTCTGCTCCACAAAGGTGGAGCCACAAAAGCCTCCGGGAGCTTGGTCTGCAAGGCTATAGAGCACATCATCATGGATCTCATTAACAGACACATTGGGAAAGTACAGTTGTGTATACTTCCCATAAATGTAGATGTTGAGTGTATTCACTGTTGCAGTCATCATATTTGGGTTATCTACTTGCAGTAGCCCTCAGTCGGCCTGATTAACAAAGTCCTGGGTCCTGCGTCGGTTGCTGTCCCTTCTTCCGTGATGTCAGGTCGTCAGGGGTATAAAACATGCAGCAGATGCCATTACATCAGTTTTTCTTGCCCAAGATGTCAGGTGGCCGCCTAATGGGAAGCAATTAAATCTATAAATATACAAGGTTATACCTCAAACAAAAAAGCAAATACACCAAAAAGCTTTTGAGCATAGTAAAGGAGAGTAGAGGTAGAGCCAAAAGAAGTAAGTGGGCTGGAGGGAGGGTAACCAGGACTGCAACAGTGAATACACTCGAACATTTACATTTATGGTAAGTATACAAAACTGTACTATGTTCTTCGTGTTTCATTGTTGCAGTCATCACATTTGGGTAGATTCCCAAAGATAAGGCTAGGAGGAGGAAATTAGATAGCATTAGGACCAGATATAAGGCCCTGCAAGACTGCAGTGGCAAAGCCAGCTCTGGATTTAGAGAAAATTGGCAGATGGCAATGCTTGGTGAAAGTATGTACAGAACTCCAGGTAGCAGCTTCTAGGATGTCCCTGGTAGGGACGCCTCTGAGAAAGGCTGTAGAGGTAGATGCAGCCCTGGTTGAGTGGGGTCTGATCCCCTGAGGAATAGGTTTTCCATGGTGCTTGTAGCAGAAATGAATGCAATGGCCTATCAATTTGGAAATGGTTTGCTTTGAAATAGCCTTCCCCTCTGCCCCTGCAGCAAATGCCACCAGAAGTTGTTCAGATTTCCTTTGAGGTTTAGTCCTGTCCAAGTAGAATCTAAGTTGTCTATGCACATCTAATGAGTGCAGTATCAGTTCCCCTTTGTTTTGTAGATTTGGAAAGAAGGTTGGCAAATGAATGGACTGATTAAGGGCCACACTGGATACCACCTTGGGCATGAAGGGGGGACTGGTCCTGAGGGACATCCTGTCCGCATGAAAGATGATGAAATGCTCCACTGCCATAAGGGCCTGTAATTCACATACCCTTCTTGCTGAAGTGATTGCTAAAAGGAAAGCTGTTTTCCAAGAAAGGAATTTTAAGTCTGCAGTAGCAGCTGGCTCGAAAGGGGGAAGAGTGAGCTTTTCCAATACAAAGTTAAGGTCCCAGGCTGGAGTTGGAACTCTCCTGGGTGGTCATAAATTTTTGGCCCCTCTGATGAACTTGCTTGAGCAGTGGATGAGAGTAGAGGGGAGGTTCTGTGTTACAATGCGCTGAAATGGCTGAGGCGTGAATTTTGATGGAGGAGAAAGACAGGCCCTTGTGAAGCATTCAGTTAAGTATTGTAAAATCTGAGGTAAACTGGGCACTGCTGTGCTCATCCCTTGAGATTGGTTCCAGGCACAGAATCTTTTCCATTTTTCAGCATAAGATTTTCTAGTACTAGGCCTCCTTGCCTCTAAAATGATATCCATCACTGGTTAGTGAGGGATGGTAAAAGAGAGATTAGGTAATTAGCCAGGCTGCTAGGTTCAGTGTTTGAAGCTGAGGGTGCAGAATCTGGTTCTCCTGCTGAGACAATAGGATAGGAGTCTGAAGCAGGTGCCATGGGGCCAACAGTGACACACTGCACAAGAGGGGGTACCAGTATTGACGTGGCCAGTCTGGTGCAATCAAAATCGTACTTGGCTTGTCTTGTTTGATCTTTAGTAGTACTTTGGAGAGCAAAGGCAGAGGAGGAAAGGCATAAACTGATAGGTTTTTCCAGCTGAAAGGCAGAGCATCCACTTTCCAAGCTTGTTTGTGGGGAGTCCTTGTGCAAAATTTGTCCAATTGATGGTTCTGGGGAGAGGCAAACAGGTCTATATCTGGGCTCCCCCATTTGCTTGTCAACATGTTGAAAATACTTGGTTCCAGTCTCCACTCGTGTGGGCCTATGAGGTTTCTGCTTAGTTCGTCTGCCAGTGTATTTAGTTTTCATGGCAGGAATTGAGCTTGTAGATGCACTTGGTAGCTCAGGGCTGTTCCACAATGCCATGGCTAGTCTGCAGAAGGGTGTAAAAATGTGTACCCCCTGCTTGTTGATGTACCACATAACAGTGGTGTTGTCCGTCTTTACCATTAATTGTCCTGGAAGAATGTGGTCCTTGAAGGCTGTCAGAGCATTCTGTACAGCTAACATTTCTTTTTGATTGATATGCAGGTGCATTTGACTTGGGTTCTATTTGCCCTGAATGCACTTCCCTGCCAGGTGAGCCCCCCATGCATAGTCTGATGCGTCTGTTGTTAGGGTTTGGGCGGCAGAGGGTAGAGTGAATGGTAGTCCCTTGTTTTGGTGGCAGGCCTCTGGCCACCAAAGGAACTTTAAGCATAGGCAAGGTATGATAGGAATCATTGCTTCTAGATCCTGAGAATGTTGACACCATAGGCTTTTTAGATACCATTTAGTTTCCCCCATATGCAGTCTTGCATATGGAATTAGAAGAATGCAGGAGGCCATGAACCCAAAGGCTTGTAGCATTTGCCTTGCAGATAGCAGGGTTTTTGTGGCCACTTGTTTAAAGTAGGTTGTCAAATGAATTTGTTTCTCTGGCGTAAGGAAAGCCATCTGGGAAGTTGTATTCAAGCCTGCTCCCAGGAATATAACTTGTTGACAGGGTACCAGGTGTGATTTCTTTTCATTTATGGTGTACCCCAGACAAGTTAGCACCCTTTGTACAAAGGCCAGATGATTCAAAAGTATGTCCTGCCTTTCTGCATGAATTAGACAATCGTCCAGGTATGGGTATATTTGAATATTTCTTTGCCTGCAAAATGCAATGACTGGAGCTAGGCACTATGTGAATACCCTGGGCGCAGTAGATAAGCCAAAGAGCAGTACAGAGAACTGATAGTGCATGTAGCCTGCTTTGAAGCGTAGGTATCGTCTGCAAGATTCCGATTGGGATGTGCGAGTATGCTTCCTTTAAAGCTAGTGTTGCCAACCAGGCGTCTTTGCCTAACATAGGGAGCAACTGGTGAAGAATCAGCATCTTAAACTTTGGAATCACCAAAAAGGTGTTTAGAGTAGACAGTTCCAGGATAGGACACGATGAATTGTCTTTTCTGGGTACCAGGAAAAGTCTCGAATAGAAACCTTGTCCCTTTTCCTCTTCTGGTACCAAATGAATAGCCCCCATGCTTAAGAGAGAAAATACTTGCTTTTGGGCCTCTGCCCACTGATTTGGGGGTAGATCTGGCCACCCACTTGGTGCTGGTAACATGTGGAAGTGAAATCTATATCCCTGGGACACTATATTTAAGACCCATTTGTCCTGGGTAATGAGTTCCCAGTTCTTTGCATGAAGAGCAATCTTCCCCCCCCAAAGGGGCAGTCAGTTGAGAAGTGCTTGGCAGTTTTAAAAATAAGTCATTGAGACAGTTTACCATACGGGGGAGTTTTATTACTCCCTGATTTGGAAGTGGAGGCCCCCCACTGCTTAGTCCTGTGCATACCCTGGGACTGAAGCCTGGGAGCTCTGCTGGTTCTGGGTTTGGACTGAGAAGGTCTGGAAGAGGCAGGAAAGGACCAATTCTTGGAAGGCCAATGCCTACTAAACCTAGGAGGTTGTAGTTGTAAAAAATCTTTAATAGTTTGCATAGATTTAGCTTTTTCCTCCATTTGTTTAAGAACTTCTTCTGCCTTGTTGCCAAACAGGCAGTCCTGGTTTAAGGGAGCATCCAGTAATTTTGTTTTAACATGATCTGGCAAGGATTGCTCCTTAAGCCAAGCATGCCTTCTAAGTACAGACCCAGTTACAGCGGCCCTGCAAGATGCCTCTAGTGAATCAAAACCACATTGCAAAGTATGTTTTCCAACTTGTTCAGCTGAATGCAGCAAATCCTGTAAATCCTTATTTTCAACACGATCAGGAATCAACATCATGTTCTGTTTAAGCAATCCAATAATATACTGCTGATACTTTAACATATGAAACTGTCAGTTTAAGGCCCTAATGGCCAAAGTTGAAGAAGTGTATACCTTCTTACCCCATCTATCCGGCACCCTGGAGTCTCTATCAGAGGGGGCATGGTTTTTGGCAGTAGTAGCTTTAATGCCCTTGGGTCCCTGTGAAATGGTCTCAGGATCCGCAGTAGGATATTTAAAAAGGAACTTGTGAGAGTGAAGAATCCTGTAATATCTATCAGGTTTTCTGGGAGCAGGAGGTAAAGAGTCAGGGGCCAAGCTAGATTCCGAAAAGGCATCATCAACAATGTCTAGTACAGGAGGGTATGGCTAAAGGACTGTGCTGGGGCAGGAGTAAGCAATTCCTAAGCCTCTTTTTAGAATCAGAGAAATCCTGACTTTCCCAATGAAAATGCTCCCTGAGGGTATGCAAGGTTTCACCAAAAGAAAAATCCTTTGGGGGGATGCAGAGGGAATAGAGTCCTCAGCATCAGAGTCCTCATACGTAAATCCTGGTCATCAGAGGAAACAGAAAATTCAGAATCCTGATCAGAAGTATCATAAGCATACTCAATCCTAGGTCTCTTAGAGGGGGGAAGGTTGGCTTCAGCTGATTAAAGTAATAAGGTCTTAAGACATTCTTATTATTTGTTTTTTAGGCATAGAGGCCTGGCCATGCGGTCTGGGTGTCAGCTTTCTAGGCATGGTTCAAGTTTTAGGCCTTGAAGAAGATGGCGTCAGTTTAATATGCAAGTCAGTAGACCTGAATACACCCTTAGAAGCCGCTGCCTGCACAGCGGCTCCAGACCCATCCAAGGTAGATATATCCGCAGGTTTCAGAGTTGAAGCATCTCGTGGCATACAGGACTCCGAATGGGTCTCAGTAGAGACCTGCGAATCTGAAGTAGCGGGTATCAGGGGCTGCAAAAGCACCTCACCGAGTACCGGCGAACTGGAGACTGGCTTAGTAGAAGCGTCATCGGCAACTCTGGACCTAGGCGGCTTGTCTCTGTCTTTATCTTTGCGTTTTTTCAGAATGCGGTAGTCGGATGGCTTACCGAAGACATATCGGGATAATTGAACTGCGCACCAAAATATTTAGAAGCGTAAATATACCGACGACGGATAGTTTGTGGTTTAAATAAGGCACAAAACCGAAAGAGAGGTACGTCATGGTCAGGGCCTAGGCAAGGAATACAGTAAGAATGAAAATCTTTATGAGGTATTTTCTTTCGACAAGTAATGCAATTATTTACTTTTACTGACTTCGGTTTAGAGCAAGAAAAAGTTTCCCCAACGGGGTACTTAGCTTTTAGTTTAAGACATTGGTTCTGAAACTCGAAAATGAAAATTTCAAGAGTCGGCCAACCGGCACTTGCAAACTGCTTCTGCTTCGGCACTGTATGGCAAGAAAGACTGATGTAATGGCGTCGGCCGCATGTTTTATACCCCTGACGACCTGATGTCACGAAAGAAGGGACAGCAACTGATGCAGGACCCAAGACTTTGTTAATCAGGCCAACTGAGGGGCTACTGCAAGCAGATAACCCAAATGTGATGACTGCAACAGTGAAACACGAAGAACATCCTCCAAACACTGCACCCTACCCAGTTTGGCTTTAAGAGCAGATCATGCCTCCTAAACCTGGTGGACTTCTTTGAGACAGTTACCAAGGCTTTAGACAAGGGAAAGGTGGTCCACACAGCCTACCTAGACCTCACAAAGGCCTTCGACACCATTCCCCATTCTGGTATTATAGACAAGCTCACCAGCCGGAACATAAACCCCTATGTCACGAGACGGGTTGCCAACTGGCTCATGGACAGAACCCACATGGTAAGAGTTGCAGGAGCTAGGTCTGACTCTAAATCGGTTACAAGTGGCGTTCCCCAGGACTCAGTCCTAGGACCCTTCCTATTTGGCATATACTTCTCAGAGGTACAGGAAAGCACAGGAGGACTATGGCTGACCAAGTTCGCAGATGACTGCAAACTAGGGGCTATAATTGACTCTCCGGCTGACACAGACATCCTCCAAAAGGGTCTCACTGAGACAGATACATGGTGTCAAAACCATGGCCTCAAGCTAAATGCCAAAACGTGCAAAGTGATCCCCTTTGGAAAAAACAAAGTGCCCACAAACTACCACATAGGTGGTAGCCCCCTAAATATGGTAAACGAAATAAGGGATCTGGGGACCCAAGTAGACAGTAATCTCTCCTTTGATAATCACATTGCCAAAGTGGTTAGAAGATCCTTCTATGTGGCCCAACTAATCACAAAAGGGTTTGCATCCAGATCAAAAGAGGTCATTGTGCCCCTCTACGCATCACTCATCAGACCCATCATAGAGTACAACGCCCCATTTGGGATGTACCTTAGAAGACACCTGCAACAGCTGGAAAGACCACAGAAGTACCTCACCAAGAGGATCAATGGCTTCAAACAGATGCCCTATGCAGCGTGACTGAAGAAACTCCAGCTGTACTCGGCTGCATATCGCCTACTCAGAGGTGATCACTGCCTGACATACAAGGCCATGTCCAACAAAAAATTGATGGACATGCTCCACCTAAAGAAAACCATATCCCCCCCGAGCCACACATTCTAGGGATCTAAACCTCACCACAACAATAAGTAGGATGTACTGGAGGGATGGATTCCTGTCCCAGAGACTTCCCATGCTCTGGAACAAGATTCCAATCTACATTAGGCAGAGCTCCTCACTAACACTCTTCAAGAGAAACCTTGACGAGCGGATAGAAAACAGGAAGTCTACCCTGGGGATCACTTCAATGGCTCTGCTGGACAGAGGCACAGGGAACTAATCTAAGGGGTTGGCAAAAGCTAACACATTCTGGCCAGGCTTATAAATGCCTTTGGGCAAATAGCCTAGTACCTACCTATGAACCTAAGAATGGCCCTTGGTTTTTCCTCCCTTATTTTGAGCAGTACCCTGGGGATGAGAGGAAGGGGAGGAAAGGCACAGACCGAGAGACTGACCCAGGGGAAGGACAGGGCATCCACTTTTCAAGCCATGCAGTGATGCTCCCTGGTGCAGAATTTACTGAGCTAATGGTTGGTATGAGAGGCAAACAGGTCGACGTTCAGGGTTCCCCATTTCTGAGTTATTAGGGTGAAGGTACTTCTGTTGAGCTGCCAGTCGTGTGGGTCCAGAAAGTTTCTGCTTAATTGGTCTGCCAGGGAGTTGAGAGAGATTGGTAGGAATTGTGTTAACAGGTGCAGTTGCATGGAAGAGGCTGTGAGCCAGCCTGCAGAGAGGGTAGGAGCGTGAGTCCCTCCCTGCTTGTTGATGTACCACATCACAGTGATGTCTGTTTTGATCAGGAGAACCCCTGGAGAGAGAAGGGTTTTGAAAGCTATCAAGGCGTGCTGCACAGCCATCATCGCTTTTTGACTGATATGCCGGGGGATTTTCTGTGGGCTCCATTGACCCTGTATGCACCTGCCATCCAGGTGTGCACCCCAAGCGTAGTTTGATGCATCTGTGGTGAGGATCTGGGTGGCGAGGGGTGGGGAGAAGGGCAGTCCCTTGGTGTGGGAGCATGCTGTTGCCCACCAAAGAAATTCCTTTCTGAGGCAAGGAATTACTGGTAGAAGTTTCCAGGTCTTGAGAGTGTTGACACCAAAGGCTCTTTAGGTACCACTGAAGTTTCCTCATATGCAGTCTGGCATATGGAATGAGTAGTATGCAAGATGCCGTGAACCCCAGAGCTTGCAGGATCTTCCTTGCAGATAGCTGGGGCCTGGTGGCTAGTTGAGAGAAGTAGGCTGTCAGGAAAAATTGTTTCTCTGGTGTAAGGTATGCCATCTGGGATGCTGTGTCCAGACTTGCTCCCAGGAAGATTATGCTTTGGGTGGGCACCTTTTTTGATTTATTTTTGTTGATTGTGTACCCGAGGGAGGTTAGTAGGGTCTTTACAAAGGCCAGGTGCTTGAGCAGCTTTACCTGGCTGGCTGTATGGGGATCAGAAAAAGTCTGGAGTAGAAGCCTTGGCCTACCTGTTCTGCAGGAATGTGTTCTATTGCCCTCATAGAGAGAAGGGAATGGATTTGCATTTGAGCTTCTGCCCACTGATTTGGTGGTAGATCTGGGAACCCTTTTGGGGTTGGAAGGGTGTGGAAGGAGAATCTGTAACCCTGAGACACAATGTTCAGAACCCATTGGTCCTTGGTAATGGTGGTCCAGGTGCTTGAGTGAAAGGAGAGTTTTCCTCCTAGGGGTAAGTGAAGGTGGGCAGTGGGGAGGAGGTGAGTCATTGTGAGTTCTTACCATAAGGGGGTGACTTAGAACTCCCTGGTTTTGAAGTGGAGGTAGTCCACTGCTTAGATCTCTGCATTCCCTTGGGCTGCTTCCACGGTGCCTAGGCTGGGCCTGTTTACTCGGCAGGAAAGGATCAGTCCTTGGAAGGGCAATGCCTGCTGAACCTAGGGGGCTGGACCTGTAAGAAATCTTTAACTGTTTGCATAGATTTTGCTTTTTCTTCCATCTTTTTTAAGTCCTCTTCTGCCTTAGTGCCAAATAAGTTATCTTTCTGCAAGGGGGCATCCAACAATTTAGATTTGACATGGTCTGGCAGGGATTTGTTCCTTAAGCCATGCACGTCTTCTAATGACAGTTTCAGTGACTGCTGTCCTGCAAGAAGCTTCTAGGGCATCAAAACCACAGTGCTAAGTGTGTTTAGTTACTTGACTTGCAGAATGCATTAAGTCTTGTAAATCTTTATATTCTGTCCAAGCAGGAAAGGAAGATATTTTTTGTTTAAGGAGTTCCAAGGTATGTTGCTGATATTTTAGCATATGCAACTGACAATTTAGTGCCCTGATAGCAAGAGTAGCTGAGGTGTATACTTTTTTACCCCGTCTGTCCAATGCTCGGAAATCCCTGTCTGAGGAGGTGGGATTCTTAGCAGAGGTTGCTTTAATCCCTTTTGGCCCTAGAGAAATGACCTCAGGGTCTTTAAAAACGATATTTGTGAGAGTCAGGGACCCTATAGTACTTGGCTGGTTTTCTGGGAGCAGGATGGTAGGGCGTCTTGAGTCAAGCTGGATTCAAGGAAATCATCATCCACAACATCCAGGACTGGGGGGATGGCCAAGGGTCTGTGTTGCGCAAGACAGTACAGTTGTGTACACTTACCATAAATGTAGATGTTCAAGTGTATTCACTGTTGCAGTCATTACATTTAGGCAATCTGCTGGCAGATTGCCCTCAGTCAGCCTGAATTCCAAAGTCTTGGGTCCTGCGTCGGTTGCGGTCTCCTCTTCCATGACGTCAGGTGTATAAAACATGCAGCCGATGCCATTTTCTTTAGTTTTTCTTGCCCCCGATGTCAGGTGCCCCCAAAAAGGTAGCAATATTTTATATATATATATATATATATATATATATATATATATATATATATATATATATATATATATATATATATATATACATACATACACCACATAGGTTGTAGAGGATAGAGAAGGAAAGATAAACTTTAGAATGACAGGGGGATGGCGGGAGGGTAACCCGGACTGCAACAGTGAATACACTAACATCGACATTTATGGTAAGTGTACACAACTGTACTATGTTCTTCATGTTTCACTGTTGCAGTCATTACATTTGGGTAGAATCCCAAAGCTATGGTTGGGAGGCTGGAGCTAAACAACATTAGGTGCGGCTATAAGGCCCTGCAGCACTGCAGTGGCAAAGCCTGCCCTGGACTTAGAGTAGAGAGGCAAATGGTAATGCTTTGTAAAGGTGTGAACAGAACTCCAAGTAGCAGCCTCTAGAATGTCTTTGGTTGGTACTCCTCTGAGAAAGGCTGCTGAAGCAGCTGCAGCTCTGGTGGAATGAGACCTAATGCCCTTAGGCACAGGTTTACCATGGTGTAAGTAGCAAAAACGGATGCAGTGGCTTATCCACTTTGAAACCGTCTGCTTTGAAATAGCCTTTCCTTCTGATCCTGCAGCATATGACACTAGTAATTGCTCAGTTTTTCTTAGAGCTTTTGTCCCGCTTAAGTAGAATCTTAGCTGTCTGTGTATGTCCAAGGAATGCAGAATTCTCTCCCCTTTGTTCTGCGGATTTGGATAAAGGTTGGCAGATGAATTGTTTGGTTAAGAGCCACACTGGAAACCACCCTTAGGCATAAAAGCTGGATTTGTCCTCAGAGACACCCTGTCTGGGTGAAATATGATAAAAGGCTCTACAGCCATGAGGGCCTGTAGCTCTGAAACTCTTCTTGCTGAAGTAATTGCTAGTAGCAGTGCTGTCTTCCATGATAAGAACTTCATATCTGCGGTCGCAGCTGGTTCAAATGGAGGCAGGGTGAGCTTTTCCAACACATAATTGAGGTCCCATGCAGGTAGTGGTGATCTTCTAGCAGGCCTTAAATTTTTGGCTCCTCTAAGATACTGCTTTAGTAAAGGATGAGAAAAGACTGGTGGCTCTGTACTGTAATGAGCCGAAATGGCAGAGGCATGGATTTTGATTGATGAGAAAGATAGGCCTTTGTCAACCATCTCAGTTAAGTATTGCAATATCTGAGGAATTTGTGGTTCTGCTGCATCAGTTCCTTGTGCTTGATTCCAAGCACAGAATCTCTTCCATTTGTCAGCATACGTTTTTCCAGTACTAGGCCTTCTGGCTTCCAAAATGACATCCATTACAGCTTTACTGAGAGGTGTCGTTTGTATGATTACATGATTAGCCATGCTGCCAGGTTCAGAGTCTGTAGTTGATTGTGCAGGATCCGATTGTTTTGTTGGGACAGTAGTTGTGGTCTTTGAGGCAAGGTCCAAGCTGGGTATTGAGACAGGTTCCTTAGGATTGGGTACCAGTATTGGCGGGGCCAGTCCGGGGCAATTAATATCATCTTTGGCTTCTCTTGTCTGACTTTTAGGAGGACCTTGGGTAGAAGAGGCAGAGGAGGAAAGGCGTAAACTGATAGGTTTTTCCAACTGAAGGATAGGCCCACTTTCCATGCTTGTCTGTGATAAGTCCTTGTGCAGAATCTTTTCAATTGATAATTTTGAGGAGAGGCAAATAGATCTATATCTGGGCTCCCCCATTTCTCTGTTATCATGCTGAAGACTTGTGGATTTAGTTTCCACTCGTGAGGATCCATAAGATTTCTGCTTAAATCGTCTGCCAGAGTGTTTTGTTTTCCTGGCAGGAATTGAGCTTGAAGATGTATTTGGTAGGTCAAAGCCATGTCCCACAGTGTCATGGCTAATCTGCAAAGGGGGTTTGAGTGTGTGCCCCCCTTGCTTGTTTATATACCACATGACTGTGGTGTTGTCCGTCTTTATCAGTAGTTGTCCTGGATGAAGTAAGTCCTTGAAGGCTGTTAGGGCATTTTGAACAGCTAGCATCTCTTTCTGGTTGATGTGTAGATGCATTTGTTTTGGTGCCCATATGCCCTGAATGCATCTTCCTGCAATGGGGGCCCCCCAGGCATAATCTGATGCGTCTGTTAAGGTTTGGCTGGCAGGGTTAGAGTGAAGGGCCGTCCCATGTTTTGGTGACAGGCCTTTGCCCACCATAGAAACTCCTGTTGCAGGCAAGGAATGAGAGGAATCATTGTTTCCAGACTGTGTGAATGTTGACTAAATAAACATTTTAGGTACCATTGAAGTTTCCTCATATGCAGTCTTGCATATGGAATTAGCAGGGTGCCATGAAGCCCAGAGCCTGCAGAACTTGTCTTGCAGAAGACTATTTTTTTTTTGCCATCAGTTTGAAGTAAGTAGTCAGTTGCCTTTGTTTGTCTGGCGTGAGGTAAGCCATCTGGGCAGCTGTATTCAAGCTTGCACCCAGGAATGTTATCTTTTGAGAGGGTACCAGTTGTGATTTCTTTTAGTTTATTGTGTACCCTAGGCATCTTAGAAGCCTTTTTACAAATGCCAGGTGTCAAAGAAGAGTGTCCTTGTTCTCTGCTTGAATGAGACAGTCGTCCAAATAAGGATAGATTTGTATACTTCTTTTGTCTGCAAAATGCAATTACTGGTGCCAGACACTTTGTAAAGACCCTGGGCGCAGTAGATAAGCCAAAGGCAGTGCAGAGAATTGGTAATGCATTAAGCCTGCTTGAATGTGAGGTATCTTCTGCACTACTGTCTTATTGGGACATGCAGATATGCCTCTTTTAGGTCTAAAGTCACCAGCTAAGCTTTCTTGCCCAGCATGGACAGAAGCTGCTGTAAAGTCAGCATCTTGAATCTTGGAATGTCCAGGTATGTGTTCAAAATCGATAAATCCAGTACTGGCCGCCAGGCCTTGTCCTTTCTGGATACCAAGAACATTCTTAAGTAAAAGCCTTGCCCTTTTTCCTGTTCTGGTACTGTCTGAATGGCCCCATTTCCATGGGGGACGTAACCTGTTTCTGTGCCTCTGACCATTGATTTTTTGGCAGATCTGGCCAACCATTTGCCATTGGCAGAGTGTGGAAATGGAATCTGTATCCCTGTGATACGATGTTTAGTACCCACTTGTCCTGGGTTATTAACTGCCAATTTTGAGCAAAAAGTGCTAATTTTCCCCCTATGGGTGCTGCCAAAAGATAAGTGCTTGGTGTAGGCAGAGGGAAGTGATTGGGATTGCTTTCTGTAGGTTTGCACTTTATCTCCTCCAGATTTGGAGGTGGATGCCCCCCATTGCTTTGACCTGTATGACTCTTGCGCCTGGTATCTGGAACCCTTAGGGCGTCTGGATTTGCCCCTTTGAGCTCTGTCTGACACAAGAAAGGACCAATTTTTTTGTAGGTCAGTGTCTACTGAATCTTGGTGGCTGCACTTGTAAGAAGTCTTTAACAGTTTGCATAGATTTAGCTTTGTCTTCCATTTTCTTTAAAACCTCTTCTGCCTTAATACCAAACAGAAAATCATGCTGTAAAGGTGCCACTAGCAATTTAGCTTTAACATAATCAGGCAACTTTTGTTCCTTTAACCAGGCATGCCTCCTAATCACAGATCCAGTAACTGCAGCCCTGCAGGAGGCCTCCAAAGAAACAAAACCACATTGCAAAGTATGCTTTCCAACTTGTTCAGCTGCATGCAATAATTCCTGCAATTCTTTTTCTGCACATTCTGAAATCAACATAATTTTCTGTTTCAGCAATCCCATAACATGTTGCTGGTACTTAAGCATATGAAATTGACAGTTTAAGGCCCTGATCGCCAATTTTGCAGATGTATAAATCTTTTTCCCCATCTGTCCAGTGCCCTTGAATCTCTGTCAGAGGGGGTGGGATTTTTTGCTGTTGAGGCCTTAACTCCCTTTGGACCCTGTGAAATAGTTTCAGGGTCAGCAGCAGGGTTTCTAAATAAAAAATTATGCGAGTCAGGGACCCTGTAATATCTGTCAGGCTTACTGGGAGCTGGAGGTAAGGAGACAGGGGTCAAGCTTGACTCCGAAAACACATCATCCACGATGTCTAAAACAGGAGGAATGGCTAAAAGCTTGTGCTGAGGGAGAAGAAGGAAGTCCCTGAGCCTCTTTTTTGATTCTAAGAAGTCTTGACTCTCCCAGTGAAAATGCTCCCTCAAAGTATGCAAGGTATCTCCAAATGAATAATCCTCAGGAGGAGATGCAGATGGAATAGACTTCCTCAGCATCAGAATCCTCAAAGGGAGGTAAAGATAATTCCTGATCAGAAGAGGAATCAGAAGAAATAGAAACCTGATCTGAAAATTCATAATCTGTGTCTTGCCTAGGCCTCTTATTTGGAGGGGGATGGGTACCCCTGATCAAGGTAATAATGTCTTCAGCCATTTTGATCATCTGTTTTTTAGGCATAGAGGCCTGTGCACGTGGCTCAGGAGTCTTTTTTTAGTTTTAGAAGTTGCTTTTGTCTTTGATTTTGCAGCTGTCGTCGGTTTGATATACAAATGTTGAGGTCTGAATACACCCTCTGAAGCCAGTGCCTGCTCAGCAGCTCCAGACCCATCTGAGGGAGATACATCTGTCAGCCCAATACCTTGTGTTTCTTGTGGCATGCCGGACTCCACATGTGTCGGTAGAGGCCTGCGACTTGAAGGTAGCAGGTATCAGGGGCTGCAAAAGCACCTCACTGAGTACCGGCAAACCGGCAACTGGCTTAGGAGAAGTTTCGTCGGTTTTAGATCTCAACTGCCTTTCTCTGTCCTTTTCTTTGCATTTTTTATGTACTCCGGTAGTCAGATTGCTATCCGACGACATTTCTGGGTAGTTAAATCTGTTTCCAAAATACTTTGATGCAAAAATATACCGACGCTTAATAGTGCGTTGGTTAAATCTAGCACAAAACCGACAGCCAGGCATGTTGTGATCAGGGCCTAGGCAAGGAATACAGTATAAATGGAAATCCTTATGAGGTATTTGCTTCCCACATGTAATACAATTATTAACTTTTTCTGAAATCGGTAAAAAGCAAGAAAAAAGTTTCCTCAATGGGGTACTTAGCTTTATTGAAGACTTCGGTTCTGAAACTCGAATATTTCAGTAGTTGGCAGACCGGCACTTGCAAAATGCTTCTGCTTCGGGCACCTCGCGGCAAGAAAGACTAAAGAAAATGGTGTCAGCTGCATGTTTTATACCCCTGACGACCTGACGTCATGGAAGAGGAGACAGCAACCGATGCAGGACCCAAGACTTTGGAATTCAGGCCGACTGAGGGCAACCTGCCAGCAGATTACCCAAATGTAATGACTGCAACAGTGAAACACGAAGAACATCTAGGAATTCCCTGAGTCTCTTTTTGGATGGAGGGTAGTCCTGACTCTTCCCTTGGAAATTCTCCCTTAATGTATGTAGGGTTTTCCCAAAGGAAAAACTTCTGGGGGAGAGGCTGAAGGAATGGAGTCCTCTGCATCAGAATCCTCATAAGTGGAGAGGGGTTGCATGTCTTCATAGTCAGATGCATCAGATTCATCTGACTCTTGTTCAGACAAAACTACAGGGGCCAGATCTATTTTCCTTTTTGAGGGGGTAGCTTGGCTTCCCCTGATCAGCATGATATGGTCTTCTGCCATTTTAAGCATTTGAGACTGAGGCAAGGTAGCAGGTGCCTGAGAGTGGGTCATCAGTTTCTTGGGTGTGGTTCGAACCCTGGGCCTAAGAAACAGTTATTTTTGAAAGAACAGTAGTCGCGAAAGAAGATGTCAGTTTTTGTCAAGATTCGGTAGTGCGAAGGACTTCGTTGGAAGCCGGTGTCTGCTCAGCGGCTCCGGACCCATCCAAGGTAGAGACGACCGCAGGATCCTTAATCGAAGAAGAGTTTTGCGGCATACCAGTCTCCGAAAGGGTTTAGGTACCGGCCTGCGAATCAACTGAAGCTGGCATCACAGGCTGCGAAAGCGGCTCACTGAGTACCGGAGGACTGATGACTAGCTTAACAGAAGTGTCGTCTGTAGGTTTGGACCTGTGCAGTCTGTCTCTGTCTTTATCTTTACGTTTTTTCAGAAGATCGGCTATTGGATGGCTTACCGAAGCCATTATCGGAATTCGAGGACTATAAACGAAAATATCTGGCTACAATAAAGGTCCGACGATGGATAGCTCTGGCGTTGAACAAAGCACAGAAGTGACAACAGGGGACGTCGTGGTCTGGGCCTAAACAAGTGACGTAGTAAGAGTGGAAGTCTCTGTGTGGTATTTGCATTCCACAGGCGAGACAATTATTAACTTTTTCTGACATCGGTTAGTGCAAGAAAAAAGGATCCCCAATGGGGTACTTGGCTTTAGAAGACTTCAGCTTCAATTCTGAAATGAAAACTCAGGTAGCGGCCAACCGGCACTTGTGCAAACTGTTTCTGCTTTGGGCTCCACAGCAAGAATGACTGGTGTAATGGCATCAGCTGCCTTGACGACATGACGTCAGTCCTCAAGCGACAGCAACCGACGCAGAAATACTAAGTCTCTGGTATTTGGGCCGGCCAAGGGCTGCCCTGGCAGGGATAACCCAAATGTGATGACTGCAACAGTAAAACATGAAGAGCATCCTAAAATGTTTTCAACAAATCTGACACTACATACTAAACAGATTTTTTTTTTCTGTTACACAGGGGAGGTAAAACAGGAATGGAGAAAATAGAAAACTCACAAAAATGAAAGAGGGAAAGCTAAGTTTCTGAATAGAAGAAGCAGACATTACTAAGAATATAGCCACAAACCTCACAAAAAATGAGCTCGTCTGAAGAGCAAAGGACATCTGAAGCAGTTGCATGGCAAAAGAGATCTGAGATGCTGTACTGACAAGAGAGGTATTATGGGTATGGAGAGGAGCCTGAGCCCTGGCTCCAAATGTTTAAAAGCTGCTGGCTTCAGATCAGAACAGATCCGATAGCCAGTTAAGGACAAACAGAAGTAACACTGGCTCCAACAGTTTAACAACATTAACAAAATGATCAATTAAAACAGTATACGTATGTGGCCAGCAGCTCACTAAGAAGTAATTTTAAATGCCTTAGGAAAGAGAGGAGCTGAACTTTGCTTCTGGCCAATAACCTCCATGTACAGGTATACACCCCTCCCAAGTTTCTTGTTAGCTTCTTTTAGTTTGAAAAGAAAAAAAAATAAAGGAAACAAAGAAAAATAATTAAAGCAAAATCCAGCACCTACCACTTTCACACTTCCTATCTCAGAGCAAGCAATAGAAAAATAGAAAAGTCACCCAGCACTTAAGGGAGCTGTTTTAAATCCTTTGGGGAAGGACATGATTGATGTTTGCTTACAGCCACTAACTTTTAGGTATAGGTACACCTCCCCAGCGTCTTTTAGAGTATTACCCAGGCAGCCACAAGGGTGTGGTGTGCTCTTCTGTATGGTATTCCTGTAATGAGACTATTTTAATTTTATTTTGACCTAACCCCATCCTTGCTGGTGACATGAGCACTTCCTCTATTTTTCACTGATACTTCAGTCCCTTCGGAGAAAGCCCTTTTCCATCTCCAAACTTTAAAGTCCCACTACTTAGTCTACAGATGTAGTTGTCTAACCATTTTGCTTTTCGACAAGAGCAGCAGATGTGCAGCATCAATCAGATGACCCAGAAGATTTTACTGCAAAAACCTTTTCATCACCGGTTATTTGATAAATATATATATATTTTTTGCAGCTTTCCATATCTTCAGATATTTTACTTACCCTTGTATTTTAGCTTATTTGTCTGTTTAAGAGCAGTAGGTGCTCTGACATATGGAATATCTGAATCTCTTCTTAAGAAATGCACTTTATCAGGCAATGCCCATTTTCACTAAGCTCTTCTGTCTACTTAACTTGCTACTTAGTTTCTGCTCTTTGAAATATGCTGTGCGCCTTCTTATGTTAATGCCTAGTGAAATGCCAGATGTCTTTTCTCCAAAAACGTGCTTTAAAGCAGACTTCAAAGAGAAAAACAAAAATTCTGCACTTACCATAATGATAGATCCCATCATTCTATTCCATCCGATATGATATACGGGTCCTGAAGCCATTGCTTGGATCTGTTCTGGCAGAGAGGGTGCTCCAGCCTTTAGCCCCTCCAAGATTTCTTCTTTCCCATAATCTCTCTGTCCCCCTAGTTACTGCAGATAAAGTGTGACACCTGAATAATAGAGAATAGATTTTATACCTCTTTAGAGGCAAGCATTTAGAAGCACTGATCCTTAAGGTCTTATACAATGAAGGGAAAGCGGGTTGTTATATCAAGACTGGAATGAAGGGATTTAGCATTATGGTAAGTATATGACATTTGTATCCTCTTCACTCTATTCATCCAGTCCGACATATGGGTCACAATCCCTGGCTGTGTTTATCCCGGGGTTATATCATGACAAGAGACCCTTCAGAATGGAAGTACCAAGGGAAGCTCTAGCCATAGAAATGCAATTCAATTTGTAATGCTTAACAAAGGTATGCATGGAGAACTAAGTTCTTCTTTGCAAATGTCATTTAGAGAATGACTTTTGAAAAAGGCAGTAAAAGTAACCATTGCTCATATGGGGGTAAGCTTTAGGTTTGCATGGTAATAGTCTTGTCTTCAGATTCACAGACAAATGAAATGCAATTGGATAGCCATCTAGAATGTGTGACTTTTGGAACATTCTTGCCCAATTTATTCTGAGCAAATGAAATGAACAGCTACTCCTCTTTACAAAAGGAAGCAGATCTGTGAGGGTAAAAGCATAAATGTTTGCATACATCTCGGGAGTGCAACAAATATTCTCCTTTATTTTGGTAGTTGGGAAAAAGACCAGAAAATGAATGGGTGGAAAGATATGTTCTGTACCAACCTTGGGAACAAAAGGATTTGTCCTTAAAGTCACCTTGACTTTATGAAAAATGAGGTAAGCAAAACTACAGAAAGTGTGTGTAACTCAGATTCTACTAGAAAATGTTCTAGCCACAAGATAATTGGTCTTCTGTGACAAAAGCTTGATATCTACTATAGATGTAGACTCAAATGGAGATCTGGACTGAGCCTCTAAAATGAAACTCAAGTCACAAGGAGGGACAGGATCTTTTATTGGAGGACATCAAAGGAAGGTGCCCTTGAGGAAGCCACTATGTAAGAAAAAGTTCAGCTCTTGGCAATTTCTAACTGTAGAAAAACTAAAACCTGAGTGGAAGAGAGAGGCAAGAAGACATGGGACATCTTTAACGGGAGGTAAAAAGTGATCAAACTTTTGAACGCTTGCACAAATGGCAAACCTCTTTCATTTGCTCTGATAAATTTTTTGAGTAAAAGAACCTTCAGAGGCTCTCAAGAAACTTACTACATATCCTAGGGAAGAAAAGAATCTCTCACCATAAGTGGAACTGGAGAAACTATGTGGTCAGTCTCAGACTGTGAGGATCTCTTGGAGGGGGGTGAGTTATGAGATCCAGATCTGGATCTAAGAGCCAAGGGGACTCTCACAGGTGAGGCTTTAGAAGAGGAAAACAGATCTGTCTGGGCCAATATGGGACTATGAGGATGACATTCATCTTGGGTGATTGTACTGGAGGTGGGATCCTGGTGAAGAATCTGATGCATTTTGTATTGGACAGGGTAGTAAAGAGGTCACAGCAGGGATTGCTCCAGTGACTGAACTGAAAGAGGGACCACCTGTAAGGCACCAGGTTTGCAATCTGAGAAGAGCTCACTATACCCCTAATTTTGTAGACCACCTCAGTCCTTTGGCCTGGGCCTGTTAAAGGGGCCACCTCTGCTGGGTCTGCCCTGCTCAGAAGGTGAATCAAACTGGCATGTGGACCTTTGTGAAGTTATAGTGAATTATGCACTTTTTTAAGCCCTGTTAAATGAGCTCTGTGGGACCTCGAACTTGACTCCCATGACAGATAAGGTCTTGCTGCCTTCTTCATTCTTCTGCATTTTCTCTACAAAGGAGGATCCAGTCAAGGCTGATCCATCAAATGGGGCATTTGTAATGGATGGTAAGTCACAATCTCAGCCAAGCATGGCATTTAATTGTAATGCTTGTGCTGGTTGCTCTTACCTCTCTATCAACTGCAATGCGCATCAGGCAAAATGAGACATTTGTAACACTTGACATAGTCGTATGAGTAGTTTATAATTGCTTGTGACAGAGTCTGCCATTACTAAATATTCAGAGTAGATAGACCTGCTGTGCCAAATCACTCAGGAATCTATTCATGTCAATGGCACAGCTCAGGGCACAGAGTAAAAGTGCCTGAAGAGTATGCCCACTTCCAAAAGCTATCCATTGACTTCAGTTCCTTATTGGGGTGGATAGAAGAGATGACTAAGCATTTCTTAGTGGCCACCATCCCAATAATGAAGTCCACCGGGGAAATGTTTGACCAAAACATTTATCCTTTGGGGCCATAAATTCTTTCTGGCTTCCTGAGGAATGCCTCACACGAGTTTGGCTCCTGCGATTATCTCCTAACTGCCAGCTCAATAAGCTTGTCAGCTGGGGGAGACCACCCAGAATGTGGATGGTGTTTTCCCATACACCTCAAATAAACCTCCTTGTCTTGGGGGGTTGTCTGTTGGCCAGGTGCCCCTCTGGCACATCAATTACAGGATGATGCCAAACAAAGCACCACCTGTGGGTGACTGCGAACAACCCTGTTTATCCTCCAAGCCAGTATCTTGACGTCATCGACTCTGAAGGGAAGTCGATGTGTTTCCTCTTACACACCCTCTTCTTTGGGTTATGAGTCTTCAGACTTGCTGGAAGGAATCCTCTGCTCCGAGGCAGGTAATTTGAGGATAACAGCATGACTACGACCTGTGAATGTCAAACAAGAACATATAGACTGATATGCACATACTCTCTTGGGAGATATGATCCTCCCCAACATCTGGGGAGCTAAGCCAACTTCCAGTGGATCCAATGAACCCGATCCTGCAGATGCATCCACTTCTCCCCTTGGAAGAGACAGAAAATCCTGTTGAGGGATTCCTAAAACCATGAAGGAAGCCAGTTCAGATGAATGGACATGAACAGAACAGTCGAAGGAGACTTCCTCAACAGTCTCCAAAGGTATAGACTATTTCTGTGCCACAGGCTGATCAGAAGGCCTTGACCCAAGACCACTAATCCAAGACTTAAGACAGATAAGACCTGGCCAGAGTCAGATCCAAATATCCCAGAGCTGACACAATATGGTACATCAGTCTCTGGGGCACAGCATCAGCGGAGATACAACGGTTTCAAAGAAATGGCAGACAAAGGTCAGACCAGTGAGGGAGCCTGGAAAGGGTTGAGGTGTATGGATCCAACTACCTTAAGAGCTGAAGGTGAAGGAATTACCCACATTTCAATTTGGGTATTGAAAAACATTTGCATAAGGTGATCCAGGCCTGCTTCTGAGGTGGTTCTACAAGACCCGAAGGACCACACAGATGTTGATGAGGGTCATGAAGAAAGACGTTCCACCTTTTCAGGATTCTGTTCCTTTGTAGAGTCCTGAATGGTAATGATTTGCAAGACTAATGGATTCGGGGGAAGGATTACAGGTAGGAGATTGTGTCCCACGTTAATTGAATCTCAGCACTTTAGAAGCTAAGTTTGGAGCTGAAGTTTTAGCTGGCCTTTTTATTCAGATCAGAATCCTTACTTTTAGATCGTTGTTCTGCATGTCTTATGAACTTCTGGATCTGGCAGGAATTCTTTGATTATCAATTTATTACACCGGTCTGTTAATGCTCTTTCCCCAAAGAAAAGCAACTATTGCAAGCAGAAGATAAATGTGAAACAAGACAGACAACACAAAGATCATGAAGATTCTAAGAAGGGATGGCACTTTTTAAAGCAAGCCTGTTTTTAGCATTATCAGACACAAAGTAAAACCCCAAACAGAACACTATCAAAAATGACTGAGAACACAAGAAAAAAATGCGTACTCCAAACCACACTAAAGAAAGACTATTTCAAATCGGCTTGATGATTATATCAAACTACAAAACAAAAATACTCTTGATAACTATGACTATAAATAACAGTAACACCACAAGGCATGAATGCTCTTTATAACAAAGTCTGAAGAAGGAAGATAGGGGCGAACACCCAGGAGAAATGACAGGTTTGACATGAAACAAGTAGAGAAAAAAAAGAGAGTACTGTTAACTTTCCTACATCTAACTAACTAGAGTAAATACATATGGACACAATCATCACCAGAAACTAAACAAGGTGGAGCACTTATCTGCTACTGAGATTGCGTGGCTTTCATGAATGTGGCAAATAACAGCTGCTGCAGCTATGGGGACAGAGCGATTATGGGAAGGAAGAATTCTTGAAGGAATCTGCAGCACTCTCTCTGCCACACTGAATATAAGAGTTGACTCAAGGGACCCATCCATTGAATTAGACAGATGGAATGAAGTGGATAGTTTGCTTAATGCATACTGTTAATGCTACATCTAAAAATGCAGTATCTAACAGTTTAAAGGCAAGCACTGTTGGGAAAACAGAATTACAGCTATGCATCAGACTACGGGCTGTATCTATAGGTGTTGCGCACAGACAAAACAGGAATTTGGGCTAGCCATGCCTGCCTAAGCACAACTCATGCACAACACTGACATCATCTGAGCTTAGGCGCAGCTGTCTGACCTGGTCTATGAAAGAAGTTATAATAAACTTTAAATGAGGAAATCATGAAAAATAGGCGACTATCTTTATGTAAAATTAAGACTTCTTTACTCCTTTGTGCGATTCACAGCTGATTTTGATGTGCATCTATGCTATGCGCATAAGGCTAATAAAAAGCAAAGTTCTGCCTTTTCCATCCAATTTGCAAAGATGCCTGTGTCTGCTGTCAGTTTGACTGTCTTCCCATTCTATGCTGCTTGTCTTGGTCATGCTAAAAAAGTTATGTAGTCACCATAGCATTCCATCTATTTTGTCCATTTTCATTTATCCTTGACGTTTGGGCTTGGTTCCAATATCTGAACTGACTAGGTTGTTACTACAGCTTGCGCCAGCCAAAAACTCTAAGCTTCACCTCTACCCATAACCCCTCTCTCCCAATTACCTCAGACTGAGTTTGCAAAAACTGTATGGATAATAGCTAAGAAAGCCAGAAGGGAAGCCATATCTGCTATGCTTTAAAGGTCACAATAATTTGAAGGCATATTATCCATTCCACCAAAAAACTGTCAGAAGGCCAGAGGATGGAGGGAGGGAAGTCAAAGATAAATGAAAAAGGACAGCACAGATGGAACGTTATGGTGAGTATATAACTTCTTTATGTCATGTTGTCAGTTTTCATTTTATCCTTGACGTATGGGACAGAGTCCCCAGCTACCTTACATCTTGGCAGGACTCGTGGAAGGATATTTCTGAGCACCATTAAACCAAAGGATGCTCTTCTCCTAGAGACCAAGTCCAATTTGTAATGGGTAACAATGGGGAGAAACCCAAGTAACTAATACACATATATCATCCAT
The DNA here is from genome assembly GCF_019279795.1 of Protopterus annectens. Lineage (NCBI taxonomy): Eukaryota > Metazoa > Chordata > Ceratodontiformes > Protopteridae > Protopterus > Protopterus annectens. The sequence continues at coordinate 423,521,844 of NC_056737.1, forward strand.
TGAAGCTGTAGACTGGAAAACTGCTGAAGTGGCTAAAGATATTGTAAAATGGGCTTTCACAGGCCTAGGCAAAGGAATTTTGTTCTTATCACAGATGAATGAAATACATGACTTTAGCCATTAGGCTAGAGTCACCTTGCTGACTGGCTAAACAAACCATGCACTGGAAAAGGAAACAAATAATTAATCAGATTTTCTCATGTCTTTCATCCTGTTAAGATAGAAACGTAATTGTCTGTGAACATCTCGTAAATACAAAGAACATTCACCTCTGTTAGAAAAGTTTGGAAAGAATACTGGTAAATTAATGCCTTGATTGACATTAGATTCTGCGACTACCTTGGGTAAAGAAGGGGTTTGTTCGTAAAGAAGCTTTGTGAAAATTCAGATTAGGTGGTTTACATGACAAGTCCTGAATTTCTGAAATCCTTCTAGCAGAGGTTATAGCCACCAAAGACTTCAGCTCACATTCTGCCGAGGGTTCAAAGGAAGAATGTACAATGCTTTCCAACATTAGCTTCGGATCCTAAGGTGGTGTCTGGTCTTTGAAAGGAGGTTTCATCAAAAGTGTCCCTTTTAAAAAGGACTTACAAAGTCTATGAGAAACTAAACAACGTTCTTCCAAACCATCATGGAAATTGGAAATTGCTGCTAGTTGTATTCTGATGGTAGAAGGGGAAGTTCCTGCATTAAAGAGAGAGGCTAAGAAGTCTAAAATATTTTCTATGGAAGTAGAGAAAAGGTCAATATCTTTTTCACGAGCCCAAATGGTAAATCTCTTCCATTTACCACAATATAGTTTACCAGCAGAAGGTTTATGAAAAGATAGCAGGATGTGGCATACCAGGGAGAAAACATTTAGATGTCTGGTAGCTAATGGAACTGGAAGAACCATGCTTTCAGCTTGAGGTTCAAAATGTCTGGGAGAACAAGTCTATCTGGATGAGACAAGAGGTCCAGAATCGGGTCCAGAATCCAAGGTTGTTGAATCAGATAAGGCCAAAGAAAGGGGAACCAAATCTGTCGAGGCCAAAATGGAGCAATGAGGATTACTTTGCTCTTCAACCTGAGTGCTTTCTGCAGAAATTTTGGAATTAAGAGGTATTGGGGAAAGGCATACAGGAGACCGGGGGACAACTGTGGACGACAGCATCTCTTGGTGACTTCCCCAGAGGGGGAATCAGGGTGAAGTAATTGCTGCATTTGTTGTTTAGGGGAGAGGCAAACAGGTCACAGCAAGGTTGACCCCCACTGACAGAAGATCCTTTCGACCACTTCTGGATTGAGAGACTACTCATGAGGCTGAAGGATACATCTGCTCAGTTTGTCTGCAATCACACTGGAACCCCCCAGAATATGCATTGCTATTAGAAAGCAGTTGGAAGAGATCGCCCACTGCCAAATTCTGAGTGCTTCTAGACAAAGGGGTAAAGACTTGGTTTCTCCCTGCTTGTTGATATACCAAACTACTGACATACTGTCTGTTTCAATTGCAATTGTCCCCTGAGGAAGAACTTTATGAAAGGCCTGCAATGCTAGAAGCACCGCTCTTAGCTCCAGGACATTCGCATGCAAGTCGGCCTCTACGGGAGACCAAGTGCCATAGATAGTCTTGGTCAGAAAATGTCCCCCCACACTATCTGGGAGGTTTCCATGATCACTATGGCCATGGGCTCTAGAAGGACAAAGGGGCAGCTGAGGAAAATTTGTTTGAAATGAGTCCACCAAAGTAGATCCTTCTTGCAATAGTTGATCAGAATCTGGTCCGACATGGGTTGATGAAGCATAGACCATTGAGATGCTAGCAGCCACTGTAGTATCCTCATGTGCAACCTGGCTAGAGGAACTAGTTACTGATAGAACCTAGAGCTTGCAAAATTAGTAGAGTAGCAGCCTTCTTTCGCTGGATTATCTTCTGAACCTGTGTAATAGCTCTGGATGCTATGGTTGATCTTGTGTTTAGAACTGCCCCTATAAACTCTAGATTCTGAGCTGGAGTTAATTGGGATTTTTCATGATTTACAGTAATTCCTAGGTAAGCACAAGTGTTGAGAGTGCAATCCCTTGCTTCTATCAAACGATGCCTGGTCGAAGCGGTAATGAGCCAGTCGCCCAAGTACGGAAACACCCGGAATCCTTGCAGCCTCAAGTGAGCTGCTACTACTGCCATGCATTTGGTGAACACCCTGGGGGCTGTGGTGTGAACAAGGTGCAGTGGTCCGAACTGGTAATGACTGGCTCCCAGCCGGAAGTGGAGAAACTTCTTGGAGCGCTTGTCCATCTTTATATGGTAATATGCATCATGAAAATCTATAGAGTACATCCAGTCATCTTTCCTCAAAAACGGAAGAATGGACTGTACCGTGACCATTCAGAACCTTGTTTGTTGAACTGATCTGCTCAACATGCTGAGGTCTCCAGTCCCATGTCTTTTTTGGCACTAAAAAGAATCTTAAGTTCCAGATCCTCTCTGGTCTGGTGGGACTTCTTGGATGACTCTTTTGTTTACCATTTTTTGAATTTCTAGAACTGCTGGATCCCTCTGACTGGTGGGACATCAGAGATTTTTTTTGCATATGGTGGGAAGATGGGGAAAGGATATGATATAACCTCCAGATACGATCCGTTGCACCCAAGAATATGTTGTGTTTAGCCAGGTGTTTAGATGCAAGGATACGCGTCCGCTGACTGCCTCCATAGGAAGACAATCAGGCCATCTTTTTGGAACGCTGAAACAGCTTACTCTGAAAAGAATATCTGAAGCCCTGGTTCTGCGAACCACATCTGCCGCAAGGGTGGCGTCTTCCATTGTGGTTCCTCTGTCTGCCTCTAGGGTAACTGCCTCCACGTGTGCCCTGGAAATGACCTTGGGATTTTTTGAACCACATCTTTCTACCACTCTCTGATTCTTAGAAAAGGATCTGTGGGGGTGGAAAAATGTATGCCCACAGCAGAAAGGGTCTTGCCATCCTAACACCTAGATAAAGTCCGTCTTACTTTTGTGCCAAATAAAGATGATCCGTAAAGGGTGTATTGACAAATGAAGATGTAAATGATTCCAGAAAGTCACATAGGTGCATCCAGATGTGTCTCCTTATGGATTAGCCTGAACCCATTGCTCTGGATGTCCCCTCTGTTATATGCGCTATGAGCCTCATGGAAGAATTGGACAGATTCCAGGGTGGCTCGTTGGGAGGCAACTTTCTCTTGGAGCCACTAAGGGACACCACTCACCAGGGTATCCGATAACTTCTTGATCGGGTCCATTTGAAGTCCTGTGAAATGTGCCAGAAAATTCCAAGACCTTAGGGCAAATTTTGATGAAGCATAAACCAGCTTACCATATCTATCCATAGCCAGAGACTCCATGTTAGGTGGATGGATAGATGAACTCTCCTCAGCGAGCTCCTTTTTCGTGGTAGCCGCTACAACCATGGCATTAACTGCTAAACCTTTGGCCCAGAACTGCTGACCTTCAGGGGCAGATAAAATCTTGTCCAATCTATTACAGATAGGTTCAATGGTGTCTGCAGCCTTCCACGCCCACTGTGAAATCAACTGGATGAGTTCGTCAGTGGGCAGAGTCACCCAAGAGGAAGACAGGTGAGAACCAAAAGCCTGCAGGTAAACCAATTCCTCCAAAGGGTTTTGGGACTTCCAGTCACCCCTTTGTTTCCAAGATTTCTAGGATGTCTCTGAAGGATATATCGTCAGTTGATGACCTTGGGAATCCTTCCCCCTCACCAAAATCAGTATCTTCAGTGACTGATTCCTGGGGGAAACTGCTTCCTCTTGCACTTTTCCGGAAGGACCACCTCGGGGGTAATCTGGAAGGTATCAGAAGATGAGAGAACCTGTGTCTGAGAAACCTGAGACTTCGGCACTCACTGCTCCAGTGGAGAGATGGGTCAAATAACAGAGCCAGAGGGGGGTATCTGTTCCGAAGAGAAAGTTGCCGACTGAGTCACTGTAAGGGACAGGGCCCTCTCCATAGCCTCGAAGGTTGGCCCCCCTGAAGAGGGAAAGGACCCTGGAACCAGATAGACTGCCTTGGAACCAGGGTCACTCCCCACTCCGAAGAAACCGCCCCCAAGACAGAAGCCAGGGCCAAACTGACTCGACCTAAAGTTCTTAGGAGCAAGGACAGCTTAAAAAAAATTGGAGTCTACTCCAGCCCCCCGGAACAAACAGGGCAGCTATGGCTGCGGGAGGTCTTTGGTTCTGAAATCACAGAAGAGCTCAAGGAAATTACTGGTTCTGAAGAAATGGAGATCTCAGGAGCTGGTACAGTCAGTGCCAGAAGACTTGGAACTGTAAACTCTGAAACCTCATAGGAGATCAGAGGAAGAGCGGTTAACTGGGTGAAAGAGGCTTGGTACCCAGACCCAAAGTAGCCAAAGGGGGTTCTGTAAGTCATCTCACCCGCAAAATTTTACTCACGAATCTCTCCACAATGACCTCTGAAAGACTTCTGGTGGAACAGACTGATGACATAGAGGCAGATTTCAGTCTCTGGAGAAAAACTTCTGGAAGCTCACCCACCAAGAGGTCAATAGATGAGGAGTAAATATTCCTAGGCAAAAACTCCTTTGGTTCAATTTCAAATGTCTGCGCAAAAATAGTTGGTGCAGTTAAAGCAGTTAAAATGTTCTGCGCCAGAGCCTTTGACAAAGGTTCTGTGATAGTGGTTGGTGTCGAAAAAGTTGCAATAATCAAGGACCTACACAAGCCAGACACCTCCGGTTCCAAGAAGGCTTTCAGAATGAGTATTCCAGTTTCTTGGATTTTGGTGCCAATGGAGAAGTTGGAACAGACAAGGTCTTCTTTTACCCTTCTCCAAGGAAGATGAGGATGAAGGGGAAGATATATCTGTCTTACTCTTGTTTGTCGCAGATATTGCTTCATCAAAGGCAGAGGGGATCAAAACCTTCAAGATAAGTTTACTATGTCTCTCAAACAAGGGCTGTATGACTGAACCCCGTGGCAAATACAGCAATCCTCCTGCAAATGCACAGGACACAAGCAATATAAGCAAAGCAAGTGTAAATCTGAAGAAGGAATCTTGTGGTAGCACATCTGGCATTTTTTAAAGCCAGAAGGGGCCTTAGCTTTCTTAGCCATCACAAAAATACAGGCTGGAAGCAGACACACACAATCACAAATGGATGGGAAAAGACAGAAAATTGAGAAGGATAGAAAAGATTTTTTTTAATGTGTGGAGAGGAAAGAAAAGGAAACCATCAACAATGATAGCTTAAGCAGTACACCAAGGTGTATGGAGAGAGGCTATCAACAATGATAGTAAAGAAATACACTCACGTGTACAAGAGAAGAGGAAAACAGCAGCTCAAGGTTACAGGAAAAAACAGAAAAAGGATACAGAAAAAAAACTCAAGGAAATAAGAAAATATTGCTCAAGCCAAAAAATAGAAACTTGAGAGCTTTGACAAAACGTGACTGTTCAGAAAAGCGGCAAACGAGATCTGAGGTAACAGAGAGAGGGATTGTGGGTATAGGTAAAGCTCAAGAGTTTTTGGCTGGCATGAGCTGTAAATGGCAGAGTCGGTTCAGATAGCAGAACTGAACCCATACGTCAAGGATAAAATGAAAATTGACATCAGATCCAAGTGCACCCAGTGGGGCTCACTGGCCCAGGAGGAGAAGACATAGACAAAGGCTGGCTCACCTGATCTTTGCTGATCAAGAAAATCTTAGACATGTTTAGAGTAGACAGCCATAGTACAGGCTTTGGTGAGTTTGTATAATGCACAGAAGGGGACTGCTGGATGCGTAGACTTCTTATACCTGTAGATACCAAGGCACTTATAGTTCTCACTTTACTTGCCATACAGACCTTCCAGAAACGAACTCGGGACATGTTTGGCATTTCACATGCTTCTGCCTTGAGGATACTTCAGACGTTCTTCATCATACTCTTGGAATATGTGGATCAATACATCTATTTCCCAGTGTCACCTTCAGACCATGCCAGGACCATGATTGTCTTCTACAAAATGGAAAACTTTCCTGGGGTGATTGCTTCAAAAGATCACACCTATACTGCTAATAGGGCCCATCTAGACCACAGCGAGAGCAGTACTTGGACAAGATGGACTACCATTCCATCAGCTGTGAAGTACTGTGATGCATTAGGGTGCATCAACAAACTGCAGGTACTACATTCCGGCAGTGCCCAAGATTCCCTTGTTTGGCACACTAGCACACTGTAGCTCTTCTTCCTGCATTGTAGGATTTTTTAAAAGACAGTTAATGGATACATGCAAAGTAATATAATCTTGCTAACCATAGTTATGTTAATATCTATATACAGTGATGTAGGCAGTATTGAGTAATCATCAGCCTCCTTTTTTTGTGTTCCCCTCCCAGATTTAATTTCCAGGTCACACAGGCCACCAATTCAAACCTTGGCTCATGGCACCTGTCTGTAACCCCCAAGGAGCTACCATGGCGTGCTTAGTCACTAAGCAAGTGTTTGTTCTGCATAAAGCCCTTTTTCATTACTTGAACAAGTCTGGAAGTGACCTTCAGTATATCCTGCCTCAACATATAGGATGTTTACAGCCTGCTGTATTCTATACAACATGATTATGCCATTTGTTGAGCAAATGCCACAGCCAGTCACTTATAATGGCATTTCAGCTCCATATTTACTCTCACCAGTTACGAAAGCAATGGTAGCCATCCGGCACAAGTAGCACTGCAACTCCTGCAGTGGAATTGTGCATGGTATATGGCTGCACGAGTGAAGTGGCGGAATCTTGTCAACAACTATGGGCCATCACATTTAATTAGCAAAGGTGCAAAAAATCACAGATACTTGATGCATGCACTGTTACTTGTGGGCTACGATGAATAGTGCATAGTCAACTTACACTGTACATCAGACATTTTCTACATATCAACAGAAATTGTTTCTTCCATAATTTTGTGTTAGTCATCATGTGAGCGGGAGAGGGAGTGGCACAAGTGCTAGTTATACTGACAGGGTTGGATTTAAGTGCATCAAAGCAGGTGTTATAAAATGTGTTTAGGAATTACTGAAATTTTTCACTACAATGTCCAGAATAAAGTACAATGAATGTTACTGTGCACCAGTTCCTTGGAATGAAACTTTTTTTCCCAGAAGTATTGTCTCTCTACAGCTTTTCAAATACAAGGAAGAACTGTAGCATTTCCGGTGTCGGAAAAGTAACAGCTGGGTGAGTACATTTTATCAGTAACAGGTAAACAGTAAGTTATATATGGCAAGTGTCATATAAACTATTCCTAAGGATAGTGAAGGTGATGGTCCTACGGTTTAAGAGCAGGTCCTGGCATGTAAGCTTAATGCTGAGCTGCTCCAACTGCTCCAATGATAAGATCGACAAGATACAGCAGACTCTCTTGACCTAATCATGCTGCAAGACCTAGACCCTGACCAAGAGGAGATTCTGCCAAGAGTTGTGAAGTCTGAAGAAGCTTGGCTGCCTTCTGCTTGTGAGAATACACAAGAAATTGCGGCACTTCCCTGAGATGAACATGGCCTCTTGCCTACTAGTCCACTAAAATGTGGACAGTTACCCAGCCACATCCTCCTGTGATCCCAATGTGCATCTGGTTAATCTTCACGAGTGTGTGCATGGAGGCTGACAGTAATGATGTATGCGCAACAATATCATGCATGAAAATCATTGTATAATTGTCTCTGGCCTCCAACCCTCCCATGTACTGGTGAAATCCCTCATGTCTCAGGGAAAGTAGCCTGTACCTGAACTATATCATGGCACACCTGGTGCTGGGGAGCCAAGACCATGTGTGCCACTTTTGCTTGACACCTCTGTGTACAACTGTGACTTTAGGTACTGCAGCTTCTGAAAAGGAAGCCTCTTCATCAAAAGACTCGGGGTGTGCACAAGAAGCAGATATTGAGCTGTCCTGTGTTCCCCTTGCTGTAATGCCATTTCCTCATTATGCTAAGTATGAGGGCAAATGTCACTGCCTGACTAAGTGGCACTATCCTTAGGCTGTGTCACAAGTACAAAACTTATGACATCGTTGACAGCCGTTCTACTGTCAATATCAGCCTGCTGTGATAAGTCACAGGATATGGTTGTTTCCAGTGCCTACCCTGTGAAAAAATATGCCAAGTGGAGATGGGGCTTTTGAAGAAGAGCCAAGCCAAGGGTCTAGCTTGGCTCTTAAAGTCCATTAAGAGTTGAGATGGAGTAGACAATGAAAAATGTGTATAAACCACACAGTGCCAGGGCGAAACAAAAAGTTCTCAAACACTAGTTTTTAACAGCTACATTAAAGTTAGTTTGTATAAGTCAATTTATAACACTGTCAGAGAACTCTAGCAAAATGCTTCAGTATAAAACAAACAAAAAAATGCCATTCTAAGCCCAATGACTACATCTCAAATCTGATTTACTGGGTTCAGACTGACTGATGTTGGTTATGTTTAGCAGACCACAACGTCTGTGCCTATGTCAATTCTCCTGAAGCAACTTAGAATTTACTCAGGTTTTATTTTAATACTAACAGCAAAGAAAACAGTGACTCCACGCAACGTGCAAATTCTGAGAGGATATGCCATCTTTGACCCTGAAGTCTTGACAAACATAACCACCACACTTGTTCTTTGGAGAGATACTGCCCCTCTCAAACTGTATCAATATTCCTTAAAAAAATTCTAGGAATGGATTTTTGCTTTCATACATCACCTGTCCTGCCCACACCGTCCTCAAAAAAACAGCCACATTCTGATACAGTTCTCATGTCTCCCTGGAAAGACAGAAACATAATCACAGTAACGTAACTCAGCTTTATGCTGCTTGTTCCTTCCAAACTCAATTCAAGCGCAACATGGACAACTGGATGGGGAACATGAAATTCATCCCTGGTTTGGCACCTATGACTCTAATGGACAAAGACAGCCTAAGAATGGTCAATCTCTCGAGCCCCTTCTTACACCGCCCAAGGGGTAACAACTTGTCAGAGATATGGGATGCATGACTAGGCTTAAAAAGGCCCGGGTGGTCATTAGCTTAGCACACACCTATGAACCTATAAATAGGCTTGCCCCTCCAAAAAGTACAGTTGTGTACACTTACCATAAATGTAGATGTTCGAGTATATTCACTGTTGCAGTCATCACCTGTGGGTTATCCCTGCTGTGGTAGCTCTCGGCCAGCCCAAATACCAGAGTCAATGATTTTGTGTGCCGGCTGCTGTCCCCTGTAGTCTGACGTGAGGTCATCAAGTACTATAAAGCAAGGCAGCAGACATCACATCAGTTTTTCTTGCCCTAACTTGTCAGAAGCACAAGGGAAAAGACAGAAGTGGTCCTAGTGGCTAAGAGCAACCTTGGGAAGCTTGTGTCCCCCTAGGGGAAGGTGTTAAATGGGAGATGGAAGGAGGGAAACCAAGACTGCAACAGTGAATACACTTGAACATCTACATTTATGGTAAGTGTATACAACTGTACTATGTTCTTCGTGTTTCACTGTTGCAGTCATCACCTGTGGGAGGATTCCCAAAGCTGAGGTAAAGGGTGGAAGGAAATGTAGAGTCCTAGGTATGGGTCAGAAGGCCCTGTAGAATTGCAATGGCAAACCCTGCCCTAGACTTAGAAAAGAGAGGTAAGTGGTAATGCTTTGTAAAGGTATGGAAAGAGGTCCAGGCGGCCACTTCCAAGATGTCTCTGGTAGGTACTCCTCTGAGGAAGGCAGTGGAAGTGGAGGTTGCCCTAGTGGAGTGGGTACAGAGAGACTTAGGGATGGGTGTCCCATGTAGTCTGTAGCAAAAATGGATACAGTGTGAAATCCATTTGGAAATGGTTTGTTTGGAGATGGGCTTCCCTTCTGCCCCTGGGGCAAAGCTTACAAGAAGCAGGTCAGCTTTTCTGAATGGTTTGTACGGTCCAGATAGTATCTGAGTTGTCTGTGCACGTCTAGTGTGTGTAGAATTCTTCACCCCTTGTTTTGAGGGTTGGAAAAGTATATGGCCTGGTTAAGGGTCACATCAGTTACCACCTTGGGCATAAAAGGAGGGATTAGCTCCCAGGTAGACTCTGTCTGCATAGAAAATTATGAAGGGCTCGACAGCCATGAGAGCTTGAAGCTCCAAGACCCTTCTGGCTGAGGTGATAGCTAGTAGGAAGGCAGTCTTCCAGGAGAGGTATTTCAATTCTGTTGAAGTGGCAGGTTCAAAAGAAGGTAAGGTTAGTTTCTCTAAAACATAATTCAGGTCCCAGGGTGGAGTAGGAGGTCTTATGAGAGGCCTGATATTAGAAGCCCCTCTGAGGAATTGCTTAATCAAAGGATGAGAGAAGAGGGGTGGGGTATCAATCATAATGGGCGGAGATGGCCAAGGCATGGATTTTAATAGAGGAGAAGGAGAGGCCACTATTGAGCACCTCTGCTAAGCAATCCACGAGAGGGATGGAGGGTTGGGAGGTACTGCCCCCTTTTGATTGCTTCCAGGAGCAGAATCTTTTCCATTTTCCTGAATAAGATTTTCTTGTGCTGGGCCTTCTGGGCTCTATGATGATGTCCAGGACCTGTCTGCTAACAGGGACTTCTCGTTAGTTTTTATAGAATAAGCCATGCTGAAAGTTTGAGAGTCTGTAGGTCTGGGTGCAGCACCTTCCCCCTCTCCTGGGGCAAGAGGTCTGATCTTAGGGGAAGCAGCTTCGGGGGCTACAAGGTCAGACTGCGCAGTAAGGGGTACCAATGCTGTCTGGGCCAATCTGGAGCAATGAGGATGACCTTTGATCTCTCCTCTCTTCTTTTGATCAGAACCTTTGGAATAAGGGGCAGGGGAGGGTATGCATACACAAAGAGGGAGCTCCAAGGGAAGGTCAAATCATCCACCTTCCATGCAAGGAGGTGATACTCCCTGGAACAAAATTTGTGCAGTTGGTGGTTGAGGTGCAAGACAAAGAGGTCCACCTCTAGGGTCCCCCACTCCTGGGTGATTTGCAGAAAGATTTCTCTGTGGAGTTGCCATTAGTGGGGGTCCAGTAAGTTTCTGCTTAGGTGGACTGCCAGTGTGCTGTTGATCCCTGGTAAGTATTGGGCAATTAGGAGTAGCCCCATGGAGGTGGCTGTAAGCCAGAGACTCATGGCAAACCTGCATAGGCGGTAAGATTGGGTGCCCCCCTGCTTGTTGATGTACCACATTACTGTGGTGTTCTCTTTTTATGAGGAGGACTCCTGGCCTGAGATGGGGTTGGAAGGAAGTCGAACCATTTTGCACTGCCATCATTTATTTCCTGTTGATATGCAAGTGAAGTTGCTGGGCATTCCAAAGGCCTTGGGTACACCTGCCTGCTAGTTGAGCGCCCCAAGCTATGCCTGAGGCGTCGGTGGTGATGGTCTCATTAGAAGGGCAGAGGATGAAGGGAAGACCCTTGTTCATGGCAGAGGCCTCTGTCCACCAGAGAAATTCATCCCTTATATAAGGGATCACTGGGAGAGTGGTCTCTAGGGACAGAGTGCTGACACCAAAGGTTCTTTAAGCACCACTGAAGTTTTCTCATGTGAAGCCTGGTGAGAGGGATGAAAAGGATGCAAGATGTAATAATATTCCAGGGCTTGCAAGAACTTCCTCGCAGTGAGCTGACTTTTGGAAGCCAGCTGGGTGAAGTAGAGAGGCAGGAGGCACTGCTTTTCTGGGAATAAGAAGGCCATTAGGGTTGGTGTGTCTAGCACAGCTCTTGGTAAAACAATTTTCCTGGTGGGGTTTTGCTTCGATTTTTTTCTCGTTGATAGTGAACCCTAGGGAAGTTAGGAGTTTCTTGACAAAGAGAAGGTCCTGGAGCACCTTATCCTTGCTGTTCGCCTGAATGAGACAGTCGTTCAGGTAAGGGTACATCTGTATATTTTTTGTCTGCAGAATGCTACAGCTGGGGCCAAGCATTTGGTGAATACTCTGGGAGCAGTACATAAGCCAAAGGGTAGAGCAGAGAACTGAAATTGCTGACTACCTGCTCTGAAGCGCAGGAATTTTCTGCAGGATTCCCTGACTGGGATGTGGAGGTAGGCATCTTTTAGGTCTAGTGTCACCAGCCAGGCATTTTGTGTGAGCATAGGCAGGAGCTGCTGCAAGGTTAGCATTCTGAATCTGGGGACCATCAAGGAGGTGTTCAGTTTGGAGAGATCCAGGATGGGGCGCCAAGGGCCCTCATTTCTGGGAGCAAGGAATAGTCTGGAGTAAATACCTTTTCTTGCTTGATCCAGAGGGACAGGCTCAACTGTCCCCTGGGATATTAGTGTTTTTACCCATTTTAATGCCTCTGCCCACTGGTTTGGAGAGAGGTCTGGGTACCCTCTTGGAATAGGGAGTTCGCTGAAGGAGAATCTGCATCCTTGAGAAATTATTTTAATACCCATTGGATCTTGGTTATAGAGACTCAAATGTCCTTGAAGAGGCTGAGCCTTCCTCCTAGTTTTAGATGAGTGAAAGGAGGGCGGGGGGGGGGGGGGGGAGTCATTGTGAGTGCTTGCCATAGAAGCTTAGCTTACAACTCCCCGCCTTAGAGGTGGAAGTGGTCTATTGTTTGCTTCTTTGCTGGCCCTGGGATTAGGGCCTGGATGTCCTGTCCCTGCGGGGCTTAACCCGGCCCTGTTTGCTGGGTGCAGGGAAGGCCCAGTGCTTAGAGGGGAATTTCCTGCTGAATCTGGGCGGTTGAACTTGAAAGAAATCTTTTACTGTTTGCATAGATTTTGCTTTGTCTTCCATCTTTTTAAGCACCTTTTCTACTTTTTCCAAAAACAGGCGTTCCTTATCTAGGGGTGCATCAATAAGTTTAGACTTGACATGATCAGGGAGAGGTTGTTCCTTCAGTCATGCATGTCTTCTAATAACAGATCCTGTCACTGCTGCCCTGCTAGAGGCTTCTAGGGGGGGTCATAGCCACATTGTAATGAGTGCTTGGCCACTTGACAAGCAGAGTGCAGCAATTCTGCCAGCTCTTTTGAGTTGGCACCATCAGTAGAGGTAGCAATCTTCTATTTTAATTGTTCCAAAGTGTGTTGTTGATATTTTAACACATGGAACTGACAGTTGAGTGCTCTGACAGCTAAGGTTGCAGAGGTGCATACTTTCTTACCCCATCTGTCCAGAGCTCTGGAGTCTTTGTCAGAAGGAAGAGGATTCTTGGCAGAACTAGTCCTAGCTCCTTTGGGTCCCTGTGTAAAGACCTCAGGGTCTGCAGCAGTGTTTTTGTAAAGGTATTTGTGAGAATCCGGTACTCTGTAGTACCTACCAGGTTTAGCTGGAGCAGGAGGCAAGGCATCAGGGGCTAAGCTGAATTCATGGAAAACATCATCCACCACTTCCAGAATAGGTGGGATGGCCAGGGGTCTGTGTTGGGGCAGGTCCAGAAATTCCCTAAGTCATTTCTTTGACTGTGGGTAGTCCTGAGATTCCCACTGAAAATGTTTCCTGAGGAAGTGAAGGGTTTCCCCGAAGGAGAGGTCCTCTGGAGGGGAGGCAGAGGGGATGGATTCCTCTGCATCTGAATCCTCACAAACGATTAAGGGCTGCTGTTCCTCTTCAAAGGCAGAATAACCAGATTCCTCAAACTCTTGGTCTGTCACAATTTCTGGAAAACAGTGGCTTTTCCTTTTAGAAGTGGGGGTCTGAGTACCTCAGATAAGGGAGATGAGATCCTCCACCATTTTAAGCATTTGAGCTTGGGGTGGGGGAGTAGTAGCAATTTGGTGGATAGAAGCAGATTTCCTAGGAGTGGCCTGGCTTCTAGGCCTGAGAGAATACGTTGGTCTTTGAGAAACTGTATTCTGAAGAGATGTCATCATTTTTTTGTCTAAAATCGGTAGTGCAAATGGCCTTCCTGGAAGCCGGTACCTGCATTGCGGCTCTGGACCCTACCGAGGCAGAGACAGCCAAAGGCTTGGAAGACGAAGTGGATTTCTGCGGCATACCAGACTCCGAAAGGGTCTCAGCAGAGGCCTGCATGGAAAGTGAGTCGGGCATCAGGGGCTTTGAAAGCGTCTCACTGAATTCAGGGAGAACTGACGACTTGCTTAGCGGTAGCATCATCGGAAGGCTTAGCCTTGTGTGGCCTGACTCTATCTTTACGTTTTTATGGAATGTCGGCCGATTTTTGGCTGATGGATGCCATATCGGAATCCGAAGATGAAATACGAAAATAATTATCTACAAAAAGACCTCTACGGCAAATAGCTCTCGCATTAAAGAGGGCACAGAACCGGCAATGAGGGCCTTCGTGGTCTGGGCCTAAACAAGTAATGCAGTAAGAATGAAAATATCGGTGTGGGATCTGCTTTCCACAGGCGAGACGACTGTTAACTTTTTCGGACATCGGTTAGAGCAAAAAAAAAAGGGTCCCCAACAGGGTACTTAGCTTTAAATGTTTTCTGTACAAAACTTCTTGCTGAAGTGATTGCTAAAAGGAAGGCTGTTTTCCAAGAAAGGAATTTTAACTCTGCACTTGCAGCTGGCTCAAAAGGAGGTAAAGTGAGTTTTTCCAATACAAAGTTAAGGTCCCAGGCTGGAGTTGGGGCTCTCCTGGGTGGTCTTAAGTTTTTGGCCCCTCTGAGGAACTACTTAAGCAGTGGATGAGAGAAGAGGGGTGGTTCTGTGTTGTAATAAGCTGAAATGGCTGAGGCATGAATTTTGATGGAGGAAAAGCAAAGGCCCTTGTGAAGCATCTCAGTTAAGTATTGAAGAATCTGAGGTAAACTATGCCCATCCCTTGAGTTTGGTTCTAGGAACAGAATCTTTTCCATTTTTCAGCATAAGATTTTCTAAGTACTAGGCCTCCTTGCTTCCAGAATGACATCCAACACTTGTTTACTGAGGGATGGTAATGGAGAGATCAGGTAATTAGCCAGGCTGCCAGATTCAGGGTTTGAAGCTAAGGATGCAGAATCTGGCCCTCCTGCTGGGACAGCAGGGTAGGGGTCTGAGGCAGGTGCCATGGTGCAAGCAGTGACACACTGAGCAAGAGGGGGTACACCAGTGTTGGTGTGGCCAGTCTGGTGCAATCAGTATCGTCCTTGGTTTGTCTTGTTTGGTCTTTAGTAGTATTATGGAGAGGAGAGGCAGAGGAGGAAAGGCATAAACAAAGATTTTTCCAGGTGAAGGACAGGGCATCCACTTTCCAAGCTTGTTTGTGGGGAGTCCTTGTGCAGAATTTGTCCAATCAGTAGTTCGGGGGCGGCAAACAGGTCTATATCTGGGCTCCCCCATTTGTTTAGCAACATGTTGAAAGTCTTTGGTTCCATTTTTCACTTGTGTGGGTCCATGAGTTTTCTGCTTAGTTCGTCTGCCAGTGTATTTAGCTTTCCGGGCAGGAATTGAGCCTGTAGGTGCACTTGGTAGCTCAAGGCTGTGTTCCACAGAGCCATGGCTGGTCTGCAGAGGGGGTATGAATGGGTACCCCCTGCTTGTTTATGTACCACATAACAGTGGTGTTGTACGTCTTTACCATTAATTGTCCTGGAAGAATGTAGTCCTTGAAGGCTGTCAGAGCATTCCGTACAGCTAACATTTCTTTTTGATTGATATGCAGGGTGCATTTGACTTGGGTTCCATTTGCCCTGAATGCACTTCCCTGCCAGGTGAGCCCCCCATGCATAGTCTGTTGTTAGGGTTTCGGCGGCAGGGGGTAGAGTGAATGGTAGTCTTTTGTTTTGGTGGCAGGACTCTGCCCACCAAAGGAACTTTAACTGTAGGTAGGGTATGATAGGAATCAGTGCCTCTAGATCCTGAGAAATGTTGACACCATAGGCTTTTTAGTTACTATTGTAGTTTCCTCATATGCAGTCCTGCATATGGAATTAGGAGAATGCAGGAGGCCATGAACCCCAAGGCTTGCAGTATTTGCCTTGCAGATAGCAGGGTTTTTGTGGCCATTAATTTGAAGTACACTGTCAAATTAATTTGTTTCTCTGGCATGAGGAAAGCCATCTGGAAAGTTGTGTTCCAGCTTGCTCCCAGGAATATAATTTGTTGACAGGGTACAAGATGTGATTTCTTTTTGTTTATGGTGTACCCCAGACAGGTTAGCACCTTTTGTACAAACGCCAGATGATCCAAAAGTATATCCTGGTTTTCTGCCTGAATTAGACAATCATCCAGGTATGGGTATATCTGAATATTTCATTACCTGCAAAATGCAATGACTGGAGCTAGGCACTTTGTGAATACCCTGGGCACAGTGGATAAGCCAAAGGGCAGTGCAGAGAACTGACAGTGCATGTAGCCTGCTTTGAAGCGTAGGTATCTTCTGCAAGATTCCCTGATTGGGATGTACAGGTAGGCTTCCTTTAAATCCAGTGTTGCCAACCAGGCATCCTTGCTTAGCATAGGAAGCAACTGGTGAAGAATTAGCATCTTGAATTTTTAGGATCACCAAAAAGGTGTTTAGGATAGAAAGGTCCAGGATAGGACGCAATGAGTTGTCTTTTCTGGGTACCAGGAAAAGTCTTGAGTAGAAACCTTGTCCCTTTTCCTCTTCTGGTACAGTTTGAATAGCCCTTATGCTTAAGAGAGAGAGTACTTGCTTTTGAGTCTCTGCCCACTGATTTGGGGGTAGATCTGGACAACCGTTTGGGGTTGGTAACGTGTGGAAGTGAAAACTGTATCCTTGGGTAACTATATTTAAAACCCATTTGTCCTGGGTAATGAGTACCCAATTTTTTGTCAGCAGAGCAATCTTTTCCCCCTAAAGGAGCAGTCAGTTGAGAAGGGCTTGGAAGTTTTAAAGTTAAGTCACTGAGGCAGTTTACCATATGGGGGAGTCTTACTACTCCCTGATTTGGAAGTGCGAGCCCCGCACTGCTTAGTCCTGTGTGTACCTTGGGACTGAAGCCTGGGTGTTCTGCTGGCTCTGGGTTTGGACTGAGAAGGCCTGGAAGAGGCAGGAAAGGACCAATTCTTAGAGTGACAATGCCTGCTAAATCTTGGTGGTTGTACTTGTAAGAAATCTTTAACAGTTTGCATAGATTTAGCTTTTTCCTCCATCTTTTTAAGAACTTCTTCTGCCTTGTTGCCAAAACAGGCAGTCCTGATTTAAGGGAGCATCCAGTAATTTAGCTTTAACATGGTCTGGCAAGGATTGCTCCTTAAGCCAAGCATGCCTTCTAAGTAAAGACCCAGTAACAGCAGCCCTGCAAGATGCCTCTAGTGAATCAAAACCACATTGCAAAGTATATGTTTTCCAACCTGTTCAGCAGAATGCATTAAATAGTACAGTTTTGTCCCTACCATAAATGTAGATGTTCGAGTGCTAATACAGCTGCAGTAATCACAGATGGGTTTTCTGCCATCAGGCGGTCCCTCGGTCGGCCGAATTCCAAAGTCTTGGTCTGGCGTCGGTTGTCGTCGCTTTTTCTTCTGACGTCAGTGAGGCCAGAGTATATAAGACACAGCCGACGCCATGTTCTTCAGTCTTTCTTGCCCCAGATGTCAGGTGCCCCCAGAAGGAAGGCAATACATAAATTATGCTTATATGTGTATACATGCAATGCAATATAATCCAAAATCAGTGGTTGCAAGCAAATAAACCATAGAAGGATAACCCAGTCAGGTTGTATGAAGAGGTTGTTAGGCCCCATGCCTTTACCAAGTGGGGAAGGAGGGAAACTGTACTGCAGCTGTATTAGCACTCAAACATCTACATTTATGGTAGGGACAAAACTGTACTATGTTCATCGTGCATACAGCTGCAGTAATCACAGATGGGTAGAGTCCCAAAGCTACGCACAGGGTGGTAGGTACTAGGAGGAACTGGGTTGAGCCAGAATGCCCTGCAAAACAGCAGTGGCAAAGCCTGCTCTGGTTCTGGAATATAAAGGCAGGTGGTAGTGTTTTGTGAAGGTATGTACAGAACTCCAAGTGGCTGCCTCCAGAATATCTTTGGCAGGAACTCCTCTGAGGAAGGCTGTAGAGGTAGCTGTGGCCCTGGTGGAGTGTGATCTGATACCTGCAGGAACAGATTTCCCATGATAGGAATAACAAAACCGTATGCAGTGGCCTATCCACTTTGAAATAGTCTGCTTGGAAACTGGCTTCCCTTGAGCCCCTACAGCATAGGACACAAAGAGTTGTTCTGATTTCCTGAAGGACTTTGTTCTGTCCAAGTAGTAACGTAGCTGCCTATGGCTGTCTAAAGAATGTAGCAGCCTTTCCCCTTTGTTTTGAGGATTGGGGTAAAAGGTAGGAAGGTGTATGGCTTGATTTAAAGCTACCCTGGATACCACTTTAGGCATAAATGATGGGTTGGTACGAAGGGAAACCCTGTCCTGATGGAAAATGAGAAAGGGCTGCACTGCCATGAGGGCCTGTAGTTCCGAAACTCTACGAGCTGAAGTGATAGCCAGAAGGAAGGCAGTTTTCCAGGACAAATATTGCAAATCTGTTTGAGGCAGCTGGTTCAAAAGGAGGCAATGTTAATTTTTCTAGTATGTAATTAAGATCCCAGGCTGGTATTGGTTGTTTCCTTGGTGGTCTAATATTCTTAGCCCCTCTGAGGAACTGTCGTAAGAGTGGGTGAGAAAATAAACGAGGATCCGTGTTGTATTCTGCAGAAATGGCTGAGGCATGGATTTTTATGGAAGAAAATGAAAGTCCACTGTTCAGCAGCTCAGCTAGATACTGTAATACCTGAGGCAAGTTCAGTTTTCTAGGGTCCTGGCCTTTTTCTCATTCCAAGAACAAAACCGCTTCCATTTTATGGAGTAAGCTTTTCTAGTAGATGGCCTTCTGGCCTCCAAAATGACATCCTGCACCTCCTTGGAGAGTAGGGTCTGTTGTGGTGTTAAGGAATTTTCCATGCAGCGAGATTGAGTGTTTTCAGCTGACTGTGGAGAGTTTTGTAGCTGTGCTGAGTCAGCAGAAGAGGCATTAGAGGCAGGGACCAGGGAGGAGTATGTGTTAGCCTCCTCAGCAGTGGATACCAGTGTTGCCGTGGCCAATCTGGAGCAATCAGTATCATCTTGGTCTGTCTGCTCTTGCTTTCAAAAAGTACCTTGGGCAGAAGAGGCAGAGGTGGGAATGCGAACTGTCCATGCTGTCCAACTGAATGAAAGGCCCACTCTCCAGGCCTTTGGATGAAAGGTCCTCGAACAAAACGTTTCCAATTGATGATTCCTGTGGGAGGCAAAAAGAGCTATGTCTGGCCTCCCCCACACTTGGGTTATTTCTGTAAACACCTGAGGATGTAACTTCCATTCGTGTGGATCTGACATATTTCTGCTTAAATTGTCTGCCAGTGTGTTTTCCAATCCTGGCAGGTACTGGGCTTGAAGTTCGATTTGCCATTCCAGAGCCAAGTTCCAAAGAGTCATGGCTAGTCTGCACAAGGGGTATGAATGTGTTTCTCCTTGTTTGTTTATGTACCACATTACTGTGGTGTTGTCTGTTCTTATCAGTAATTGTCCTGGATGCAGGAAGTCCTTGAAAGCTGTAATTGCATTTATTACTGCTAGCATTTCTTTTTGATTGATGTGAAGGTGCTTTTCTTTTTGGGACCATTTGCCCTGGATGCACCTGTCCGTCATGTGCCCCAGGCGTAATCTGAGGCGTCTGTTGTGATAACTTGCTTTGCTTGAGGCTTGCAGAATGGGAGGCCTGTGTTTGCTTGACATGCTTGGGCCCACCATAGAAATTCCTTTTGCAAACATGGGATTATTGGTATTATTGTTTCCAAACTGTGACTGTGTTGAGACCATAGGTTTTTTAGGTACCATTGAAGTTTCCTCATATGCAGCTTTGCACATGGGATTAAAAGAATGCAAGACACCATGAATCCCAGAGCCTGCAGGATTTTCCTTGCAGTAAGCCTGGTACTTTTTGCTAGTATTTTGAAGTAATGAGATAGTTGCCCCTGTTTTTCTGGCGTAAGATAGGCCATCTGGGTGTTTGTGTCCAAGTTGGCACCCAGGAAAGTTATTTTCTGAGATGGTGTTAGCCTTGATTTCTCTTTGTTGATTGTGTATCCCAGAGAATGCAAAAACAGTGTCACATATGCCAGATGTTCCAGAAGTATGTGTTTGCTGTCCGCTTGGATCAGGCAGTCGTCCAAATAAGGGTAAATTTGTATCCCTTGAAGTCTGCAGTAGGCAATCACTGATGCCAGGCACTTTGTGAATACTCTGGGCGCAGTAGATAAGCCAAAGGGCAATGCAGAGAATTGATAGTGGATTGAACCTGCAAGAAATCTGAGGTATCTTCTGCAGCTTTGTCTGATTGGGACATGCAGGTATGCCTCCTTGAGGTCCAATGTTACCAGCCAAAACTCCTTGCCCAGCATGGGAAGAAGTTGCTGTAATGTGAGCATCTTGAATTTTGGTACGAGTAGAAATGTGTTTAGAATGGATAAGTCCAAAATGGGTCTCCAGTCGGTTCCTTTCCTTGGTACCAGAAAAAGTCTTGAATAAAAACCTTGACCTTGTTCGTGAGTAGGTACCTCTTGAATAGCTCTCATGCTTATGAGCTTTGAAATTTGTAGTTGTGCCTCTGCCCTTTGATTCTGTGGCAGGTTTGGCATGCCTCTCATTTTTGGAAGAGTGTGAAAATGAAATTTGTAGCCTCTATTTATAATGTTCAGGATCCATTTGTCTGTTGTGACAATATGCCAATTGGCTGCAAATAATGCTAGCTTTCCTCCCAAAGGTGCTGCCAGCTGAGACGTGCTTGGCATGAAAATGAGGGAGACATTGGGTTTGCTTCCTGTATTGTTGTGCACTGTCCTCGCCACCTCTTGGTGCTGGAGTTTGCCATTGTCGTCCTCTATATGATCCTTGTGATTGCCCTCTGCCCTTGCGCCTGTATCTACCTCTTTGGGGCTTGTCAGTGGCTGGAAAGGACCAGTTTTTTGAAGGCCAATTTCTGCTAAAACGTGGTGGTTGGACCTGTAAAAAGGCTTTGACAGTTTGCATAGATTTGGCTTTTTCTTCCATTTTCTGTAGTATCTCCTCAGCATTAGTACCAAACAGCACATCCTTTTGTAAAGGAGCATCTAGAAGTTTAGCTTTGACATGATCAGGCAAGTTTTGTTCTCTAAGCCAGGCATGTCTGCGAATGACTGATCCTGTAGCAGCCGCTCTACTTGAAGCCTCTAGGGCATCATAACCACATTGTAAAGTGTGTTTACCCACTGGTTCTGCACTATGCATCATATCCTGTAACTCCTTTAAATCTGGTTGTTCAGGTTGAGACATTTTATTCCTTAATTGTGATAACAGGAACTGTTGATATTTAAGCATATGAAACTGACAATTTAAGGCCCTCATGGCTAGGGTGGCGAGGTATATACCTTTTACCCCACCTTTCTAAAGATCTTGACTCCTTTCTGCAGGAAGTGGATTCTTGGCAGTGGAGGCCTTCAATCCCTTGGGGCCTTGTGAAATGGTTTCAGGGTCAGCATTATGACTTTTGAAGAGAAATTGGTGAGAGTTGGGTACTCTGTAATACCTATCAGGTTTGACTGGTGCAGGAGGCAGAGAATCGGGTTAAGGCAAGCCTCGAATAAACATCAAGTATGTCCAAAACAGGGGTATCGCCAGAGGTCTGTGTTGAGGTAACAAAGAAATTCCCTAAGCCTTTTCTTAGAATCTGAAAAGTCTTGGCCTTCCCAATGGAAGTGTTCCCTCAAGGTGTGCAAGGTTTCCCAAAGGAAAAATCCTCAGGAGGAGATACAGAAGGGATGGACTGTTCTGCATCCAATCCTCAAAAGGGGAGTAAGAGTGTTCCTCTGCATCAGAATGTTCTGATAAAATGGATCCCTGATCAGAAGAGGGAGAATCTTCCTCCACTCTGGGTCTCTTGTCTGGAGGGGGTTGAGAACCTCTGATAAGAGTAATTAAATCCTCAGCCATTTTAAGCATCTGTTTTTTAGGCATGGGACCTGGAGATGGGCCCTGTGCAACAGGCCTCTTGGGGTGCCTGGCTGCTTTGGATTTAATAAAGGCCTTAATAGAAAAAGAAGATGAGGGTCTAAAGACACCATGGGTGGAGGTGGACCTGTCCACATTAGTAAGCTCAACATTAGCAAAGGCTTCGGTGGTTGTAGTCTGGGAAAGGGCCGAGGTCCCAGCGGTCTCGGGTACAGAGGACACCGCCAAAGGAGTGTCGTCGGTAGTCAGGGACTGCAAAGGCATCTCGCTGAGAACCGGACCACGTGTAGCCTGTTTTGGCGTGGTGTCGGCGGGGACCGCGGGCCTCGCGTGTTGGTCCTTTTCCTTGCGTTTTTTGGACAAAACGGTAGTCGGAGTGTCCGACGACATTTTATAATCAAAAGCTTTACCAAAATAGTGTTGGGCGAACTCCGCCCGATGCTTAATAGTGCGTTTATTGAAGGTAGCGCAAAAGCGACAGCCCGAGACGTCGTGGTCTGGGCCTAAACAAGGTATGCAGAGGGAATGGAAATCCTTATGCGGTATTTGCTTCCCACAAGAAATACAATTAACTTTTTCTGACATCGGTCTGAGGCAAGAAAAGTTTCCCCAACGGGGTACTTAGCTTTAATGAAGACTTCGGTTTCCAAAATTTTCATAATTCAGGAGCTGGCCGACCGGCACTTGCGAACTGCTTCTGCTTCGGGCACCGCGCGGCAAAAAAGACTGAAGAACATGGCGTCGGCTGGGTCTTATATACTCTGGCCTCACTGACGTCAGAAGAAAAGCGACAACCGACGCCGACCAAGACTTTGGAATTCGCCGACGAGGATCGCCTGACGGCAGAAAACCCATCTGTGATTACTGCAGCTGTATGCACGATGAACATCCTGTAAATCCTTATTTTCAGCACAATCAGGAATCAACATCATTTTCTGTTTAAACAATCCAATAATATTTTGCTGATACTTTAAAATATGAAACTGGCAATTTAAGGCCCTAATGGCCAAGGCTGCAGAAGTGTATACCTTCTTACCCCATCTACCCAGCGCCCTGGAGTCTTATCAAAAGGGGTAGGATTTTTGGCAGTAGTAGCTTTAATGCCCTTGGGTCCCTGTGAAATGGTCTCAGGATCCGCAGTAGGACTTTTGAAAAGGAACTTGTGAGAGTGAGGAACCCTGTAATATCTATCAGGTTTTCTGGGAGCAGGAGGTAGAGAGTCAGGGGCCAAGCTAGATTCCGAAAAGGCATCATCAACAATGTCTAGTACAGGAGGGATAGCTAAAGGCCTGTGCTGGGGCAGGAGTAAGAAATCCCTAAGCCTCTTTTTTAAATCAGAGAAATCCTGACTTTCCCAACGAAAATGCTCCCTAAGAGTATGCAAGGTTTCACCAAAAGGGAAATCCTCTGGTGGGGAAAGCAGAGGGAATAGAGTCCTCTGCATCAGAATCCTCATAAGTAGAGATGGGTAAATCCTGGTCATCAGAGGAAACAGAAATTTCAGAATCCTGGTCAGAAGTATCATAAGCAAACTCAGTCCTAGGTCTCTTAGAAGGGGAAGGTTAGCTTCCCCTGATTAAAGTAATAAGGTCTTCAGTCATTCTTATCATTTGTTTTTTAGGCATAGAGGCCTGACCATGTGGTCTGGGCGTCGGTTTTCTAGGCATGGTTTGAGTTTTAGGCCTTGAAGAAGATGGCGTCGATTTAATATACAAGTCAGTAGCCCTGCATACATCCTCAGAAGTCGGTGCCTGCACAGCGGCTCCAGACCCATCCAAGGTAGAGACATCCACAGGTTCCACAGCTGAAGCATCTCGTGTCATACCGGACTCCAAATGGGTCTCAGTAGAGGCCTGCGAATCTGAAGTAGCAGGTATCAGAAGCTGTGAAAGCGCCTCACTGAGTACCGGCGAACTGGCTTAGGAGAAGCGTCGTTGGCAGCTTTGGACCTAGGTGGCGTGTCTCTGTCTTTATCTTTGCGTTTTTTTTCGGGATGTCGGTAGTCGGATGGCTTACCGAAGACATATCTGGATAATTGAACCGAGCACCAAAATATTTAGAAGCAAAAATATACCGACGATGGATAGTTCGTTGTTTAAATAAGGCACAAAACCGACAGCGAGGTACGTCGTCAGCATGAATGAAAATCTTTATGAGGTATTTGCTTTCCACAAGAAATGCAATTATTTACTTTTACTAACATCGGTTTAGAGCAAGAAAAAGTTTCCCCAACAGGGTACTTAGCTTTTAGTTGAAGACTTCGGTTCTGAAACTCGAAAACAAAAATTTCAGGAGTTGGCCGACCGGCACTTGCAATCTGCTTCTGCTTCGGGCACCGCACGGCAAGAAAGACTGATGTAATCGCATCGGCTGCATGGTTTTTTACCCCTGACGACCTGACGCCATGGAAGAAGAGACAGCAACCGACGCAGGATCCAAGACTTTGTTAATCAGGCTGACTGAGGGCTACTGCAAGCAGACAACCCAAATGTGATGACTGCAACAGTGAAACACGAACAACATCCAGGACTGCAACAGTGAATACACTCAAACATCTACATTTATGGTAAATGTACACAACTGGACTATGTTCTTCATGTTTCACTGCTGCAGTCATCACCTGTGGGAGGATCCCCAAAGCTGAGGAGAGAGGTGGTAGGATTATTAAGAGACCTAGGAATGGGTCAACATGCCCTGCAGAAGCAAACACTGTCCTAGCTTTAGAAAACAGAGGTAGATGGTAATGCTTGGTAAAGGTATGGACAGAAGTCCAGGTGGCAGCTTCCAGGATGTCCCTGGTGGGAACTCCTCTGAGGAATGTTGTGGAAGTGGAGGCTGCCCTAGTGGAATGGGTTTGAATAGAGTTGGGGGGGGGTTCCCATGTAATCTGTAGCAGAAATGGATACAGTGTGATATCCATTTAGAAATGGTTTGCTTGGAAATGGGCTTCCCCGCTGCCCCTGGGGCAAAGCTGACAAGTAGCTGGTCTGTTTTCCTGAAGGGTTTAGTATGGTCCAGATACTATCTGAGCTCTGTGCACTTCTAGCGAGTGCAAAACTCTTTCCTCCTTGTTTTATGGGTTAGGAAAGAAGGTGGGTAGATGTATGGTCTGGTTGAGAGTCACATTAGATAGCACCTTGGGCATAAAGGAGGGGTTGGTCCTCAGGGAGACCCTGTCTGCATGGAAAATGATGAAGGGCTCAAAGGCCATTAGTGCCTGAAGTTCTGAAACCCTTCTGGCTGAGGTGATAGCTATGAGAAAAGCAGTCTTCCAGGAGAGGTACCTTAGTTCTGCTGAAGCAGCAGGTTCGAAGGGTGGCAAGGTTAGTTTTTCCAAAACATAATTCAGGTCCCAGGCTGGAAAGGAATTGTTTAATCAAAGGATGGGAGAAAGGGGGCTGTTCAGTATCAAAATGAGCTGAAATGGCTGAGGCGTGGATTTTAATAGAGGAGAAGGAGAGGCCACTATTAAGTAGCTCGGCTAGATAGTCCAGGATAAGAGGGATGGAAGGTTGTGAGGTATTGCCCCCTCTGGACTGGCTCCAGGAGCAGAATCTTTCCATTTTCCTGTGTAAGATTTTCTGGTGCTGGGTCTTCACGCCTCTGTGATAACGTTTAGGACCTGTTTGCCTTCAGAGTATTAGCTGATAGTTTGAGAGTCTGCAAGTCAGGGTGCAGCATCCCCCCTCCACCTGAGTCAAGAGGTCTGAGATCAGGGGAAACTGCCTGAGAGGCTGTATGGTCAGGCTGCGCATAAAAGGGGTAACAATGTTGTCTGGGGCAATCTGGAGCAATGAGGATGGCCTTTGGTCTCTCCTCCCTTACTTTGATCAGTAACTTGGGAATAGGAGGTAGAGGAGGGAATGTGTACACAAAGAGGGTGTTTCAGGGGAAGGTCAAGGCAACCTTCCATGCTAGATGGTCATACTCCCTGGTACAGAACTTTTTCAGCTGATGGCTGAGATGCAAAGCAACAAGATCCACCTCGGGAGTCCCCCAAACCTGAGTGATTTGTAAAAAAAAATTTCTGTGGAGCTGCCATTCATGGGGGTCCAGTAAGTTTCTGCTTAAGTACTCTGCCAGGGTGTTGTTGACCCCTGGTAGGTATGGGGCTATTAGGTGCAATCCCATGGAAGAGGCTGTCAAGCCAGAGGTTCATGGCTAGCCTGCAGAGGGTAAGACTGGGTCCTTCCCTGGTTGTTGATGTACCACATTACTATGGTGGTGACTGTTTTGATAAGGAGAACCCCTGGCTTGAGATAGGGTTTGAAGGAAGTCAGAGCCTTTTGTACTGCCAACATTTCCTTGTGGATGGTGTGTAAGGAAAGGTGCTGGACATCCCAAAGACCATGGTTACACCTGCCTTCTAGGTGAGTGCCCCAAGCAATGTCTGAAGCGTCGGTGGTAACTGTCTGCCCAGTTGGGTGGAGGGTGAAGGAAAGTCCCTTGTTCAGAGCACAGACCCCTGCCCACCAGAGAAACTCAGCCCTTATACAGGACATCAGAGTGAGAGAGGTCTCTAGAGGTTGTGAGTGCTGACACCAAAGGTTCTTTAGATACCACTGAAGTTTTCTCATGTGAAGCCTGGCCAGAGGAATCAGAAGGATGCTAGATGCCATGTACCCCAAGGCTTGCAGGAACTTCCTCGCAGTGAGGTGACTTCTGGATGCCAGCCGAGTAAAACAGAGAGGCAGGATTCTGGGGATAGGAAGGCCATTTGGGATGCTGTGTCTAGCAGTGCTCCCAAGAAAATAATCTTCCTGGAGGGTGTTTGCTTTGATTTCTTCTCGTTGATGGTGTACCCTAAGGAGGTTAGGAGGGTTTTGACAAAGAGGAGGTCCTTGAGGAGCTTTTCTTTGCAATCTGCCTGAATGAGGCAGTCGTCCAGTTAAGGGTAAATCTGTATATTTTTCTGTCTGCAAAAGGCTATGGCCGGGGTTAAGCATTTGGCGAATACCCTGGGGATAGTAGATAAGCCAAAGGGTAGTGTTGCAACCCTGCTCTGAAGCGAAGGAATTTCCTGCAGGGTTCCCTTATGGGATGTGGAGGTAGGCATCTTTTAGATCTATAACCAGGCATTTTTTGTCAGCATAGGCAGCAGCTGCTGCAAAGTTAGCATTTTGAATTTGGGGACCACCAGGGAGGTGTTCAGAAGGGATAGATCCAGGATGGGGAGCAAAGTGCCCTCTTTTCTGGAAACAAGGAATAGTCTGGAATAAAAGCCTTTGCCTGTTTGATATGAGGTGACAGGTTCTACTGCCCCTTGGGATATGAGAGCTTGGACTTGTTTCAGTGGCTCTGCCCACTGATTTGGACTCAAGTCTGGGTACCCTCTTGGAATTGGGAGTTTGTTGAAGGAGAATTTGTATACCTGAAAAATGATCTTTAAGACCCACTGGTCCTTTGTTACAGAAAGACAATTTTCTTTGCAGAGGGAGAGCCTTCCTCCTAGTTTTTGGTGAGTGAAAAGAGGGCAGAGGAGGGAGAGGGAGTCATTGAGAGTTTTTGCCATAGAGTGATGGCTTAGAACTCCCTGCCTTTGGAGCAGAAGTAGTCCACTGTTTGGTTCTCTGCTGTCTCTGGGATAGGAGTCTGGGTGGTCTGTCCCTGTGGGGCTTACCTTGCCCCTGTCTGCAAGGTGCAGGAAAGGACCAGTGCTTTGAGGGAAAATTCCTGCTGAACCTAGGAAGTTGCACCTGAAATAAATCTTTTACTGTTTGCATAGATTTTGCTTTGCTTTCCTTGTTTTTAAGCACCTCTTCTGCTTTTACTCCAAACAAGTGGTCCTTATCCAAGGGTGCATCAAGTAATTTAAATTTGACATGATCAGGGAGAGGTTGTTCCTTCAACTATGCACGTCTCCTAATGACAGTTCCTGACACTGCTGCCCTGCTTGAGGCTTCTAGGGCGTCATATCTACAGTGTAATGAATGTCTGGCCACTTGACAAGCAGAGTGCAGTAAATCTGCTAACTCTTTCAAATTGGCACAGTCAGGAAAGGTTGAAATCTTTTGTTTTAATAGTTCCAAAGTGTGTTGTTGATATTTTAACATGTGGAACCGACCATTGAGTGCTCTGACAGCTAAGGTTGCAGAGCTGTATACTTTTTTACCCCATCTGTCCAGAGCTCTGGAGTCCTTGTCAGAAGGAATAGGATTCTTTGCAGAACTAGCCTTAGCTCCTTTTGGTCCCTATGTAATGACCTCCGGGTCCGCAGCAGGATTTCTGTACAGGTATTTGTGAGAATCTGGTACTCTGTAAAATCTGTCAGGTTTTCTGGGTGCAGGTGGGAGGACATCAGGAGTCAAGGATTCATGGAAGACATCATCCACCACCTCTAAGATTGGAGTGATAGCCAAGGGTCTGTGCTGGGGCAGGTCTAGAAACTTTCTTAGACTGAGGGAAGCCCTGGGATTCCCAGTGGAAATGTTCCCTGAGGGTGTGAAGGGTTTCCGCAAAGGAAAGATATTCTGGTGGGAAGATGGAAGGGATGGATTCCTCTGCATCTGAATCCTCATAAGCAATCAGAGGTTGTTATTCCTCTTCAGAATCTGAATAATCAGACTACTCAGAATCCTGTTCTGTCAGTATTTCAGGAGAAAGGTCTCTTTTTCCTTTTAGAAGTTGTGGCCTGACTACCCCTGATAAGGGTGATGAGATCCTCCACCATTTTAAGCATTTGAGCTTGGGGTGGTGGACCAGGAGTAAAATGGTGGCTAGAGGTAGATTTCCTAGGAGTGGCTTTGCTTCCAGGCCTAAGAGTATCCCTCGGTCAGAGAGAAACTGTAGTTGAATGAGAAGATGTTGTTTTTTGTCTAGATTCGGTAGTGCGAAAAACCTCCTCGGAAGCCAGAGCCTGCATCGTGGCTCCGGAGCCAACCAAGGAAGAGACAACCAAAGGCTTGGAAGATGAAGATTTATGCGGTATACCGGACTCCGAAAGGGTCTCAGTACAGGCCTGCAAAGGTATTGAATCGAGAATCAGGGGCTGCGAAGGCACCTCACTGAATTCCGGAGAACTGATGACCTGCTTAGCAGAAGAGTCATCGGAAGGCTTAACCTTGTGTGGTCTGTCTCTATCTTTATCCTTATGTTTTTTCAGAATGCCTAGGGATTGTTGGCTGATGGACACCATTTCGGAATGCAAAAACGGAAGCCAAAAATACCTGGCTACAATAAGAGCTCTACAGCGAATGGTTCTCACGTTAAAGAGGGCACAGAACCGGCACAACAGGGGACATCGTGGTCTGGGCCTAAACAAGTGACACAGTATGAATAGATGTCTCGGTGTGGGATTTGCTTTCCACAGGCGAGACAATTGTTAACTTTTTCAGACATCGGTTAGTGCAAGAGAAAAAAAAGGATGCCCAACGGAGTACTTAGCGTTAAATGTTTTCAGCTGTAATTCAAACTCTGGTAGCGACTGACCGACACACTTGCAAACTGCTTCTGTTACGGGCTGGTGAAGACTGTAACAGTGAAACACGAAGAACATCATACACTTTTTCTCTCTCTGGCATGCAGAGCCTTGAAAAAGCATGAACCACAAATCTTTTGGGAAAATAATAAAACTCTAACCACTCACTGTCTCAACCAAAAATGTTCCAAACTTGTAGAAGTCTTCAGCTGGAGATGGTTTAAATTGCCTTCCCACTACAAATATGGAATGTTCCCACCACTACTCCTCCATCAATCATAGCTCCGGAATCATAGACTAGACTTAACAGAAAGTGGGAACAGCCTGAAGGTCCAATCTGAATTTCAGTCACACACACACACTAAAATAAACAGCTTAACGCTCCCATTGAAATTTCAGGCAATTACACGGTTAGATTACATAAACAAAACTCAACAGACAGCACTTGTAGCTTGGAGGTCTGGTCTGAATCGGGTGCTGTCAGTGTAACAGCCATCTTGGCTTGTTCCTGGCTCTTTACCTTGCAGAACTACGAGTCCAAGACAAGGTTGCTCCAAAGCTTGAGCCAGCCTTGAGCCACATCTAGCTTATCCACCTCTAATGCCAAGATGTGGTTAACATGATCTGTGAAAGACAGAATTAGTTTTAAATAACTGCAGGATGACCACACTTACCAAACACTGGTTGTAGACTTTGTGTCACACCTGATGTTAATGGCATACCTGACTGAAAAATGTAAGGGTGATATGCACATAGATGTCATGCCAAATGTATGTCAAATTAGTGAAATCAGCTACACACTAACCTTCCACACTGGTTAATTGTGGTTGTTGCATGGGTTTGACAGTAGTGTTGCTCATACCACCTCTGACTCCAGTGCATTAGTCATCAAAGTGAGAAGGTATTCTTTGCATGGTGCTTAATGGCTGGAGTTGCGTTCTGCCTAGTTTTTATCTCGGAATACCCCCCATGTAATTGGCTCTTTTCCTATACTGTGCCTTCCTTCTACAGCATTTAAGTCAGTCACTACTGGATTCCACACATTAGTTCTCTCTGTCTGCACTGCCTCCACCTTTCCAAAAAAATACATTTTCCATGTGTCCCTAGAGCATCCATGAAGATATGATTCTCTTCTGGACTGAAGTCGTCTTTCCTTTGTTTTGTTCCCTGCTGGTGCAGTATTTTGTAACCTGCAATCACACACTGTGGCAAAAATCACACTTGCCTTCCTTGTACAATACTTAAAGTTATGGATCATGCATGCCAGTATATTACAAAAAAGAAAAGTAAGTTTGATAAGCACACTGAAGCATTAATTATGAGATGTACAAGGCTATTTCACAATGAAAAAAATGGCCAGTTCTAATATTCTCCTCATAATACACATCATTTTAGCATGTTTTACTTAACCCACAAAAAGTATCATTGAGCAAGTCCTACTTGTAAAAGCAGATGTTCAAATTTCACACTACTTCAGTGGCATATGGGTTCACCACTATGCACTAACTCAAACCGGTTGCTTTCAAGAGCTCAGAACTCACTCCTCTCACTTCCTGTGCCAGGGGATTGGTTAAGCTCCTCCCATTCAGGGAACCTAACCACTATCATATAGTCATTTACTCAAGCTTTTAGTGTTCATCAAGAAATAACAAGGACCCAAAGCAAGAATTGCCTGAAACCAACCAATTTGCTGCCACAAAACGCCAACACAAATAACCAAAGCCAACCAACAACACTACAAGGTTGGATACCACTGAACTAAATACAAAATAAGGGGGATTGTGGGTAGGTGCTGCCAGCTGCTGTCACTGAGGTAATGTAAAGTTTGAACATAATAGAGTTGTGTATACTTATCACAAATGTAGATGTTCACTGTAATCACTGTTGCAGTCCTGACTTGCGGGATGTCCTACTGTGATAGCCCTTGGCCAGCCCTTCTACCAGAGAAAACTCTCTTCCCCTCCCAGGCTGCTGGACGGCCTGACCAACGTCAGTACACTCTGGTATAAAGGCAGCAAAGGCTGAGTCATGATATCAGTATTTTCTTGTCCTCTACCAAGAGGAGCCCTAAGTGAACAGGAGGGAAAGAAAGAACAGGACCTTAACAGCAGGGTAACAAAGGGTGGTGACCCTTGGCTGGATTAGTTGACTATTAGTAGAGTACCTATTAGGCTATGAGGGCAGGAGGGAGGGGAAAGAAGACTGCAACAATGAATACACTTAAACATGAACATTTTTGGTAAATGTATACAACTGTACTATTTTCCTCGTGTTTCACTGTTGCAGTCCTGACTTGTGGGAAGATTCCCAAAGCTGAACTGAGCGTGGAAGGAGATTATGGAGAGGAGAGGATGCCCTGCAGAATGGCAGTGGCAAATGCTGCTCTAGACTTAGAAAAGGCTGCCAAGTGGTAGTGCTTTGTGAAAGTATGTACAGATGATCAGGTGGCTGCTTCCAAGATGTCCTTAGTAGGGACCCCCTTCAGAAGGGCTGCAGAGGTAGCTGTGGCCCTAGTGGATTGCGACTTAATCATTTCATGGGCCTTTTTGCCATGATGGTTGTAACAGAAAGAAATCCAGTGAGAGATCCATTTAGAGATGGTCTGTTTAGAGGCTGGCTTCCCCTCAAAGCCAGGGCAAAGGTAACAACAACAGCTGGTCAGATTTTATCAAGGCTTTTGTTCTGTCCAGATAAAAGCACAGCTGCCTGTGGACATTCAAGGAATGAAGTATTCTTTCCCTTTTGTTCTGAGGGTTGGGGAAGAATGCAGGCAAATGAATGGCTATGGCTTGGTTTAGAAAAATATCAGTGACCACCTTGGGCATAAAAGAAGGATGAGTTCTGAGGGAAACCCTGTCTTTTTTTTTCAATAAACATCTTTATTAAATTACCATATATGATATAGGCGATCTTACACTTTGAAAAACAAACACTGACACCACTTCAGTTGCAAACATTATACATCACTTATCTATCCAGTCATTATCAGCTAAGCATTATAGGGCTCATTCAAATCCTACGTCTTAAACCTCATTCCATCTCTGCAAATATTGTTCTCACAATTCCCATGTTTTATATGGTTTGCTCCATCCCCTTTCTGAAAATTCCAATTCCAGTTGCTTTATCTCTACTACAATATTCACTACTACTAGTAAAGCTGGTCTAGACTTTGATTTCCATTTTCTAATTATTGCTTTTTTGGCAGCCACCATAATTACACTCAGCAAGGCTTTACTATGTCTAGTCAATTCCAATTCTGTACCATAACGCAAAAACAATCTTCCCAGTTAATCCAATCCGCTCACCCAGTATCTCAGACAGAGCAGTTTGCAGGGAGTCCCTAAAGCCTGACAGCTCATTACACTCCCAAAACATATGTTCCCAGCCACCTCTTTCTTGCTTGTCACATCTCCAACATTTGCTATCCACCTAAGAAAAAATCTTTGGAGTCTACTGCTGGTGTAAAAATACCTATGTAAACACTTCCAGACAATTTGGAAGACATGTATATGTGTGTATATATATATATATATATATATATATATATATATATATCTCCCTCCATTGTCTCTTTGTAAATTGCTTATCCAGTCTCTCTTCCTAATCCTTACTAAGCTCCTCTGATTGATTCTTATAATTATTTATTAAGTCCGACTTGTAACAAAGCCAATTTTCAGCAGAGGCCTGGGGAGAAATGCTCCAGACGCATGTCTTTGTAACCTGGGAAGAAACCTGAACACCCGGAGGAAACTCACATGAATGCAGGGAGGAGACGCAGACTCCACACAGAAGGCACTCCAGCCAAGAATTGAACCGGAGAACCTCTTGCTGTGAGACAACAACAGTACCACTGCCCCGTATCATGCAATATTTCATATGTTCTGCTAATTATTCTTGTTTTCATGGCAGCTTCTGTTCTAGATTCTATTAAAAACTCTATCAGTGCTGGTCTTTCATTTAGGATACCCCTATTTCCTTATCTTTGCCTTTACTATGATATCAATCCTTGATAGGGAAGGCAATCGCTAACCTGCAGTCCAAATAAATTCTTGGCCTCTTCCCATTCTATTATCTTTTCCTTTCTAGTTATTTACTCACAATACATTGGTTCCTTTGCCAGTTTTCTCCAATAACTTCCAGCCCCCCCTTGCCTATTATCTGTATCACTAACCACAGTTATCCCTATCATCAGAATCTCTTTTCTCCATTCTCGTGCTGGTTAATGTTCTTAGAACATGCCTCATTTTACAGTCTGCATGATTTTTGCTGCTCTCTGAGTCTCTTCATCCAAAACCCTAATCTCTCCTTATTTCTTGAGCTCCCCCCCATACCATCATTCCTTTCCACTTTGAATTATAGTTTTCTGCTTGTGCTATGTATGAGAGCCTTAAATGTGTTGCTCTAAGATACCACCTCAAATTGGGTAATCCTAGAACGCCTTGTTCTATTGGAAGAATCAGTTTATCCCACTTGATCCTTGCTGTCTTCCCTTCCCAGATAAAATCTTTCTACTCTTTTTTAATTGCTATACACAGCTTCTCCTCTGGTTGATAAAAATATGCCTGATCTGTCTATAAGACTAAAAGGACTAAAACATTTTAATTGCTTGTATCTTAGTATCTATATCCATATAACAAAGCTTCCGGTTTCTCAACTGTTGTATTATCTTCTGTTTAGTCTCTTCCCACATATACTTGGCTGCCACAACACAGTAATTTCTAATCCATTCTCCTAAATACTTCATTTCATCATGTCCCCATAAATATGGACATTGTTGGACCAATTTGTCTGTGGGAACATTTG
Organism: Protopterus annectens; assembly: GCF_019279795.1. NCBI lineage: Eukaryota > Metazoa > Chordata > Ceratodontiformes > Protopteridae > Protopterus > Protopterus annectens. Next base: position 423,555,954 of record NC_056737.1, read on the forward strand.
CTTTATTAATTTTGTATCCCGAGAAGATATGAAACTGTCTTAAAATGTTCCACAACAATGTAATGTCCCTTTCTGGTTTTGCCATGCATAAAATATCATCTGCAAATAGAGTCAGCTTTTCCAGACTACAATACCAATTATATCCTTGAATTTCTGAGCCCCTTCTTTGCAATGGTTCTAAATATAATGCAAACAAAAAAGGGGAAATTGGACAACAATGCCTGGTTTCTCTTCTCAAGCAAAAGTTATCAGAGAGAACCTCATACACTTTAATTTTTGTCTCAGATCCCTCACGCATACACCTAATCAGCCTTATAATTGTATCACGGAAAGCAAATGCCTCCATTGCCCTGCTTAAGAAGTCCCAGTCTACTGTGTCAAATGCTTTCTCTGCATCAAGACCCACCAATAACAATGGTATTTTCTTACATTCTGCTTCCCTCTGGATCATCAGTGTTCTGTTAATATTGTCAAATGTTTGCCTCTCGTCCATAAAACCATACTGATCCATATCTATCAATTTTGGTATCACTTTTGCCATTATTTTAGCTATTATAGACGAACACTTTATAATCATGGTTTAGTATTGAAATGGGCTTGTATGAAAGTTGGATCTGAAGGATCTTTACCCTCTTTAGGTATTACTGTTACCATGACCTTCTTCCAGGTTGCTGGTACTTCTCTTAAAATACTGTTAAACAAAACCCTCCAGTTATCAATTTTTTTTCCTGGCTTCCAAACTTCCACTGAAAAACATCTATTCCTGGGGACTTTCCTGAAGATTGGTTAGACATAGCCATTTTTATCTCATCTCTTCCTATCCTGTTAGTAACGGTGCCTCATCAACTTTGGCATATTTAATTCTTCCATAAACATTTCCATTTGTACCTTTTCTTGATTTCCATATTTCTCTGCTTTATACAAACTCATAACATTTTCAAAACATTTCTAATACTTCTACAGGATCTTACTTTCCTTGTTATAGGCTACCTAAGCTTGGTGACAGCCCTTTCCACTTTCTGTTGCCTGAATCGCTGCGCTAACAGTTTTTGTGATCTAGAATTATTATAAAAAAAGAGTTGCTTAACAGCAATCTTTCTAAACTTGTGCACATTATCGAGGTAATCCCTTATTTTCCGTTTAGCATTCTGCAGTTGCTCTTTGTCTTGTTTTCAGAGATTCCTCCTATTTTGTAATACTTTAACATTCATCAATCCCTCTAAATAATTCTGGTTACTTCTTAGCTATATTTCCTTTTCCTTTATTTCCATCTTAGTTTTAAACTCCAATTTAATTTTATCCCACTCCCCAGCTATATTTCAGAAGAAATTTCTATCTTCTCTAGCACCTCCTGAATTAATTAAAAAACCCATTTCTTAAATTCCTATCTTTTCAGCCAATAGGAGGGAAAGTGCCAGTGTCTCATTTTTATTTTAGTTATCATTGGCGCATGATCTGAAATAGTTACTGGGTGCATTTTAACTCATTACAGCCAAGTGCATCTTCATGCATTTCTGCTCTTAACTCCTACTGCACCTCCAGGCATCAAATATTGCTTGTACATATTTGCATTAATAATTCCAAAACTATGCTACATTCAAGGTATCAGAATATTTTACCTTGAAGCATACATGATGGCAAACACAATTGTCATGGCAGCATGGGAGAAAGAATTCATCTTGGGTGGTCGATATAAGCATTTAGTAGGGTTTTACCGCAGATTCGTGGACAATTTGTTCCTTTTATAGATTGGCACAGAGGAAGAGTTGCTGTCTTTTTACGAATATCTTAACTCCATTTCCTTTTTAAAATTCACTATAAATCATTCTAGGACCAGTACAGATTTCTTGGATGTAAAGGTCTCAGCAGAACCTGATGGTATGGTCAACACAGGTATCTACAGGAAAGATTGCTATAGAAACATTTTCCTATACAGGACAAGAATGCATCCAAAAAGTACAGTTTTGTACCTACCATAAATGTAGATGTTCGAGTGCTCATACAGCTGCAGTCATTACAGATGGGTTATCCTGCCGTCAGGCGGGTCCTCAGTCGGCCGAATTCCAAAGTCTAGGTCCGGCATCGGTTGTCATCACTTCTTCCCTGACGTCAGTGCGAAAGGGGTATAAAAGAGGCAGCCGCCACCATTTTCTTCAGTTTTTCTTGCCCCAGATGTCAGGTGCCCCCAGAAGGAAGGCAAAACATAATGTTATGCAAACATGCAATATAGGTAAATCAAAAAACAGTAGTTGCAAGCAAATACACCATAAAAGAATACCCCAAATAGGTTGTATGATAGAGGAGTTTGTCATAAGGCCTGTCCTAAGAGGGGCTGGAGGGGGGGGTAACCTGGACTGCAGCTGTATGAGCACTCAAACATCTACATTTATGGTAGGTACAAAACTGTACTATGTTCATCGTGCATACAGCTGCAGTCATTACAGATGGGTAGAATCCCAAAGCTAAGTAAGGGTGGTAGGCACTAAGTAGAACTAGGAGGAGCGAGGATGCCCTGCAGGACTGCTGTGGCAAAGCCCGCTCTAGATTTTGAGTATAGTGGAAGGTGGTAGTGTTTGGAGAAAGTGTGCACTGAGCTCCAAGTAGCTGCTTCCAAAATGTCTTTGGTAGGGACCCCCCTGAGGAAAGCTGCAGAGGTAACTGTGGCCCTGGTGGAGTGGGATCTGATGTATGCAGGCACAGATTTTCCATGAAATGAATAACAAAAGCGTATGCAGTGGGCTATCCATTTTGAAATTGTCTGTTTGGAAATAGCCTTTCCTTGAGCACCTGTAGCATAGGACACAAAGAGTTGCTCAGATTTCCTGAATGGCTTTGTTCTGTCCAAGTAATAACGAAGTTGTCTGAATGTCCAAGGAATGTAGTAGTCTCTCCCCTTTGTTCTGTGGATTTGGATAAAAGGTAGGTAAGTGGATAGTCTGATTCAAAGCTACACTGGATACTACCTTTGGCATGAAGGTAGGGTTGGTTCGTAAGGAAACTCTGTCCTGATGGAAAATGATGAATGCTTACACAGCCATGAAGGCCTGCAGTTCCGAAACCCTGCGTGCTGAGGTGATAGCCAGAAGGAAGGCTGTTTTCCATGACAAGTATTGTAGCTCTGCTGAAGAAGCCGGCTCAAAGGGAGGCAGGGTCAGCTTTTCCAATACGAAGTTGAGGTCCCAAGCTGGAACTGGTGGTTTCCTTGGGGGTTTTATATTTTTTGCCCCTCTGAGGAACTGCCTTAATAGAGGATGTGAGAATAAATGAGGGTCTGTGTTGTATTGTGCAGAAATGGCTGAAGCGTGGATCATGATGGAGGAGAAGGAAAGGCCACTGTTTAACATCTCAGCTAAGTACTGTAAAATTTGAGGTATATTTATTACCCAAGGATTCTGGCCCTTTTCTTGATTCCAGGAACAAAATCGTTTCCAATTGGCGGATTAGGCTTTTCTAGTAGAAGGTCTTCTGGCCTCCAAAATGACATCCTGTACCTCTCCTTGGAGAGGAGAGTCTGCTGGGAAATTAAGGTATTCTCCATGCAGCTAGATTTAGGGTTTTGAGCTGGCTGTGAAGGGTTTTGTAGTTGTGCTGGGACAACAGAAGAGGTACTAGAGGTAGGATCCATGGTGGGGAGTGTGTCAGGCTCTTTAGAAGCGGATCCCAGTGTTGTTGTGGCCAGTCTGGAGCAATGAGAATCATTTGTGGCCTCTCTGCTCTGGCTTTTAATAGAACTTTGGTCAGTAGAGGAAGAGGCGGGAAGGCATATGCTGTCAATGTTGTCCAATTGAAAGAGAGTGCGTCCACTTTCCAGGCCTGTGGATGATAGGTCCATGAACAAAATTTTTTCAACTGGTAATTTCTGTGGGTAGCAAATAGATCTATGTCTGGCTGTCCCCATGCCTGAGTTATCTTTGAGAAAACTTGAGGATGCAACTTCCATTTGTGTGGATCTGTCATATTTCTGCTTAGGTTGTCTGCCAGTGTGTTTTCCTTCCCTGGCAGGAATTGTGCCTGTAGTTGAATTTGCAATTCCAGTGCTGTGTTCCATAGGGTCATGGCTTGCCTGCACAGGGGGTATGAATGAGTTCCCCCTTGTTTGTTTATGTACCACATGACTGTGGTGTTGTCTCTCCTTATCAGTAGCTGGCCTGGATGCAGTAGGTCTTTGAAGGTCATAAGAGCATTTTGCACGGCTAGCATCTCCTTTTCTTTGATGTGCAGGTGCTTCTCTTTTTGGGACCATTTTCCCTGAATGCACTGATCTGCCATGTGCGCTCCCCAGGCGTAGTCTGAGGCGTCCCTTGTGATGATTTGAGTTGCTTGAGGTACACAGAAAGGGAGACCTGTGTTTCTTTGGCATGCTTGAGCCCACCACAAAAATTCCTTTTGAAGGCATGGAATGAGTGGTATAATTGTTTCCAAGCTGTGGCTGTGTTGAGACCATAAGTTTTTTAGGTACCATTGTAGTTTCCTCATATGCAAGATGCCATGAGTCCCAGAGCCTGCAGGACTTTCCTTGCAGTTAGTCTGGTGAAAGTTGCCATTTTGCTGAAGTATTGAGACAGTTGCCCTTGTTTGTCTGGCATGAGGTAGGCCATCTGGGTGGTTGTATTTAAGCTGGCACCCAAGAAAATTATCTGTTGAGAAGGTATTAGTTTTGATTTCTTTTTGTTCACTGTGTATCCCAGGAAGTTTAACAGTTTTATTACAAACGCCAGATGCTGCAATAGAATGTCCTTGCTGTCCGCTTGGATCAGGCAGTCGTCCAGATATGGGAAGATATGTATTCCTTGTAGTCTGCAGAAGGCAATTACTGATGCCAGGCATTTCGTAAACACTCTGGGCGCAGTAGATAAGCCAAAGGGCAATGCAGAGAATTGGTAATGGGTTGAACCTGCAAGAAATCTGAGGTATCTTCTGCAATCTTGTCTGATAGGGACATGCAGGTATGCCTCCTTGAGGTCCAATGTTACCAGCCAAGACTCCTTGCCCAGCATGGGAAGAAGCTGCTGTAATGTGAGCATCTTGAATTTTGGCACCTGTACATATGTGTTTAGGATGGATAGGTCTAAGATAGGTCTCCAATCTTTGTCTTTCCTTGGTACCAGGAATAGTCTGGAATAAAAACCTTGACCTTGTTCTTTGCAGGTACCTCTTGAATCGCTTTCATATCCATGAGAGTGGAAATTTGTCTTTGTGCCTCTGCCCTTTGATTTTGTGGCAGGTTTGGCATGCTTCTCATTTTTGGAAGGGTGTGAAAGTGGAACCTGTAGCCTCTGTCTATAATGTCCAGAATCCATTTGTCTTTTGTAACAATATGCCAGTTTTTTTGAAAATAATGCCAGTTTTCCGCCCAAAGGTGCTGCCATTAAAGCTTTGCTTGGCAGGCATAGGGGGAAGCCATTGTGTCTGTTTTATAAATAACTGTGATCTATCTTCTCCACCTCTTGGGGTTGGTGCTTGCCACTGTCTTGCTCTGTAAGATCCTTGAGATTGTCCTCTACCCCTTGGGCGTCTGTATCTGCCCCTTTGAGGTCTGTCCGTGGCTGGAAAGGACCAATTTTTTTGAAGGCCAGTTTCTGCTGAAGCATGGAGGTTGTACCTGCAGGAAATCATTCACTGTTTGCATAGATTTCGCTTTTTCCTCCATTTTCTTTAGTACCTCCTCAGCTTTAACACCAAACAATACATCTTTTTGAAGTGGTGCATCTAATAACTTTGCTTTGAAATGATCTGGTAAGGTTTGCTCTTTGAGCCAAGCATGTCTACGTATAACAGACCCCGTGACAGCAGCTCTACATGAGGCCTCTAAAGCATCAAAACCACACTGCAAGGTATGTTTACCCACTTGCTCTGCACCATGCAACAAATCCTGCAACTCTTTCAAATCTGGTTGTTCTGTTTGTGTAATTTTGCTTTTCAACTGAGATAACAAAAACTGTTGGTACTTTAACATATGGAATTGACAGTTTATTGCCCTCATGGTTAAAGTGGCAGATGTATACACCTTTTTCCCCCCACCTTTCTAATGCTCTGGAATCTCTCTCTGAAGGTAAAGGGTTTTTAGCAGTAGAGGCCTTTATTCCCTTGGGACCCTGTGAAATAGTTTCTGGGTCAGCAGTATGGCTTTTAAAAGGAACTGGTGAGAATCAGGGACCCGGTAATACCTGTCTGGTTTAACAGGGACTGGAGGTAAAGTATCTGGATTAAGGCTGGCTTCTGTGTGTACACCATCCAAAATATCTAAAACAGGAGGGATAGCCAGGGGCCTATGCTGGGGGAGCAGTAGAAATTTCCTGAGCCTTTTCTTGGAATCTGAGTAATCTTGGCCTTCCCAGTGAAAGTGTTCCCTCAATGTATGCTGGGTTTCCCCAAAAGAGTAGTCCTCAGGGGGGGGGAGACCAAGGGAATAGACTCCTCAGCATCAGAGTCTTCGAAAGGGGAATAGATGCAATCCTGGTCCTTAGCATGTTCTGAGGTAATAGAAGCCTGGTCTGAGGAAGGGTAGTCTTCCTCCAATCTGGGTCTTTTGTCAGAGGGGGGGGTTGAGAACCCCTGATGAGAGTTATCAAATCCTCAGCCATTTTTAGCATCTGCTTTTTAGGTACGGGGCCTTGAGAGGAGGTCTGAGGACCCTGTTTTTTAGTTTTCATGTCATGGTTGCTTTAGATTTAGTGAAGGATTTAATAGAGAAGGTGGAAGGCCTGACTAAATTTTGAGTTTCCCCGCCAAGAGTGGCGCCGGTAACTGCAGTAGGAATGGAGACCGAGGAGCCTGCGACATCGGGTACTGAAGTCACTGGTAAAATAGTTTCATCGGTATTCAGGGGCTGCGTAGGTGTCTCGCTGAGAACCGGTAGTCGGCCTAAGTGTGGTCTCAGTACTCGGTGCGGACCTCGGATGACGGTCCTTATCTTTGTGTCTTTTGCTTAAAACTGGTGTCGGTGTATCCGACGACATGATATAATTAAATTTTTTGCCAAAATAATGAAGGGCGAACTCCGCCTGGCGCTTAATAGTGCGCTTGTTGAACCTAGCACAAAAACGGCAGGCTGAGATGCCGTGGTCTGGGCCTAAGCAAGGTATACAGAAAGAGTGGAAATCCTTATGTGGTATTTGCTTCCCACAAGAAATGCAATTATTAACTTTGTCTGACATCGGTCTGAGGCAAGAAAAGTTTCCCCAACGGGGTACTTAGCTTTAAAGAAGACTTCGGCTGAAATACTTTCGTAAATCTCAGGAGCTGGCCGACCGGCACTTGCGAACTGCTTCGGGCACCGCGCGGCAAGAAAGGCTGAAGAAAATGGTGTTGGCTGCCTATTTTATACCCCTGCCACACTGACATCAGGGAAGAAGCGACGACAACCGACGCCGGACCTAGACTTTGGAATTCGGCCGACCGAGGACCCACCTGACGGCAGGATAACCCATCTGTAATGACTGCAGCTGTATGCACGATGAACATCATGTTTTTAATAATATTACTAAGGGGCAGAGTATGTGCATCTCACCTAAATACTAAATCTGATGTGCTCAAGAAGGAATTTACCAACTTAGGAAATATGTTGATTAATAGGGTTTACAAGAAGAAAAATGTTTCAGACATTATAAGCGAAGACGAGGCTTTAAGAGAAACATCAGCTAGACCCTATTTATCTGAAAAGGCATCCATAAATGTAAATGTTACACAAGATGAAGCTAAAAAACAAGTAGTGAGAGTGTCCATCATATATGCCAATAATGTGAAACCAGTGATGGATATATATATATATATATATATATATATATATATATGTATATATATATATATATATATATATATACATACATATGTAGGAAATATTGGTCAATATTAACTACAGATCCTAATGTTTGAGATATAGTAAGACCTAAACCAGTCTTTTTGTACAAAAACATGAATATAAAAAGACTTGTATGTCATCCTAGAATGGATAAAGGAATGGGGCAAAGTTATAAGGCAACCTTACATGTGGTAAATGCAATCAGTGCCAATATATATATTCTACAGGGACCTTTGAACAACGAGATTTTTCAAGAACTTTTACCTTCAGAGCAGGAGGAATTATGCTTAACTCAGCATATAGTTTATTTAGCATCATGCCAGGTATGTTGTGCCTTCTATGTGGGCAAGACTGACAGGATGCTTAGACTTAGAATCAGGGAACATTTATGATATACAACAGCAGACTACCACAAATGCTCTAGCAAAGCATGTTATGGCAATGGGTAATGCACATAATTTGACATTTTTAATTATAGAAAAAACAGGATAGATGACAGGAGGGGGGACATTAAAAACAAAACTGAAGTGAATGAAGTTAAATGGATAGTTAGACTTACAGACGATATGGGAAAGGGAGTAAATGATAAAGTCCCACCAAAACCCATATGCAAGTCTAGGAAACTAAGGCGATGATTATATATTGTCTAAGTTTTAATTATTATTTTTGTAATAAGTATATTTATATATATATTATATATATATATATATATATATATATATATATATATATATAGATATTCTTTACTGCTATAGCAACAAGTCACTGTTTTTAGAAGCTTTTCTGCATGTGTATCACTATACCTTTAAATGCTTAACTTGATGCAATTAATTGCAGTTGATGACATGGTAGGATTTCAGTATTTAAATGAAATTATTTTAGCTTGTGAAATTGTCTGATGAAGCAGTAGTGAGTACTGTGAAAGCGCTTACGTTTTTGTTTTAATAAAAGTCTCTGAACCTGTATACCTGGAAGTTGTCATCTGCTTTACCTCGGCTTTTTTATGGTTTGGTGGACAATTGTATTAATATTTGACCTGTGTTAATGAGTATTTGTTAGAACTGTAAAGTGATTACTTCATTTTTTTAAAGGCTCAAGCCACACTCACTGGGATTTAAAGGTACACACTCAAAACAGCTGTACTGGGAGGGAATGAGTTTAGACCTTCAATTAAATGCACATGTCCCCATGAGATATGAATTCGGTCTAGCCTAGCCCAGTTTTGTATCTTGGAGAATAATATGTAAATTCACTCTGAACTCTTATTACTGAATTCATATCTTCCATGCCAAATATTTTCATAAAACTCTTCAAAAATCTACCATCCTTTATGTTTTCCCTTCTAGGCCCCCCAGACACATCTTTACTGTTGCAAACTAAATTCCAGTCTCCACCTATAAGTAATATTCCCTGCTGAAAGCTGATCATTTCTCCCAGAATTTTCTTAAGCTCCATTTTAGCAGTTTTAGGTGGAACGTAAATGCATACAAGTGTAATCCTCCTCCCTTGCCAGTAGCCCCTTGGTACTATATATCTTCCATTATTATATTTTCCCCCTCTTCTATCACTATTGGAGCTCCTCGTGCACTTAATATAATTACTTTTTTCCTTTGCACTAGATATTCTGCTGAATAACCATCCTGAAAACCTTTCTTTATCAAATTCATATGTTCAATTCTTTCCAGGTGTGTCTCCTGCAGCATAGCTATTTGCACTCTACATTTTTTAATGTAGTTCACTACTCTTTCTTTTTTATATATGTAGCTCCATTTAGATTGAAGGATATTACAGAAAACTTCATTTTCTTATATACTTATTATTACCACCTTTTATGTACACCTGCTTTTTTGTTAAATGTCTAGTTCCAACTTTTATGCTACATGCATATACTATTTGGCAGTTTATTTTACACTGTTTCTTGTCATATCCATTTGAGCCTATGCCACGTCTTACATAACTTTTTGCTTTTTTTGAAAGCCCTCAAACAGAACAACTAACCTCCCCCAACCCCCCGAACATATTAATTTAATAACAGCATACAAAACTATGTACATCTTCAAATATTGAAGGTTTTGCTTCCTGATAAGAGCAAAAGTTCTAAGTTGATAGCCACACAGACAGGCTAGAATTAGCCAAACATAAAGGTTAGTCATGTTAAGACACACAGGCACTGTCTGTGCTATTAGTAAGCATTATTTGATTTTGTCTATCTTTATAGCTCTTCCAGCTGAGAAAACACTTGAAAGCTTTCAGTAAACACTTTCTCCAAGCCATTTCTCTTTATCAAATTATCTTCTATTGACATGCAAACCAGGCACGAAACAAAGAGTACCTTGCTTACCAGAAAAAAAAGCCTTATAATACTCAATATTATTTTTTCATTTACATGCTTTGTGATAAACTTGTTACTGGATAACACATAGGATCTTAACCCAGTCATTTCCCTATGCAAACAAGGGAAAAAAGCACACTGATTTTTCTTTTGTCATACTCTCTTAACCAGACCTTTCCTCTCTCCCCCACTTCTCCTCGCTTCCCCATTTTTTCACTGCACTGCCTACATTTCTTAAAACTGAAGAAAAAGAAAAAAAAGAAAAAACAAAAATCAAAAGCACCTGTTTAAGTACACATGTATTTGCTAGAAAAAAGCCTCATAATATTCAATGTTCTTTTTAATTTACTAGCTCTCTTTCTTAAAACTAATCAATCTAAGGTCCATAATACAGTCATTTCTCCATGCATGAATGAAAAATGTACATGAATTTTAATCTTGTCATGCCTTTTTAACCAGGCATTTTTTTACACATTGCATTGCCTATATTTCTCACAACTGTGTAAGAAGAATGAAGTGGGAAGAAAAACAGCAGTACCATTTTCAATCTCCATTACAGTTAAAAATAGTGTGCAAAGAAAACCATACATCACAAAGTACTATTCAGAAAAGACAATGTTTTCTTTACTTACTGTTAGTTTTCTCCCCTTTCTTCCCCTCCCCAAAGCATTTTTATGAACATTAATGACATGAAGAGGGGCATATACTTTTGAGTCCCCCAAAAATCCAGGAAATTTTGAAAAAGGCTAATATTTACACATTTTCTTGTTCTGCCATATTTCACAAACATAATTATTGCACTGTAATCCCACACTGAGTTACTCATTTTATTACTGCCCTCCCACTGCCCAAATCCAGGTTCTGCTTAATTTCCAATGTACTTTCAGTTCTTCTAGTCAACTCTCATGTTCTCTTCCTTCTCTGCAACATTTTCCATCGAAATACTGAAAAAATGTTTCACAGATACAGTCTCTCTCGGTGATCTTTCTTACCAGATAAAAACTTAAGGAAGGAAGGTATGCATGATGGATACACAAGAATACAGTCAAATTAAATCCTTTAATCTGTGTAGTTTAGCGCTTTTGTATTGGTGATACCAATATTTCATCACACCAGTATTGGTACCACCAATACGAAAGCACTAACCTACATGTATTAAAGGATTTAATTTGACTGCATTCTTGTGTTTCCATCGTGCATACCTTCCTTAGTTAAGTTTTTATTTAGTTTATAAGTTTTGTGTTTTGTTTAGTAGTTATCTTTCTTACCAGAACAAGAAGCAGCAGAATCTCCTCCTGTTTCACAGCTCACTTTGCTGGACACACTTTTGTATTTCCTCCTTGGCATGCACTTCATCAAAAATGATTTTGTCCCTCCAGGGAAAAATACTTTAAAGACAGCTGGATACAGTAGTCTGAATCTCACACCCATGTCTCAACATTCCTGGAATAGTGGAATGAATTTACTCCTCTTCTGCCTGGTGTACAGTGAGCAATCATTCTTCACAAACACTCTGCTGTCTCACATTTTTAGTATTTTGTCCTCCTGACACAGTTTTTTTCAGAATCAATTCCTGCTGAGAGGATTGTATCTTTACTATTAAAGGCCTAGGTTGCTTTCTTATGTAGCTAGATTTGGAGCATACACTCAATGTGCCCTTCTGTGAAATACCAGTCCAGTTGCTTATCTGTGCTTTCATAAAATTAATGCAGTCTGTTCCTTCCAGCTTTTCTTGTATAGCTGAAAATCTTGGTTTTCCTTACGTGCTCTGTCCTCTAATTCTATTTTTTAGAGATCTCTTCCTGAGGAGTCTCATATTCAGCCAGTCTTTTTTCATTTCGACCTCAGATTTTTGCAGCTTTATAATCTCGTCTAAATATCTGTATAAAGCCTCTTCCATTTTTTCCAGCCTTTTGTTGTTTGTGTTGATGTACTTCATCAGTGTTTTTAGTTTAATCAGATCTGTATGCAGTTGTCTTGTATCTTCCTGTAGGTTATTGGAAGTCATATCTAAAGATTGCTTTGCTTTTTCTGAACAGCTGCAGAACTTTCTCCAGTCAGTGTTTCTTCCTCACATTTTGTAGCTATTATTTTTCCAGGTCTTCTGTATTTCTTTATTCCTGGCATCTAGGTAGTGCACTTACTAGTTTCTGAAATTTACCCATAAACACAAGTCTACTGGCCTTTTCTGCTGAGTTTCTGTTTTTACACTGGGAGAGCTAGAAACAAGCTATTACTCAGTGTGCAGCCATCTTGGAAGTCGAAGGAAACCCTGTCTTGGTGGAAAATAATGAATGGCTTCACTGCCATGATGGCCTGTAACTCAGACAGGCCTGGCTGAAATGATAGCCAGCAGCAGGGCTGTTTCCAAGTAAGAAACTTTAGAGGAGCATTAGCTGCAGTTTTGAAAGAGGGCAAAGTCAGTTTTTCTAGGACAAAATTGAGGTCCCATGGAGAAGTGGGTTTTCTCTGGAAGGTCTAATGTGAATGAGTCCCCCAAGAAATTGTCTTAACATTGGATGGGAAAAGACTGGAGGAAGAGTAGGAATGTGGGCTGAAATGGCAGATGCATGAATTTTAATGGAGGAATAGGAAAGGCCTTTATCCACCAGACTGGCCAGGAATTCTAGGACGGTATTAATGTCTGCTGAATTGGAATGGAGTTGATGCTTCTGACACCAAATACAAAATATTTTCCATTTGGTTGAGTATGATTTTCTAGTACTAGGTCTTCCACACTGTAAGAATGTCCTGCACCTGCTTTCTTAATGTAATGCTGCAGTTTGGTGCTGGGGAATTATCCAAGATGAATGGCTGGGAGTCTGAAGGTTGCAATGCACAATCCTTCCCTTGTTTGAGTAAGGTCTACTCTCTGAAGTAACATGCTGAGCTTGGGGAAGCAAGGATACCAGTGTTGTCTGGGCCAGTCTAGTTCTGTAACTATTGCCTTTGGACCTTCTTCCCTTTTCTTTAGTAGTACTAAGAATGAAGGGGTACTGGGGGAATGCTTAAATGAAGAGAGGAGTCCAAATGGGAAGGGGAAAGCATCTGTTTTCCAGAAAGATTTCTGTTTGATTGAGGCACAGAATTTTTTCAGGTGAGTGTTGTCCTTGCTGGCAAAGAGGCCTACCTGTGGGACTCCAATCTTGGAATTATGCTGAGAAAAAAATTCCTGATGCAGATGCCATTCATGGGGGGGGGGTATCAGGATCCTGCTGAGGTGATCTGCTAGAGCATTTTGAACCCCAGTAAGGTATTCTGCCATGAGGTGCAAGCACAGAGTGTGCGAAGTTCCCCAAGTTTGTATCGCTAGGCAGAACAGGGTTAAATGTGTGTGCCTCCCTGCCTGTTTATGTACCACATGACTGTGATATTGTCAGTTTTTACTAATAGGACCCCTGGTTTCCATTTTTCTTTGAAGGCTATCAGGCCTTTTTGCAATGCCATAAGTTCTTCCCAATTGATGTCTGTCCTTGAACTGAGCCTCCCACTTCCCTTATGATTGCAGGTGTTGAAAGTAAGCCCCAGAGTCTGTCTCTGAGGCATCCGTGGTGAGGGTTTGGCTCTGTGGAGTGAAACTGAAGGGAAGGCCCTGATTTTGGGTACAAGCTTGTACCCACCATGCAAACTCCTGCTTTAAACAAGATATCAGTTGTATCTCAACCTCTAGGGATGGACAGCTCTGGCACCATACATTTTTGAGGTACCACTGAAGCTTCCTCATGTGCAGCCTCGCCAGGGGAACAATGAGGATACATGAAGTCCTATATCCCAGTGCTCGTTGAAACTCTTTTGCTGAGATGCAACTTTTCTGATGGATTTTCTGGAAGTAGTTTGTCAGAAAGGAGACTCTCTGGAGGGAGGAAGGCCTTTTGAAATGAAGTTGAGTCCATGAGTGCCCCCAGAAAAACTATCCTTTGGGTTGGGGTAGTGTTAGATTTCTGGAGATTTATTGTGAATCCCAGGGAGGATAGGGTGTCTTGGGTAAATTTCAGATTCTCGAGGAGTTTTGACAAGTCTATGTGTATCAGGCAGTCATCCAGACAGGGGTATATTTGGACACCCCCCGGGGTCCTGCAGAAAGCAATTGCAGGCGCTAGACACTTTGTGAAAACCCTTGGAGCAGTAGATAAGCCAAAGGGCAGAGCTGAAAATTGATGGTAAATGGAGCCTGCCCTGAAGCCAAGGCAGCTTCCATGAGACTTATGAACTGGACTGTGCAGATGGGCATCTTTTAGGTCTAGTGAGACCATGATGGCCTGAGGGGTTATCATGGGTAATAGTTTTTGATGAGTCAACTTTTTGAATTTTAGAACCAGGAGAAACTGGTTGAGGCTGGACAGGTCCAAGATTGGGAGCCAACAGCCTTCCTTCCTGGGAACCAGAAATAGCCTGGAATAGGAACCTTTTTGATCTTCTGGAACAGGTTTCCACTGCTCCCTGACAGCACAAAATCTGAATTTGGGCCACAGCCTCTGACCTTTGACTTTGTAAATCATCTGGAGAACCTGAGTATTTTAATGGCTCTCTGTAGGTGAGTTTGTAACCATCTGAAATAATGTCTAGAACCCACTTGTCTGAAGAAATATGGGTCCAGCTTTGTTTAAAAAATGACAGCCTTCCTCTTAGTCTTGGGGTGGATGAATCCTAGCTGCTCTCTGGCAGGGGCGTGTGACCTAGAACTCCTTGCCTGCTTCTGTGCAGCTGTTGCCACTGCCTATGGGTCCCTTTCCTGCTGTGATTTTCTCTGTCTACCCCTAGACTGGGAGAGAAATTATCAGTGTTTAGTTGGAAAGTTCCTACTAAATCTAGGAGGCTGTACTTTGAAGAAGTCCTTCACTGTTTGTACAAACTTTACTTTGTCCTGCATCTTTGTGAGGACTGCCTCCACCTTAGGGCCACAGAGAAAATCTTTGTCAAGGGGGGCATCCAAAAGATTTGATTTAACATGGTCTGGAAGAGCCTGTTTCCTAAGCCATGCATGCCTTCTAATAACTGATCCTGTGGCAGCTGCCCTGCAAGAAGTTTCTACGGCATCATAACCACAGTATAATGAATGTTGTGCTACCTGAGCAATGGAATAACAGACCCAGGAGCTCTGTGGAAGGGTTTTTTATTCTCTAGTGAGGTGACCTTCTCTTTGATCATATCTAAAATTGTCTCTATCCCTTGGGCTGACCACCTCAGGGTCAGCAGGAGGATTTTTAAAAAGGTATTTGTGGGAGTCTTGTACTCAATAAAACCTGTCTGGTTTACGTGGGGCAGGGGGAATGGAATCAGGATTCAAGGTGGAATCATGGGAAAAATCTTCCACTACCTCTAAAATGGTGGAACAGCCAGTAGTTTGAGTTCAGATAAATCCAGGAACTCTCTTTCTTCTTGGACTGTGGATAATTCCATGCCACCTAGTGAAAATGCTATCTCATAGCATGGATGGTGACTCCAAAGGTGAAATCCCCTTGGGCAGAGGGTAGGTTCTCCTCTTAATCAGACTCATCGTAGGATGTATAAGAGGAGCTCTCATAGGACCCAGTCTCCTCTAGGTCCGAGTCTTCCTCTGATTGAAAAGGATCTAGGAAAACTTCAGAAGGAGCATCCCTTTTCCTTTTCCCTAGTGAGGCTTCCCCTGTGGCCTGTCTTGACGTAACAATAAAAATCAGGTCCTCAGCTAGTCTTATCAAATACTGTTAGGATCCCTGTAAAGGGAAGCCAGTAGGCCTTTGTGAAGGTCCTGCCATAGAACCTTTCTTTGAGGTGGCTTTGGCCTTGGGCCTAGGAGCATCCAATGACTAGGCGGCTGTGTCTCAAAAGTGGTGATAAAGCACCGGTGCAGGCCATGGCCTTGTTTGGGCATCGCAGCTAGAAAAATGCTCCTTGGAAGACGAGGCCTGCTGCACAGCCCCGGACCCAACCGATGGGCCACATGCAAGGGCTTGTGAGGAAGTAGATGGGACTGATGGCAAGTCATACTCTGAATGGGTTTCAACAGAGGCCTGCGTCACAGTTACAGACACTGAAGGGGGGTTGGGAAAGTGCCTCACTTTCTTCAACAATCACAAGCCTACAGGGAGAGGTAGACGGCGAATGGTTGTCATCCAAAGACCTAAGCATTTTTTTATCTTTCTTACGCTTCGGTTGTTAAAACTGTGGACAACCTTCGGGCGCGAATGAGAAGATTCTTGACAAAGGAATCTCACTAAAAACTCAGCCCTATGCCTAAAGTACAGTTTTGTACCTACCATAAATGTAGATCTTCGAGTGCTAATACAGCTGCAGTCATAACAGATGGGTTCTCCTGCCGTCAGGCGGGTCCTCGGTCGGCCGAATTCCAAAGTCTAGGTCCGGCGTCAGTTGTCGTCACTTCTTCCCTGATGTCAGTGTGACAGGGGTATAAAAGAACCAGCTGACGCCATTTTCTTCAGTCTTTCTTGCCCCAGATGTCAGGTGCCCCCAGAAGGAAGGCAATACATAAAATAATGTAATAATGCAATGCAATATAATCAAAAAACAGTAGTTGCAAGCAAATACACCATAAAAGAATACCCCTAGAGGGGAAGGTGGGAGGGAAACCTGGACTGCAGCTGTATTAGCACTCGAACATCTACATTTATGGTAGGTACAAAACTGTACTATGTTCATCGTGCATACAGCTGCAGTCATAACAGATGGGTAGAATCCCAAAGCTAAGAAAGGGGTGGTAGGCACTAGGTGGAGCTAGGAGGAGCCAAAATGCACTGCAAGACTGCAGTGGCAAAGCCTGCTCAAGACTTGGAGTATAATGGTAGGTTGTAGTGCTTAGAGAAGGTATGCACAGAACTCCAAGTGGCTGCTTCTAAAATATCCTTGGTAGGCACTCCTCTGAGGAAGGCTGCAGAGGTGGCTGTGGCCCTGGTGGAATGAGTTCTAATGCCTGTAGGTACAGTTTTGCCATGAAAGGAATAGCAAAAGCGTATGCAGTGGGCTATCCATTTTGAGATTGTCTGTTTGGATATTGACTTTCCTTGAGCTCCTACTGCATAGGCCACAAAAAGCTGTTCTGATTTTCTGAAAGGCTTTGTTCTGTCCAAATAATAACGCAGTTGTCTGTGGATGTCCAAGGAATGCAGTAATCTCTCTCCTTTGTTTTGAGGATTAGGATAAAAGTAGGTAAATGTATGGCCTGATTTAAAGCTACCCTGGATACCACTTTAGGCATAAAGGACGGGTTGGTACGTAATGAAACTCTGTCCTGATGGAAGATGATGAAAGGCTGGACAGCCATAAGAGCCTGTAGTTCTGAAACTCTACAAGCTGAAGTGATAGCCAAAAGGAAAGCTGTTTTCCAGGACAAATATTGTAAATCTGATGAGGCAGCTGGTTCAAAAGGGGGCAAAGTCAGTTTTTCCAGAATGAAATTAAGATCCCAAGCAGGTATTGGTTGTTTTCTTGGAGGTCTTAAATTCTTAGCCCCTCTGAGGAACTGTCTTAATAGAGGGTGAGAGAATAAAGGTGGATCGGTATTGTATTCTGCAGAAATGGCTGAGGCATGGATTTTGATGGAGGAAAACAAAGTCCACTGCTTAGCAGTTCGGCCAAATATTGTAGTATTTGAGGTAAATTCAGTTTTCCAGGGCACTGGCCCTTTTTCTCATTCCAAACACAAAAATGTTTCCATTTTGCAGAGTAAGCTTTTCTAGTTGATGGCCTTCTGGCCTCCAAAATGACATCCTGCACCTCCTTGGAGAGCAGGGCCTGCTGTGATGCTAAGGAATCTTCCATGCGGCTAGATTGAGTGTCTTCAGCTGACTGTGAAGAGTTTTGAAGCTGTGCTGAGTCAGAAGAAGAGGCATTAGAGGCAGGGTCCATGGTGGGGAATGCATCAGGCTCCTTAGTAGTGGGTACCAGTGTTGCCTTGGCCAGTCCGGAGCAATGAGGATCATCTTTGGTCTGTCTGCTCTGGTCTTCAATAGGACTTTGGGCAGCAGAGGAAGAGGTGGGAAGGCATAAACTGTCATTGATGTCCAACTGAAAGAGAGCGTCCACTCTCCAGGCCTTTGGATGGAAGATCCTTGAGCAGAATTTTGTCAATTGATTTTTGTGGGAGGCAAAGTGATCTATGTCTGGCCTTCCCCATTCTTGGATTATTTCTGTAAAAACTTTTGGATGCAACTTCCATTCATGTGGATCTGTCATGTTCCTGCTTAGGTTGTCTGCCAGCGTGTTTTCCTTGCCTGGCAAGTACTGTGCTTGTAGTTCCATTTGTAAGTCCATCGCCATGTTCCAAAGTGACATGGCCAGTCTGCATAGGGGATAAGAATGTGTTCCTCCCTGCTTGTTTATGTACCACATAACTGTGGTGTTGTCTGTTCTTATCAATAGCTGACCTGGTTATAGAAGGTCCTTAAAGGCTGTAATAGCATTTATCACTGCTAGCATTTCTTTTTGATTGATATGAAGGTGCTTTTCTTTTAGGGTCCATTTGCCCTGAATGCACCGGTCTGTCATGTGCGCCCCCCAGGCGTAGTCCGAGGCGTCTGTTGTGATGACTTGATCTGCTTGAGGCCTGCTGAATGGAAGACCTGAGTTTGTTTGGCATGCTTGAGCCCACCACAGAAATTCCTTTTGCAGACATGGAATTAGTGGTATCATTGTTTCCAAACTGTGGCTGTGTTGAGACCATATGTTTTTAGGTACCATTGTAGTTTTCTCATATGCAGCTTTGCACATGGGATTAGTAAGATGCAAGATGCCATGAATCCCAGAGCCTGCAGGATTTTCCTTGCAGTCAGCCTGGTGCAATTTGCCAGTGTTCTGAAATATTGAATTAGTTGCCCCTGCTTCTCTGGCGTGAGGTAGGCCATCTGGGTGTTTGTGTCCAAATTGGCACCCAGGAAAATTATCTTCGAGAGGGTATTAGTTTTGATTTCTCTTTGTTGACTGTGTATCCTAGAGTTTAATAACATTATTACATAAGCCAGATGTTTCAGAAGAATGTGCTTGCTGTCCGCTTGGATCAGGCAGTCATCCAAATAAGGGTATATTTGTATCCCTTGAAGTCTGCAGTAGGCAATTACTGATGCCAGGCATTTCGTGAATATTCTGGGCAGTAGATAAACCAAAGGGCAATGCAGAGAATTGATAATGTATTGAACCTGCAAGAAATCTGAGGTATCTTCTGCAATTTTGTCTGATTGGGACATGCAGGTATGCCTCCTTGAGGTCCAATGTTACCAGCCAAGACTCCTTGCCCAGCATGGGAAGAACTTGCTGTATAGTGAGCATCTTGAATTTTGGTGCAGTAGGAATGTGTTTAGGATGGAAAGATCCAAAATAGGTCTCCAATCTTTGCCCTTCCTTGGCACCAGAAATAGCCTGGAATAAAACCTTGACCTTGTTCGTGCGTAGGTACCTCTTGAATAGCTTTCATGTTTATAAGATCTGAAATTTGCTTTTGTGCCTCTGCCCTTTGATTGTGTGGCAGGTTTGGCATGCCTTTCATTTTTGGAAGGGTATGAAAATGGAATTTGTAGCCTCTGTTTATAATGTTCAGGATCCATTTGTCCTTTGTGACAATATGCCAATTTTTTGAGAATAGTGCCAGCTTTCCTCCTAAAGGGGCTGCCATTTGAGACCTGGTTGGCATGCAAAGGGGAAAGTCATTGGTTTTGCTTTCTGAAAGATTGCGAGTTGTCCTCACCACCTCTTTGTGTAGGAGCTTGCCATTGTCTGCCTCTGTACGAGCCTTGTGTTTGTCCTCTGCCCCTCGAGCCTGTATCTGCCTCTTTGGGGTCTGTCTGTGGCAGGAAAGGACCAGTTTTTGGAAGGCCAATTTCTACTAAAACGTGGGGGTTGAACCTGCAGAAATTCTTTCACAGTTTGCATTGATTTAGCCTTTTCCTCCATTTTCCGTAATACTTCCTCAGCATTTGCCCCAAATAGTACATCCTTTTGAAGAGGGCGTCTAGTAATTTAGCTTTGACATGATCAGGCAAGGCTTGTTCCTTGAGCCAGGCATGCCTACGTATGACTGAGCCTGTAACAGCAGCTCTACATGAGGCCTCTAGAGCATCAAAACCACATTGTAAGGTATGTTTACCCACTTGTTCTGCACTATGTATCAAATCCTGCAACTCCTTCATGTCTGGTTGTTCAGGTTGTGACATTTTACTTTTCAATTGAGATAACAGAAACTGTTGGTATTTTAGCATATGAAACTGACAGTTTAAGGCCCTCATGCATAAGGTAGCCGAGGTATATACCTTTTTCCCCACCTTTCTAAGGATCTGGAATCTCTCTCGGAAGGCAATGGGTTTTTGGCAATGGAGGCCTTAACTCCCTTGGGCCCCTGTGAGATGGTTTCTAGGTCAGCAGCATGGCTTTTGTATAAAAATTGGTGTGAGTCAGGAACCCTGTAGCACCTGTCAGGCTTAACTGGAGCTGGAGAGAGTCCGGGTTAAGGCAGGCCTCCGAGTAAACATCATCTAGGATGTCCAGGACAGGAGGTATAGCCAGAGGCCTGTGCTGGGGTAACAAAAGAAATTCCCTGAGCCTTTTCTTGGAATCTGAATAATCCTGGCCTTCCCAGTGGAAGTGTTCCCTTAAGGTATGCAGAGTTTCACCAAATGAGTAATCCTCAGGGGGGGATACAGAAGGAATAGATTCCTCTGCATCAGAGTCTTCAAAAGGAGAGTAAGACTGTTCCTGATAATCAGAGTGCTCTGAAATAATGGAGCCCTGATCAGAGGAGCGGGAATCTTCCTCCACTCTCGGTCTTTTATCCGAGGTGGCTGAGAACCTCTGATTAGAGTAATTAAATCCTCAGCCATTTTAAGCATCTGTTTCTTAGGCATGGGGCCTGGAGATGGGCCCTGTGTAGCTGGTCTCTTAGGGTGCATGGTAGCTTTAGACTTGGTGAAAGCCTTGATGGAGAAAGAAGAGGAAGGTCTGAAGACACCTTGAGTGGAGGTGGACCTGTCCACATTCTGTGTTTCAATGCCAAGCGTGGCTTCGGTATCTGTAGTCAGGGTGTGGGCTGAGGAGCCTGCGACCTCGGTACAGGAGACACCGCCAAAGATGTCGTCAGTAATCAGGGGCTCCGTGTGCGCCTCACTGAGAACCGGTCCATGTGTAGACGGCTTTGGCGTGGTGTCGGTAGAGACCGCGGACCTCGAAAGTGTCGGTCCTTGTCTTTGCGTTTTTAGACAAAACCGAGTCGGAGTATCTGACGACATAGTATAGTTAAATGCTTTCCCAAAATAATGCTGGGCTTAACTCCGCCCGATGCTTAATAGTGCGTTTGTTGAATGTAGCACAAAAACAACAGACCGAGACGTTGTGGTCTGGGCCTAAACAAGGTATACAGAGGGAATGGAAATCCTTATGCGGTATTTGCTTCCCACAAGAAATACAATTATTAACTTTGTCTGACATCGGTCTGAGGCAAGAAAAGTTTCAACGGGTACTTAGCTTTTAAGAAGACTTTGGTTCCAAATTTTTTGTAATCTCAGGAGCTGGCCGACCGGCACTTGCGAACTGCTTCTGCTTCGGGCACAGCGCGGCAAAAAAGACTGAAGAAAATGGCGTCGGCTGGTTCTTTTATACCCCTGTCGCACTGACATCAGGGAAGAAGCGACGACAACCGACGCCGGACCTAGACTTTGGAAATCGGTCGACCGAGGACCCGCCTGACGGCAGGAGAACCCATCTGTTATGACTGCAGCTGTATGCATGATGAACATCAGTCCTAGTGTTAAACCAAGCACAAAAACGGGAACTAGGGATGCCGTGGTCAGGCCTAAATAGGTAACACAAAGGGTGTAAAAGTCTGTGTGAGAGATTTGCTTTCCACAATGGAGACAAATATTTACTTTATCGGACATGAGTTAAAGGAAAAGAAAGGATTTCCCCCAAAAGGGTACTCATCTTTCAGATGACTACTTTTCTCTGGTGTAGACCGATTGATGCATTTGAACACTGCTTCGGGCTCTGACGAAAAAAAGACTGATGATATGATGCAGGCTAGCTCCTTTTATACCCGAGTGTACTCACATCAGTCAGGGCATTTGCCAGCCAGGGAGGGGAAGAGAGTTTTCTCTGCTAATCAAGCCGGCCAACGGCTTTCATGGCAGGAAATCCCACAAGTCAGGACAGCAAAGTACAGTTGTGTACACTTACCATAAATGTAGATGTTTGAGTGTATTCACTGTTGCAGTCATTACATTTGGGTAATCCTGCTGACAGGTTGCCCTCAGCCGGCCTGAATTCCAAAGTCTTGGGTCCTGCATCAGCTGCTGTCGCCCCTTCCCTGTCGTCAGGTCGTCAGGGGTATAAAAGAAGTAGCTGACGCCATTTTCTTCAGTTTTTCTTGCCCCAGATGTCAGGTGCCCCCAAAATGGGTAGCCAAACTTTATATAAATACACCAATATAAATGTTACCTTCATCTATAAGCAAATACACCATATAGGTAGTATAAATCAGAGAAGGAAGGATGAGATCCAAAAGAAAAAAGGGGGAAGGCGGGTGGGTAACCTGGACTGCAACAGTGAACACACTCGAACATCTACATTTATGGTAAGTGTACACAACTGTACTATGTTCTTCGTGTTTCACTGTTGCAGTCATTACATTTGGGTAGAGTCCCAAAGCTGTGGTTGGGAGGCTGGAACAAGACAGCAGTGGGAGCGGCTATGAGGCCCTGCAGAACTGCAGTGGCAAAGCCTGCCCTGGATTTAGAGTAGAGTGGCAGATGATAATGCTTTGCAAAGGTGTGCACTGAACTTCCAAGTAGCCGCCTCTAAAATGTCTCTGGTTGATACTCACCTGAGAAAGACTGCTGAAGTGGCTGCAGCTCTGGTGGAATGAGGCCTAATTCCCATAGGCACTGGCTTGCCATGGTGTAAGTAGCAGAATTGAATGCAGTGTCCTAATCACTTAGAAATAGTCTGCTTTGAGATAGGCTTTCCTTGTGATCCTGCAGCATATGCCACTAGTAATTGCTCTGTCTTCCTGAAAGCTTTGGTTCTGTCCAAGTAGAATTTAAGCTGTCTGTGTATGTCCAAAGAATGCAGAATGCTCTCCCCCTTGTTCTGTGGATTTGGTAAAAGGTAGGCAGATGGATGGCTTGGTTAAGCGCCACAATGGACATTACTTCGGACATAAATGTTGGGTTTGTCCTCAGGGAGACCCTGTCTGGATGAAAAATGATGAAAGGTTCCACAGCCATGAGCACCTGTAGCTCTGAAACTCGTCTTGCAGAAGTAATTGCTAAGAGCAGCGCTGTTTTCCAAGATAAAAACTTGATATCAGCAGTAGCTGTTGGCTCAAAAGGAGGTAGGGTGAGTTTTTCCAAGACACAGTTGAGGTCTCATGCAGGTATTGGTAGTCTCCTTGGGGGCCTTAAATTTTTGGGTCCTCTGAGGTACTGCCATAATAAAGGATGAGAAGAAAGTGGTGGCTCTGTATTGTAATGAGCCGAAATGGCAGAGGCATGAATTTTGATTGATGAAAAAGATAGGCCTTTGTACAGCTTCTCAGTTAAGTATTGCAAAATCCGAGGAATATTTAGCACTGCTGCATCAGTTCCTTGTGCCTGGTTCCAGGCACAGAATCTCTTCCATTTTCCAGCATAAGACTTTCTAGTACTAGGCTTTCTGGCTTTCAGAATGATATCCATCACAGCTTTACTGAGAGGTGTTTTTTTGTATGACTACATTATCCGCCATGCTGCCAAGTTTAATGTCCTAAGTTGGCTGTGCATGATCTGATTGTTTTGCTGGGACAGTAGTCGAGGTATTTGAGGTAAGGTCAAAGCTGGGTATAGAGATAAGTTCCTTAGTAATGGATACCAGTACTGGCGTGGCCAGTCTGGGGCAATCAGTATCATCCTTGGCTTCTCCTGTCTGACCTTTAGGAGCACCTTGGGGAGGAGAGGCAGTGGAGGAAAGGCATATACTGATAGGTTTTTCCAACTGAAAGATAGGGCATCCACTTTCCATGCTCGTCTGTGATAAGTCCTTGTGCACAATCTTTTTAGTTGGTAATTGAGAGGGGAGGCAAATAGATCTATGTCCAGGCATCCCCATTTCCTTGTTATCATGCTGAAGACTTGTGGATCCAGCTTCCACTCGTGGGGATCCATGAGGTTTCTGCTTAGTTAGTCTACCAGAGTATTTTCCTTTCCCGGTGGGAATTGTGCCTACAGATGAACTTGGTAAGTCAAAGCTGTGTCCCACAAGGTCATGGCTAGTCTGCAAAGGGGGTAAGAATGTGTGCCCCCCTGCTTGTTTATGTACCACATGACCGTGGTGTTGTCTGTCTTTATCAGTAGCTTGTCTGTCTTTATCAGTAGCTGTCCTGGATGAAGTAGGTCCTTGAAGGCTGTCAGGGCATTTTGAACAGCTAACATCTCTTTTTGATTGATATGTAGATGCATTTGGTTTGAGGACCATGTGCCCTGAATGCATCTTCCTGCCACGTGGGCTCCCCAGGCATAGTCTGATGCATCCATTGTTAGTGTCTGCCTGGCTGGAGGTAATGTGAACGGCTGTCCCTTGTTCTGGTGACAAGCCTTTGCCCACCATCGAAACTCCTGTTGCAGGCAGGGAATGAGAGTAATGACGGTTTCCGGGCTGCGGCAATGTTTAGTCCAAACGCTTTTTAGGTACCATTGAAGTTTCCTCATACGCAGTCTTGCATATGGAATTAGTAGGATGCAAGATGCCATGCCCAAAGTCTGCAGAATTTTTCTTGCAGATAACTGGGTCTTTGTTGTCAACATTTTGAAATAGGTAGTCAGTTGCCTTTGTTTGTCTGGCATGAGATAGGCCATCTGGGCAGTTGTATTCAAGCTTGCACCCAGGAATGTAATCTCTTGTGAGGGTACTAGTTTTGATTTCTTTTTGTTGACTGTGTACCCTAGGCATGTTAGAAGTCTTTTCACGAACGCCAGATGTTGAAGAAGAATGTCCTTGTTCTCTGCTTGAATGAGACAGTCGTCCAGTAAGGATATATTTGCATTCCTCTTTGTCTGCAGAATGCAATTACTGGTGCCAGGCACTTTGTAAAGACCCTGGGCGCAGTAGATAAGCCAAAGGGCAGTGCAGAGAATTGGTAATGCATTGAACCTGCCTTGAATCTTGGGTATCTTCTGCATGGTTGTCTGATTGGAACATGCAGGTATGCCTCTTTTAGGTCTAAAGTCACAAGCCAAGCATTCTTGCCCAGCATGGGCAGAAGCTGCTGCAAAGTCAACATTTTGAATTTTGGAATATCCAGGAAAGTGTTCAGAATAGATAGGTCCAGTATCGGCCTCCAGGCCTTGCCCTTTCTGGGTACCAAGAACAGTCTTGAGTAAAAACCTTGTCCATGCTCTTGCTCTGGTACTTGTTGAATGGCCTCCATGTCCATGAGGGATGAGACTTGTTTTTGTGCCTCTGCCCATTGATTTTTTTGGCAGATCTGGACAGCCGTTTGCCTTTGGCAGAGTATGGAAATGGAACTTGTAGCCTTGTGACACTATGTTTAGAGCCCACTTGTCCTGGGTTATGATGTTCCAATTCTGAGCAAAAAGTGCTAATTTTCTCCCTAAGGGTGCTGCCAGAAGATAAGTGCTTGATGCAGGCAGGGAGAAGTCATTGAGACTGTTTTCTGTATGCTTGTGATCTATCTTCTCCAGTTTTGGAGGTAGAAGCACCCCATTGCTTGGGCCTGTAAGAACCTTGTGCCTGGGATCTGCCCCTTTGAGGTCTGTCTGACACAGGAAAGGACCAATTTTTTGTAGGCCAGTGTCTACTAAACCTAGGTGGCTGTACTTGTAAAAAATCTTTGACAGTTTGCATAGATTTAGATTTGTCCTCCATTTTCTTTAACACTTCTTCTGCCTTAACACCAAACAAAGTATTATGCTGTAAAGGTGCATCTAGTAATTTAACTTTAACATGGTCAGGCAGATTTTGTTCCTTTAACCAAGCATGCCTCCTAATTACAGAACCCATAGCTGCGGCCCTGCAGGAGGACTCCAAAGAATCAAAACCATATTGCAAGCTAAGTTTTCCAACTTGTTCTGCTACATACAATAAATCCTGCATTTCCTTGTTTTCTGCACATTCAGAATTTAACATTTTCTGTTTAAGCAATCCCATGACATGTTGCTGATACTTAAGCATATGAAATTGACAGTTTAAAGCCCTTACAGCCAAAGTTGCAGATGTGTAAACCTTTTTTCCCCATCTATCCAGTGCCCTTGAATCTCTGTCAGAGGGGGTTGGGTTTTTTGCCACGGAAGCCTTAACTCCCTTTGGACAGTGTGAAATAGTTTCTGGGTCAGTTTATGGGTCAGCAGCAGGGTTTTTAAAAAGAAATTTGTGTGAGTCAGGAACCCTGTAATACCTGTCAGGCTTAACAGGGGCTGGGGGTAACGAGTCAGGGGTCAGGCTAGACTCCGAAAACACATCTACAATGTCTAACACAGGTGGAATGGCTAGAGGCCTGTGCTGAGGTAGTAAAAGAAAATCCCTGAGCCTCTTTTTAGATTCTGAAAAATCTTGGCTCTCCCAGTGGAAATGCTCCCTCATGGTATGCAAGGTTTCCCCAAAGGAATAGTCCTCAGGAGGAGATGCTGAAGATATAGATTCTTCAGCATCAGAATCCTCATAGGAGGGAAGAGAATATCCCTGATCAGAAGAGGAATCAGAAGAAATAGAAACCTGATCTGAAGATTCATAGTCGGTGTCTTGCCTAGGCCTCTTATCAGGAGGGGGATGGGAACCCCTGATCAAAGTAATCAAGATTTCGGCCATCTTGAGCATATGTTTTTTTGGGCATAGAGGCCTGTCCACGTGGCTCTTGAGTTTGTTTCCTTGCTTTAGAAGGTGCTTTAGTCTTTGAAGCTGAGGTTGTTTTAATGTAAAGATGTTTAGGTCTGAATACACCTTCAGAAGCCGGTACCTGCTCAGCGGCTCTGGACCCATCTGAGGGATTAGAGTCCGAGGCTCCAATACCTTGAGTATTCAGCGGCATGGCCGACTCCACGTGGGAGTCGGTAGCAGCCTGCGACTCTAAAGTAGTGGGCGTCAGGGGCTGCAAAAGCACCTCACTGGGAACAGGCGAACTGGTGACTAGAGTAGAAGAAACTTTGTCATCGGTTTTGAGCCTCGGTTGTTTTTCTCTATCCTTTTCTTTGCGTTTTTTTGTAAACTCTGGTAGTCGGATGGCTATCCGACGACATTTCAGGATAATTAAACTGGCTTCCAAAAAAGTTTAAAGCAAAATCATACCGACGCTTAATAGTGCATTGGTTAAATCTAGCACAAAACCGACAACCAGTAACGTTGTGATCAGGGCATAGGCAAGGAATACACTAAAAATGAAAATCCTTGAGGTATTTGCTTACCATAAGAAATACAATTATTAAATTTTTCTGACATCGGTCTGGAGCAAGAAAAAAGTTTCCCTAACGGGGTACTTAGCTTTATTGAAGACTTCGGATCTGAAGCTCAAACACGAAAATCTCAGGAGTCGGCCGACCGGCACTTGGGAACTGCTTCTGCTTCGGGCACAGAGTGGCAAGAAAGACTGAAGAAAATGGCATCGGCTACTTCTTTTATACCCCTGACGACCTGACGTCAGGGAAGGGGCGAAAGCAGCCGAAGCAGAACCCAAGACTTTGGAATTCAGGCCGGCTGAGGGCAACCTGCCACCAGGATTACCCAAATGTAATAATTGCAACAGTGAACCACGAAGAAAGTACAGTTGTGTACCTACCATAAATGTAGATGTTCGAGTGTATTCACTGTTGCAGTCATTACACTTGGGTTATCCTGCTGGCAGGCTACCCGCAGTCAGCCTGAATTCCAAAGTCCTGGTCAGGCGTCGGCTGCTGTCGCCTCTTCCCTGACGTCAGTGCGCCAGGGGTATACAAGATGCAGCCGACGCAACTTTCTTCAGTTTTTCTTGCCCCAGATGTCAGGTGCCCCCAAAAGGGTAGGCTAAAACATTGCTTATAAAAAGCATACACTAAAATAAGCAATACCTTCATCTACAAGCAAATACCCCACACAGGTTGTATAAAATAGAGAAGTACAGATAAGTCCCAGCCAAGAAAGGGGGATGGTGGGTGGGTAACCTGGACTGCAACAGTGAATACACTCGATCTACATTTATGGTAGGTACACAACTGTACTATGTTCATTGTGTTTCACTGTTGAAGTCATTACACTTGGGTTGAATCCCAAAGCTGAGGTTGGGCGGCTGGGTCTAAATAGAATTAGGAGTGACTATGAGGCCCTGCAGAACTGCAGTGGCAAAGCCTGCTCTCGATTTAGAGTAAAGAGGTAAGTGGTAGTGCTTGGTAAAAGTGTGCACTGAACTCCAAGTTGCAGCCTCCAAAATTTCCTTGGTTGGTACTCCTCTGAGAAAGGCTGCTGAAGTGGCTGCTGCCCTGGTTGAATGTGGCCTAATGCCCTTAGGCACTGATTTGCCATGCTGTGCATAGCAGAAACGAATGCAATGTCCTATCCATTTTGAAATAGTCTGTTTTGAGATGGCCTTTCCTTGTGATCCTGCAGCATATGCCACTAAAAGTTGCTCAGTCTTTCTGAAAGCTTTAGTTCTGGCTAAGTAGAAGCGTAGCTGCCCGTGTATGTCCAAAGAATGCAGAAGTCTCTCCCCTTTATTCTGGGGATTTGGATAAAAAGTAGGTAAATGAATGGTTTGGTTAAGAGCCACACTGGATACTACCTTTGGCATAAATGTTGGGTTTGTCCTTAGAGAAACCCTGTCCGGATGGAAAATGATAAAAGGTTCCACTGCCATTAGTGCCTGTAACTGTGAGACTCTTCTTGCTGAAGTTATTGCTAGGAGCAGAGCTGCTTTCCATGATAAGAATTTTATTTCAGCTGTATTGGCTGGCTCAAAATGAGGCAGTGTGAGCTTTTCCAAGACAAAAATGAGGTCCCATGTAGGTATCGGTGCTCTCCTTGGGGGTCTTATGTTTTTAGCCCCTCTGAGGTACTGCCTTAGCAGTGGATGTGAAAAATAGGTGGTTCCGTATTGTAATGAGCTGAAATGGCAGAAGCATGAATCTTAATTGATGAGAAGGATAGGCCTTTGTCCAGTATCTCAGCTAGGTATTGTAAAATCTGAGGAATATTTGGAATAAGCAGTTCAATTCCTTGTGCCCGATTCCAAGCACAGAATCTCTTCCATTTTTCTGCACAAGATTTTCTGGTGCTGGGCCTCCTGGCTTCCAAAATGACATCCATAACTGCTTTAGAGAGAGGTGTGTTCTGAGTGGTTATATTATTCGCCATGCAGCCAGATTTAAGGTTCAGAGTTGGCTGTGCAGAATCTGATTGTTTTGTTGGGTTAGAAGATGAGGATTTTGAGGTAAAGTCCAGGCTGGGCCTTGAGACAAGCTCTTTAGGTTTGGGTACCAGTGCTGGCATGGCCAGTCTGGGGCAATCAGAATCATTTTTGGCTTCTCTTGTCTGACCTTTAGGAGTACCTTGGGGAGGAGAGGCAGTGGAGGGAAAGGCATAAACTGTCAGGGTTTTCCAGCTGAATGATAGAGCATCCACCTTCCATGCTTGTGCGTGATAAGTCCTTGTGCTGAATCTCTGTAGTTGGCAGTTGTGAGGGGAGGCAAACAGATCTATGTCTGGGCATCCCCATTTCCTTGTTATCATGTTGAAGACTTGTGGATCTAGTTTCCACTCTTGAGGGTCCATGAGGTTTCTGCTTAGTTCGTCTGCCAGAGTATTTGTCTTTCCTGGCAGGAATTGTGCCTGCAAATGTACTTCATAGGTCAGTGCTGTGTTCCACAAAGTCATGGCCTGCCTGCAGAGGGGGTAGGAATGTGTGCCCCCTTGCTTATGTACCACATGACTGTAGTATTGTCCGTCTTTAGTAATAGTTGTCCTGGATGTAGTAGATCCTTGAAGGCTGTCAGGGCATTCTGTACAGCTAGCATCTCTTTTTGATTGATGTGAAGATGCATTTGGTCTGTGGGCCACATGCCCTGAATACATTTTCCTGCCATGTGTGCCCCCCCAGGCATAATCCGATGCATCTGTTGTTAGTGTCTGCCTGGCTGTGGGTAAAGTAAAAGGCTGTCCCTTGTTGTGGTGACAGGCCAGAGCCCACCATCGAAACTCCTGTTGCAGGCATGGAATAAGAGTTGTTATTGTTTCCAGGCTGTGGCAGTGTTAAGTCCAAATACTTTTTAGATACCATTGTAGCTTTCTCATATGCAGTCTTGCATATGGAATTAGCAGAATGCAGGATGCCATGAAGCCCAAAGCCTGCAGAATTTTTCTTGCAGGGAGTTAGGTCTTTGTTGCCATCATTTGAAAGTAATGAGTCAGTTGCCTTTGTTTGTCTGGCATGAGATAAGCCAGCTGGGCAGTTGTATTTAAGCTTGCACCCAGGAATATTATCTCGAGAGGGCACTAGTTTTGACTTCTTTTCGTTTACTGTGTACCCTAGGCAAATTAATAATTCTTTTACAAACGTCAGATGCTTTAGTAGAATATCCTTGCTCTCTGTTTGAATAAGGCAGTCGTCCAAGTAGGGATATATTTGAATACTTTTTTGTCTGCAAAATGCAATTACTGGTGCCAGGCATTTTGTGAAGACCCTGGGCGCAGTAGATAAGCCAAAGGGCAGTGCAGAGAATTGGTAATGCATTGACCAGCTATGAATCTGAGGTATCTTCTGCACGACTGTCTGATTGGGACATGCAGGTATGCCTCTTTGAGGTCCAAAGTAACTAGCCAAGCCTTCTTGCCCAGCATTGGTAGAAGTTGCTGCAGTGTCAACATTTTGAATTTTGGAACATCCAGGAAAGTATTTAGAATTGACAGGTCCAGTATTGGTCAACAGGCTTTGTCCTTTCTGGGTACCAAGAAAAGTAGAGTAAAATCCTTGCCCCTGTTCTTGCTGTGGTACTTTTTTGAACAGCTCTCATGTCCATGAGAGCAGAAATTTGTTTTTGTGCCTCTGCCCATTGGTTTTGTGGCAGGTCTGGCATACCTTTTGACCTTGGTAGGGTGTGAAAGTGGAACCTGTAACCCTGAGAAACAATATTCAGTACCCATTTGTCCTGGGTGATCATGTGCCAGTTTTGTGAAAAAAGTGCTAGTTTTTCCCCCTAAGGGTGCTGCCAAAAGGTAAGTGCTTGGCTTTTGTAGAGGGAAGTCATTGAGACTGTTTCCTATAAGGTTGTGATTTGTCTTCTCTGCCTTTGGGGGCTGAAGCACCCCATTGTTTAGGTCTGTATGAGCCTTGGGGCTCAGATCTGCCTCTTGGGCATCTGTATCTGCCTCTTTGTGGCCTGTCTGACACTGGAAAGGACCAATTTTTAGAAGGCCAGTTCCTGCTAAATCTAGGTGGCTGAACATGTAAGAAATCCTTTACTGTCTGCATTGATTTAGCTTTATCCTCCATTTTCTTTAACACCTCTTCTGCCTTAACACCAAACAAAGTATCATGCTGTAATGGAACATCCAATAATTTTGTTTAACATAATCTGGTAAACTTTGTTCTTTTAACCAAGCATGCCTTCGAATGACAGAGCCTGTAACAGCGGCTCTGAAGCGCCTAATGAATCAAAACCACATTGCAGAGTATGCTTTTCCACTTGTTCAGCTGCATGCAATAAATCCTGCATTTCCTTATTGTCAGGACATTCTGAGTTTGTAAGCATTTTCTGTTTTAACAAACACATGAGGTACTGTTGATATTTAAGCATGTGAAACTGGCAGTTTAAAGCCCTTACAGCTAAAGTAGCAGAAGTGTAAACTTTTTTCCCCCATCTATCCAGAGCTCTAGAATCCCTATCAGAGGGGAATGGGTTTTTTTGCAGCGGAAGCCTTGACCCCCTTGGGACCCTGAGAAATTGTTTCTGGGTCAGCAGCAGGGTTTTTATAAAGAAATTTATGAGAGTATGGGACCCTGTAGTACCTATCTGGCTTGACTGGTGCAGGGGGTAAAGAATCAGGAGACAAACTGGATTCAGAAAAAACATCAACAATATCTAGTACAGGTGGGATAGCAAGGGGCCTGTGCTGAGGCAGTAAAAGAAAATCTCTGAGCCTTTTCTTGGATTCTGAATAATCTTGGCTCTCCCAATGGAAATGCTCCCTCATGGTGTGCAGGGTATCCCCAAAAGAGTAATCCTCAGGAGGAGAGGCTGAAGGATAGATTCTTCAGCATCAGAGTCCACATAGGGAGGAAATGAATATCCCTGTTCCGAAGAGGAATCAGAGGAAATAGAAACCTGGTCAGAGGAATCGTAGTCAGTGTCTTGCCTACGCCTTTTATCAGTAGGGGGATGGAAACCCCTGATCAAAGTAAATACGTCCTCGACCATTTTAAGCATCTGTTTTTTTGGCATGGATGACTGTCCAGGAGAATGCTGTACTTGTTTCTTTGTCTTTATTTGTGTTTTAGACTTTGCCTTGGCTGCTGAAGTAGACTTGATAGTAAGCTGTGTAGGTCTGAAAACACCCTCAGAAGCCGATGCCTGCTCAGCGGCTCCGGACCCATCTGAAGGAATAGTTTCCGTAGGCCCAATACCTTGAGTTTCCAGAGGCCAAGTTGTCTCCACATGGGAGTCGGAGGCGGCCTGTGGCTCTGAGGTAGCGGGTGTCAGGGGCTGTGAAAGGGCCTCACTGAGAACCGGCGACTGGCCTAGAAGAGGCTTCGTCAGTTTTGGACCTCAGATGCCTGTCTTTTTCTTTGTCTTTGCATTTTTATGGATTCCAGTCAATGGTTGTTCCGATGGCATTATGTAGTTAAACCTTCGGCCAAAGTAATGTAAAGCAAAATCAAACCGATGCTTAATAGTACATTGGTTGAATCTAGCAACATCGTGGTTAGGGCCTAGGCAAGGAATACAGTAAGAGTGAAAATCCTTATGAGGTATTTGCTTCCCACAAGAAATACAATTTTTAACTTTTACTGACATCGTTCTGGAGCAAGAAAAAGTTTCCCCGACAGGGTACTTAGCTTTATTGAAGACTTCGGTTCTGAAATTCAATTTTGAAAATCTCAGGAGTCGGCCGAAGTGCGAACTGCTTTTGCTTCGGGCACCGCACGGCAAGAAAGACTGAAGAAAATGGCGGCGGCTGCATCTTATATACTCCTGGCGCACTGACGTCAGGGAAGAGGTGACAGCAACCAACGCCGAACCAGGTCTTTGGAATTCGGGCCGACTGTGGGTAGCCTGCCAGCAGGATAACCCAAGTGTAATGACTGCAACAGTGAAACACGATGAACATCATCAGTGAAACATAAAGAGCATCTAATGTTACAGGTAAGTAGGACTTATACAAATTGTACTACATTTATCATTCATACTGCTCAGTGGCATATGGGTAGATTCCAAAAGTTTACCTTACCTGGGAGGAGGAAAGATAAGGATTTGGGTGGCCATCTCAAAGTCTACTCTAGAACTGAGAAAGAATCCACTTTGTGAAGAGAAGAACAGGTTGCTGCTTCTAGTATGCTTAGAGTCTCCACTCCTTCCCAAAATGTCACTGAAAAGGATAATGTTTTGGTGGTGTTCCTTAACCTTGTCTGGAACAGATTTACCATGGTGAGAGTAACAAAATAGTAGTACAGGACAACTAACGAGCAATCTCATTTGCTTAGAGACAGGCTAACCCTTCTTAGCCCCAGAATAGGAAATAAACAGCTGTTCAGTTATCCTGAAGGGCTTAGTTATGTCAAGGTAGTACCTGAGCTGCTTGGGAATATTCAAGGTATGCAGAATCTTCTCTCACTTGTTTTTAGGTTCTGGAAAGAAAACTGGGAGACTGACAGCTAGATTCAGGTTAAATTCAGAAACAACTTTTAGCACGAAAGAGGAGGAATTAGTGCTTAAAACAATGCTGTCCTTGTGAAAAATTAGATAAGGTTGGTCCTCCATAAGAGAATGCAGCTCAGAGACTTGCCTTACGGATGTCAGGGCAATAAGCAAAACACTTTTCCAAATGAAAAACTTTGAATCAGCCTGAAAAGCAAGTTCTAAAGAAGACAAGGTCAATTTACTAGAACACAGTTCACATTACTAGGGGAATTTTTTTTTTCACTGGAGGGGGGACTCAAGAGCAACACTCCTTTCATACATTGTTTGACCACAAAGAGACAAAATGGGAGAATTCTTGGGCAGTCACAGCGAGATGCACAAGATAAGGCATTGAGTAGTACACAAATATTTTAAAAACAGAGGGGTCAGCACCATACTGAGCCCTATAATATTTAATAGTACCATCTAGAAAACCTCTTCCACTTGTAAACATAAGATTTTCTTGTTGCAGGTTTTCTTGCCTCCTTCAGTACCTGCTACACATCCTCAAGGAACAAGAGCCTAAAGGTATCAAGACAGAATCATCCAGACTGTCAGTAGCAATTGCTCTAAGCTGTCACATCTGACACTGTGTAATCAGATCCAGACTATGAGAAACCTTGTGGCAATTGCCTTCGGTCAATTCCATTAAAATGGAGAAACAACTCTGCCTGGGCCAAAGGGGGGGGGGGGGTCACCCCAATTATCTTTAGTAATCATGTCTGAATCTTCAGAAATACTTCAGATATCTCTGGAAAGGGAGGAAATGCATAAAGGAACATTTCTTTCCAAGGGAACGATAATGCTTCTGCCCTCTAAGCATGGCTGCAAAGATACTTTGAACAGAATTTTTCCAAATGTCTGTACTGAAAGGAAGCAAACAGAACTATTTGAAGTGTTCCCCACATCTAGGCCAAATCCAGACAAATCTCTGCCCTAGGTTTCCATTCATGAGGGTCCATCTGGGATCTCTATAATCTATCTCACATTAGGTTTTACTCTGATGGGAAGTATGATGCCTGAAGCATCAAAGAATGTTGTAAGGCTAGCTCGCATACCATCGCTGCCAACTAGCAAAGAAAGTATGACCACCTATCCCTTGTCTGTTCAGATATCACATGGCTGCAAGTGTTGTCTGTGGCCAATAAAAGGGGATCTGCAGACCATAAGCAGAGAAGAACTTTTAAAGTTTGAACCACTGGTAACCTGTGTGTGTGTTTACGTGCTTTGCAGAGTCTAAAGGACCTCATTCACCTTCTACTAGAACTCACAGAAAATATGATGAGTCCATCTGGACTGACTGAACTGGAGTCTGGAGAGAGAAACATCTGATCCCGCCACCTCTGTAACTCTCATTTCACAAAATTCAGTACCTGCACTGAACTCCAGGGGAAGCATGTGTTTGGTACAATATATTTTTTTTAAGTACCACTGAATCTTTCTCATCTGGAGTATGGCCAGTGGTGTAATGCAGATCACTAATACTACTTGTAGTTGTAATCCACATGAAATTTTATTCTATAAAATATTGTACATAATTTGTCTTTCACTTGGACTTGCATTGCTATTTCTAAATATTTCATCTTACTATAGACTTCTGTATCTTTAACTTCATTTTGTACTGTGGAGCTTTTCTCCCCGGGTTTCCACTGAAAACGGGCTTCCTGGGTGCAGTGGACTTCCCTGGTCATCAAACTGATAATAAATAAATAAATAAATAAAAAATAAATGAGGCCTAGAATTTTAGGAAACTCTTGCATAGGCAGCTTCTTGCAGAGAGAAATCCCTGAAAATTTTCTGAACAGTCAGGACTTCGTTTTCTGGTAGAGAGGCCATACTTTTTTTTTGTGTCAATTATACACTGCAGGAAGACAATTCTTTGGAGGGTCATTGGATCCTACTTGGAATAGAGACCAACCATATTCCAAAGACTTCAGTCCACTGAGCTTTGCCTCCTCTTCCCATAATTTCCCAGTCAACAGATTACCTCAAATCGAGTTTGTCCCTCTCTGCTCAGCTTACATCAATTAATCCCAAACAACAAAACACTAAGAACCCCAACAAAGAAGAAAGCCAACTTCCCCGTGGCATCCCATGATTGAGAAACTTGCCACAATGGCTGGGGTCACGAAGGAAGAAAGGGTGAACCAGACAAAGAGACAATGCAGACCTGTTGTTATTATACGTACATAACTTTCGTATCAGATATCTTTTCATTTAATTCTGGATTCAACCTGTGGGACAGAGTCCCTATCATGTAAAACCCTAGGGAGGCCTTATGAAAGGATATTGCTCAATATGGTAGAATCTGAATGTCCAGTTTGCAGTGGGAAAAAATGTGAGGCTCCACTCAAGTAGCAGCTGCACACTCATCCAAAGTAGCCCTGGAGAAAAAAATTGTACAAGTAGCCATAGATCTAGAAAAATTACCTTTCCGTTTACAATGCAAGGGCTTTCTTTTCAAAAGGAAAAGGAAACACAGATAGCTACTTGGATAGAGTAACCAGAGACACTGGTGTACTCAGCCAAGCCTTTAAGAATGAGATAAATGACTGTTTTGATTTCGACAGATTTGACTCTGTCCAAATAAAACCTCAGTTGCCTACAGACATCAAGCCAACATAGTAAATATTCCTCTCTGGTGGAAAATTCAGGAAAGAACACTGACATGTGAATGGACTGATTTAAATTACCCTCCATACCCCACCTTTGGGAGAAGGCAGGATCCATGCAGAGGGTCACCCTGGCTTTATGAAAAAACAACTACAGAGTTACCAAAGACAGGGCCTGCATTCTGACACACATTTCATGGAAGTAATAGCCACTAAAAATAAAGTCACCCAAGTCAACAACTATAAGTCAGCCATACTGGAGGTGCAGCCAGCACCTGAAGTGTGAAAGGAAAATCTCACTGTGGGCCCGGGTCCCAGACCGGAGGATGCAACAAAAAGGTAACCTTGAGAAAGGTCTTAGACATTCTGAGAGAAGCCAATGGCATATTATCCCTACCAGTGAGAAAACTGGAAAAAGCTGCCAATTGTACCTTAACAGTAGAATAACTGGATCCAGAATTAAACAATTCTGCAAGAAGTCCAAAATCACCTCCAAAGGGGCTGAAAAGGGATGTAAACCTTGAGTGTTAGCTTAGAAAATGAAACATACATATCTAACTCATAGACATTTTTTGAGAATACGAAATATGCACCACTCTTTCTGCAAGCATGGGATTTCTGGTAATCAGGGGAATTGGAGAATTCATGCAGTTAACCCGAGTGTCCAGAGGTCAGGCAGATCCAGACCCGCTGAGTGAGAAATCAGATCTAGAATGAGATTCAGAACTCAAGAACGATACCATCAGAAGAGGCCAATGGAAGGAGAACTACACCTGACAGGACCAAGACGGGGCAATGAGGATTACAGTCGCTCTGCAATAGGCTGCCTTCTAAAACTTTAACAGTAAAAGCGCAGAATATGCATACAAAAGAGTGTTCCTGTGTGACTACCGATGAAGATGACTAAGGTATAACAGCTGCTGCACTTGGTGTTGCATGGGGATGTGAAGATCTCACAACATGGAGTGCCCCAGCACAGAAAAATCAGAGCAGCAAATTTAGGATTCAGGGACCACTCATGCGGAAAAGAATGTTCCTACTCAGAATGGATGCCAATATGATGGATGTCCATTGGAAAATACAGTTGTTACACTTACCATGAATGTAGATGTTCGAGTGTATTCACTATTGCAGTCATTACATTTGGGTAATCTGCTGGCAGGTTGGCCTCAGTCGGCCTGAATAACAAAGTCTTGGGTCCTGCATCAGTTGCCGTCTCCTCTTCCATGACGTCAGGTCATCAGGAGTATAAAACATGCAGCCGATGACATTTTAATCAGTTTTTCTTGTCCCAGATGTCAGGTGCCCCCCCACATGGGGAGCAAAAATATGTATATGCATGTAATTTATAACACAAAAAATTTACCTTAAACTAAAAGCAAATACACCAAAAAGGCTTTTGAGCATACTGAAGGAAAGAAGAGGTATAATAATAGAGAAAAAAAGGGGGCTGGCGGGTGGGTAACTCGGACTGCAACAGTGAATATACTCGAACATCTACATTTATGGTAAGTGTACACAACTTTACTTTCCTCAGAAGGGCCAAAAACTTAAGACCACCCAGGAGAGCCTCAACTCCAGCCTGGGACCTTAACTTTGTATTAGAAAAACTCACTCGTCCTCTTTTTGAGCCAGCTGCACTTTTAGCAACATAAACTTTATCTTCATCTAAAAGCAAACACACCACAAAGGCTTTAGAATATAATGAAGGAAAGAGAAGTTATAGAAAAGGGGGATGGCGGGTGGGTAACCCGGACTGCAACAGTGAATACACTCGAACATCTACATTTATGGTAAGTGTACACAACTGTACTATGTTCTTTGTGTTTCACTGTTGCAGTCATTACATTTGGGTAGACTCCCAAAGCTATGGTTGGGAGGATGGAATTATACAGCATTAGGAGCAGCTATAAGACCCTGCAGGACAGCAGTGGCAAAGCCTGCCCTGGATTTAGAAAAGAGAGGTAAATGGTAATGTTTTGTGAACGTATGAACTGAGCTCCAAGTAGCAGCTTCTAGAATGTCTCTGGTAGGAACCCCTCTGAGGAAAGCTGCAGAAGTAGATGCAGCCCTGGTGGAATGGGATCTGATCCCCTTAGGGACAGGTTTGCCATGGTGCATGTAGCAGAAATGAATACAATGGCTTATCCATTTTGAAATAGTCTGCTTTGAGATAGCTTTCCCCTCTGCCCCTGCAGCAAATGCCACCAGTAGTTGCTCAGACTTAGAGATTTTGTCCTGTTTTAAGTGGAATCTTAGTTGTGTGTGTACATTCAATGAATGCAGAATCCGCTTCCCCCTTGTTCTGCGGATTTGGGAAAAAAGTTGGCAGATGAATGGTCTGGTTAAGAGCCACACTGGATACCACCTTAGGCATAAAAGAAGGACTGGTCCTGAGGGCCACCCTGTCTGGATAAAAGATAATGAAAGGCTCCACTGCCATGAGAGCCTGTAGTTCTGAAATCCTTCTAGCTGAAGTGACTGCTAAAAGAAAGGCCGTCTTCCAAGAAAGAAATTTTATGTCTGCAGTAGTAGAGGTTTAAAAGGAGGTAGGGTGAGTTTTTCCAGCACAAAACTGAGGTCCCATGCAGGAGATGGTGCTCTCCTGGAAAGTCTCAAATTTTTGGCCCCTCTGAGGTACTGCTTTAGCAGGGGATGAGAAGAGAGAGGAGGCTCTGTGCTGTAATGAGCCAAGATGGCAGAGGCATGGATTTTTATAGAAGAAAAAGATAGGCCCTTGTGAAGCATCTCAGTTAAATATTGCAGAATCTGAGGAATATTGGACATTGCTGTGTTTATTCCTTGTGCTTGGTTCCAGGCACAGAATCTCTTCCATTTATCAGCATCAGATTTTTTAGTACTAGGCCTTCTAGCCTCCAAAATGACATCCATCACAGGTTTAATGAGGGATGTGATTGGTGAAATTAGTTGATTAGCCATGCTGCAAGATTCAGAGTTTGGAGCTGAGTGTGCAGAATTTGATATTTCTGCTAAGACAATAGATGAGATGTCTGAGGCAAGTACCAGGGAGGAAGGTGTGACATTATTCCTTAGAAGTGGGTACCAGTGTTGACGTGGCCAGTCTGGAGCAATCAAAATCATTTTTGCTTTTTCATGTCTGACTTTTAGTAAAACCTTGGAGAGCAGAGGCAGAGGGGGAAAGGCATAGACTAATAGGTTTTTCCAGCTGAAGGATAGAACATTCACTTTCCAAGCTTTTTTGTGATGAATTCTTGTGCAGAATTTGTCTAACTGGAAGTTTTGGGGAGAGGCAAAAAGATCTATGTCTGGGCTCCCCCATTTTTGTGTCAACATGCTGAAGATTTGTGGATCCAGTTTCCATTTGTGTGGGTTCATAAGATTTCTGCTTAGGTCACCTGCCAGAGTATTTTGCTTTCCTGGCAGGAATTGAGCTTGTAGATGTATTTGGTAAGTCAAGGCTGTGTTCCACAAGGCCATGGCTAGTCTGCAAAGGGGGTAGGAGTGGGTACCCCCGCTTGTTTATGTACCACATAACTGTGGTAATGTCCGTCTTTATCAGTAGTTGTCCTGGATGAAAGAAGTCCTTGAAGGCTGTCAGAGCATTCTGTACAGCTAGCGTATCTTTCTGGTTGATATGTAGGTGCATTTGATTGGGCTACATTTGCCCTGAATGCACCTCCCTGCCAGATGGGCCCCCCAAGCATAGTCTGATGTATCTGTAGTCATGGTTTGGGTGGCAGGGGGTAGAATGAATGACAGTCCCTTGTTTTGGTGACAGGCCTCTGCCCACCAAAGGAACTCCTGTTGCAGGCAAGGAATGAGAGGAATCATTGTTTCCAGGCTGTGACAATGTTGACTCCATAAGCTTTTTAGGTACCACTGAAGTTTCCTCATATGCAGTCTTGCATATGGAATTAGTAGAATGCAGGATGCCATGAACCCCAAAGCCTGCAGAATTTGTCTTGCAGATAGCTGGGTTTTTGTGGCCAGTTGTTTGAAGTATGTTATCAATTGAACTTGTTTGTCTGGCATGAGGTAAGCCATCTGGGCAGTTGTATTCAAGCTTGCACCCAGGAATGTAATTATTTGAGAGGGTAGCAGTTGTGACTTCTTTTCGTTTATGGTGTACCCT
Source organism: Protopterus annectens (assembly GCF_019279795.1). Taxonomy (NCBI): domain Eukaryota; kingdom Metazoa; phylum Chordata; order Ceratodontiformes; family Protopteridae; genus Protopterus; species Protopterus annectens. Next base: position 423,596,638 of record NC_056737.1, read on the forward strand.
AGGCATGTTAGAAGCCTTTTTACAAATGCCAGATGTTGCAGAAGAGTGTCTTTGTCCTCTGCCTGAATTAGACAATCGTCTAGATAAGGATAAATTTGAATGTTTCTTTGTCTGCAAAATGCAATCACTGGTGCCAGGCACTTTGTGAAGACCCTGGGCACAGTAGATAAGCCAAAGGGCAGTGCAGAGAACTCGTAATGCAAATAGCCTGCTTTGAAGCAGAGGTATCTTCTGCAAGATTCCCCGATTGGGATATGCAGGTAAGCCTCAAGTCTAGAGTTACCAACCAGGCATTCTTGCCTAGCATTGGCAGTAGCTGTTGTAGAGTCAGCATCTTGAATTTTGGAATGTCCAGGAAAGTATTTAGAATGGATAAGTCCAGAATTGGACGCCATGATTTGTCTTTTCTGGGTACCAGGAAAAGTCTTGAATAAAAACCTTGTCCTTTTTCCTTTTCTGGTACTAGTTGAATAGCCCCCATATCCATGAGGGACATGACTTCTTTCTAGGCCTCTGCCCACTGATTTGGAGGCAGATCTGGCGATCCATTAGGAGTTGGCAATGTGTGGAAATGAAATCTGTACCCCTGGGATACTATATTTTAAGACCCAATTCTCCTGGGTAATTAGATGCCAATTTTGAGCATGAAGTGCTAGCTTTCCCCCCAAAGGGGCTGCCAAAAGGTAAGTGCTTGGAAATGGCAGAAGAAAGTCATTGAGACTGTTTACCGTAGGGTGGTGCTTTGCTACTTCCTGATTTGGAGGTGGAGGCACCCCATTGTTTTGCACTGTAAGATCCTTGTGACTGAAACCTGGAGCCTTTGGAGTGTCTGGTTTTGATCTGAGCGGCTCTGTTGGGTACTGGAAAGGACCAAGTCTTAGTAGGCCAGTGCCTACTGAACCTGGGTGGCTGCACCTGCAAGAAATCTTTTACAGTTTGCATAGATTTAGCTTTGTCTTCCATCTTTTTCAAAACTTCTTCTGCCTTATTACCAAACAGACTGTCCTGCTGTAAAGGTGCATCCAGTAATTTAGCTTTAACATGATCAGGCAAATTTTGCTCCATGAGCCAAGCATGTCTTCTTATCACAGATCCAGTTACAGGGGCCCTGCAAGGAATCAAAACCACATTGCAAAAGTATGCTTTCCAACTTGTTCAGCTGAATGCAATAAATCATGTAACTCTCTATTTTCCACACAATCAGAAATCAACATAACTTTCTGTTTCAGTAAGCCCAGGACATGCTGTTGATATTTAAGCATATGGACTTGACAGTTAAAAGCCCTGATTGCCAGGGTTGCTGAAGTATAAACCTTCTTACCCCATCTATCCAGCACCCTGGAGTCTCTATCAGAAGGGGTACAATTTTTAGCAGTAGAACCCTTAACACCCTTGGGACCCTGAGAAATTGTTTCAGGGTCAGCAGTAGGATTTTTGAAAAGAAACTTGTGGGAGTCAGGAACCCTGTAATATCTGTCTGGCTTACTAGGAGCCGGAGGCAGGGAATCAGGAGCCATGCTGGATTCTGAGAAAACATCAACAACAATGTCTAAAACAGGAGGTATAGCCAAAGGCCTATGCTGAGGAAAAAGAAAAAAATCCCTAAGCCTCTTTTTGGATTCTGAAAAATCCTGACTCGCCCAATGAAATTGTTCCCTTAAGGTATGCAAAGTCTCTCCAAAAGAAAAATCCTCAGGAGGAGAAGCAGAAGGGATGGATTCTTCTGCATCAGAGTCCTCATAAGGGGGAATAGAAAATTCCTGATCAGAAGAGGAATCAGAAGAAATGGAAACCTGATCTGAAGATTCAATCAGTGCCCTGCCTAGGCCTCTTAGCAGGAGGGGGTTGGGAACCCCTGATCAAGGTAATTAAATCCTCAGCCATTTTGATCATTTGTTTTTTAGGCACAGGGGCCTGAGTATGTGGCTCATGCATCGGTTCTTTAGACATAGAAGTTGGTTTTGGCCTTGTTTTTGATGATGGCGTTGGTTTAATATACAAATCATTAGGCCTGAAAACACCCTCAGAAGCCGGTGCCTGCTCAGCGGCTCCAGACCCATTCAAGGGAGAGACATCCGTAGGTTCAATACTTGAAGAATCTCGCTGCATACCAGACTCCGAATGGGTCTCGGTAGAGGCCTGCCACTCAAAAGTAGCGGGCATCAGGAGCTGCAAAAGCGCCTCACCGAGTACCGGCAAACTGGCGGCTGGCTTAGGAGAAGCTTCGTCATCAGTTTTGGACCTCGACGGTCTGTCTCTGTCTTTTTCTTTGCACTTTTTGTGAATTCCGGTAGTCGGATTGCTAACCGACGACATTTCGGGATAGTTAAATCTTGAACCAAAGTATTTAGAAACAAAAATATACTGACGCTTAATAGTGCGTTGGTTAAATTTAGCACAAAACCAACAGCAAGGCACGTTGTGGTCAGGGCCTAGGCAAGGAATACAGTACAAATGAAAATCCTTATGAGGTATTTGCTTCCCACAAATAATGCAATTAATAACTTTTACTGACATCGGTAAGGAGCAAGAAAAAATTTCCCCAACGGGGTACTTAACTTTAGTTTGAAGACTTTGGTTCTGAAACTCAAAAATGAAAATTTCAGGAGTCGGCCGACCGGCACTTGCGAACTGCTTCTGCTTTGGGCAACGTGTGGCAAGAAAGACTAATTAAAATGGCGTCAGCTGCATGTTTTATACCCCTGACGTCATGTAAGAGGAGACAGCAACCGACGCAGCATCCAAGACTTTGTTATTCAGGCCGACTGAGGGCAACCTGCCAGCAGATTACCCAAATGTAATGACTGCAACAGTGAAACACGAAGAACATCCAAGAACTGCTGAGACAAAAAACATCGACTGCCAGACCTTCATGGCCTCCCAACAAAAAGGATAGGAATGGGTTCCTCGCATTTATTCAGATACCAGATGACAGACATGTTTCTCTGTCTGAACTGATTTCACACCCTTGGGAAGAACGTCCTGAAAGGACTGCATCCTTAGGATATTGATGTGAAGATTGGCCTGGAAAGTGGACCAGTTCTCCTGCACAGTCTTCCTTTCTAAATGCTCCCCACCCCACTCAAGAAGACTGGCATCTGTTGTAACCGTGCCAGGGAGGTGGAGAGAGAGTAAACAGTCTCCCAGTAGACACCAAGGGTGACGCCAACCAACATCTGATCTTAATGGGAAACTCCACTGGATGCGTCAAGCAGAACTACTGCAACGCCAGTGTCCACTGCAGAGCCCTTGTATGGTACCTCATTAGGGGAACCTAGCAGACTGCAGCTGCCATGTGTCATAAGGGCTTGACAACAAGGGAAGCCACAGACTTTTAGTAAGAGAGGATGGAAATGGCTAAGACAAAGCAGGATCAATAGTCTGGAAACTGGAAGTTTTGCAATCTGAGAAATTGTGTCCAAGTGGCAACCCATGAACTCTAGCATCTAGCATCTGCACAGCAGAGAGACTGGATGCCTGATAGTTGACTATAAACCTCAAGAAACTGCATGGCTGGAGTAAGATGTCTCTGGCTCTAAGGATGCTCTCGTGGAGGTGGTTAGGAGCTAGGTAAGGGAAAACCTGGAACCACTACAGCCAGAGTCATGCTGCTATGACTGTCGTACACTTGGTGAGCACCCAGGGGTGGTGGTGAGACCACCATTACCACCACACCCCCTGGGTATTCACCAAGTGAAAACCCGTGGAGGTGGTGAGATCAAAGGGCAGCACTCTGAACTAATAATGACTGGCCCTCAGCCAGAAGTGCAGAAACCTCCTGGAATGCCTTGCTGTTTTTGTATGATGGTAAGCATCCTTGAGATTGATCAAACATGTCCATTCGTCCTTCCTCAAGAGAGGGAGAATGGACTGCACCATGACCATCTGGAACTTGGCCTGTTTTACAAAATAATTCAACCTGCTCACATTCAAAATTGGCATGAGGTCCTTCTTTGGAACAAAAAAAATAACCTTGCTCAGACCCCAGATTCACGCTGGTCTGGTTGGACCTCTTCGATGACTGGATTTAATAAAAAGTTCTGAATTTTCATGGCTGCAACCCCTCACTGACAGGGTGGCACATCTGAAAGATGCTTGGGATTAAAGTTTGTTATATCCAAAAATGGAAATGTATAACCTCTGGATATAACTCAACATCCATGCATCTGAGGCGTTGGTCTCCCCAAGCTTCTGGGCATAAAGCCAAACAACTCCCAACTACCTCCTGGACAGCTGGGCAACTCCTCAGTGTCACTGAAACAGACTCCCGGAGAATGCCCTGCCGAAGCCCTGGTTCTGCATTCTACAGACCACTCCTGATGCACAGGCAGCACCCATTGTGGTTACAATCCCCACCCCCCCTGCGAGCCGTAGGGAGAACCTTCAGAGAAAGAGCTTCCTAGAAAGGCAACTGTGATTTTTTAAAATAACAGACATTTTTCTTCCTTCTGGTTATGAGAGAAAGTCTGTTGAGGTGTAGCAGAATGTACTCCAACAGCAGACAGCTTCTTTCTGTCCAGCTCATTCCTGGTCAAAATGTCCTTAACCCTAGACCCAAAAAGTGAAGAGCCATCAAAGGAGGGCACTCAAACACCACCTTGAAGCAGTCCGCAAAATTACACAATGCCGACGATAGCTTGTGACATGCCATCAGCTGCATTAGAC